>NC_081411.1:555329771-555959771 GCF_030272615.1 Cryptomeria japonica | reverse complement strand
ATACCGACAAAGCAGAAGAGAGTGAAGCTGCAGAGAAGGCAGACATAGGACCGGTAAAGTATTTTACCGGTGAAGAGTAGAGAGTAAGGTGGAGATCCAACAAAGAAGAAGAGGAGAGGTGTACTGGTAGAGTTTGTCGGTAGTAGGACAAAAGGTGAGAGCAACAGAAGTCTAAGTCAGTGTAGTAGAGAAGGTATCTCACCGGTAGAGTAAGGTATAAGAAATGGTTGCAAGATTCACTTGTAACAAGATAAATACTTTTGTAATTGATGTATTCATTGTGATCACTGAGTTGTAGCTCAATGCAGGGGTTGTAGCTCCTTTGGGTTGTAGCCCATAAACAAGTTAGGGGTTGGTGCTCCTTGGGTTGGTGCCCTAAATCAGGGGTTGGTGCTCATTGGATTAGCACCCTAAACAGTGTAACAAAGTTTTCATTGTGAGGCTAGATTGGAGCAATAGACTCCAACAGCATTACTCACTGAGGTTTTTCCCATCTTGGGTTTTCCTCGTATATATTGTTGTTATGTGATGACCCTTGTGTGATTACATTTGTGTTGGTCTCTCTACTAACTGGTAAGTCTGCATTGAGTTAGTTCCATTAACCGGTATGCTCATATAGGATAGTTTAAGGGAAAAGTTTCAGAACGACTGATTCACCCCCCTCTCAGTGGTGCATTGTGTCTAACAATTGGTATCAGAGCCTAGGTTCCCAGCTAGATGAGCTTTCTCCAACTTGGGTAGATTCCGGCCTAAGGACACAATGGTTTGTTTTGTGTCAATCCCTATTCCAATGCTTGATGGTTCAAACTATGCTATTTGGAGTTGTAGAATGGAAGTCTTCCTATCCTCCCTAGGTTATGATGTGTGGATGGCAGTTGTAAATGGTCTCCCTAGGAATGTATGTCCCCCCACCGACATCGAAGAAGAAAGAATATGTTTATGAAATGAAGAATCCATGAAGGATATATTCAGTGGGCTCACCAATAATGTCTCCTCGTAGGTGGTCAGATGCAAAACAACAAAGAGTCTATGGGATAGACTGAAGATGCTTTATGGAAATGAGCCATGCTCTGCTAAATTGGATTGGGGAAGCATGAAGGACAACAATATCGACACATGTGGAAGTACTAACAACAGATCAGTCAGCTGCTATAGTTTTGATGAAGAGGAAACTCATCTCTTCATGGCATAAGAGATAGAAAGTGACACACACACATTAGAGTGTGACAAGGTTGATAGATCCCATAGGCAAGATGTGTTTGGGAGTGATGATGAAGATGAAGCGGAAGTAGATCTTGAATGTGAACTGTTAAGTGCACTAGATGAGCTACAAAGTGTTAGAAAGGATTTTAAAAATTACAAAGATTCAGTTCATGATGAATGTAGCTAGTTGAGAATATGTCTTGAAGAATCTAATAACAATATCTACATATTGACATCTCAACTTGAAGAGGCAAAAGGATTGACTGGTGAGTTGAAATTAGTCTTTGATGGTAAGGAGAGAAGATGTGAGGATCTCTAGCTAGAAGTGGAAACAAAGGACAAAGAGTGTCTGAAGTTGAAAGAGAAAATGGAGAGCATCAGGAAAGACCTTGAAAAATGTCAAAATGAGCTCAAGATAAGGATCTGGTATGATGGCATTACTGAGGCCTTAGACAAAATGTTAAGTAAACAAAAACATTCCAAGGATATTGGAGGATTAGGATGTGATGTCGGTGAATGCTCTACAAGCAAGGAGACCTCCCACAAAGATATTCAATTTGTCTCCTCAAATGGAAATGGAAAAGATCAAACCTTCACTGTCAAAAATACTCCAAAGAAAAGGATAGATCTGACTACAACCGGTGAGGTCATAAAGCTAAGAATGAAGAATGGTGCTACTTGGAGGAACAATGCAGATCTAAAAAGAAAAGGGAAAATTGGAGAAGATAGCTTCACCGAAAGCAAGAACATGAGAAGGCCTTTCACCAGTAGAAGACAAGGAGATGTTGTTTCCCACACATCATGCCAAGTGTGGAAAAAGGAGGGATCCGATGGAAGACCGTCAAAGAATGGACAACCCTGGATCCATTCCCGGAGAAGCAGAAATAGTGAGGCCAAACCGATAAAATCATCTATTGTCTGGCAGAACAAATTTGTAAGTAATAAGCCACCTTTCTATGGTTATTGCTTTGAGTGTAAAGGATTTGGTCATAGGGTAGATGAATGTGAAATGAGGCCTAAGAATAGACAGGGTTTTCCTCCTAGGAATAGCATGTTAGATTACAAGAGAAGAAATGCATTTGAGCATAAGATATCAGAATGTAGAAACATGCATATTCCCACTCCCAGTTATGCTAACAGGAATCCATTTACTACTCATAGAAATGCAAATTTTGTATGATATTATTTCAATGGATTTGGCCATAGAAATTATGAATGCAGGAAGAAGAACTCACCTTCCTATGGAAACCGGTGGAACCATCCTAATCAACTTAGAGGTAGTTATAGGACATATGAGCAACAAAGACTTGAATGGAACAAAATGAAAAGTGTTCTTGCACATGCAAGGAAATCAAGGAAACCAGTAACTAGCCAAAATGGCATGGTCAGAGGAAAAAGAGCTAACTAATATGTTATAAGGTTCCCTAATCATGAGGTTTTGATGGATGTTGTGTGCTACTATAGCACTACTTTCGGTTGTAATGGAGAATCTGGAAGTGCAAGGATCAATCAGCGGGAGAAGAAGAAACCTACTCCCCGGACTGAAAAGGGGAAGAAAAGTGAGACCAAGCAGACCTAGAGGAAGAAGCAGGAAAATAGGACCATGGACTGGCATTGTGCATTAAATGCACAAGTGTTATCTCCTATGGCTTAAAGGAGATAATAGGGCTCTAGGGGAGTTACATATTGACCAAATCTTTCACCCCTTAGTTGAATGTGGATAAGGAGATGAACATGTTGTTGCTGATAAGAGGAAGAAAATGTGATGGCAGTATGTGTAGTTACCCTAACTACTCATGGAAGATGGTTTACTGCTACAGATGAAATGAATGGTAGAAAAGGAAATAGGAACCATGAATTAAAGGTAGAGAGGTAAGTGTCCTAGTGGAAAAGATGAACTGATATTGGACACCGATATGTGCAGCATGCTACCAGCATGAATGGTGATATATGTTGGAGGTTATATAAGTCAATGAGTTGAGGGATCATTGCAGTAACTTTGGTATCTTGGATGGATGAGGTTATATCTCAAGTGTTATTGGAAAGGACCTGAATTACTTGAGTTGACCTTATGTGCATACATATCCTTGGGTAAATTGGCTGGATATGTGACCTGCCAATTGGCATTGTGGTCATGATGATGGATGTCACAGGTATTGATGTGAGTCCCAGTTTGGGATCTAGTTGATGAGAAATAAAGACCAAAGATCTGTAGTTTAGGGGCAGTTCTGTAGTTTAGGGGTAGTTCAAAGCTATATCCTCAGATTGATATCAAATATACTGAGCACAGAAGTAGATCAAACAGATGCTCAAAGAAGAAGAGAGACCTGTGTTAGTTGTTAAGGGTTGTTTGGTACCAGAGCTTTCCATCTCAAGTATAGATGATTGAGATGATGTTGTGCATAATCTTCAAAGGGGGAGATGCACCCGGTAAAAAGGGGGAGAAATATTTTTGTCAATTCTCAGTAGATACAAGGAGGAATATTATCCTGACAATGCCCTTTGCCATTATTGTCAAAGGGGGAGAAAGTTATTGTAGTATACCAGATACTACATGTGTTGACATCAATGCTAAAGGGGGAGATTGTTGGCATTGTGTTGTCATTGATGTCAACCGATATAGAATGTTACCGACATCACTGACATTGGTGTCAACTAGTGAACAAGAGGTTCTTGGCATTAGAGTTTGATGACAACCAGAATAGAAGATGGATCGGTATGGGAGAAGAGTTGATGTGTTGTCATTGGTGACAACCAATTGACCATGTTCATGCCAGAGGAAGAACTGGCATATACCGGTATGTTTGATGTGCAGTAATGTGACCACTCTAAAAAGGGTTGTTGATATGGTGTTGCATACAATCAGGATGAAGATATTACATGATGAGCATTGGTTATGCTGAAATGGCATAATACTGTGTGGTTCACATCAATATTGGAGGAGAAGTAGAATTATGAACAGGTCACCTGATTGCTAGTATAAGGATAACTAGCAAGACTTCCACCAAATAAAGAAGTCATCACATGCTAGGTGATAGGTTGACAAAGTATGTTCCCTCTATTTGCAGGATGACATATGTCATAAGGATGATGTATCCTCCCCCTAGAAAAGTCTAACTTGGATCAACAGAATGATTCCCTAAGATAGACAAGTGGTTAAATGCAGAGACCGGTTATACCAGTGAAGGAAGAATGAGGTGTTGAGATGGTGTGTTTGTCATCTTGACAAACTAGATGAGAATAGAACCAGTTTGATGAAGAAGGATGCTAGTGAGTTTGCAGGAATAGACATGGGATACCGGGATACTGAAGGAAGGTTGATGCAGAACAGTTGGAGTGTGATGACTTGGTGTCATCAATGTGTCTCTCTGGAAAGAAAGAAAGTATGTTGTCCACTGGCAAACACATCTATCAAAATTTGTATTGATGTTAGTTGACATGTTATATCAACCAGTGAATCATCAGAGATGAAACAAGGAAGATAAGGTTCTCACCTGATAAAGAGGAGTGCAACTGAGTGAGCAGAATGTGAAAGAGTGGAAGACCTTCATCTGATGGAGTTACACATGATGTGTTACTCCTGATAGTTGTTGTGGACCAGCATGGTTGTTGTCCTGTTGATGTACTACACCAGCAGGATTAAACTAGTGTAGGCATGAAGGTTTACCTGCAAGGTATTATATGCCGGTAGGGTTTGTTTACCGATAGATGAAACCAGTTATTTGTGTGTTCAGTGACTAGGCATGAACTGATAGAACAACGTGATGAGGTGGATACCAACAGTGATGCCACGTGAAGATGAAATGGAAAACTTACATGAAGAGGCAGATGGAACATGCACATGTTAATGAAGTAAGGTTAGTGAGGTAGTTGTGATTGGTCTGACATTAATGGTGTCTGCAAAGCTCGAGGTAGAGTTGTAGAGTTGTACGGATTGAGATACATGACAAATTGATTGTGTCGATCGAAGTAGGTGAAGGAAACAGCTGGACCATTTATGGTGATTGACTAAGCAAGGCCAAAAGATTGATTACAGGTTGCTAAAAAGGGAAGGTGTGTTTTGGAAGACACGATAATGGCGGAAATGTGCAGACAGTCTTCTCAGAGTTGTGATCCGATCAGATCTGATTGGATTCGGTGTGCCTCATGATCAGTGAAGAAAACCCTAAGGCGCCAAGTTTGAATTGGTTCTTGGCGGGAAGTCTAGGCTATAAATATGTAGGCAAAAGACATTGTGAAGTGCTGCTGAAGAGAACAAGATAGTGTTGCTGCAAAGTTAGAGAAAATCAGTCAAGTCCTCAACGAGTATCTGAGAAGAGACTAAGAATGAGAGTGAACCAGGTTGAAGTGTTCAACAGTTGGTAGAGTAGAACCAGTAGTGTCCATACCGACAGAGCAGAAAAGAGTGAAGTTGCAAAGAAGGAAGACATAGGACTGGTAAAGTATTATATCAGTGAAGAGCAGAGAGTAAGGTGGAGATCCAGTAGAGTAGAAGAGGAGAGGTGTACCGATAGAGTTTGCCGGTAGTAGAACAAAAGGTGAGAGTAGCAAAAGTCTAAGTCGGTGTAGCAGAGAAGGTATCTCACCGGTAGAGTAAGGTACAAGAAATGGTTGCAAGATTCAAGTGTAACAAGATAACTACTTTTGTAATTGATGTGTTCATTGTGATCACTGAGTTGTAGCTCCTTTGGGTTGTAGCCCATAAACAAGTTAGGGGTTGGTGCTCCTTGGGTTGGTGCCCTAAATTAGGGGTGCTCCTTGGGTTGGTGCCCTAAACATTGTAACAGAGTTTTCATTGTGAGGCTGGATTGGAGTAGTAGAATCCAGCATCATTGCTCATTGAGATTTTTCCCATCTTGGGTTTTCCTCATATATATTGTTGTTATGTGATGACCCTTGTGTGATTGCATTTGTGTTGGTCTCCCTACTAATTGGTAAGTCTGCATTGAGTTAGATCCATTAACCAGTATGCTCATATAGGATAGTTTAAGGGAAAAGTTTCAGAACCACTAATTCACCCCCCTCTCAGTGGTGCATTGTGTCTAACAAAGAGTTGATGATGAAAATGAAGAATGAGAGCTCTATTTATAGGGGAAATAGGGCAATGGATGGTCAAGATTGAATAATCTTAACAAGGGTCAGGATTGAAAGTTAATCAATCCATGTGATGGCTTTCAACCCAATCCCATGATGACAAATGTCAACATGAGATGGCTTGAGAGGAGAGGGAATAAGCATTAAATGTTTGAGATGACATGAAGGTTACCCTAGGAGGGTTTGGTTAGGCTTGAGTTAGTGAATAAAGCTTTTATCCAAGGGTAATTGCTTTTATCCAATGGATAAACTCTTGTGCAAGAGTCAATGGAGATAACCATGGTCAAAGCAATGAATGCTTGAAGAGACCCATGACTTAAATGAGGGTTGAGTTAGAGGGAAAGCCTCTAACCATGTGGGCAAGTTGAGTTAATCATTAATGGTTATGTAAGAGCCATAAATGGTTTGGAAGATTTTGGGGGTTAACTTGTTGAAGGATAAAAAGCCTTTAATGCATTTCAAAGACTTTGGAGGCTTTGAGAAGTGACTTCTCTTTGCTTAAGAATGTGACAATAATTAGGAGATGAATTAGGCTAAATTGGGATGGATTAGAAGAATCTAGATGGGGTTTATGAGGCAAGTGGGTTTGGTGGGTGAGAGAAAATAGGAATTTATTTAGAAATAAAATCTATTTATTGGTGCAACGTGCATTTGTAGGAGAATGCAAGTGGGAGGGTTTTAGAGATTTAAATAAATATTTAAATGAGGAAAGGGGTTAATTTAATCAAATATGCTTTATTCATTTAATTAATTGTTAGAGTATAGTTTAATGAATTAATTTAAATAAATTGAATAATTATTTAATTAATAGAAGAAGAGGTTTAAGATGAAATAATTAAATATCAATTTAATTAATTGTTGACTGATGGTTAAATAATCAAATACATATTTAATATTCATTTAATTAAGTGGACAGATTTATGTGTATATATATAAAATATTAAATAAAGTATTTTTTTTAAGACTAGGTCCCACGAACCCCCCCATTGGCTTATGTGGGTACTGCAGCCCCACCACGTGGTTGGTTACAGCCCCCACTACGTGGGTCTGCAACTCCATGTGGTGGGTTGCAGCCCCCACTAAGTGGGTTTGCACCCCACTATGTGGGCCTGCAGCTCCACGTGGTGGTGGTGGTGCTCACACAGGGAGAAGGGGGTGATGTGGGGTTGAGTTGCGGCTCCCTCGCCACTCCCCAAATAATTTTTTTTTTAAATATTTTTTTAAATAGTTTGTTTTTTCAAACAAAAACCTAGTTCTTTTAATAACAGAACTGGTAATATATAACTTTTTGAAAACAAAAACCCATTCATTCCAAAATGAATCGGTAACAACTAATTTTAATAGCAAGTATATTAAACCCATAAATATTTTCGTTTGTTTATTTTTGTTTTTCCCATTTTCATTCAACAACCAGTAATTTTCCATTTTCCCAATTTTCTCAGGTTTGCCCCAAAAATGAAAATTTTGGCAGCATAACCCCTTAAAAATCAACAATGGGAATATTTTCAAAATGAAAGCTACAGGGAAATAACCATAAACTAATTTAATTCAATACCCAATAGAGAACCAATTTTAAACCAAAAATTCTACTCAACCAAACCAAAACAATGAACCAACTTGTTAAGATATCCAAGCAAACAAAGTTGAAGGAGAGCAAATCACAAAACTCGAGGCCATTTCCTCCACCAACTCCAATGAAAAAGAAAATCAAACACAGGGTTTTTCTCTAGGCAAATTTTTGTTTTCCTCCAGAATGCATAATGAAATGTTTTTGATAAATATTTCATTTATATAACTTTTTCTTTTCCAAAATATCTTTTTAGGTCAAATTGAGCTTTTAAAAAGAAAAATAGAGAAATGATATTTCTTTTTCCCAGACCATGACTTTCATATAAATTTTTAAATTTGAAAAGGAATTCAATTTTTTTTAAAAAGAAAAATCAATTTAAATGCCAACATTTCATAAAAGTAAAAGTAACTTTATTTATTTTTAACAAATGAAAGCACATAATATAACATTTTACTAATTAACTCAACAATTTGATTTTAACTATTCAAATAAAATAATCGATAAATATATTAAAACATTAAAATACACTTAATCATTTATTTCCAAATAAATTTTTAAAATGCATAACATGCAATCAACAAGGCAAAATAGAAACACGACCTGCATACCAACAAAAGGGACGGTTGACCAACGACTTACATTGCTCAGTGACGAGCAAGGCTAAAAGGCATTCCCTATCTCACCGAAGTGAATGTAGGAAAATCATCTCCTCGCACCCCATACACTTACAAACATGAACATAACACATCGCACACATAAAATAAATGTGTTAGTCCATGATTAGTAATCTAATAAAATAACATTTAACTATCAATAAGGAAATATTGCATGAACGACATACACTGAAACTCAAATCAAAGTATAACACATCATAGCATAATATCTAAGTAAAATACCACCATATAATGTATCCACTAATATCCATAGAAAAAGTCAATTGTAGTCAAAACATATATCTGAAAAGTCTGACCAAGGGAGGGGTACTACAATTCCTTGTTTTTTCATGGCTATCCTACAAGACCTCAACATTCTATGAGTGTTCATGGATATAAGGATTCAGGTTAGGCAAGTGACATTGCCAGTAGAAGATCCTCCAATGGTTATATTTTTACTATGTATGGTGGTGTTGTTAGTTGGATGAGTAAGTGACAAGTTGTAGTCACTTTGTTCATGATAGAAGAAGATTATATGACGGTTACTCATGCTTGTAAGGAATCCATTTGGTGTAGACGATTGTGTTTAGATATTGGGTTTGATGTAGGATTGTTAACCACCTATTGTGATAGTTGATGTATCAGTTTATTAGCAAAGAATATGAATTTTCAAGCTACAACAAAACACATTGATGTTATTTTTCATTTTGTTTAAGATATGGTACAATATGGTAAGATAAAATTAGATAAAGTTGACACTTTGATGAATGTTTTACACATATGCACTGACAAAACCTATGAGCACAAAGAAGTTCAGATGGTGTTATAGTTCTATGGGACTCTTTGCCCCTTGCAGTTGATATATGGGCTATTTGAAAAGTCATTGACAAGTGGGAGAATGTTGATATTAAGTTGTCCCAATCTTAGGACCTCCTAACATTAATTATTTCAATATTTGATAAATTTATTGTTGAACACAAGATGTCACTGAGAGGTGGGGCGTGAATCAGTGATTTTCAAATTTAACCCTTTTCCATCCTATCTGTGTATACCAGTTAACAGATCTAACATAAAGTAGACATACCGGTTAGATGGGAGGATGACACAAATGCAACCACACATAAAAGGGACACCACATAACACCATATGTATGAGGAAAATCCAAGATGGAAAAAGCCTCAGTGAGAAATGTTGTTGGAGACTACTACTCTAATTCAGCCTCATAATGAAACATTTTGGTTTACCATTTAGGGCACCAACCCAAGGAGTACCACTCCTACTTTAGGGCACCAAACCAAGGAGCACCAACCCCTGCAGTGAGCTCAAACTCAGTGATTTTCTATGAATATAATCAATTACAAAAGTAAAACTATTGTTACAAAAGAACTTTGTAACTCTCATGTATGTCTCTCCACTGGTTCACCTCTACATAGATCTTTGTCAGTTCTGTATTCACCTTTTCTCTGAAGCAACCTTATCTCCTACTGCAACCCACTCTCTGTTGCATCTTTGCTAGTTCAACCTCTTCTTCTTTGTCGGTTTTGGTCTTTGCGGGTTCTCCAACCTCTCTGTCACACTGCTGCTATCCACCACCGGTCTTGATAACTTAGTTAGATGTCTACCATCTAATTCCTGTCGGTTCTCAGCTTGCCTTCTCTGCAATCTTCTATAACTCTTCTCTATCAGTTTAGTCACCATCGGTGTACTCCTCTATCACAATCATTGGCAGACTACCGATTGCCTCACTGTTGTCGGTTGAACTCTTCAACCCTATTCTCTCTCACACTCAATCTCTCCTCTAATTTTTGTTGAGCACTTGATTGATTTCCACTATCCTATGGTAGCTCCAACATCTTGGGCTTGCACTCTTATAGCCATATTTTCCCATCTAAATGTGAGTTTGAAGATTGGCACGCTAGGTTTTCCAGCATGCACTGAATTTGCATCTGATCTAATCTTTGATAGTCATGACATATCATATCCAATCTAATATCATGTCCTTGATTGATGTTCAACACTCAATCAATGAGCATCGCCAAACTGTTTACCTTGTGAACCACCTCTTCTCTCTTTTTCCTTTTGTAGCATGATTTTTAGCCTTTTGTCTAATCGATCACATGTGTGATGCGATTTCCTTCATTCTCTTCAAGCTGCAAGATCAGTTTGTACTGGATCTCTATTGTTTCCTTGATCTCAAGCCTCAATCCTTTGCCTTCATTCCTCAAGCTTTGTAGTCGCTATAAATGTTGGACTAGTCACCAACAACTTCACCAACAAATCACAATGACTTGTGCACACATGCCACTTCACCTCCACGTGGCCCCTTTGTCGGCATCCACCTCACCGACCAACCACACATCAAGTTCATCTACTGGTTCACAAACTTTGTTAGTTATACCCTAACTAGTCTGCCTTCAACCTTGCACTCTACTTCTCTTCTAGTGGAGCACTTATATCGGTTAGCACACATGCCAACCTACCTCATGCACATCTCATGCACATCTTCATCAGATGGGAATCTTATGTATTTGTACTTTTTCATCGTTATCGATGGACATACTTACCGGTAAACACCTTGATGACATCATGTCATCAACATTCACCAATCTCCATATGTCTGCTTCTGCTCAGACTTGCCTTCTTCATCTATAGACCAGTTCTCCTATCAATTGGTTTGTCAAAGTGACAACCATATCCTTCAATCTCTATACCGGCAACTCATCATATCTACTTGGTTGATCTGGTGCATATCTTTGATCTCATGCACCTAAGGCAAGTTAGTGTTTCACCAGTTCACCCTGTGTGAGCCTTCAATCACCTGCCTTTAACTCTTTTGTCTCATCTCATAGGACTATGATGCATTCCATGCATAATAGGAGATAAGATCCACTTACTGGTGGGAGTGGATCCTTGTCATCTGCATCCTACATTGCACTAATGTGGCTTCCCTGTTTGAGCATGCACATCTTCAAACAGGCACATGTGAACTGATTGGGCACATTCATTGTCAGTCATCTCTTCAAATGGTGACTGCATCTTTATCCGGTGAGAATCCTATTGTTTCACATCCACACAACATCTCGGTGACCTGCCCATACTTCACCTTCGGTGTTGATGTGATTTTGGTAACATTCCCCCTCTTCATCACAATCAACAACCCAACATCTTTCTCTCTTGTTGGTGACAACTATGCACTGCCAACATGTCACTTATCGATCTGCAGTCCTTATGTCTTCAACACAAGTCAACACTAACTTGTGTACTAGTGACTCCAATGGCGATTATGCTAGATGAACTTCTCTTCCTTACCGATTACACACCATTTTCAGTATTCATCAATTGTAGCGCTACTCATCAATCTTCCATATTGGTTGCCATCCTATACCGGTTGACATCAATGACAACACAATGCCAACAATCTCCCTCTTTGGCATTGATGTCAACACATGTAGTATCTGAGATACTACATATTCTCTTTCTTTCTTTGTGTGTTCCAAATATTCTCACATATGTAGTATGCGGCATACTACAGAATGTCTCTCCCCCTTTGACAATAATGGCAAAGAGCATTTTTAGGGTTTCTCTCCTCCTTGTGTCTATCAGGAACTAACATAGATTTATCTCCCTTTTTTCTCTACTGGATGCTCTTCCTCCTTCAACCATCATATGTTTCATCCTCTCAATTCACAAAATTTGATATGGAGGGCTCAACCACCAACTGACACCAATTTCTCAGCAACCAAGTGTATATGCAAACCGGAAACACATACATATACAAATATGAAACCAATTGAAGGTACATGTGTCAGCTAATACAACATACCTATCAGCCAGACTGCATCATTTCTCCTTTGATATGTAGAAGTCATTCTGACACGAATTTGTTAATATCAAGTGTTGAAGCTAACACTGATACCAATTGTGTCTCTTCCAATACCAAATGCATGTTCTCCTATGCAGGTAACTTTCCGTCTTTACAAGCAACACTCCTAGTGGTCCATTTATGATTTCAAATGGATAGACATTCAAATATCTCACAACCTCGGATATGTCCAAAGACATAAACATATTGGTATAGTCATAAACACTTGCACACCCTCTTTGTCCAAGAATTCTGATAACAATCAGAAGATATGGTTGTCAATTTCCCATGAGCCATACATCTAAAGTTCTCATTGCCTATCAGGTTCACAAATGCAACCAACCTGCCCCTTATACAAGTTGAGTTGTGCATATGTGATCAATCTGATGATATCTCAACTCCATAAATTTCACCACAACATATGACATGATCCTAGGTGTACACAATGCCATACAATATCACTATCATGCCATAAATCAAACCGGTTAGCCCAAAAAAATGCATGCCTACATGATCAACAATCGGGCCAACATATGTCATTTAGGTCTTCATCAGCACCACCTGAGACATAAACTACTCAATCCATGCTACCGAAGTTAATGCAATGATCTTGGACCTTATTGTCTTACGTAATCTTGTAGATACCGATTAGTATACATATCGGTAACATACTGCACATATCGGTTTCCTATCTCGGTCCATCATCTCTACCAGAGCATCTTTCACTAACTCTTGTCTTCTTGTGTCAATTGCTTCTGATCCCAATTGCAAATTTGCCATCCATTAACACATGTAGTAGTGATCCATCTCTGATATGTGGGTGTGTAGCCAAGGAAGCCACTACACACAATTACCATCTCATTTCCTTCCTTCATACTGACAGCAACATGTTCTTCCATGTGTCCTCTTCCACTGAGGGGGTGAATGATATGGTCAGTGTACTACTCCCCCAAAGGTCCCGCATCTCCTTTAATCATTAGGAGATATTACTTGTGCATTGAATGCACAATGCCAGTCCATGGTCCTACTCTCTTCTTTCTTCCTCCATACCTTCTTGGTCTCATTCTTCTTCTCATTTTCAGTCTCGGGAGCAGGTGTTACCTTCTTTTGTTGATTGGTCCTTGCTCTATCGGATTCTGCATCATGATCGGAAGCATTGTTGTAGAAGGAAACAAAATTCATGCCAATAAAATGATTGGGGGACCTTCTAATATACCGGTTTGCTCCTCCTTTTCTGATCAAGCCATTGTAGCCAGCTACCGGTCTCCATGGATTCCTTGATTGCATGGGAAAACTTCTCCTCTTGTACCCTAGAGGTCTTTGTTTCTCATATACCTTGTAACTACTTCCATACTAAGCATGATTGTTCCACCGACTACCAGAGGACTGCAAATTCTTCTTCCTGCATTCATGACTTCTATTGCCAAAACCATTTCCTTGATAATATAAAGCATTTTCCCATATGAAGGATATCTATGGCAACCTAAATTGTTTCTCCTAGATCCCTTTCTACATTCTTCTGCTCTATGGCCATATTCTTTGCATGCAAAATAGTAACTAGAGAAAGGGGGCTCATAACTTACAAATTTTTTTTGTCATGCATGGGGAGATCTGACCGGTTCAATATCTCCATTTCTACTTCTTTGGGGATGAAACTTGGATTGTCCACGCTCTCCAGCTCTTCCATTCGTTCTCTTCTTTTCCCATACTTTCTTTGTCTTGTGGGCGGTAGCATTTCCTTGTCTTCTACCAATAGGATGTCTTCTATGATGTCTTCTCATGTTCTTGCTTCTGGTGAAGCTATCTTCTCCCATCTTCCCTTTTCCTTTGGGATCTGTATTGTTCCTCCTTCTTGCAGCACTAGTCTTTATCATTTGCTTCTTATCTTCACCAGTTGTTGTTAGATCTACCTTCTTCTGAGGAGTATTCCGGATAATGAAGGTTTGTCCCTTGTTATCTCCATTTGAGGAGACAAACAGAATGTCATTGTGAGGGACATTCTTGCTGGTGGATCATTCACTGACACCACTTCCTAAACCTCTGGTATACATGGCATGCTTTTTCTTCTTCAACATTTTGTCCAAGGCATCATTGCTGCCATCAAACCAGATTCTTACTTGGAGCTCATCTTGACATTTCTCAAGGTCATTTCAGAGACTTTCCATTTCTCCTACTAGTTGTCGATATTCTTTATCTTTTGCCTCTAGCTCAGATGCTAGATCTTTACACCGGCACTCCTTGGTGTCATCTTGTTGAGTCTTTAGCTCTGAGATACATTTCTCAGATTCTTCAAGGCATCTGATCAATTGGTTTTATTCCACAACTACAACATTCTTGAATAACTTGTATTCATTCCTCACTCTACTAAGTTCTTCGAGTGCACTTACAAGTTCTCCTTCAAGATCTAGTTCTGCTTCTTCTTCTTCTTCACCTTCACTACCACTGCCAAACACATCTCGCCAGTAGGAGTGATCTGCATGATCATTCTCAAATGTGTGCCTCTCATCTTTTGATTCTTGAGCCATGAAGAGGTGGGTTCCTTCTTCATTATTGTTGCAGCTATTGATAGATTTGCATTCATCACCTACAAAAACATGAGTTACATTTCTCATCTTGTCTTCACCAACTGGTTTTGTAGTAGTAGGCTCATTTCCATAGAGCTTCTTCAATCTATCCCATAATCTTTTTGCCAATCTGAATCTGTCCACCTGTGAGGTAACATCATTTGATAACCCATAGAGTATAGCCTTCATTGCTACATCGTTGCACTGGTTTATTCTTTCTTCTTCTGACTCGGTGGAAGGACTGACTTTACTAGGGCATCCATTAACAACCAACATCCATACATCAATCACAAGGGAGGACAGGTAGAATTCCATCCTATGACTTCAAATAGAAAAGTTTGAACCATCAAGTATGGGAGTAGGGGTTGACACTAAACAAACAATTGTGTTCAAATACCAGAATCTACCCAAGCTACAGAAAGCTTATCAACCAAGAACCTAGACTCTGATACCAATTGTTGAACACAAGATGTCACTAAGAGGGGGGTTGAATCAGTTATTTCAAAACTTAACCCTTTTCCATCCTATGTGTGTATACCAGTTTGATGAGCTAAAATAATAGCTCTTTTATTTCTATGACTGATAAATTTTTCCTATGTTTTAAGTTGCATATTGGGACAGTGTTTAAGTCATAAGATGTATCAGAGTTTTGATTATGTGCATTTTGAATGTTAGCCAAGCCCACTGAACCCTGTATTGTTTTGACTTAATATTCCTATAGCTATGCGGATTATTATGGTAATATCATACATGGATGTGTAAATGTTGTGATTAATGAAAATGTGTGTGTGTGTGTGTGTGTATTCTTGTGTGTTCTAACCTTTAATCCAGGAGTAAATAAGTTGCTACAGAAGCGGTTGTTTTAAGCCAGATGGATAATCACATCATGCAAACAGTTGGAGACATTTCAGGGTGGTTGAACATTTAAAACATTGGAGAAGATGATATGCAAGAGAAATGGCAAAGGAATAGCGAGGCGATACCAGATTCATTTATGGTTGTCTCCAGCAAGCATCAATCTAGTAACCACCGCCATGCTATATTCTTGGCTATGGTTTAGTACATTCCACATTTTCTAAGGATTAACTTCTTCTCCTTTCAATAATAAATGTTTCTGCCTAATTTCATGGGCATGATCTAAGTAGTTGAAATTTTGTTATAACTTTCTTATAAATAAAGACCTGCACCTCTTCACAGAGGTTAGACAATGTTTTCCATAATTAGAAGCATGTATCTTATCTCATGTATTGTATCAACTTTTGGAAATAATGAATAAAAGCTATGCTATTCTAAGTATATAGAATCATCTTTGAAGTCTGGATACACTCATCCAAGGGGGCCCACTCACCGCCCACATGGTGAGTGTTCCTGTGTGATTGTTAGATTAAGTTTACTTTTTGCTATAGTAGATGTTCTAGCAACTGACTATTACTGCAACCACTGTAACCAGATCTTGTGATTGTTCCTGTAGCCAAAGAAGATAGAGTAATTCTTGTTTATCAACTCTAAACTTAGTTAACAGTTATTCAGTTAGAATCTTCTATTAATGTAAAGATTTCCTATAGTCATTCAGTTGTCATATTTTTGATTGTTTATTTTAGATGGACTTAGTTGTTGCAGTAGTGCATAATGACTATATGCAAACCCATTTCAAGTAATACGTCCCTGGGTTGACAAGTAAATGAGTTTCAGTCATGAATATGATAACTACTAAGAATGGATTACCAATCTTTGAGTTAAGACTTTAACTTTAGTTATTGTTCTTATTGGCTAGGCAAACATTTTTGGCGCCGTTGTCGAGGATGGTGTCAAACTAAGAACCTATCATAGTTATGAATTTTTAAGTTTTCAATATAGTTGGTTTTGAGAGCTCAGTTTGTTTTAAGTAAGTTTCATGAATCTGCATGCATAGATGAATAAGAGATGATCAAGGTAGATTCCTTCCTAACCATCCAGATCATACAAGATGCAATCCATATGAAGCACCAGATGTAAACCCTTTTGCTAAACTTTACCAAGCCCCAGATAATTTGAACCTGCTTGAATTTGAACTTTTTGAGAATAGCCTTCATTTCCTCTTTGGACCTCCTGAAGTGGACCCTTGTCTGGTAACTCGTTCTCAAAGACCAATGCAAGGAAATCCACCCCCCAGTGGGAATAATCCACCTTCACCTGTGAACCCAACATTTGAATTCTCCATTTCTGATTTACATGATAATGCTAATCTAAAGAACATTCCACCTTCTTCTCTTCCTAAATTTTATGGACTAGTGACAGAGGACCTTGATACTTTCTTTTTTGAATTTGATGTCCTCTGTAGGAGTTATGATTACACTACAGATGCGCATAGACTCAAAATATTTCTTGCCACTTTAAAAGAATCATCTTTGAGATGGTTTATCAGTCTAAGGAGTAGTACAATCACTTCATGGGATGAGATGAAACACTTGTTTCTTGTGAAATATAAAGATTATTGTAGAGGGACTAACCACCATGGGGATGATATCTTTGGAATGACACAAAGGGAGGATGAGAGTCTAGAGGATTATCTAGAGAGATTTCTATTCAATGTCAATAAGTCCAAGCATAGCACTTCAAATGAAGAGTCTCTTAAGTTGATATTTCTTAGGGGGATCACTGAAAAATGCACTTATGCTTTAGGCCTTACGGGAGGTGGTAATATAACTCAATCAACATGGAATGACATTGGTCAAATTTGTCAGAAGTATTCCAGATCTTCTTCTAATAAGAATAGGTGTTTCAAGCTGAGAATGTCTTCATCAACATCCAGTAATGGAGTTTCATGAATGGATCTTAGTCACCTTTTTAAGGATTTTAAAGAGGATATCATAAACAATATGGCTACTCAGTTAGACACACTTCAAGCTAAGAAGAAGCATGAGGAAGCTGATGCAATGCTCGTAGAATTCTGTCCACATTGTTGACAAAATAAAAGAGACTGTAGATGTAAGATGGTTGCAAATCTTGAAGTTCCTGATTTCAAGACAATACAAAGAGATAATGAAAAAATCTTTTATGTTGCTCAAAGAAGGCCAAATTTTCCAAGACAAGGTATGCCTCCTAATCCACTTTCTTTTTCTGGTTATAGTAGAAATTCCTATGCACAAAATAATCAATGACAACCTCCATATGCTCAAAATTTTGGAAATGGTCAAAATTGGTATAATCCTCAAGGCCAAGGGCAAAATTTTTCCAATCAAACTCCACAGTGGCACCAACCACAAGAAAATTGGTCTCAATCTCAAGGACCATGACAACCATTCCAAGGGAATTGGCAACCTAGTTCTCAATGGAAAGGAGGTCAAAAATGGATGAATCAGTCTTCTGGTTATCAGCAACCTCTATAGCAGCCTCAATAGTCTCAACAACCTGCTATAATGCCCCCTCTTGCTACTAACATTGTTCCACCTAAACCCACATAGCTGCCCACTCAACCCATGCCAAATCCTAATAGCAAGCCTCAGTAGCAACATCAAGTTTATTCAGCTGATCCTAATCAATACCCGACTTATTCTCTTTCTATAAGTGATATTCACCTTATATCTAGGACAACTTTTCCTAACCCATCTCCTCCAATTATAACTGAAGTACAAAAGGAAAAGGAAATATCTAGCCCAACAACCCAAATTCCTCAGAGTCAGCAAATACCCCCTATAGACACCTAAAATTGTCCAGTCTAATTAAATAAATATCTTTATTTATTTAATTAATTCATTTATCCTCTTCTAGTCTTATTTCTCATTTAAATAAATACATTTATTTATTTAAATTGTCCTTTTCCTAGATTAAATAAATACTTTTATTTATTAAATTGATCCCACTTCTTCTATTAATTAAATCTTTATTTATTTAATTAATTCATTAACCTTTTCTACCCATGACACATGTCATTCATCTCTTAATTCCTACACTACCTACCCTCTCATTATTTTATTATTTCTTTTACCTACCCTCTAAGCACAACTGACTATTTATCTTTTACACCTTTCAATCTTATCCCTCCATTTCTTACAATGTCTTCTATATAAGGAGATGTTTCTTTCATTATCAACCCTAATCATTCTATTCAACTACTAGCACCCCCAACTACTCTAGCATTCGAACTTTCGTATGTGATCAAGCCTACTTGCAACCGCATTTCCATTCTTTGTTGAACTCTTGTGCACATATAAAATCTAAGAGCAAATATATCAAGCAACATCAATGGAGATAGGAAGAATGGAGATCCAAACCCTATTGGACATGTTATGGTATAATCCTTGTGATTTTATTTGACTTGCATTGTCTTAGGTAATCTTCATATGTTATGGTGGATCTTTGTTGTTGTTAGGCTAGGGTTTTGTCGTTGAATTCATTTAGTCTTTCAATATTTGTGTTTCCACTTTCACCATATACA
The DNA here is from genome assembly GCF_030272615.1 of Cryptomeria japonica. Taxonomy (NCBI): domain Eukaryota; kingdom Viridiplantae; phylum Streptophyta; class Pinopsida; order Cupressales; family Cupressaceae; genus Cryptomeria; species Cryptomeria japonica. Next base: position 555,940,408 of record NC_081411.1, on the reverse strand, counting down.
TTTAGGCACACTCGGTGGGACTCTTGTCCCTTTTGAATTTAACATCTTTTGTTGTAGATTTTGTGTTTTTGAAGTTGCAAATCTGACATTTCTGACAAACTTTCGGCATTCCGCTTCTGCGCATCCTGGAACCATGGTTTTGTTTTTCTATCGCATTTGTAACCTTTGTAATCACGTCTATGTTCGCTATTATTTATTCTATTTTGTAGATTGTAGTGTTGCATCTCTATTGGAAAATCACGTCTATGCAGATTTTGAATGCGCTTGTGTTTAGGAGTCACATCTATGTTTGGGAGTTGTGTCTGTGATAGATTTAGGTGCGTTTGCGGTTTTCTATTGCGTCTCTATTAGGTTTAACAGTGTTTGTGTCTCAGATTTTGCATTTTAGTTTTTGATGCAATTTTGAGGCTTTATTTCATCATTTGGATTTCAAATCTGGTTTATTTCAAGCTAACATATTGTGATCTAGCTAACGAAATTGGTACATCTTGTCTTGAAAGCAAATCGTTTTGGCGAAGGCCCCTTTTTCACAAAGTCTTTTTGGATCTAAAATTTACCTAACTTGTGTGCTTGTAGGAAGGGGTGATCATTTGAAACAATCTAAACTACTAACAAATCTTCGTTGCAGGACCTTGACAAGGGTTTTCTTTTGATCTGTATTGTGTGCCTTGTTTTCATATATTATCAAACACTTCAATTGATGCACTAAAATTGAACTATTCTCTTTTGTGTCTTGAGAAATAGGCTCTTTTTGTTTAATATCTAGAAGGTCTGTCTCCTCATGTGGTCATCAGGACTACTAGTTAGAAGAGAACGACCCAAGTGGTATTGAGGAAAACCCACCTCTTCCGAACCACTATAAACAATTGTAACCATGGTGAAAACTATGGGTAATGTGTGTTGATTAGTTCATACCAACACTATGTCTCCCCATAAACCCGTTTGATAAAATTTATTTGATCATTTGTAGGGCATAACCCCTACCGGCTGGGAGCCTTCTATATTTATAGAGCTGAAAGTGTCGCATGTATGGCCACACGAGTGGATGCCCTTACTAGTACCTTTTTGTTTTAGAAAGCCAAAATCCTTCTAGTTGTTGGGTTAGGAGGTCGGACCTCTGGAGTGACCCACACACATACGATTCTTAGTAGAGATACAAAGTTTTCCATGGGGAGTTTTCATTGGGACTGATGCTTGGCTACCCCAGAGAAGTGAGTGTTGAGGGTGGAGCCAATGGGGTCAAGCACCTAAGTATCCACTTTGAATAGCGTAGCCTCAGGGGAAACCCCATGTGGGATCAAAAACTATTTTCTTGGCCAACCATAAGAATTGTGCTTGCCTTCTTTTGAACATTCAAACATTCAAGATCAAACATCAAAAACATTATGTCTTTTGTGTCTTCAAGTGTATGCAAAACATTTTTACATCAAACAACACACTTTCTTTTGAGTCATTTTGAGTCTAAACACTTGCAAACATTGAGTCCTCTTGTCATGAAAAACAGTCACAAATTCAGATTTGGTCACAACAAACAACTTTACAAATTAGAAAAATTGCACTTAGTTTCCAAAAACGCATCTGTGTCTGATAGAACCACAACTGTGTCATTTAGTCACATCTGTGAAGGGCAAAAACACGTTTATGTTCTCTTAAAGAAAATTCCATTCGCAAAATCTTAGAAATGCATTTGTGCAGTGTTCAACCATGTCTATGTAATTTAACTATGTCTGTGAAGTATACGGGCATGTCTGTGTTTAGAATTGGAAAAATTTACAATCCAGCAAACAAGAGCAGTTAGTTTCAAACTCATTGAGCTTCCTAGGTTATCTCTCTAGGTTTTTATCTAGAATTCAGCCTATTTCTAGGTCTCACAAAGTCCATCATTGCTTTACACCTTGGATTACATTCACATTTGTCTAAACTGGAGTCAAAAGGTCACTTTCTTATCCTCATCATACTTTGTCAACACACTACATACAACAACATTTTACTAAGTGGTCCCTCATCAAGGTCTCTTACCTTTGGGTCTCATTTGGTCTTACTTAAAGTCAAGGTCAACTTACCTCATCAAGAGAAACTATCATCTCTTTGGAAGCCACACCTACTCTACTATATACATACTTGGTCTTACACTTTAGACATTGCAAGTACACTTCAGATTCATACACATTCCATCCAACTCTTGGTCTTGCATACTCTTTCCATTTTCATTTAGTCTCACACATCTTGGTCAAGACTTAGTTCATGGTTGAAACCCATTCCCAAAAATATAGGAGAGAAGCTAAAGAGGCTCAAGAGTCCACAAACATGAGTTCCTATAAGTATGATAATGATGTCTTTTACAATTCTGATCATACCACATTACCTAACATGGATGCCTATAGAAACATTCCAAATGTTGAGAACGTGGATACTACAAACAACAACGATACACACAATGACAATATGGGCAACATTTCAGTTCATTCAGTAGAAGTGGAAGACTCTATCATGGATCCCCATTTTTATCGATTGGTTAAGGAAATAATGAGGAGAGATAGACAATATTTCTTACAAGTGATGGCACAAAGTGGAACCAAGATACCTCATTATTTGATATGTCTCAAATAATGGAACATCGACCTTTGCAACAACCTCACCTCAACATGGATCAAAGGATGCCTAATAGTGGAGGCAAGAGAGAACCACATATGGTGCCTGAATCACCATCATCTTTGTTTCAAAAACCTGAGGTCACACATACACATGGTCAAGCATATGATACTCACCTTTGTAGACCATTATGGAAGCCTTATGTAGAAAAATATACTCAATCACATACCAATTCTAAAGACCAACCACCAAAGCAATTGGATATCCAAAGGCATGATCAAAATTTGGACACAAGAAAACCCTGGGTCAAATTTAGGGGCAACACATTAGAACAAACTCATGACATGCCTATAGAGTATGGTATACATGGACACAACAAATATTTCATTCCTCATCGAGACTCTATACCAAGTGGTCCATATGTGCAACATCACTATAGACCTCCTCCATATGAACATGTGTATGATCAATATCATCTGTATATGCAACATGCTCCGCGTCCACCCAGGTGTTCGGGCATGGGGTATGGTCCAAGAAGTTGGTCTCCACCTAAGAACAATTTGGAATAGCAAATCAAGGACTTACAAAATAAAATGGAGGACATAAATACACTGAAGCCGACTTACACAATGAGAGACATATGTCCCTATCCATTTGACAAAATCATTCCAATGCCTCCATTTCCTACACACTTTGTGACACCTAAGTTTGATAAGTACAGAGGAAAAGGAGACCCTAAGGCACATATAGGATAGTTTTTCACAACTTTCATTGAGGTAGCATCAGAAGAGACGTACTTGATGAGACTGTTCCCACAAAGCTTAGGTGATCAAGCTATGGAATGGTTCTCCCAACTTCCACCTGGAATTAAGTCTTAGGGTAATCTAGCGGAAGATTTCATACAACATTTCTCATACAACATAGAGACAAACATATCAGTCACTACCTTGTGCAACACCAAACAAAGGGATGGAGAGTCTTTTTCATCATTTTTACAAAGATAGAGGAATCTAGCTAGTAGATGCTCTTGTGAAATTCCACAAAAACAAATGGTAGAGATGTTCACCCAAAATGTCAACAAAGACATTGGTTATGATCTAAGGAAAGCTTGTTTGTCCACCTTTAAGGACATCATTGAAAAGGGATTAGTGACAGAAAAGGTCCTAATTGAGCAAGGCATCGTCAAAATATTCAAAGAAAACAAAGAGGACTTTAAAGGAAAAGACAAGCCAAGATTTTGGAATAAAAACAAGAACACAGTCAATGATGGTGTTGTTGATGCCAATATAGTGTGACCCAAAATTGTTTTTTCTAGATCAAGCTCTACAAACAATCAAGTGAATACTCAAACAACTTCAAAATCACGAAGGAAGTACACCCCATTGGGAGAACCACTAGAGTCAGTTTTTAAAAAGCTAGTGGCAAACAAAATAATAACAATTCCAGATCTGCCTCCATATGAGCCAAAGGTTAAACCAAATTCATGGAATGATGATGAGTATTGTGAATTTCATAAGAGAAAGGGACATAAAATAGGAAATTGTCATCACTTGAAGAACATCATACAAGACCTTATTGATAGAGATGACATTGAGATTGAAGGGCATTCATCGAATCAAGAACATGAAATGTTTAAAGAACCATTCCCAAACCATGACAAGGGAAAAGCTAAAGTCGTAGATGAGAAAACCAACTATACCAGAGCATCCTATAACTATGATTCAACTGTTAGTCACATTTCAATGGACAATTATGTCTCTACCATTATCATCAAGGACAAAACACTGGAAAATTCTAACCAAAGACCCAAAATTGTCCTAAAAGGATTTGGATCTTCTTCTGAACAAACCTCTGAATGTAATGTTAGAACTCGTCGAGGTAAATTCACTTTTCAAGGTGCTCTAGCTAAAAACACCACTTCCTCATCAACCAAACCTGAGTATGACCTTGTAGAATAGTTGGGGAAGACACCTACGCTTATCTCAATCCTTGATCTTTTACACATATCCCCTGCACATAAAGTCATTCTTGATTAAACTTTGAGAGACACTTCCGTCCCCAGTGATCTGAATGTGGACCAGTTTCAAGTCATGGTGGGATACCTTTCCATTCCACACTCCCTTACATTTACAAAAGCTGACAATGCCTTCATGAGCCAACCACATAATGCACCTTTACACATTGAATCCTTCCTACACAAACATCGAATAAAATGAGTCCTGATAGATGGAGGAGCCAGTCTTAACATATGTACTTTAAACACAATAATATAATTGGGATATTCAGATAAAGATGTGAATCCTACAAACAAAATTGCCATCAAGGCATATGATGGTGAAGAGCATTCATCCAAGGGCAGAGTCACCTTACCCCTTAGAGTTGGGCCAGTTACAAAGGATGTGGTTTTTCAAGTCCTAGACCTGGATCTCACATATAATATATTGCTAGGACATCCTTGGATTCATGAGATGAGGGAAGTCCCATCTACATACCACCAATGCATTAAGTTTCCTCACAATGGAGTTGAAATAACAGTTAATGGTGATCCTAATCAATTTATATACTGCAATAGCTTGAGATAAAAAATTGAGACAATCATTCCAAGTAATAGAGAAGTTGTCCCTTCTTCTGCATACATTGACCCTGAATCATTAAAACCTTCGACATCAAAACAAGGTGAGCTTAAAGGGAAATATCAGGACAAAGGCATGGGTGAATACACTTTGAATCAAACCATGTTCTTACAACAAGTTATGAGCTCACCAAAAGAATATGGATGACCGCATTCTTCTAAATGGGTATCTATCATTACAATCAAATGGGATCCTACTATCTTCCAAAAGTAGGGTGAAATGGAAGAAGAATATTTATACAAAATGATTTACAAAGACCCAGAAAATGGTACACAAGATCACATCAGCATACCATGTGAAAAATATGGCAAAGGATTCAAGATCCTACAAAAGTTTGGGTATGATGGTAAAAGTCCTCTTGGCTTAAGAAAGGAAGGTATCATTCAACCTTTGCAACCAGAATTGACATTTAAAAAAGAGCACTCGAAAGGGCTTGGTTTCATGTTTTCTAGGGTAAATATTAGAAAGACAAAGGAAGCATTACAAATCAAGACTTCCAAAGATCAACAAGAGAACCTCTATTCCACAAACTCCAATGAATGGGAATGGGGTTCGGACAAATCCTCCAGTGACTATGAACTCACCGAGACATTTAGAGAATCGGGTGAACCCATAGAAGAAGAGGAATTTTATAAAAAAATCAAAGTTGGTCAAGAAACAACCCCTAAGGACCCCACATAGTCTTTGCCTCTAGGTTCTAGGTCAAAATCACAAAGGATGAGGACACCCGTCCCCGAATGCATTTTTAGTGATGATAATTTGGACTCGTTCATGATCGAGACAGATGAGGAGAGTGCCAGCAATGAACTCGACATACCTGAATATAACTACATCTTCACCCTTAGTCCCGTTGACTTTGAAAACATTGAAGGCCTTCCCATTGTTCACCACCAACTTATTGACTAGGACCATGAAGGACCTGTACAGTTCGACACATTCCAAAATGATGAAGCCTTTATTGAATATTTAGGCATACGAGATGATCTTCCGCTTGGGGACCATAAGGCAGGATACACTATAGATCTCAATAGCGTGGCATATTTTGGTGAGGGTGTTGGGCCTTCCAGTCGCAAAAATATCAAAATAAAAACAAATCATGGGTCTTATGGTGAAAACCACGTTGTGATGTTGTTTGACACCAAAAAAGTAAAAAGAAAGGATGTATATGAGGGTGAAAACCTCTTTGAGGCATCCGAAGATGGAAGGCTCGACATTCTCCTGACATCGTATGAAGAAAAATCATCTATGTTGGTAGAGGAGACCATTAAAACAAATATTGGTACAGAAGAAATTCCACATAACATATTCCTAGCACAATCTCTAACAGAAACAGAAAGACCAAAGTTCGTAAGTTTCTTCACAGAGCGACAAATTAATTTTGCATGGTCATATGCTGATATGTCTGGATTGAATCCAGATTTAGTAATGCATCATTTTACAGTTAAACTAGGGGCAAAACTAGTAAAACAAAAATTAAGAAAGATGCATCCACAAGTGGCATTATTAGTCAAGGCAGAGCTTGAAGAATTATTGGAAGTCGGATTCATATGCCCAATTGATTATCCTGAATGGATCTCCAACTTAGTACATGTCAGTAAACTAGATCGTAGCATCAAAATATGCATAGATTTCAGAGACATCAACAAAGCTTGTCCTAAGGACGATTTTCCATTACCAAATATCGACCTGATCGTAGATCTCACATTAGGTCATGCGATGTTATCTTTGATGGATGGATTCTTTGGTTATAATCAAATAAAAATCACATCCAAGGATCAACACAAAACAACATTTACTTGTCCTTGGGAACTTTCTGCAGGAATGTCATGCCCTTCGGGCTAAAGAATGCAGACACTACATATCAAAGAGCCATGACTACTATCTTTCATGATCTCATGCACGTTACTGTGGAAGATTATGTTGATGACCCCTTGGGAAAATCAATAGACAGATATACACATTTAGACATACTTTCAATCATTTTTGATCGGTTGGAAAAATACAAAGTAAGGTTAAACCCCAAGAAATGTGTCTTTGGAGTAACCTCCGGGAAGCTCTTGGGATTCATTGTCTTAAAAAGAGGAATTGAAGCCAATCTAGCAAAAGTCAAGGCAATCCTAGAGATGAAACCACCAAGAAATATCAATCAACTTTGATCTTTGCAAGGGAGACTCCAGTCCATACGGAGATTCATAGCACAACTTGCAGATAAATGTCATCCTTTTCAACACTTACTACACAAAAACATCAAATTCAAATGGGATGATAACTGTCAACATGCTTTCCAAATACTCAAAGATTATCTTCTAAATCCACCAGTCTTGATGCCACTAGTTCCAGAACAACCCCTGTTATTATACATATCCGCTACTTCAATAGCACCGGGGGCACTTTTAGCACAACAGGATGTTGAGGGCAAAGAAAAGGCAGTCTACTACATCAGTCATACTTTGGTAGGTTGTGAGATAAACTACACACCAATTGAGTGTTCATGTCTCATTGTGGTCTTTTCTTCACAGAAATTATGACACTACATGCTAACTCATAAAACTAAGTTGGTCGCAAGGATCGATCCATTGAAATACCTTCTCAATAAAGCAACGCTTACTGGTTGACTAGCCAAATGGGTGATGCTCCTGAGTGAATTTCACATTGAATATGTAGAAAGAAAAGCAATAAAAGGACAAGCTATCATAGATCAATTAGCAGATGCTCCTATGATAGATGATGCTCCTCTAACTTCAGAATTTCCAGATGAATCCATCTTGACAGTATCACACACAAAGCCTTGGCAACTATACTTTGATGGCTCATACACACAACATGGTGCAGGAGCTGGCATCCTCTTCATCACACCTCAAGGGGATTCCATTCCAAAATCATATCGATTATCATTTCCTTACACTAATAACATAGCAGAATACGAGGCATTAACAACTAGATTACAGATTCCAGTTCAGTGGAAGATCCAAGAACTTCATGTTTTTGGGCTCTCAACTTGTAACTTGTCAAGCAACTGATGACTACCAAACAAAGGATGAAAAATTAATGCCTTACAAAAAAATAGCATTTCGCGAAGTTAAACTTTGAGTAGATACTAAGAGAGTAGAATTGAGCCGCAAATGCTATGGCTACTATTGCTTCACTGATAGATCTACCACAGAATGAAACCTGCTATGAGTTCTTAGTGGATAACCTTTTGGTTCCCTTATATGAGATCACTCCTATTGAGATGATATGTATCGTTGGTCCTGATTCCCAGTTATATGGTTCCATTTTTACATACCTTCATAATAATACCCTCCCTCCCAACTTATCCAACAACCAACATTGCACTTTCATTTGCCAATCTTCTCGATACATCATTTTAGCCAATATGCTATACTGTCGAGGTCTAGATGGCACTCTTCTTAGATGTTTAGAAAGGGATGAAGCTTATATTGCATTACACAAAGTTCATGAAGGGATATGTGGTCCACATTCTAGTGGTCCTACCTTAGCCAAGAAACTCATCGGGACTAGATATTACTGGCCCAATATGGAAAAAGACTCATATCTATTTGTCAAGAAATGTAAGCAATGTCAAATTCATGGAGACTGATGCAGAAGGTGGTGGGGGGTTTCACAAGGATTCAACCTTTTATAGTTATATGGAAAATACAAGGTTTGAAGACTTCAATCCCCACTATGCTTACAAGCACACAAGAGGCTAAAAGGTGTCAAAACCTATCAAACACTTACCCCACTAACTCCAATGGATCAAGGTGTTTGGTTATTCTAAAAATAAAAGGATTCAACTGGTTTTATGATTCAAATGTGTGTTTTAACAACAAAACTCAAGTTTAGGCTTCTAGGCCTAGTTGCCCCTCCACTAGCCCTATTTTGGAGGTTTTTTGATCATAACTCCAACTTTTTCCAAAACATCAGACAAGTAAATTAGTTTTTCAGATACCCATTGGGCTCTAGTTTAACATATTAGAAACTTAGTATAGGTTACTTTGGATTATATACGCTGCCTTTTGACTGTACCTCTGTTTTAGACCCCAAAAATGCAACTTTTACAAAGGAAGTATACTTTATTTGTTCTCCCTGACTCCCAAACTTTCAAAAGTCCTATAAAATAGTTCAAAACTCCAAAATATGCAATTACTTTCAATCTAAAACTCTCCCTTATACTCAAACCCCAACGTAGCACCAATCAAGCCTCAAAAAGTGAGATTTCACCAAAATCCACACTCCAATCACTTCTCTGACCAATTGATGATTGATTCACCTTTTCATTGGCATAATAAAACTACAGCAATCATAAAAATACCACCTCCAATGGACGGATCTCCTGCTGCTACTCCTTAGCCACCAACTTCCTCATAAAATCTTGCAACTTCTCATGGTGATCACCTACAAATCATTCATTTTCTGCATGTATTCATGTAAAAACTATTGATACATGTTATAAATAGATCATTCCATGAGTATTAGGCCTGAAACACTCATGGAATGATGATTTTCATGTTAATCCTATCAAAACTTGAAAGAAAACCTCACAAATTGTTAGGGCAGTCAGCAAATTAATGGAGTTTGATACAAAACCCTCAACCAAGCATTCAATAAAGGAAAATAATATGTAAATATGTCCTTCAATGAATCACAATGAAATTTTCAATCAAAGAATGAACAAAATGATACCAAAAACTCCTTAAAATTGCTTGAAAATATGAATTTTATTGCCTTTTTGCTGCTCCAGTCTGTACACAGGTTCCCATGTCTATACAAGGCATTGAAAAAGGTTTATATAGCCTTATAATAACTTCCCCAACCATTTCCAATTGGTTTTGAGGATTAGTTTGGGTTAAAACTCCCTAAAAACTAATTCCCACCATTTTACTAACAAGCCATTGCATTTTGAATTTCAAATATTACATTATTCATCTTAGCAATAACTTGACACTCCTAATTGACATTTTTGGACCTTTTAGGCCTTATTACATTTATTCAAAACATCAAAACTCATCTAACCCTATTACATTCAAATTTTGGGTCCTTTAGGACAAATTTGCAACTTTGACAATTTTATCCAACTTGATACATTTTGAATTGCCAAAAGCCATAATAGGCTTTAATATGGAATAATTGATCTTGTTCATCATCCTCTCATCTCCTAATGTCTTCATTATCTTCATTGGCTTCATTTGGTTTGTTGATCTCTTCGGTGCTGCTGCACCAGAGACCTCATTCATGCGCTAGCACAAGAACTTCAACCGATTGCGACTCCTTGGCCCTTTTGCCAGTGGGGACTTGATCTCATAGGCAAGATTCACCCTCCTTCCTCCAATGGCCATAAATTCATTATTAGTGCCACAAAGTATTTCACAAAATGTATTGAAATCATGCCTCTTACACAAGTCACTGGAAAACAGATTGCTACATTCATTCTCAACTACATCATTTGTCAATACGGTATTCCTATTTTCATCATCACCGATAATGGGTGTCCCTTCAAAAATCAAGATGTTTGTGAACTTTGTGATCGTTTCCATATTACCCATCATTTCTCCACACCCTATTACCCCCAAGGTAATGGTCAAGTTGAGGCGTCGAATAAAACCATTCTTAAAATCCTAAAAAAGACAGTCGATGACGTTGGCCGCAATTGGCATATCCAACTTAATCTCGCACTTTGGGCTTACTGCACAAGCGTCCACACACCTACAGGAGCCACACCTTATTCACTTGTCTATGACGCTGAAGCTATCTTTCCTATTGAGGGCAAGTTACCCTCTTTATGAGTCTCTTTGTAAAACATTATCAGTGATGAAGACTACAGGGTCTCTCGCTTACAGGAACTAGAACTATTGGATGAACGAAGACAAACTACTTTTAATCATCTCAAGGCTTATCAACAATGAATGAGTTGCAGTTACAATCATAAAGTCAAGCCTCGCACATTTGAGGTAGGTGACTTAGTTCTCAAAGAAAATCCTAAAAATCAGCAAGACAGAGAGAAGAAGGGCAAGTTCGAACCAAATTGGCTTGGTCCTTACATCATTACAACAGCCTATGGATCAAGTGCATATCAACTTTCCACTCCAGATGGTGAACCTTTGGAGGATCCTATCAATAGAATGCACCTTCAAAGGTTTTACACATAGCTCTTTAGAATATCCTAATTCAAAAATACAAAAAAAATCAAAAAATTCAAAAATACAAAAAAAAAAGTAAAAGAAAAACAAAAACATGTCGTCCAACTATGAAAACCACTTCGGTGGCACCCTAGGCAAGTACCATGGTGAAAACTAGGTCACCAGTGCCATATGTAGAGACATTGCTCCTCCTTCCTTCAGGATTCACTTTCATCCCGTCACTTTGCACACACTCACAACCTTTCCATTCATAATAAATCAGCGCCTATCTATGGCTAAGGCAAATCTTATGTCTAGTGATGGGTGTGGAACTGAGAGCATCACATGTTCCAAGGAGTACATTTTCTTCCAGTCTTCTTCAGTCTATCTGTGCATAATCCACAATAAAGCAATACTTGCATCATAAATCCACAATAAAGTTTCATTTTCTCCACAATAAAGTATCAGTTTCATGGATTCAGTCAGTTTCAGATGAGACATAGCAACAATGGGCTTCAACAAAATCTAATCTTTCAACAGACTCAGACAACCTTATGGTTCAGTGCTATCTATCCTTCTATGAAAGTAAACATTGTGACCATAATCAAATAAGACTTATATAAGTGACAAGAGACACTGAACTTGAGGACTACAGTGAGTGTTGGTGTCGAGTCTTGGTTTTTCTTTTTCTTTTATCTTTTGGTGACATGCCTTTTAGCTTTTCCAGGATGTCTCTGACTAGAGATTCTATCTCCAAGATGTCTTTGACTAGAAAGGCGAGGATGGGGTATCGTCACCTATTTTTATTTGTTGTCTATGGAATGTCTCTTAGTAATGCTATGACTTGTCCAAGGATATGAGGACACTGAGAGTCTAGTGTGAATTGGGGCATTCCTTGTTTGCGACTGTCTGATCTCCATGCAAATAGGTACAATGACTTTCTGGGTCGAACATATGCCTCGATTGTCATAACCTATTTTTCCATAATAAAGCTCAATGGTGATAATGCACAAGAAGCTCTTTCACTTTCATATCTTCTATCTTCCATCCCCCTTTCTTGATTGACCTCCATCGTCCTTCCCGAGTTTGTGTAGCCTTCTATCACATGATTGAGTATAATGACACACCAAAAATATCTGCATTTCATGTAGTTGCACCTACATTACCACATATTAGCATTTCATACATACATTTAGATATTACAATTGCATCACATCCTGCACACAACACATGTTAGTACATTTTACATTCTCATCATGTAAATAGTTATTGGCATTATCATATTCATCTGCATTTCATACATTCACATTTGCATAACATATTAAAAACATAAAAGAACAAAAATATTGCATTTCATCATGTACGTATTTGCATCCATATCATAAGCATCATATAGAAACATGCATCACATAGGTAGACATGCATATAGCTTCTGCAAGGATGAACCATCTCACTTATATATATATATATATATATATATATATATATATATATATATATATATATATATATATATATATATATATATATATATATATATATATATATATATATATATATATATATAAGTGTCATGATACAATGATGTCAAAATCACATGGCTACAATCACCCAAAGGTGTCATCATACAAAATGGTACAAAACTGATACATAGGGAGCCCTCTAAGGCTATGATGAACTCCCTCCCTCAGAGCTGGCTGGCCTCGATAGAGTCTGAGCTTTGGAAAGACCCAACCTAGGATTATTTCTCTTGTCCACTCTATTTGGTGGTGGTGGAGGACCCATAACCCCACCGCTAGATGCCTATCTCCTGTCTCTCCCTACAGTAGTCATCGCAGTTTGTGATGGTCTATGGAAGCTCCTACCCCGCTGCTCTGGTGGCACCTTTCCATAATATAGGTCTCTCCAGTAGCCTATCTCCTCCCTGACCCGCAAAACATAGGTGTATCCAACTCCTGTGTCCTCTGCTGCCTGCCTCCTTGCCCTCAGTGCTATCTCAGCCTTTGTATAGCGTTGAATAGCCTGATCCCTCTCCCACTCAATATCCCTCAGCTGTCTCCTGAGCCTAGTTGTCTCCCTCTCCAAGTCCTAGATCTCATCTGCCTATCCCTGGTAGATCTCCCTCAAATCTAGTAACTCTTCCTCCTCCTCTCCCCCCTCACCCTATCCTTGTCCCTATGGATGCTCCTGTGGCTGCTCCTGTCCTTTTCCCTGTCCTTGTACCTATCTGGGAGCCTGTGCTGCTAGCACCTATAAAGGCAATCCACCTCTTCCCCTCACTATGTGAGCCTACTGAGCCTGTCTCTCCTCTCCACCCTCTCTCCTCAAAGCCACTCTCCTCTCTACTACTGCACCTCACCTCCTCCATTGGCCTCTACCTCTGCCATCTCCATCATTGTCTCCACCGTCTCCATCTATCGACTCTCATGGATCTGTCAGTCATGGAAATGGATGCTCTACCCAATATGTAGTGTACTCTGCATCCATCCCTGCATCCTCTATATCTGCCCACATATCCCAAGGCAAGGGAATCATCTCTACTAGTTGTGTCACTGCCTGATCATAAGACAATAATGGACCCAAGTGCATTTGATCCCTCATTGTCCGTTCATACATCCCTAAACCTCGTGGCATCCATTGTATCCTATCGAACTGCCTACCCACCCTATCTACCAATTGCCTCTCAATAACATATGGAGTTCGCCCAATTAGCTACCTGCTTTGGAATATATATGGCAGCTCCACTGCATCATCCTCACAGTCCTGGTATGGCCTCCATACCACACTGTCTATCTTGTCAATCATCTGACGTCAGTACTCCAGTCTCCCAATCCATGGTTGTGATGTGATCATATCATATAAGTGAACATAGTTGTGCCCATGTCCTCTGCCTCTGAAGTGGATCTGACATGTCACCGACAGATGCTCATATGCCCATACCTATAGTAATGTCACCCCGCATCCCAATCCTGCTGACCCATGATCCATAAGCTGATGCATCTCATAATATAGGTGTGCTAGCAAACATTGTCCCCATGCAAACCTGATGTGCTCTATCACCAATGTCTCAAGTGTACTCCCCCATCCCACAACCAACCCTCGTGTCACCCTATCTAGACAGAGGAATCTACTGATAACTCCTGCCATAATTGTTGGTAGTGCTAATCTTGTCCATGTCATGGTATCCCAAGCCACGTGTCCTACCCTCATCTACAGCCTTAGATCCTGAAACACTCATCTCAGTGCATCCTTGTCTCCATCTACATCATACAGAACCAACTCCTCATCGATCGGTATCCACAGTATCCTATATACATCCTCTAAGGTGACTGTCATCTCACCCATCGGCTAATGAAAAGTACAATTCTACGAGTGCCATCTCTCAGCTAATGCAGTCAAAAATCCCATGTTCACCTGAAACTCAGGCACATAAAGAATATGTCGCAGGCCTATAGCCTCAACACTACTCTATCCTTGAGTGGCAGCTCTAGTCGCAAACTCTGAGTCGACAAGCATCTCTCTCATGACTCCAACATAGGTAGGTACTCCTGTAGTCAAGCAAATCAACTGTGTTAATCCTAGTGGTACTCCATGTTCATCACAAAGTACTACTTTCTATCCTAGTGGTACTCCTTGTTCATCACAAAGGATTGCTTTCTATCCTATAGTACTCCCTGTTCATCACAAAAACTACTTTCTATCCTAGTGGTACTTCCTCTTCATCACAAAGTACTACTTTCTAGCTTAGTGGCACTCCCTATTCATCACAAAGTGTTGCTTTCTAGCCTAGTGGCACTCCCTATTCATCACAAAGTGTTGCTTTCTATCCTAGTGGTACTCCCTATTCATCACAAAGTACTACATTTTGGCATTCCCTGTTCATCACAAAGTGTTGCTCTTCTTAGTACTCCCCGTTCATCACAAAGTACTACGTTTTGGCATTCCCTGTTCATCACAAAGTGCTGCTCTTTTCAGTACTCCCTATTCATCACAAAGTGCTGCTCTTTTCAGTACTCCTTGTTCATCACAAAGTACTACTTTTTATCCTAGTAGCATTTCATGTTCATCAAAAAGTGTTGCCTTGATCCTATCCTAGGGCCTCTTCTTGAGTGTATCCTCTTGAGTAGTTTCCTAATTGGCAACGTATGTTCTATGATAGAATTGTCAATCCTAGCCCTATCTGCTATTCTAGTCTTCCCTAGAGGACCTGCTTGAGTGTATCCTCTCAACAGCTTATCCAATCAACAACGTATGTTCATTACAGAACTGTCGATTTGGCCTGGAAGACATACACATGCTTACATATTGCACATACATGCTTGTCCTACACAGACGCACCCCTATTCGGCACAGACACACCTGTCCTACATAAACGTGCCTACACAACATAGATGCACTCGCATTGAACATAGACATTGCATTCATCGAAATGCCTGGCACCAACACAGATGCGCCTATCCTACCCAGACGCGCCTGGCACCAACACAAACGTGCCTTAGCATTTTTTCCCCCTCGCTTGACTTACCTAAAGTGCATTTATTACCTACCTAGCATGCATTTATGACAACAATTAATGCAACAAAGTACAAGGAGGTTTTGCGGTACTCACTGGCTCTCCTACATCTGCTGGCCTCTAATATCGACAAACATGATCGAATCTGTGAACCAATGCCATCGCTACTGACTGTTGACTGCTCTCTTCTCTCTTTGCACTCTGATCTCTTGGATGTGTGGATGACAATGAGGATGTTTTCTCTTGTAGTCTATCTTATAGACTACCCTAGACCTCATCTCTTGAGCCAGTCTTCTTTATCCCGTGCCTCTGTCACTATATCCTATCTTGTCAGTCCTTTCTAGCCTTTCTTTCTTATCAAGAGATTGTATGTGATATTTTTCAGACATTTTCATCCAATCTCTCAAGGGGGCATATCATTCCCACCTCGGGGCAACTTTGTATCAGTTCATCTTAACTTCTTTGAAACAACGCGACAAGCTACATTGTCTCAAAGAGGGGCAAAATGTAGACACCTAAAATTGTCCAGTCTAATTAAATAAGTATCTTTATTTATTTAATTACTTTATCCTAATTCTTCTATTAATTAAATAAATCTTTATTTATTTAATTCATTCATTTATCCTCTTCTAGCCTTATTTCTCATTTAAATAAATACATTTATTTATTTAAATTGTCCTTTTCCTAAATTAAATAAATACTTTTATTTATTAAATTGATCCCACTTCTTCTATTAATTAAATCTTTGTTTATTTAATTAATTCATTAACCTTTTCTACCCATGACACATGTCATTCATCTCTTAATTCCTACACTACCTACCCTCTCATTATTTTATTATTTCTTTTACCTACCCTCTAAGCATAGCCGACCATTTATCTTTTACACCTCTCAATCTTATCCCTCCATTTCTTACAGTGTCTTCTATATAATGAGATGCTTCTTTCATTATCAACCCTAATCATTCTATTCAACTACTAGCACCCCCGACTACTCTAGCATTCGAACTTTCATATGCAATCAAGCCTACTTGCAACCACATTTCCATTCTTTGTTGAGCTCTTGTGCACATATAAAATCTAAGAGCAAATATATCAAGCAAGATCAATGGAGATAGGAAGAATGGAGATCCAAACCCTATTGGACATGCGATGGTATAATCCTTGTGATTTTATTTGATTTGCATTATCTTAGGTAATCTTCATATGTTATAGTGGATCTTTGTTGTTGTTAGGCTAGGGTTTTGTGGTTGAATTCATTTAGTCTTTCAATATTGTTGTTTCCACTTTCACCATATACACCCCCATTTCCTCAAAGGTTGCAAGCTGAAGAAACTCCTCAGGAAGAGGATATAAATTTTCATATCATTGATTAGCTAAAACACATATGTGTTAAGATTCCATTATTTCAGGCTATTAAGGATGTCCCTATCAATGGTAAGGCAATTAAAGAGGCATGTTTAAGAAAACCTGGCAGGAAGAAAAAGGATCTGCAAATAGTGCATGTAATTAATCAACTGGTCTACATTATGTTGGGAAAAGTTTCAATACCTAAATATTCTGACCCTGGTAGTCCTATTGTGAAAATAGTTATCAATGGAACTCATATAAAGAACGCCTTAATAGATTTGGGAGTAGCCATCAATGTAATGACAAAAATCATAATGCAAAAACTTAACATAACTAGTCCCAAGCCTACTCCTACGGTCCTGCAGCTTGCCGACAGTTCCACAATTCGGCCTAATGGTATGATTGAAGATTTTGTCGTTACTCTAGACTCCTGGGAATATCAGCTAGATTTTATGATCTTGTCTCGAAAGGCTACTTTGGGGGAATATCCAGTTATCTTAGGGAGACCTTGTCTTTCTATAGCCGATGCATATATTGGATGCTAATCAGGAGACATGACTATTTTTGATGAAAATACTATAAAAACTCTAGCTTTGTATTCACCTACTCAGCCCCAACTTGATCAAGAAAAAGTTGTTTGGCCTAATGTGGGGGAAGAATTAGAAGAGGAATTCAACTCTGTCAATCATCTTATGATGATTGATAGAAAATCATTTATACGACTCCAAGATGACGATTCTATCCGTTCTAAAATTCTGGCAAATCAGTATAATCTAGAGCAGCAGTCGCAGGATTTAACATCAAGTATTACAACATTGGATTTTCCTGCAACCACTGACATAGTGCATACCTTGTTGCCACAAGAAGTCCACACTTCTTATCTTTATGAGGCAACTCAGGTTGATCTTACTATCAAGGTGGAAGTTGATCCAAATAAATGTTTGAATATCAATAATCAACTCATAGAAACTCAAAGGCTAACACTGGTTGAATTGCTCAAATGTCATCAACACGCTTTACAGTGAGATTACAAAGATATGCAAGGAATTGATCCTATGATTTTTACACACCATATTTATATCAAAGAATACTGTAGACTGCTCAGACAACCACAAAGAAGAATCAATCCTGTATTAAGGGAGATAATTAAAGAGGAACTACAAAAAGTGTTAAATGCTGGATTTATCTATCCTATATCAGATAGTCAGTGGGTGTCGCCTCAGTCATAGTTCCAAGAAAGGAGGTAGATGGCGAGTATGTGTAGATTACAGAGCTTTGAACTCAACAACTAGGAAGCATCATTTTCCATTACCATTTGTAGATCAATTATTAGATTCCTTGGTAGGGAAACAATACTTTTCATTCTTGGATGGATTCAATGGTTACAACCAGACTCAAATTTCTCCTAAGGATCAGGAAAAGACTACATTTACTTGCCTTGGGGGAACGTATGCATATTTTGTTCTTCCCTTTGGGTTATGTAATGCTCCAGCTACTTTTCAAAGAGCAATGATAAGCATATTTTCAGATATTTCCCAGGATAGCATGGAGATCTATATCGATGATTTTACCACTTATGGTTCAGAATTTGAAGAAGCATTGGAGAACTTAAAGAAATTTTTACAGAGGTGTGAAGATTACAATTTATCCTTGAACAGTAAAAAATTATTTATGATGATGTAGGAAGGCATAGTTCTTGGTCATCATATTTCTATAACGAGAATATAGGTTGATCCAGCCAAATTGAAGTCATTCAAAACCTTCCTGTTCCCACAAAGAAAAAGGATGTCTGAAGTTTCCTTGGTCATGTTGGATATTATCGAAGATTTATTAAGGATTTTAGTAAAATTGCAGGACCTTTATATTGTCTTTTGACTAAAGATATGGAGTTTGATTGGACTCTCGCATGCCAAGAAGATTTCTTGAAGCTCAAACATGCCTTGACTCAAGCACTAGTGCTCAAGGGCTCGAACTGGTCATTGCCTTTTCATATTCATACAGATGCATCAGATTATGCTATAGGAGCAGTTTTAGGATAGAAAATGGACAATTTGGAGAATGCAATTTATTTCATTAGCAAAAACATGCAGGGACCTGAGCTTAATTATACTATCACAGAAAAGGAGATGTTGGCAGTAATATATGCACGTAACAAATTCAAGCATTATATCAAAAGATATCAAATCTATGTGCATACTGATAATTCATCAATCAGATATCTCATGAACAAGCCTTCAATTATAGGAAGATTGGCTCGATGGTTGCTATTGATGCAAGAATTTGATATTGCATTTGTTGATAAACCAGGTAAAGCTAATGTAGCTGCAGATTATCTTTCTAGGCTTCAATTGCAAGATAATCCTAAAGCTATAGATGATGCTTTCCAACATTTGTTCTTGATAAAGCTTACACTACCTGGTATGCTGACATTGCAAATTATTTGGTTGTTAATAAGATGCCTTCTCATTTTTCTCCTAAAGAAAGAAGGTTGCTAGTTGAGAAAAGCTTTAATTTCTCTTGGATTGCCAATTGTTTATTTTATACTGGACCTGACCAAGTCTTAAGAAGGTGTGTCATAAAGGATGAAACGTATGATATTCTTCATGCATGTCACGACTGAGCCATGTGGAGGACATTTTATTGCTAAAAGAACAACACTTAAGATCCTTAACACATGATATTATTGGCTAGCTTTGTACAAAGATGCAACTCAATATACTAGAAAATGTGATAGATGCCAACGAATGGGTAGGCCTACCAAATCTGATGAAATGCCATTGTATCCCCAAATATTGGTTGCCCCATTTGACAAATGGGGATTGGATTTTGTTAGACCAATTGATCCTCCTTCCAATGGGAAATCCTATATTCTAGTATGCACTGATTATGTTACAAAATGGGTGGAAGAAAGAGCAATGAAACATGCAAGGGATAATAAGGTAGCTGAATTTCTCTATGAGGAAATATTTACCAGATATGGAGTACCAAGAGAGATTGTTTCAGATCAAGGACCACACTTTACTTCCACATTAATTGCAACATTAGTAAATGAATATAATATCACACACAGGAAGTCTACTCCATACCACCCTTAGGAAAATGGTCAAGTCGAGGTTACAAAAAGGGATTTAGAAGCTATTCTTACCAAGACAGTAGCTCTTCATAAGAAAGATTGGTCAAATAGACTTCCTAAAGCCATTTGAGCATACATAACAACATGGAAGACAACAACTAGTTATACACCTTTTGAAATGGTGTATGGAAAAACAACCATGATGTCCATTGAGTTTCAACATAAAACTCTTAGGACAACTTTGCAATTGAATATGACTATGTCAAAAGCACAAAAAGACCGCACCATGCAATTGAATGCTCTAGATGAGTTGAGAAAGATGGTTGTCCAACATACAAAAAATAATCAACATCAATGAGCTAAATGACATGATAAATATATCAAGGAGAGAAAATTTAAATATGGAGATTGGGCATTGTTATATGATTCCAGATATAAGGATACAATGGGGAAGCTATAGACACACTGGTTGGGAACATATGAGATTGATGAAGTTTTTCAAAATGGAGCAGTTTGGTTGGCAACAATAGACCCAGTTAGATTCAAACTTTTGGGCAATGGTCATCGACTACGCCTTTATCATAAGCCTGTAACAAAAGAAGAGTTCCTGCAACAATTGACAACCAAGTGCAGACCACAACTTCTGCAGGGGGCCTTCTTGGGATAGTTCTCGTGGCCTCTACAGGAGGCCTTCTTGGTCCCGAGTCTTAAAATTCCTCTTGCATGCATTCATAATAACCATTTCCATACTTTATGGAAATGTCGCTCTCTACTAATAATTTTCTCATCTACCTCATCTCCTTTCATTTCTATTTCTGTCACATCATCCACTTCACGTCACCTCATCTCATATTGTGAATAGCTAATTGTTTTATTGCAACATTAATTAGTATGACTGCAGGTATGTGTATTATTTATTTTTCTTTTAATTATGCATGTATTCTTTCATTATGATTATTACCTGATATAATTCGCATAATCTGCATACCCTTCCCTCTGTCATTTTTCGCATGTGTGGACACGTGTCATCTTAAGTTGTGGGGGGGGGGGGTTATTTTATGGTTTGATTGTGTAATTATGTGTCCTTGTCCATGATGTGTTTTAATTTTTTTGACATCATTTTTTAATGTGAAAGCCTGTAGTACAAGTGGGTATACCTTTCCTACCACCATAGTTGATGAAAGGTACTAAAGAATAAATAAAAGGTTATGGGGAATGAATTTTCAAATCTCGCAGGATATTTCAGTCTTTCATTTTGTTGTGTTCATATTCATTTTATTGTGGTGATTTCTTTTGAATGTAAAGTTAGCCATGGGAGGTGCCCCTATTGGTCATGAGCCTGTGGTTCATGATGCTTTGTTGTAGGACAAACAATGTGAACACTATTTTTGAACCTATGGGTGGATCGATTAAATTTTGAAATTGATAGATTTTAATGAGGAGATTACGCAGGAATTTATGTGCACATTAAGTGAAGGGGAGGCTTTTGTCAAAGGGTTACAAGTCATAGCAACAGAACAAAGAATAGCTAAAGTCACCAGGTTGCCGCATGATGGAGAACTATTTCTTGAGGCAAAAGATGCAAAAAGTGCAAGGGTAGAGTTTACTCACCCAGATGATGGACCTTTGAGCATAGACAAACAAGGAACTGAGTGGATGTCTCTTCTAATAGAATGGTCATAAGTTGCATTTCATGTAATGAAATATATAACATGTGATGGTAGGTACTCCAATCTACATTTGGTTCATTTCAAATTATTGAGTCATCTGAGGCATGGCCGAAGGATGAATATTCCAAATGTCTTGTATCATCTTATCTCTATTAGTGCAAAGGAGACACAGAGGGGTAGTAACCATTTTGTTAGTCATCATGGATTAATCAAATTATTGGTAGAACGGTCTCTTAGAGATGTCTCGCAGATGACATGGGGAGAGTTTGAGGATATCAGGCAATTTGGGGAAGAAAATGTTCCTGCTGCAGAAGAAAATGCAATTCAAGAGGAAAATAATGGAGAACCCTCATCTCCTAGGGTTTCTGCAATAGCCTAACCTCCTATTATCGAAGAAGCTTTGCTTGATGAGGAACGAACAATAGTTGAGCCAAGTGTTGAGCAGCCCTCCACTCAAACTCAAAGTGGGACTAGATTTTCTAGAAGGAAAGGTAAAGAGAAAGAAAAAGGCAATGCAGGGGTAGAAATCGTGCAAAAAATGGAGGATTTTCCTGTTGCAGAACCTCCTGCAGCCACTCAAGAAATGTGTTAGAAATAAGGATCTTAGGATACTAATCATTATAAACAAGATCATAAAGTAAATGAAATGAGAAACATACATGCATAAATGTACACATTACACAAGATGAAAATGGGGAAAACCCTTTTAGGTAAATGTGATATCCCCATCACATCGCATAATATAAGGTTGCTTTTTATAAAATATATATATATATAAATAAAAGACAAAGTCAATTATCTAATGAGGTCATAATGTTAACATTGATATTTAATTAATGTAATTTAATTAAAAGTTTAAGGTGTATTAATGTATATATTCCATTTAATATTTTAAATGTTTAAAGGTTAAGAAATTAAATAATTATTATTTCATGTGTTATATTTAAAAGTTTATTATTAATTTTCACTATGTAAACGCACTTTAATAAGTACATGGTGAGGCCCACCCCCGTAGGGAAACGGTGGGATGGGAAACGCAGCCCAGGCTGCATCTACCGCCACACCCCTTCCTTTGGAAGGGAAATGGTGTGACGGTAGCCACAGCTTAGGCTGCGAACCATCACCCTATTCCCTATGGGAGGGTATTTAACCCAATGTAGGCTGCCGAAGGGAAGTAAGGAAGAAAGGAGGGAGCGTAGGGGTGACGAGGCACTGCAGAAAAGGGTTCGTGCAGATAGGTAAGGAGTTAAAGATAATAATGGTTTTTTAAGATATGTGAATGCTATTCTATATATATTATATAGGATAATAGGAATAGGAGGTATTAATAAATATAGAGATAGGCAATGAATTATTATAATTAATATATATTAATAAGTACAAATGCATAAAGATAGATAGGGATATTATATGTATATACGTCAATACATAGAGGAATAGTTAATACATACATACATACATACATACATACATACATACATACATATACATATATATATATATATATATATATATATATATATATATATATATATATATATATATATATTAATAAATAGGAAGAACTTGTGTAAGCATATATGATGAATGAATCTTAAATAGTAAAGAATGATAGGAGAAATACATATCAGGGTAATAGGAATGTATGTAAGGAATACATGTGAGTAATGGTTAATGACATTTTATGAATATAGGTAATGAATATAAAACTATGTACATGTGAATTATGAAATAGGAAATAGTAAATGAAAATGCAAAGGAATGTATTATGAATGAAATCACACAAGGGAGGCTATAGGGAGGAAACTCTCATAGTCTAGGGAGGGATTATAATAATCCTAGGGTAGTATATACTAAAGGTTGATATACATATATAGGGCTTAGTTGACTAAACATCAACTAAGAAGAGACGGATCTAGTCGGTCCCCTCTGAGGACTTGGATGATGAAGGCATCACCCAAGGCAAGGAATAGACAAGGGTCTTCCTTGAAGGGCTTGGGTGTAAGAGGTTACACCCAAGACAGGATTCGAATGCAACTTTGATTTCTTGAAGGGCTTGGAACCAAGGGGTTCCAAGAAGGTGAGCTTCATAGCCGTCTAAGGACATACTTTCGTATGGCATTCGTATCCTTTTTTTAGATAAAAATTATGAACATGTTATTTTAAAGTTAAAAATATATTGTGAATTAAAATGGTTTATTTATATATATATCTATATGTTGTGTTCTAACAATCTATTTTGCAGGTTAATGATCTGTAAATAGTAGGGACATTACAGTGGTATCAGAGCATAATCCTGCCAACCTGTGGGAAAGGATCTTAGTTTATGATCACCTATCAGAGGAAGAAAGGAGCAAAAGTGATGGCTGATCAATTGGCCAAACAGTTCCAGATCTTCATGGAACAAACCAATGAGAAGTTTGAAAGGATGAGCCAGTTAATCCTCCAAAGCACCAACAACAACAATAGAGATATGACAAACCCTAGAAGAGAAACACACTCTAATCACGCAAACAATGAACGATCACCTCAGAGTTCTAGGCAAACAATTCCCAAATTTCTCCCTAGGGAAGAACATGAGAGGGAGGAGGAGGAACCAGCCACACTTGGGGTAGAAGAAATCACCCAAATTTATGCTAGATTGGAACTAGAAGTTCAGAGGGTGGTATCCTTTAGGGACTTTTGTGAGTCCAAGACTAATGAAAGTAGGAAAAGGAAACCCATGGGTAAAGACCTCAGAGCTAAAGTCAACAAAATGTCCCTACCCTATTTTGACGAATTAGGGAAGGATGTTGCTCAAGCCTGGGTACAAAAACAAGACACCTACCTTTCGTATAGTCTCATGACCGAAGAAGATGCCATAAAATTTGCCATACTACACTTAACCGGAATTGCCCATAATTGGTGGCATAACAGTCTCATCACCTTAGGACATAAAAAGGTCTCCACTTACAAAGAGTTTACCCAAAGGCTCATCAGCCGTTTCGACCAAAAAGACTCCAAATGGTACTTCCAAGAGCTAACACACCTCAAGCAAGCAGGAACCATTGAAGATTATATATATCAATTCCAAAACTTATCGGTAATGGTCCCCGACCTATCCCAGAAAAGGCTTACCTACATGTTCTTAGAAGGCCTGAAGGACCCCATTAGGAATTTTGTTAAACCCCTAGAACCACAAAACTTAGGGGAAGCCATTAAGAAAAATAGGATGGTTGAATTTAGTTCCCCCAAGAATACCTCAACCAAAACTCCCCATAGGAATTAGGGACCCTAGAGGGACTGCCAGGAAAAGCCTTGTCACTTGTGTAAAAAACCCTGGAGTTATAATCACCAATGCAAGGAAAGAGATGAACTCAGGGAGAAAGGGCTATGTTTCAAATGCAAGACCCCATGGGTGAGAGACCATGAGTGTAAAAGAGGATAGCTAAATAACACCGAGGAAATGCAGGATGAAGGAAGACCCTATAAAAGAACCAGGTCTGAAAACAACATACCCAGTACCCTAGCAGTCATCACTCAAGGAAATGAGAATAGATGTTTCAAACTCAAAGGGATTATCAAGGGACATAAAGTAATTGCATTAGTAGACACCGGAGCTTCACATGATTTTATTAGCAAACATTTAGCAGCAAAGAGAAGACTAAAAACCCAAGAGTTTGGAGGTTTTGAAGTGATCATGGGCAACAGGGTCATAGACAAATGCACTAAAGTTATACCCCAATTGGAAGTCATCCTGGAAGGACATACCATCACGAGAAACTTCTTTGTGGTAAACCTGGAGAATGACATCATTTTGGGCATGCCATGGATAAACGCGTTGGGATGATTTACCATGGATAGTCCAAATTGGGAGATATGCTTCCAATATGAAGGGAGAGAAATAATATTGAAGGGAATTCCTGACGGCTCTCCAAAAATAGTATCATGAAACAAAATGGAGAAAATTCTTAGACACGATCAAGGAGAGTGGATTGCACAATGCATGGTCCTAGATAAATCCCCAACCGAAGACCAGATCATTCAGAATGATATACAACCTATCCTGAGGAGACACAAAAAGGTCTTCGAGGATATTCCCCCAGGATTACCCCCAAAAAGGAGATTTGAGCACTCCATTGAATTAGAGGACGGAGAAAAACCCGTCATTACCACTCCTTACCGCCACCCCCACAAGTTCAAAGAGGAGATTGAAAAAACCATAAAAGAGTTATTAGAGATGGGACACATCCAACCTAGCAGCAGCCCTTTTGCCTCATCGGTAGTATTGGTCAAAAAAAAAAGATGGGACACTAAGAATGTGCATAGACTACCGAGCCTTGAATAAAAAGACTATAAAAAATAGATACCCAATTCTGAGGATCGATGAACTAATGGATGAACTCCATGGAGCAAAATACTTCTCCAAGATTGATCTAAGGTCAGGGTATCATCAGATCCGAATGAGGGAAGAGGATATTCCCAGAACAACATTTAGATGTCACTATGGACATTTCGAGTTCCTAGTTATGCCATTTGGCCTCACTAATGCCCCGGCCACTTTTCATTCATGCATGAATCATACATTTAGACAACAATTGAGGAAGTTCCTTCTAATATTCTTTGATGATATACTCATTTACAACAAAACATGGGAAGAGCATCTCCTGCACATCGAAGAGGTATTGATTATTCTGGAGTCAAAATCATTGCACGCTAAAACCTCCAAGTGTGAATTTGGGATGAGAGAAATCATCTACTTAGGGCACAAAATTAGTGAGGCAGGAGTAAGTGTGGACAAAGAAAAGATCAAAGCCATCAAGGAATGGCCCACCCCTAGAACCTTAACCCAATTAAGGGGATTTGTGGGGCTATGCAGCTACTATAGGCACTTTGTAAAAGGGTTCTCCAAGATTGCAACACCCCTCACTGACCTAACTAAGAAAGGGGCTTTCGCGTGGAATGACCAAGCCCAAGGGGCCTTTGAACAACTTAAGACAACCATGAGCTCTTGTCCAATATTGACCATTCCCGATTTCTCTATTCCTTTCGAACTACAGTGTGATGCATTAGGGGAAGGAATTGGGGCCATACTTATGCAAAAGAAACATCCCATAGCTTTTGAGAGCCAAAAACTCACCGACGCAGAAAGACACTACTCTGTCTATGACAAGGAGATGCTGGCCATAATGCACACATTGGCTAAATTTTGCCAATATCTGCTCTATGGTAGGTTTGGTGTAAAGACTGATCATAATAGTCTACGCTTCTTTTTGAGCCAAAAGGATCTAAATGACAGGCAAAAAAAATGGGTGAGCAGAATACAAGCCTACGATTTTGATATAGAATATGTGAAAGGGGTGAACAATAGGGTAGCAAATGCACTATCCAAGAGAGCTCATATCAACACCATTACCAGTATCTCAAAGGACTGGAGGGAAGAGATCCTTAATGAATATGACCAGGATCCCCAAACAAAGGAAATTTTAGCTGGGAATCTACCCAATGAAGATTTCAGGATTAAAGGAGACCTCATTTTGTATGAAGGGACGATATACCTGGCCCCTCAGACCAAATTCAAAGACAAAATTCTCAAAGAATTTCATGATAAACCCCTTGCAGGACACCCAGGATACTACAAAAAATATAAGCATATTAGGGATATCCAAAAATATGTTCAAGAATGCTTAACATGTCAACGCAACAAAACTGAACTTACCCACCCAGTTGGATTGCTTCAACCATTACCTATTCCTAATCAAAAGTGGGAGAGTATTTCTATAGATTTCATAATAGGGTTGCCAAAGATACAAGGGAAAGATAGCATTTTTCATGGTAGTAGACAGACTCACAAAGTATGCCCACTTCCTCATAGTCTCCACCGAATATAAGGCCCACCAGATAGCAGACCTATTCTTCAAAGAAATTTTCAGACTCCACGACCTCCCTCTAAATATTATCAGTGACAGAGATAGCAAGTTTATTAGCCAGTTTTGGCAAGAACTCTTCAGAATGGCGAGAACAGGTTTAACCCCTAGTACCAGTTACCGCCCTCAAACTGATGGGCAAACAGAGATAGTAAACAAATGGATAGAGGGCTATCTAAGGAATTATGTTACAGGACAACAGACTGCTTGGATTAAGTGGTTACACCTAGGAGAACAATGTTACAACATGACTCACCACATGTCAATAGGGATGAGTCCTTTCCAAGCCTTATACGGCTATGAGGCCACAAGCTTTGGGGAACTAACAAACCAAGAAAGCAAAGTACCTAGAGCACAATACTTTGTGCAACAGAGTAAAGACATCCTGGAGATCTTGAAAGAAAATTTACAACAAGCTCAAAATCAACAAAAGCTCTACGCTGAGAAGAAACATGTAGAACGGACATTTGAGGCCGAAGATCTAGTATTCCTAAGGTTACAACCATATAAGAAATCATCCCTCAAGAAGAATGGGATGGAGAAACTGAAACCTTGATTTTATGGGCCCTACCCAGTCATTCAAAGGATTGGGGAAGTAGCTTATGAGATTGAACTTCCCAAAAGTAGCAAAATACATAATGTGTTCCATGTTTCCTGACTTAAAAGGGTTCTCGGGCAACACGTAGCTCCTTGCAGTGAACTACCTCCCCTAGATGATGAAGGGAAACTTACACTATACCCAGAGATCATTCTGGACACATGGAAAAGAGAGCTCAAGAACCGAACTATCATTGAACATCTTATAAAATGGAGGAATCTTCCCAATGATGATGCCACTTGGGAAAAAGAGGAGGACTTAAAGATGCTTGAGGACAAGCAAAGTTGAGATGGAGGGATTGTGATATCCCCATCACATCGCATAATATAAGGTTGCTTTTTATAAAATATATATATATATATATATAAATAAATAAAAGACAAAGTCGATTATCTAATGAGGTCATAATGTTAACATTGATATTTAATTAATGTAATTTAATTAAAATTTTAAGGTGTATTAATGTATATATTCCATTTAATATTTTAAATGTTTAAAGGTTAAGAAATTAAATAATTATTATTTCATTTGTTATATTTAAAAGTTTATTATTAATTTGCACTATGTAAACACACTTTAATAAGTGCATGGTGAGGCCCACCCCCCCGCAGGGAAACGATGGGACGAGAAACGCAGCCCAGGCTGCATCTACCGCCACACCCCTTCCTTTGGAAGGGAAATGGTGTGATGGTAGCCGCAGCTTAGGCTGCGAACCGTCACCCCGTTCCCCACGGGAGGGTATTTAACCCAATGCAGGCTGCCAAAGGGAAGTAAGGAAGAAAGGAGGGAGCGCAGGGGTGACGAGGCATTGCAGAAAAGGGTACGTGCAGACAAATAAGGAGTTAAAGATAATAATGGTTTTTTAAGATATGTGAATGCTATTCTATATATATTATATAGGATAATAGGAATAGGAGGTATTAATAAATATAGAGATAGGCAATGAATTATTATAATTAATATATATTAATAAGTACAAATGCATAAAGATAGATAGGGATATTATATGTATATACGTCAATATATAGAGGAATAGTTAATACATATATATATATATATATATATATATTAATAAATAGGAAGAACTTGTGTAAGCATATATGATGAATGAATCTTAAATAGTAAAGAATGATAGGAGAAATACATATCAGGGTAATAGGAATGTATGTAAGGAATACATGTGAGTAATGGTTAATGACATTTTATGAATATAGGTAATGAATATAAAACTATGTACATGTGAATATGAAATAGGAAATAGTAAATGAAAATGCAAAGGAATGTATTATGAATGAAATCACACAAGGGAGGCTATAGGGAGGAAACTCTCATAGTCTAAGGAGGGATTATAATAATCCTAGGGCAGTATATACTGAAGGTTGATATGCATACATAGGGCTTAGTTGACTAAACATCAACTAAGAAGAGACAGATCTGGCCGATCCCCTCTGAGGACTTGGATGATGAAGGCATCACCCAAGGCAAGGAATAGACAAGGGTCTTCCTTGAAGGGCTTGGGTGTAAGAGGTTACACCCAAGACGGGATTTGAATGCAACTTCAATTTCCTGAAGGGCTTGGAACCAAGGGGTTCCAAGAAGGCAAGCTTCATAGCTGTCTAAGGACATACTTTTGTATGGCATTCGTATCCTTGTTTTAGATAAAAATTATGAACATGTTAATTCAAAGTTAAAAATAGATTGTGAATTAAAATGGTTTATTTATATATATATCTATATGTTGTGTTCTAACAATCTGTTTTGCAGGTTAATGATCTCTAAATAGTAGGGACATTATAGTAAAAAACCCCATAAAGTATCATTTAATTAAAACACTTACAAATATAGTCTATCATAAAATAGACATGAACGTGGGGACACTCCTCCAATACTTCCACATGGCCAATAATACCTCATGTGCATAGTGATACAACTCACCATAAAGCTCCAAATTCATATATCTCTCAAATGAGAGAGAACCTCCTTAAATATAGGAGGAAGGGTGGCTTCACTAGTCACAACTTTTCAATAACCCCCACTCATAAATAATTAATAATATAATAGTTATTAGATTATAATTATTTCAAATGGGATATGCTTGTAAAGCATATAATATATAAGGCTTTATAACCTTATATTAGAACATTATATATAAATGTTATAAGGATGTGATCCCTAATAACATTATGTTCTAACACTCCCCCTTAATGTTAGTAGGCGATCACATGTCAATTTCCATAAAATAAAAAATCAAGTACCCTAGTAATGTAGGTCTTCTTTGACAGTGATTAAAAGGGGCACAAATATATGCCAACATGAAGATCATGCATTTTGGACTACATGAAAGTCATCTTGTCATAATTTATAATCCCAGTGTTTTAAAAATGATGTTGTGAGGTCTTAAAAAATTGTATTGGAGTCGCGGTGCCCTCAAATTAGCCTCTCCCCAGGTTCATTACATGATGCCCGTAGGTCTTAATACAATACTTTTAAAAGTGGAATATTTACAAGGAGAAGAATTTACAATGTGCCTGTAGGACTTAATACAATGTGCCCGTAGGACTTAAAAACATATGCTCATAGGTCTTACGATAATGTGCCCGTAGGACTTAAAAATAAAGGATTTAGCCACCAGGTAGTGTCATTGACATGCAACCTCCCCCTCAATGGAATCACCTAAGGCCAAGCATTATTTTAATTTGGAGCATATAATGCCTAAAGGTCTTATGCCTATTAGGTCTTAAATCTAGGATTTAGCCACTAGGTGGTGTCATGTACACTCCCCCTTAATTACATCACCTAAAGCCAATCACTGCACAAAGGATTTCAAAGTGATGGATAAAGTTCCAATATATAGCATGTGCACACGATCTTCAAAGTGTCTTTATTATAGAATGATTTCACTTGAGTGAGGTGCCCATGATATTCAAGGTGTCCTTATTATAGAATGCTTTCACTTGAGTGAGGTGCCCATGATCTTCAATGTTCATTTTGATCTTTAAAAATGATATTCTCTAAAAGGATTTAAGTAACTTCAAGTAAGATGGTACTTTTACATGTATCCAAATGGAACTTCCATAAATATTCAAGGCCATAATGATTCTTCAGGAGCTACATCCATATTTTGCCCATTTGATTCAAAGACACATCGAAGATAGTCTTCTTATTAAAGTATTGAACCATCCATGTAATAGCACTTGCACCATATGTTTTGAAGGCATAAACTCGCCATAGAAGAAACAATATAGTTAGTAACATAGTAATCAACTTCATTTTTGGTGCAAAGAAAGAACACAATATTATTTTTTTGTCATTTGCCAAAGATCATATAATATTCCTCATAAATTTAGAATATAATCCAATGCAAGGAAATAAACATATATTTTCATGAGAATAAGCATGAATAATTAGTTGTCTTGTTTTATAAAAAAGACATACTACTGCATATAGTAATGATCCATAAAAAAAATTAGGCAACGGGTGAGCTATCATTTCTAGGTTTGCTCCCCAGACAGTTTATAAGGGCGATAGTCACCCATTATAAATAGTATGATTGAAAAAAAATGGATCAAATATAGAATAGAATAACAAATCACTTGGATCTCCAAAAAAGGATGCTAATGAGATATTTTAAAATTTACTTATGCATATTTACTAGCTTGTACATTTCATACAAAAATATTTTACCCTACATTTATAAATAGATAGATGATTTCATGTTTATCATTGTGATAGTTTGATATTAAGGAATTTGATTATCAAACATACTATAATCAAGAATATTCCTAATGTTAACATTAAGGCATATCCTTCATCAAATACCTATAAAATTAAAATTTGAGATAAATCATGATGTTCCTTCCTTTATTCCTACTAGTTCATATGTGACTTTGTGTGATGCACTTAAAGGACTAATATACATAATAACAGGTACTTTGGGAGGGCCACTTGAAAATATGAACTAAGACTAGATGAATCAAATGTATCAAAAATTCATATGGAAGGATCAACGTCATTAGTTATGAAGTGCTTGTTTATTTGTTCATGTCTCACTAACAAGTTATTTATAAAAGATAGCATAAAATGACAAAAGAGACATTACTACATCCACTCATACTGAATGACTATCAAAGATATTATAAAGAACAATTATAAGGGAATTATGAAGTATCAACACTTATAATGGATGATCTAGGAAAGTACAAGTCTACACCATCTCTTATAACATTGTGAAAGAAACCCCCATTAAGACTATTCTCCGTATATACATAATCTTCCATTAATCATAGACAATGTGATTTTCTTACATTAACCACTTTTAATGATAAGATTATTTACATGTATTTGAAGTATGCAAGTTTGGTGGAGACCTTTGAAGAATTTATACATGAGTTAATTGAAGATTTCAAATTTGAGCTATATAAGCATGTGTAAGATGGTGGGGAATAGTGAAGAGTACCCACAAGAATGTTTTCCCAAGTGAAGATTATTCTTGATGTCATAAGGTATTTAATTGTAACTAAGCGTACAAGAAAAAACAAGAATACTTTAGGATGTTACTTTTCATTATAAATGAAAGGATTGCCATAATAGATATTTGACTCCCTTTTGATAAAGGTGGCTTTCACTTTTATATTTTGATGAGAAGATTAAAAGTCACAATTAAAATTATTGTTTTGACATTATATTAGGATTTTTTTTCCTTAAATAAGAACTCATGTATTAAGAGATACAAAATTTTAATATCTCAATATTCATTTTCAGTTTTAAATATGTTGACATAAATATGAATTTAGTTTTTAATATATGAAATATTTCTCATAGTTTCTTAAATTTGCATGCTACAAGTCTTTTGGAATTTAATTTTATGTATATCTATAGATAAAAAAATAAATAAATAAAGAGAATGAATCTTATATTTAAGCTTAGGTTAGTGAAGGTAAATAATATCTGATTCAAGGGGATTAACAAGGACATCTCCATATCCTTTGAGATCATAATACACATATATGGTAGATGTTCATGTCATTAATAATATGTTTAAAAAAGGAGAGTTCACAAAATTTTCTACGTCATTATTTATAAGATTGAATCGAAAAAAAAATTGTTCAAACACAATTGCATTCAAAATAAAAATATGACAACTTAAACAAAATGTTTAATTAGTGTAGAAACTTGAAATGCTATTATAAGCTGCTCTTCTATCTTTTACGTAGAAGTTTAAAGAAAAGAAAATGTATATAAACAAATGCAAACCAAGTGCATTTGTAGGTAGGTCAAGGTTTATCTCATCCCAACCTTTACACGTTGAGAATGCTATAGTTTTTGGTGTGAAAGAAAGCATCATGTTAATGAATGTTTTGTTTATGGTTTAAACTTTATTTTTAATACCTATTAATGAATGGTATAAAATGGTTGCCAAGAGTTTTCTTTTATTTTCACTAACGGTCACCTCTATAGGACACAAAAATTATATAAAACTTGCTTTTGCAGAATACTTCCCAAGGAATTGTGAAGATGCTTGTCATGATAATATATTTTTTTTAAGGAAAAGGGTAATGGATCAAAGCTGATAATGTTTTAATTATTTTAATTTTCTGATTCCCCCTCTATGTATATATTTGTGATTATGACATGAGATAGGTAAAGGTTTCTAATGTATTTTGTAATGATAGAAAATTTAATTCTGATATATATAATGAATATTTCAATTCATATTAAAGTTTTGATTTTTTATAATTTGATATGGCTATTAACAATTTATCTTTTAGTTACATGTTATAGGAAGGCAAATGATAAAAAAAAGTCATAAATCTTAATATAATTGAAATAAAGCTATAAAAAAAATCATAACAAATATTTGATATTTATTAGGAGGAAAAAATTAAAGAGTTTGAGAAGATATGGATGGTGTTTTTTTATTATTCGAAACAATAAAAAAATTGAATGAAGATTAAAATATACTTTCAATTTTTTCAAAGTACTAATATAGATTTGAAATTATGTGGTACCATAATCAATCTATATGAGATGAGGTCAACTAGATGTTTATCCATGATGTCTTTAAATTTTGAAAGGATATTATCTATATAAATAACTACAACTTGGAATAGAATAGGAACTTTCGAATGGTTTCATGATTTTGACTATAAAAATATTGTAACCCTAAGGATAATGGAATAATTTTTGTGATAATATAGTTCTTTAACAATGGAACAATTTTTGAATTAATTAGATTATGAAATTTAATACTTAAACATCATAATCACTTTATAATCAAATATTTGTCAATCACAATCTTTTGCACTATAAATATTTTAGAAAAAAAAAATGAATTATTCTTGAAAATATCACCTATGAAAAGGAATAGTTAGAATTTTCATACTTGTCCTTGATAAATTGATTTTAAAATAATAGAGATGACACACTATATACATAGCTCAAATGGCTTTGGACTATCTTCTAGTACAACCTATAAAAATGATTAGTATAGCCTAACCTGCTCTAATACCATGTTAGAAATTAGGATCTTAGGATACTAATCATTATAAACAAGCTCATAAAGTAAATGAAATGAGAAACATACATGCATAAATGTACACATTACACAAGATATACATGGGGAAAACCCTTTCAGGTAAAAAACCCCATAAAGCATCATTTAATTAAAACACTTACAAATATAGTCATTCATTAAATAGACATGAACGTGGGGACACTCCTCCAATACTTCCACATGGCCAATAATACCTCATGTGCATAGTGATACAACTCACCATAAAGCTCCAAATTCATATATCTCTCAAATGAGAGAGAACCTCCTTAAATATAGGAGGAGGGGTGGCTTCACTAGTCACACCTTTTTAATAACCCCCACTCATAAATAATTAATAATCTAATAGTTATTAGATTATAATTATTTCAAATGGGATATGTTTGTAAATCATATAATATATAAGGTTTTATAACCTTATATTAGAACATTATATATAAATGTTATAAAGGATGTGATCCCTAATAACATTATGTTCTAACAAAATGCCATTAAGAAGGAGTCATCATGTTAAACAAAGAACTCAAGCAACATGAGATGCGAGTGAGGTTATTTATGTGGAGACATCAGAATTAGGGCACAAAAGTCAGAAAGAGGGTAAATCATAGGAAGGACACGAAGCCGAAAGTCTGTCAAATTTAGCCCAAGTAGCAGAGCAGTTTGAAGAACCAGGTGATAAGATCTCGAGCCCTCAGGTAACTACTCACAGGCTCCCTTCATGTCTCACTAGCTTAATCGTCACACTCACATTTTATAGATAGTGAGAAATAGAAAAGGCTAGGCTACAGGGGATAATTGACAAACAACAAAAATACATTGAAAAGAGGGACGATCAAATTGTTGAATTACAAACCAAAGTAGATATTGTAGCAAACATGGTTCCCAAGTTAATGCAGTGCAGGGCTCCGCCGAGAGTTTATGCTTTATATTTGAAGGAACAGTATCTATGTTTTAAACTTAATCACATTGTTAGGGATCTTAGCCCTTCTTTGAATACTTTGTAAGAGTTTTATAGTGTTTACCAAAACTCTCCTACAACCGTTAAGAATTTTCTATGTGAGTTTTATTTGCATAATTATGATGTCTCTTCCGACAATTAATGAAATCGTTTGTTGTATATTGGTGATATACAATTAAAAGCATTGATATCTTGGATACAAAATGAAATTAGTATGGGAATATAGTCTAGAATGCATAGAAACTTGGAGCTTGATTTTACATTGCCACTCAGACCTGAGGCTAAAAACCCATGACATATGTACTATGACTGGCAAAAGTTGTTGACTAGATTTGATGTCAGAAGCCAAGTTTTACCAATGAGAGAGGAAGTATTTCAGGAGTATGAAAATTTGGTTGGAACTGAGAATCAAGTTGCAATTGAATGTCTGGCTCAGCATTGGAACAGTCTTCCAGAGGACCTAAAGTAGGGTGAACCCCATTCATTGCCCAATTATCATGCAACCACACAAAGAGCTCCCAAGTATATCCACTTGGGTAGGACACAAAGCAATTATTTGCTACCTTTGATATTTCAACCACCTATCCTTATATGGCCATTGATGGGATGCAAAGCTATAGATAAACTATATGATAAGGCCACAGAGGAAGCCAGGTGGTTTAGGCTAGAAAAGATGAAAGGATTTTATTGGAACCTGGCTACAAGAGGCATGGGACAAGGTACCATAGGTGATTTCTGAGTCAGTGTCTGAGTAAGGAATTTTCCTCCAGTTGGAGGACCAACAAGACATTAAGTTGGGGGGCAAATGATGAGCTAAAATAATATCTCTTTTATTTCTATGACTGATAAGTTTTTCCTGTTATTTAAGTTTCATATTGGGACAATATTTAGGTCATGAGATGTATCAGAGTTTTGATTATGTGCATTCTGAATGTTAGCCAAGCCCGTTGAACCCTATATTGTTTTGACTTAATATTCCTATAGCTATGTGGATTATTATGGTAATATCATGCGTGGATGTGTAAATTTTGTGATTAATGAAAATAGATATATATGTATGCTTGTATGCTCTAACCTTTAATGCAGGAGTAAATAAGTTGCTCCAGAAGCGGTTATTTTAAGCCATATGGAGAATCAGGTCATGCAAACAGTTGGAGACATTTCAGGGTGGTTGAACATTTAAAACATTAAAGAAGATGATGTGCAAGAGAATTGGCAAAGTAATTGTGAGGTGATACCAGATTCATTTATGGTTGTCTCCAGCAAGCATCAATCTAGTAACCACCGCCATGCTATATTCTTGGTCATAGTTTTGTAAGTTCCACATTTTATATGGATTAACTTCTTCTCCTTGCAGTAATAAATGTTTCTGCCTAATTTCATGGGCGTGATCTAAGTAGTTGAAAGTTTATTATAAATTTCTTATAAATAAAGACCTACACCTCTTCATAGAGGTTAGACAGTGATTTCCAGAATTAGAAGCATTTCTCTTATCTCATGTATTGTATCAACTTTTGGAAATAATGAATAAAAGCTATGTTATTCTGAGTATATAGAATCATATTTGAAGTCTGGATACACTCATCCAAGGGGGGCACTTGGTGAGTGTTCCTGTGTGATTGTTATATTAAGTTTCCTTTTTGCTATAGTAGATGTTCTAGTAACTGACTGTTCCTACTGCCACTGGAACCAGATCCTGCGACTGTTCCTACAGCCAAAGAAGATAGAGTAATTCCTGTTTGTTAGCTCTAAACTTAGTTAATAGTTATTTAGTTAGAATCTTCTGTTAATGTTAATATTTCTTGAAGCCATTCAGTTGTCATATTTTCGCTTGTTTATTTTTGATAGACTTCATTGTCACGGTAGTGCAGAATGAGTATCATAGGAACTTAGTGCATATACAATGCAGACCCATTTTAAGTAATATGTCCCTAGGTTGACAAGTAAATTAACTTCAATCATGAAGATGCTAGCTACTAAGAATGGATTACCAATCTTTGAGTTAAGACTTTAACTTTAGTTAATGTTCTTATTGGCTAGGCAAACACAGTTAACATATCTAACATAAAGAAGACATGTCGGTTAAATGGGAGGATGACACAAATACAACCATACATAAAAGGGACACCACATAACACAATATGTATGAGGAAAAACCAAGATGGGAAAAACCTCGATGAGAAATGTTGTTGGACGCTACTGCTTCAATCCAACCTCACAATGAAACATTTCAGTTACAATATTTAGAGCACCAAACCAAGGAGTATCACTCCTGCTTTAGGGCACCAACCCAAGGAGCACCAAACCTTGATTTTAGGGCACCAACCCAAGGAGCTCTGAGCTCCAACTCAATGATTTATATTAATATAATAAATTATAAAAGTAATATTCTTGTTACAAAAGAACTTTGTAACTCTCATGTATGTCTCTCCATCGATTCACCTCTACACAGATCTCTGACGGTTCTCTATTCACCTTTTCTTAGCAGCAACTTTATCTCCTATTGCAACCCACTCTTTGCTGCACCTTTGTTGGTTCAGCCTCTTCTTCTTCTTTGTCGGTTCTGGTCTCTAGCGGCTCTCCAACCTCTCTGTCACACTATTGCTATCCACCACCAGTATTGATAACTTAGTCAGATGTCTACCATCTGATTCTTTCTGGTTCTCAGCTTGCCTTCTCTACAATCTTTGATAACTCTTCTTTGTCGGTTCAATCACCATCAGTGTACTCCTCTGCCAGACTCATTGGCAAACTACCAATCGCCTCACTATTGTCGATTGAACTCTTCAACCCTATTCTTTCTCACACTCAGTCTCTCCTCTAATTGTTGTTGAGAACTTTACTAATTTCCACTCTCCTATGGAAGCTCCAACATCTTGGGCTTGCACTCTTATAGCCACATTTTCTCGCTTAAACATGAGTTTGAACATTGGCATGCTAGGGTTTCCGCCATGCACTGAATCTGCATCCGATCTGATCTCTGATAGTCGTGACATATCATATCCAATCTAATATCATGTCCTTGATTGATGTTCAACACTCAATCAATGAGCATCGCCCAATTGTTTACCTTGCAAACCACATCTTCTCTCTTTTATCATTTGTAGATGATTTTTGGCCTTTTATCTGGTCAATCACGTGCGTGATGCGTTTTCCTTCATCCTCTTCTATCTACAAGATCAGTTTGTATTGGATCTCTATTATTTCCTTGATCTCAAGCCACAATCATCTGCCTTCATTCCTTGAGCTTCACAGTCACCATAAATGTTGGACCAATCACCAACAACTTCACCGACAAATCACACCAACCTTTGCATGCATGCCACTTCACCTCCACATGGCCCCTTTATTGGCATCCACCTCTGTTAAGTCTTATGTGTTGGTCTAGATGATATCACCGACCAACCACACAACCATGTTCATCTACCGGTTCACAAACTCTATTGGTTATACCCTAACCAGACTGCTTTCAACCTTGCACTCTGCTTCTCTTCCAGTGGAGCACCTAAATCAGTCAGCACACATGCCAACCTACCTCATGCAAATCTTCATCAGATGGGAGCCTTCTGCATTTGTACTTTGTTAGCATTACTGGTAGACATACTTACCGGTAAACACCTTGATGACATCATGTCATCAGCCTTCACCAATCTCCATCTATCTGCTCCTGCTCAGACTTGCCTTCTTCATCTATAGACTGGTTCTCCTATCAATTAATTTGTCAAAGTGACAACCATATCCTTAAATCTCTATACTAGAAACTCATCATGTCTACCCAGCTGATCTGATGCATATCTTTGATCTAATGCACCTAAAGAAACTTAGTGTTTCACCAGTTCATCCTGTGTGAGCCTTCAATCACCTGCCTTTAACTCTATTGTCTTATCTCAGAGGACAATGATGCATACCATCCATAATAGGAGATAAGCTCCACTTACCGGTGGGATTGGATCCTTGTCATTTGCATCCTATATTTCACCAATTTGGCTTCCCTGTTTGAGCATGCATATCTTCAAATAGGCACATTTGAACCAGTACATTCATTGTTAGTTATCTCTTCAAATGGTGGTTGTATCTTTATCCGGTGAGAGTCCTATTGTTTCACATCCACACAACATCCCGGTGGCCTGCCCATACTACACCTCCTGTATTGATGTGATTTTGGTAACATTCCCCCTCTTCATCACAATCAACAACCCAACATCTTGCTTTCTTGTTGGTGACAACTATGCACTTCCAACATGTCACTTATCGGTCTGCAATCCTTATGTCTTCAACATAATTCAACACTAACTTGTTTACTGGTGAATCCAATGGCCATTATTCTAGATGACCTTCTCTTCCTTACTGGTTATACACCATTTTTGGTATTTATCAATGCCATCACTACTCATCAATCTCCCATATCGGTTGCCATCCTATACCGATTGACATCAATGACAACACAATGCCAACATTTATCTCTTATTTTATTTAATAAATTCCTTACAAATGTCTATTCATCTAGTTGGATCCATAGGCTTGGTGGCATCCTACTTGGAAATTAATGTATGATACATATGCTACACATATGGAGGTAGGTGTTGCAACTTGATAATCTTGCATTAATGATATGTAAGTGTGAAGTGTCATGTTATGAGAAAATCTATGACAAGATTTATGACACACTTACCCATGATAGCCTATGATAGCCTATGATAAATTTAATGACATAATGGACAAGTAGTAGGAGACACCTTTGCATGGAGAAGGTGGGTGCCCAAGTTTGGTAATGGTAGGATATAAGAGGATTAGTTATTAATAGTAAGTAATGATGGATTCTCTTATAGTTGTAAGTGTTGTCAGTCATGATTATTTTTATAACAAGTGCAAGATGTGTAAGAGAATGTTCCATACATAAATAGAGTGGGTTTTGGGCACCCAACTCAGGAGATTTGAATGAGTGAAGGGATGATTTACATGTGTCATTTGCATGTTTAAAACTTGTTTAAAAAGTGTGCCAAGTGTTTTGCACAATCCTCTCCTCCATCTTCATCTATAAGATTCATCCTTTGTCGTGTTTATCTATAAAAGGTTGTCTTGGAGAGAATTATGTATGTCATGTTTTGTAGGTGAAGTTTTGTGCTACCAAAGTTAATCTAGATTGGGGTTTTTGGTTGTATACTTCTGTTAAAGAATCAAAGTGTTATTATTGTTTTGTAATTGATTAGTTTACTAGAAATACAAAGTAATGTGCTTTTTGAGTATGGTAATTTTCTCTTGAAAGGGTTCCCTAATGTATATCTTGTGCTTATTGTGTTTATCTATTTGTCTCTCTGTGTATGTGTTTCTCCTTCTATAATAGTTTAAGGTTTGTAAAAAAAATTCCACTCTCTTCCCTACTAGATTAGTGTTAGGAAGAATTTCCCACACCTTTGTTTCCTTTCACTCTCTTATTCATGAGAAATATTTCACAATGATGGAAGAGTTGGTTGGTTTAGCCCACTTTGTGTCACACAAGGGAATCAAAGTGGATCCAAGAAAAAATAGAGATCATATCTATTGTACCAATACCATAAAAGAAGAAGGATGTGAGAATTTTTCTTATTCATGTAGGGTACTATAGAATATTCATTAAGGATTTCAATAAGATAACAACCCCCCCGTTTGTCTTGTTATTTAAGGATGTTGAGTTTGAATGGACACTAGCCAACTAAAAGGATTGCAAAGCATTAAAAGGTTCCCTTACATAAGTACCCGTGTTAAGAGAACATAATTAGAAATTCCCTTTTCACATTCATATAAATTTCTTTGATTTTGCAATTAGAGTTTTTTTAGGAAAGAAAGAAGGGAACTTGGAATATGCTATTTATTACACTAGTAATAATTTGTAAGGTGTTGAACTTAATTACACTATGACAAAAAAGGACTTGTTAGCTATTATATTTATAATTAGTAAGTTTAAACATTAAATCATTGGTTATCCTATCTTTGTTCATACTGACCATACTACTATTTGATATTTGATGAACAAACTAGTGGTCAGTAGAATACTTATTAGATGGCTATTTCTACTACAAGAGTTTGACATCACCATTGTTGATAAGCCAGACAATGATAGCTAATTTTTGTCCAAATTAAATATTCATACAAAGGATTAGTTGTAGATGATTCATTTCTTGATGAATACCTATTTTCTCTAACAATGAATACACCTTGGTATGCATACATAGCTAAATCTTTAGTTGCAAGAAAAAAGCCACCACATCTGTCACCAAGGGAAATGTACCAATGGGTTGAATGGAACTTTTCATACTCTTGGATAGCTATTTATTTATTTTACACAGGCCTTGACAATGTTATGCATGGATAGATAAGGGAGGATGAAGTCTATGACACCCTCAAGGCTTGTCATGATGGACCTTATGGAGGATGATTTGCAACCAAGTGGACAACACTCAGGATCCTTAAAATGGGCTACCATTGGCCAACAATACATAATGATGGTGCTCAATATACAAGAATATGTGATCATTGCTAGAGGATGGGAATGTTAATGCATTAGTAGCTTATGCAAGATACGTCTCTCCTAACCTATCAATCTCTCTTGTTATGTTTTGATTATGCTTTCTGAACTGAATATGTTTATTTGATTATAATATTGACATTGATAAAGATGGGTTAGATTGACGACTTGCTTAACAAAGTTAAGCATCGATCTAATGCTATCAGGCTAGTAACCCGATAGCACATTAATGTCAATCCATAAATGGATCAACATTAATATTCTATTGGGGTATTAACCTAGTAGCACATATATAATGCTATTAGTTATTGATCTGTTAACATTTGCTTTGACACCGATTCATTCGGGTGTGGTTATATCGATCGGTTAACATTTGCCTTAACATCTATTCATTTGGGTGTGGTTATATCAATCAGTTAACATTTGCCTTGACACCAATTCATTATCGGGTGTGTTTATCAATCTGTTATCATTTAGTAATGGCACTGATTAAGTTATCATAAACACCGAATGAATTAGTAGACAGTCACGACCAAGTGACATCTTGGTCGGACATGTCTAAAAGACATGTTCGATCAAGGTGCCACTTGATCGTGATTGCTTTACTATATATACAACATTCAAAAGAAAAGGAATGACATTTAAATCGATACATGTTCATCCTTCAGACCTGTAGAAAAGAAAGACGATAATATTATTGTCATAATAATAATACCAAAATCAGAAATACACTATCTAGCATATAACTTGTTTATTAAATTGGAAATTGCAACACTTTTACATGGTATTAGAGCCAAGTTGATCAAACTTGAGGCTATTCAATTTTGTGAATAATTTAAGAACAAGGTTATATACTACATCATATTTCTCCAATGGCCAGTGCTATCAGATTCTAAGATAGACTCAGAGGTGGCGATTATTTTTCAGCCTAGAAGTTCAGAATCTAGACGATCTTAAAAGAGAACAAACTAGATTCATTTGTTCAAACTAAAAATGATCAACCTAAAAATAAACTTGAAAAAATTGCATGGATTGAAGGAAATGAAAAATCCATCAAAATAATAGTTGATGGGGTGAGAAACAACATAATGCCAATCATAAGAAAACATCAAACAACATATAAAATGTTCAAATCACTTGAAAGCACATTTGAGATATTGAATGCAAGTCGAACTCTGGCATTAAAACAAGAAATAAATCATATCACCATGAACAAGGGGGAGACAATCAATGCCTACTTTATGCGGATATCAACTCTAAGAGATGAACTAGCAACTCTGGATTACGAGATCAAAAGCAAAGAGTTAACACTCATTGCTCTAGATGGGTTTTCTAGTGGATGGAGTACATTCGTCCAAGGCATCAGTGCAAGGTCCAAATATCCTAATTTTGAAAGATTAAGGGACGATTGTCTCCAAGAAGAATCAAGATTGAACAAGATGGGAGTAAAACAAAAGAACATAGATGAAGACCTTCAAGTCCTAAATACTAACACAAATAAGACAACCAAGAAGAAGCAGTTTAGGAAAAGGAAGAGTCATCAAGGCAAGAAGATTTCAAAGAGAGACCTATCACATATTTAATGCTATAGGTGCGATAAGTTCGAGCACTTTGTTGCAAAATGTCCTGAGAGAGCCAAACAAGCCACATTTGCCAGAGCAGGAAAATATAAAAGAGAAGATAACTCCCAGAACTGTGTCCTCTACTCAGCACTTGCAAGCCATGCATCAAATAAGTCTAACTCCTAGGTGATCGACAGTGGTTCATCCAGACACACTACAGGGTTTAGAGAAGTGTTAGACTCCATGACAAAGGATAATGAAGAGGAAGTAACCATCGGAGATGATTCCTCACATCCAGTTAGAGGAATTGGTTCCTGCACCATCAAACTAAAGACATGTATATCATTGCAACTCGAAGGAGTACTATATGTCCCCTGCATGAAGAGAAATCTAGTCTCCATATCAACCCTAGAAGATAACGGATACAGAGTAACCTTCATGGAGAACAAGGTGTTGGCTTGGCCGAAAAATTCTTCCATCAAGAAAGCTAAAGTCATTGGTCAAAGATGAGGCTATTTGCATGAGCTATGCACAGAGCCCAACCTAGCCCTGATTCATGAAGCAACAAATGCAAATGAGGTCTGGCATAGAAGACTAGGCCACCTGAATTATAGAGCTTTGTCATCTATGGGAAACCTTGTCACAAGTTTACCTAAGTTGTAGCAATATCATTTAGATGCATGCAAGGGATGTGCCCTAGGTAAAAATATCAAGGGTGCCTTCCATAACAGTACTAGGAAAACAAGCAAAG
Organism: Cryptomeria japonica; assembly: GCF_030272615.1. Lineage (NCBI taxonomy): Eukaryota > Viridiplantae > Streptophyta > Pinopsida > Cupressales > Cupressaceae > Cryptomeria > Cryptomeria japonica. The sequence goes on along the minus strand of NC_081411.1, from coordinate 555,895,629 downwards.
TATTAGAGTTAGTTCATTCCGATGTATGTGGACCCATGTCCGCTCCCTCTCTAGGAGGATGTTTGTATTATGTATTTTTTGTTGATGACTACTCTAGGAAAACTTGGATCTACTTTCTCAAGTGTAAAGAATGAGAAGAGATCCTTAGTAGGTTTAAAGAGTTTAAATCACTGACAAAGAACTACATAGGTAACAAAATCAAAATCCTAAGGACTAATAATGGGGGGGAATACACATCAGAATTATTTAGAGATTTTTGTGAAAACTCAAGGATTAAGAGGGAGTTAACAATACCTTATAATCCTCAACAAAATGGGGTAGCTGAGAGGAAAAATAAGACAATTATAGAAGCTACCAAAGCCATGATTCTTGATTATAATCTAAATATAAATCTTTGGGCAGAAGCAACTAACACTGCTATGTATATACAAAACAGATGTCCTCACTCTCATCTTGAAGATAAAACTCCTGAGGAAGTATTTACCAAACTAAAACCAAATATTAGCCACCTTAGGATATTTGGGTGTCCTGTCTATATACATATACCTAAAGAGAAAAGACTAAAACTAGAACCCTCTGGAAAAAGGGGAATACTTGTAGGATATAGTGAAACATCCAAGGCCTATAGAATATATATACATGGTCAGAAAAATATTGAACTTAGTAGGGATGTAATATTTGAAGAAGACTTAGCCTTCAAAAGAGCCCTAAGTACAATAGAGCCTGAAATTTATATCCCCAATCCTAACATAGAAGAAGACCCCACTCTTGAGCTTCAGAGGGAGAATCTTGAGGAAACCATAAGTGAAACTTCAAACCCACCTAAAGAAAACCTCAAGAAAAGACCTCTATGGGCCACCAAGATTGTAGCAGAAGCTTAGAAGTTTGTTGCTCCTTCAGGAACCTTCAGGGAAAGCAAAAGACCTAATAAATTCACTAGCTATGTTGTTCTTATGAATAATCTTTCTAAAACTGAACCAAACAATGTATCAGATGCACTTAAACATCAAGTATGGAAGGATGCCATGTTTGAAGAGTATCAATCCATTATGAAAAATAATGTTTGGGAGATTGTTCCTAGGCCAACCAAGAAATCTGTGGTTTCATCTAAATGGTTATTCAAAATCAAACATGCTGCAAATGGCAGTATTGAGAAACACAAGGCTAGATTTGTAGCCAGAGGCTTCTCACAGAGGGAGGGAATAGACTATGAAGAAACCTTTACACCTATTGCCAGGTATACATCAGTGAGAGTTGTATTAGCCATTGCAGCAGCAAAAGGATGGAAGGTACACCAAATGGATGTTAAGACAACATTTCTAAATGGTGAGATCTTAGAAGAAGTCTACCTAGAGTAACCTGAAGGATTTGAAAATTATGATACAGAGTCTCATGTGTGCAGACTCAAGAAAGCTCTCTATGGGCTTAAACAATCCCCTAGGGCCTGGTATGAAAGAATTGACACCTATCTCTCAGGACTAGGCTTCTATAAAAACGATGCAGATCCTAATCTCTACTACAAAAGAAATAAAGGTGATATGTTAATGTTGATTTTATATATTGATGACTTATTAATCACAGGAAATGATTATCTTATAGATCAATGAAAGAATGATCTATCCAAAGAATTTGATATGAAGGACTTAGGACTCCTTCATTACTTCCTAGGATTGGAAGTATGGCAGAATTCTGACAATATTATACTAAACCAAGGAAAGTATACCTTGGACATTTTGAAGAGATTCAGAATGCATAACTGTAGACATATGACATCTCCCATGGAAACAAATTTACATAAACTTATGGAAGCAGCACAATCCTCTAATCCTACACTCTACAGACAAATGATTGGGTCCCTGATGTATCTGGCGAATACAAGGCCAGCTATCTGTTATGTTGTCAATGCCTTAAGTCAGTTTGTGTGTGAGCCTAAGGAAATTCACTTGATTGCAGTGAAACACATTTTGAGATACTTACAAGGTACTTTAAACCTTGGTCTCAAATATGAGAAAGTGAATCTAGACCTACACGGATTTACAGACTCAGATTGGGCTGGGAGTGTGACTGACAAGAAAAGCACTTCAAGGTGTTGCTTTAGTTTAGGATCAACCATGATATCTTGGATCAGCAGAAAATCATCTTCTATAGCTCAAAGTTCCACCGAGGTCGAGTACATTGCAGCTTTCATGGTTGCTCGAGAAGCAGTATGGCTTAGGAAGTTGCTTGTGGGACTATTTGGTGAACCTATGAAACCCACTGTCATCCATTGTGACAACCAGAGCTGCATAAAGCTTTCTATAAATCTAGTATTTCATGACAGATCCAAGCATATTGAGATTCCATACCATTATGTGCGAGACATGGTAGACAAAAATGTGATCAAATTGGAATATGTTAGCACAGGAGATCAGACTACAGATATTCTGACCAAACCACTTTCCAGAGTGAAGGTTGATCACTTCAGAAAAGGTTTAGGTATGATAGAAAGGTAATCTGCTTTGTAAATAAGATGTTTAATGTGTAAACTTATTTTGTCATGTTGGGACATTCTGGGTTTCACCCCCTGTGTTCATATCTAAGAGGTGACGATCTCTCAGATTATGAACACTTGTATGTAGACATCATAAGGTGACAATCTTATGATTCTCTAAACCAGTTATCATGATTGGATTTCTGGTATGTCATGGATGTGCCATGATGGTGTTGTGATAAAATATTTGTATAAAATGTTTGTGCACATATCACAACCTAGATAAGATGAGAATCTAACCATCCTCATATGTTTATCCTTGGTATTGCATGTTTAGGAAACACTGATATCACATGTTTAGGTGATATCTTGTCATAATGAAATGATAAATCTTCTATATCACATGATTAGGTGATACTCTATGTCACACGCTTAGAGTGATGTTTTATATTTGTATATTATGTTCTGATGATACTTCATATCATATGTATAGATGATATATATTCTTAGAGACTGACATTATGGAAAAAGAAATGTGATGCAGGTTACTTTATCTATCTTCCAAAGCTAAGAGGGAGTGTTAATGTATTAGTAGCTTATGCAAGATACGTCTCTCCTAACCTATCAATCTCTCTTGTTTTGTTTTGATTATGCTTTCCAAACTGAATATGTTTATCTGATTATAATATTGACATTGATAAAGATGGGTTAGATCGACGACTTGCTTAACAAAGTTAAGCGTCGATGTAATGCTATCGGGCTAGTAACCCGATAGCACATTAATGTCAATCCATAAATGGATCGGCATTAATATGCTATCGGGGTATTAACCTAGTAGCACATATATAATGCTATTAGTTATCGATATGTTAACATTTGTTTTGACACCAATTCATTCAAGTGTGGTTATATCAATCAGTTAACATTTGCCTTGACACCGATTCATTCGGGTGTGGTTATATCAATCAGTTAACATTTGCCTTGACACCGATTCATTATCAAGTGTGTTTATCGATTTGTTATCATTTATTAATGGCACCAATTAAGTTATCATAAACACCAAATGAATTAGTAGACAGTCACGACCAAGTGACATCTTGGTCGGACATGTCTAAAAGACATGTCCGATCAAGGTGCCACTTGATCATGATTACTTTACTATATATACAACATTCAAAAGAAAAGGAATGACATTGAAATTGATACATGTTCATCCTTCAGACCTGCAGAAAAGAAATATGATAATATTATTGTCATAATAATAATACCAAAATCAGAAATACACTATCTAGCATATAACTTGTTTATTAAATTGGAAATTGCAACACTTTTACAGGGAAGACTTACTAGAAGTGATGAAATTTTCCCATAGCCACAATTGGTCATTGCACCCTTTAACAAATGGGGTCTCAACTTCATTGGACCAATAGAACCAAAATCAAACACCAAGGAATATATATTGGTAAAGTGGGTAGAAGTAAAATCTCTTATGACTACTAGAGATACCAAGGTAGACACATTATTATATGAAGAGATCTCCATAAGATATGGTGTGCCTAGAGAGATAGTTACAGACAAAAAAATCCAATTTATTTCATAACTAATTGCATAATTAGATAAGGATTATAAAATTAGGCACAAAAAGTCAACACTTTACCACTTGCAATAAACTAGGTAGGTTGAGGTTACAAATAGAGAACTTGAAGCAATACTTACTAAGACTATTTAGTTGCATATAAGAGACTAGGCAACCAAATTACCAATAGTTTGGGCTTAGAGGACAACATGGAAAATAACTACATAGTTACATCCAATAAGTTAGCTAATGGGAAGAAGGTTTGACTATGAATTGATTTTGAATACAAAATACTAAGGACAACACTGCAACTAGCAAATAATCCTAGTGAAGCTAAAAAGACCAACTACACAAACTTAATGCATAAGATGAATTGAGGTTAGAGGCAGTCCAACATATAGAGATTATACAAAAAAAAGGAATAAATGGCATGACCAATTCATAAAAACTAAAAATTCCATGAAGGTGTTTGGGTTTTGCTATATGAATTTAGGTATAAGGACCATAAGGGTAAACTACCTAAAAGGTGACTAGGTCTTTATCAAATCAAACAAATTTATTTTCAATTAGAGTTTTCCAACTCACAACCATTGATCTAGTTTGACTTCCATTGATTATCAATGGAAATCACTTTAATCTCTAAAAGAAGCCATAGAATAAAGATGAGTTCTTACACCACCTATAGCAATAATTCATTTTTCTATGTGAATCACCTACATTTCCCACCACCTTTGAAGAACTCATTATATTATCTCCATTATCCACCTCACCCTCTATGGAAGATCTTGTTGGATCCTCTATTGCTATTTCACAAGTATAATTACCTATTTACACAACACAATCACATACTATGCTTTCACTACCATCATTCATCTTTGTACATCAATTAAAGGTACCTGCAATACTATCACTAGAGGGGACCTATAGCAACATTCTGATGTTGTTTTTAACAAGGACCTGGAAAGTTTCAACATGCAACAATTACCTTTCATTACTCTGGTTACTCACATGTAGCCACTATCAACTTCTTGCAATATGCAACCATTCCCTTTTTTATGATAGTTGTAGACAATGCACATCAAAACTGTTCATGCCATCATTTATCTACTATAAGCTATTACTTATAGGATACATTATGTCACTTGAAATCACTTTTTAGCTTCAAATACTTCACTTCTATCACATTCATTTCCTGTCATTCTAGCTTGATTATATTTGATCGCTCTCCATTCTTCTTGCATGTACCATCATTCATGTCCAACACCTCATTCCTTCTATATCATTCCTTTATAGGCATTTTTCATAGTACTTTCATTTATTGGCATCCAATCTCATAATTTTACTTATATTTCACACATGCACTAAATTTATTTTTTGATTTTATATCATCCAAATTATTTTTAATTACTTTCTTTCATACGTCCTACCTCCCTTTTTCCATTTAAGGACAAATGTAACTTTAGTTGGGGTAGATTTCACATCAATTGAAAATGTCATAGGTGAAACTCATTTGAAATGATTATTTCGTAAGTCCAAACATAACCTCCACATAACAATAGTATTATTATGCATAGATCCCTATTCAATAGCTAACTTTAGCCATGTAAGCGTTGTTGATCAATTGTAGTAGTCACAAGGAAGGATAATAGTGAAGAATAATTGTGACAATTCAATAGTAATTAGGAAGAATTCAAAATAGAGTATAAGAAGATCCTTAATAGAAATGTGGGTTCAGATATCATTCATGGGGAGCCATCAGATCATACACTTATATTGACAAATCAAGATTGCTTTCCCTTTTTCAAAAGAGCAGATTAAATACACTGTTTCTCAAGGCTAACATATTACAATAAGTTAATGAGCCAACAATTTTCAAAAACATTATATAGTAACAAATCAATAGCCAAGGGATTGAGATTTGAAGCTACATAAGTTGTAATTACAAAGGTATTAGGGTTTCCCTTGATGGGAGAGGAATTTCCAACTACAATAGATACTATGCAACTCAAGCTATATTTTTAAGGCCAAGAGAAAGGTTTGAATTATCTTCACAAGGTATTAAATTTCTATCTCTACCTTGGTTATGGGTGGTTGTCATTGTGCATATTCTCATGTATTTAACATGTGATGGTAGATAATCCTAGCTTTATATAGCACATTTCAAGTTGTTGAGTCATTTGCATCGTAATAGATTGGTGAATTTTCCAAACTATCTATATAATATGTTCAAGAGAATGTAAACTAAATATAGAAGGAAATGGAATCAATCATCCATGCCCCACTATGATTTGGTAGTTTTTCAATCAAAAGAAGTTCGATTGCTCAATTTATAAATGTCTCCTAGGAATATTTTTGTGCCTGTAATGACATAAATGATAGAGTTTTGAGGCTTTCTCTGAATAAAGAAGTTAGGGAACAAAAACAAAATAACCCAATTGGGGGCGATGAGAAACCTAGAGGAAGAAATATAAGGAAATGTACTTTCTACTCCACCAAGTGCCTCACCTACCCACAACCCTCATGAGTAACTAAACACAAAAATATTGGAGGATCAACCCATAGTTTCTATAAAGAAATGTGTAGCATCAAAGTCAGAAAGTCCTATTTCCCAAGAAAAACCCTCTATCTCTAAGCTACACAAAAGAAAACATGCCCCTTCTTCTTCCTCAGCTAGAAAGAAACCAAGAAGGAATAACTAGATGAGGTAACACTCACATTTCTTCAAGGAAAAAGGAACTATGAGAGGATTGAGGCCTTCAAATAGAAGGATTCTTTTGATGTTGAAAAAAAATCAAAGATGGAAAATATATTCATGGATAAGTAGGAAGAAAATAAACAAAAATAGAGCCTACAACAATTATATAGAGAATCATGCCCAGAAGCAGAGTTTGATGAAGACTTATTCACAACCAATAAAAAGGCTAAGCCTCCTAGTAGCTGAAGGTGCAACAAAGGGAATTAGTTTACTTTATTGAATCCAAGTAATTAATGCAAATAGAGGATGAAAGGGATTCATTTAATTATAGGAAGGAGAGGAAAATTATGAGTTACAAGTAGCACTCTAATGAATCAGAGAATTGTACGATAGTTTAAAAGAATACCAATATAAAGAGTTGGGATTGGAGGGTAAGGTTAATGATTTTGAGAGTCAATTGTAGGTTTTTTAGCAATGAGGAATAGGACTAGAGTGGTTGACACAATTGGATATTAAAAAGGTAAAAAAGAAAGCACCAACCCCTATTCAAAAGAGTGACCCTCCTATACAAACCCCAACTCCAAAATTATTAAATGTTGGATTAGCATTGTGCAATAAAACTGAAGAATGTGTTTAACTGAAACAAGAATGGGATAAGGAAATAAAAAAACACTAGAGGAAAACATAAAAATGAAATCAAAGAGAAAAACTCAAAAATTAAGAAATTGGTGGTAAGATTGAAAAGCTAGTTGATATGACAACTTAGCTCCCAAGTTGTAGAGCACCTACTAGAGTTTAAGATCTATTCGTACAAAATTATTTCTTAAGTTTCCAATTCAATCAACTAATAAGTGATCTTATCATTTCTTTAATAACACCAAGGCCATTTTTATCTACCTACCTCAATGCTATCCCTGAAATGTAATATCAACTTTGTAAATTCTATTTGCATAGCTTGGCCATTCCTTACAATTTTGCGCGTAATCCTTTAATGTTTACATAAGATGTTAAAATTAAGGCACGTGTATCATTTATTAAACATTAGTTCATTAGTGGAGTCTATTTCTACAGGAATACCATGAGAGGGAGAAATTAATTACCCTCAATATTAGGGCAGAAGCTAGGGATCCAAATGGCTTGTTAGAAGACTGGATCGGAATTATCAATAACCCAAGGGTAATGAGTTAAATCCTAGATTACATAAAGGAAGATTACAAAATATTCAAGAATTTGGTTTCAAAACTAGGAAGGGAAGGATTGGGATTTTCTCAAGGTAGGTGGAATGAGCTTAAACAAGAATCAAAGAAAAAGGAACATGACTCCATCTAAAACTACATATCATCAATCTCTAGAGTAGGAAGATATATCAGGGAATTGGTTGATAATCAGATCACTTGAATTCCACTCACATTCCATTTTCCTCTTCTCTTTTACCCCATTCCAAACTGGTTAGAGAGGAATGTTATGAACACAACAAGAAAAATAAACAAGTGGGAGAATATATCAGAACAAAAAGAAATTTATCTAAAGAGGGAAAAGGAATGACTAAACTGTTGGCATTATGTGAACCAGTATGAGGACATGATGACATTATATGTTGTCATTGATGTCAACATGTTGAAGAAGGGAGAACCGGTATATGTGAGAACCGGTATAACATTGTGAACCAGTATATGTGCCAAAGTGAAGCGGTGTGTTTGTTCAAGGTGAACCGACATGTTGATATGGGAACCGATACATGGAAGCTTTTCATGACTACCGATTGGTAGTCTTAGGGTTTTCGATTGATAAGCTTCAAGCCTGTGTGACTCAATCGGTGACTTTGTGTGATGAGTTAGCATTGCAACAAAGAACATATCATGTTGCCACGACAGTCTTGTGGGCATGAAGGATCTTGCATGAAGGAGATTGTCCCTATCTACCTCAGGAATGTGTGAAGTCTATAAATGGTGATAACGCATGATGAGTTATCAACTGCCATGAAATCAGTGGAAAACGAACGATGAAGAACATCTTGAGATTGGTTCAAGACTGCTACATTTAATGCTATGTGCTCAATGGTCAAGATTGAACCGTTTGAATTGCTTAACCTAACAAGTTTAGGGTTTAGGGTTTATGCTACCAACCTATCTGTTTCCTATAAGGTCGATGTTGTGTTTCTTTCTGAGGTTGTTGGTAAAAGTTGTGTGTGAGTATCCAAGTGAAGAGATACGTGATTCTTGCCAGACCAAAAGAGAGAAGTGATACCTGCAGAGTGTAAGTGCAGAAGGTGAAGAGGAGCTAAAGTGGATCTGCATTGGCGTTGAGTGTTGTTTCCAGATCATTGTAATACCTATTGATCTCTAACCACTTCAATAGTTGGGAAATCCCTTAACAGGGTAGCTTTAACCAGCTTACTATAAATCCTTTAACAGGGTGACTCAAAACCATTGAGTTCTTGAAATCCTCTAACAAGGTAACCTTTAACAGGGTTTAACCCTTAACCGGGTATTCTAGCCATCCCTTAACTGGGTGATCCCTAATAGGATCGGTTCCTAACAGAACCTATTATATCAGTATTTAACCGGACAAGACTCCTAACAGAGTAGACTTCTAAAGAGTTCAAAAATAGCTTGTGGGTATTCATCCCCACTATGGTTTTTCCCAATTGGGTTTCCACGTGAAAAATCTGTGTGTCATGTGTGGTGTTATTCATGTGATGGTTTAAGTGATTTGTGTCTGAAGGTAAATCATGTTAATCTAGTTGTTTACATATCTTTGATGATAGATTACCTATTCATGCACTAGGGTGAAATGAAATGAAGTATTAGATTGTGTGAAAAGATAAGTGTCAACCGATTTATGCTTGTCTCAGTTATTTTGGGTTTTGTTGGTTGTACTCTATTTAAGACTGGTGTTACTGTTTGTCTGTCAAAGCATAGTGTCTGCTGACAAACTGGTTTAGGATTGTGTTTTTGTCTATACTGATTCACCCCCCCCCCCTCTCAGTACTGGTTTGGTACTATCAGTTCATCATTGAGTTATCAATTGGTATAAGAGCTAGGTTCTCTGTGTTATAAGCTTAACCTCTTGAGGTAAAGATCCCAGTCTAATGATGAAGAGGGAAGGTCCAAATTTCAACAGAGAAAATTTTAGTATATGGAAAGACAGAATGAAGATATACATCAGAAGCATGGGTGCTCAACACTAGAGCTATGTTGAGAATGCCTATGTTGCCCCTCCTGATACTCTCATCGATGACCAAAAGAGAGAGATGCAGGAGAACGGGCAAGTCATGGAAGCCCTAATTAGTAGTTTATCTGACATTGAGTTTATTGATGTCCAAGATAAGGTAAATCCCAAAAAGGTATGGGATACTCTTGAAATATCTATGGCGGTGATGAGCATGTAAAACAAGCTAAGGAAGAAAGCCTTAGAGGGAAGTTTAAAGACATGCAGATGGTTGAAGGTGAGACCATTCAACAACATGGAATAAGAATCAAAACTGTTGTTGGAGATATCATGAGTGCAGGTGGTAAAATGGAAGATTCCACTATGGTAAGCAAAGTCCTGAGATCCTTATTACCGGTCTATGCAATAAGGGTTGCTGCTATTTAGGAGTTGAGATCAATAGACAAGACTAAGGTATCCCTAGACTCCATCATTGCAAATTTGATAGCCTATGAACTAAATAGTTCTTATAGATAGCTTGTCCATCCCTTGCAACTTGTGGAAGTAACACTCGTAAAAGTAGTTGTCATGGAGGCAACAATTGTGGAGCAACAATCGAAGAATATCCATAATGGTTCTCACTATATTTTACCAATGTTGTTAATGTAGGATAATCACAATCATAGAACTAGGAGAGATTTGTGGAATGGTATAACATGGTTCATAATCATTTTGCTTAGTTCTTTCATGTCTTCAAATTTAATTATTATTTAATAGTGCACAAGTTAGAAGACTATGGCACATTTGAATCCATTTAATTAGGTCTTTATAATTGATTATGGAAGAATACATATTCTCTCTATGATCATGAGGGAATTGAAATTATTTAGGTTATTTGTTTATAGTCTAGAAACAATCCAACTCTCAAGATTTCATGTATAAATCTTGGATCTTGTCAGAGTTGATGCTAGTTGCTAGTTGCGAGTAACAAGTTAATATATACCAAGAGTTCAAGTTAGTATCTATATTTTGTTGTTAGTATCTTGTCAATCAATAAAACTATTATTAGTTTTATGTATTCCTTTTGAAACTGTGATAAATGATGAATGTTGATAGTGAATCTTTTGTTGGATGTTGTTGAGAATATTGCTAGAATGATGTGTTGTCATTGATGTCAACATATTCTTATGTTGCAGTTTGATTGATTGAGTTGGTTTAGCTTGTATTTTGTTGATGAGCTAATGTTGTTTAAAGGATTTCTAGTATGTTGTCTGTAGATGGTTCATTCCCATTTGGAGAGGTCCGCATGATGTTTTGATCGAGTTATGAGATCCAATATTATGGATGTTATTCATTTGTTCGTGTTATTCGGTATTCTAGTTTGTGCTCTGTATTGCTCCAGAATTGCTATATCTTTAGTTGAGGATGTGTGGGATGTGTTCTGGACATTGACGTATGTCCTTAGTTCAATTGGTTCATGATTTAAAAATCCACAAGCGAATCTTTTAGGTTGACGGATAGTTATGTTGATCTTCTTAAGGTCCGATAGAGAGATGATGATGATTCTAGTGCTCTAAGTTGTTGTGGTGTAATTCACGTTGATTGTGAATATCTCTAGATCATGTTCTATGTGTATTGGTGGTCCGCATTGATTATTGTCTGTGTTATTGAATAGTTTCTTTGTCCGGTGATGTTCTTCGTGTTATGCGACATTCTTGGTGGTTGTAGTGTGTTGCAAATGATTGAAGCATAATTCTTAGAGGTGTTTCATATTTGCGGTATTGATTTGGGTCCAGACTATGTCTTAAACGACATCGTTTTGGTCTACATGCATTGTTATAGCGTGTGAGGTTATTATTTTGTTATTGTATTGAGGGTTTGGCCAACCTTGAAATACAGGTTGATGACTTGTATAAATGAATGCAATATTCATCGAAAGATAGTATGCTATGTGAGAATATTGTATCAATAATTTATTAGCAGGGAAGTTGTGCAAAGTTGTGCAAAGAAGTGTGTTGCAGAGAATATTTGACAGTGAGATTAACCAAAATTGTACTTAGGCATATGAAGATGCTATTTTGATAGTTCATGTAATCCAGATTGTTGTCCAAATGTTTTTGTAAGTTAGTGAGACTTCCTGTAAGGCAGTGAGCCTTCCCTAAAGGTTGTAGCCTTTCTGGATTTCTTATTTGAGAAGTGAGCTCTAGGCAGTGTGCCTGAATGCATATGCATTCCCCATTGTAATATTTACACTTACTCATAACAAGGTATTATCTCATTGTGGGCAGGTTCCCATCATGGTTTTTCCCTTAACTGGGTTTTCCACATCAAAATTTTTGGTGTTATGTATGTGGTGATGTTTCGTGCTTTTACTGCTAATTATCAGATCTGATTTGTTGTTTAAGTTGCAATAAGTTTTTGTGCAAACTGATTCACCCCCCCCTCTCAGTTTGTTGCATTGTTGCCAACAACTTTGATTTCAAGATTGGATACTGACAACTAATATTGCAACTATCAAGAAAGGGCCACTTGAGGTACTATAATTATTTTAGTAGAATAGAATATTATTGTTAATGATAGATTGTTAATTATTTGGTAGAAAAAATTTAGGTAATCTATTTGATTCAGATTGATATGATTATTTATTAATAATTTTTGGAATTATGTTGTCATTGATGTCAACTGGTATGGAATGGTCACCGGTGAGTAGGTAGTGGTGACCAGTATGGGTGAAGTAAGTAATGATGTCAACCAGTATGAAGGATGAAGCATTTAAATAGACAAAAAATGTATGTTACTGGTACACATTAATTGAAGCATCTACTGGTAAAGAAGGTCCACCAGAAAGCAAAGAATGAAGCAAAGAAGAACAGAGGGATGTGACCACTAATAGACAAAGAGAAGAATAATGCAATCGGTAAATGGATTCAATGGTTGGACCAACATGTTTGATGGAAGGCCAAGTTGATCCATCGACAGAGAAGAGGTCGACAGTTATTAAGGTCCACCGGTGAAGTTAGGTTATATCGGTAACATGTGTTGAACTAGTAGTGAGTCTTGGTCGGTGAAGGATGTCAAGCCGACTTTGTAGTTTGAGCAGAGGTGAATGTCAACAAGGATGGCAGGTGGAGACCAGGTGGAAAGCACATAGAGGTCGGTGAAGTATTCATTGATGTAGTAGTCTAACGAGTAGGTCGACATTAATGAAGAACCCACAAATCATGGGCAGATGGTAAGATGTTGCAGATCGAGGAAGAAAAAGTGGCAAGGTGATTGAACTAACCTTGCAAGGTGATCTGATCCTTGTACTCATTGGTTGAAGGAAACAGTCAAGCCATTAATGGTGATTGATAGAGCAATGCAGAAAAGCATGTTGTAGACATCCAAAAATAGAAACACACATTAGAAAGCAAGGAGATGGTGGTGTTGTTTGATGTGATGCAGATCACCATTCCATAAAAGCATATCAGATCAGATCTAATATAGATCAAGTTGGTGAAGGAAAACCCTAACACGCCACCATTTGAATGGTGTTTTTGGCGGGAACCCTCACAGATAAATATATGAACTCAAGATTGAGATTGATTGATGCTTGATGCGAGTTGTGAGAGAAAAGAAAGACCAATCAAGAAGAAAGACTATTTGCCTAAGAGTTCTTTCACATAGAGTAGTGTGTGTTAGCAGGCTGCACCAGTGAGAGGTTCTAACCGGTAGAGATAGAGTAACCGGTAAACTATTATAGTCTTAATAGTCAAGCATACCAGTAGGTATTCAAAGGTTAGGAAGGCATCCCAATGTGATACATTGTAGGGTGAGGTTCTGAGAAAGAGAAGAGAGGCAAAGAGAAAACAGTAAGAGATCAGAGAGAGCAATCTAATAACTGACAGAAGAAGGACTGGTGAAATAGAGGAAGGTGATAACCAACAGACATTAATTGATTAGGTGTTGCAGAACTCATTTGCAACTAGGTGCTATCATTGCATTAAAATTGTATTTCAGTGTATTACATTGAGTTGGTGCTTGGTGCAGGGGTTGGTGCTCCTTGGGTTGGTGCCCTAAATCATAGGGGTTGGTGCCCTAAATCATTGTAACCTGTTGTTTCATTATGAGGCTGAATTGGAGTAGTAGAATTCAACAACATTTATCGCCGAGGTTTTTCCCATATTGGGTTTTCCTCATACATCTGGTGTTGTGAGTTATGCATTTGTGTGTTTGCCTCTTTTTCTATCCTCTCATATCTTATTGGTTTGATTGCTTAGTGTAGGTCGTTAACTAGTACTCAAAGCTTGGTTTAAATAGAAAAGATTTTAGGAACCATTGATTCACCCCCCTCTCAATGGTACATTATGTTCAACAATTGGTATTGGAGCCTAGGTTCCTGGTTGATTAAAGATTTCTCTAGCTTGGGTATATTCTGGTCAAAGAACACAATGTCAAGAAATGAGTCTGCCTGCTCAAAATCCCCTATGTTTGATGGACCTAACTATGCCTTCTCGAGTAGAAGAATGGAGACATATATTTCTTCCCTTGGTTTTGATGTGTGGATTCCTCTCAAGAATGGGTATACTATCCCTAGTGTTCCTCCCATTGATTCAGATGCTAAGGAGTATGAGAATAATGCAAAGGATAAACATGATATTGTAAGTGGGTTGTCAGATAATGAGTTTGTCAAGGTCATGCACTGTGCATCTGCCAAGGAGAATTGGGATAAATTGCAAAGATTATTTGAAGGAGATGTCAAATTCAAAGAGGCCAAGCTCCAATCACTAAGAGGTCAGCTTGAAGGCATCAAGATGAAAGATGAAGAAAAGATAATAGACTACCTTCACAGAGTAGATGAAACTGTGAACACCATCAAAGGACTTGGAGAGGAAGTTGTTGATGAGATTATTATCAAGAAGGTACTTAGATCTCTCACATCTAAGTATAATACTAAGGTTTATGCCATTGAGGAAGCCAAGAAACTGAAATCCTTCTCAATGGATGAGCTATTTGGCTCTCTAACTGCCTATGAAATGAGGACAACTGGTGAAGCATCTTCAAGGAAAGAGGCAACTTTCAACTCCATCAAAAAGGGCAAGGAAGAGGTTGCTCATAAAGGATCCAGTGAAGACTCGGATGCAAAGGTAGCAAACTTTGTCAGAAAGCTCAAGAGAGGATGCAGTAAGTATAAAGGAATTTTGCCACTCGAATGCTTTAACTATGGTAAAGTTGGACACTTTGCTGCAAAATGTCTGTATAATGAAACCGGTGGAGATGAGAAAAGAAGTTTTGGAAAATCTTCTAGTAAAGACAAAGAAAGGAAAGTCTATCGACAAGGGAGAAGAAGCTGCTAGAAGCAGAATAGATTATATACCATTGAGGATGATGCCACGGATGAAGAAAGTGCATCAGAAGATGATTGCCATGAAGATGAAAGAGAAGTTAATCTCTTTATGGCACTAGATGAACCAGTTGTGGAAAATGAGGAAGATGAAGACATTGAAGCTAAAGTGGATCTAGAAGGCAAGCTCATAAGTGCTCTTGAGGAGTTAAGTAAGACTAGAGTTAAGTAAGACTAGAAGAGAACTCAAGAAAGTCAAACTTGTTGCAGCAGGAGAACAAGATCACTTGAAGCAATCCCTGGATTAGTCAAAAAAAGTTATCTCTGACTTGAAACTCCAGTTGGAAGAAGCCAAGAGGATATGTGAAGTTACATCCTTTGATCTGATAAAGAAGGAAAATGAGCATCAAGATCTGGAAGCAAAAATAGTGAAGCTTAGAAAAGAGCTTGCAAAGAGTAAGGATGAATTGAAAGTGAGAGGCAAATATGAGGGTAGCACAAAAGCCTTGGACAAGATGTTGAACAAACATAAGCAATCTAAAGATATCGGTGGCTTGGGATTTGAAGAAGGACAAAGTTCAAACAACAAAGATACATCCGATAAGGAGATACAGTTCACTTCTTCAAGTGAAGGTGAAGAGAAGAAAATATTCACAGTAAGAAAGGATACCAGTAAGAAGACTTATGCAAAAGCTATTAGAAACCACCACACAAACTGGTATACACAATTATGAACCAGAGGCCACACTCAATGTACCAGAAAGCAGATCTTAGGAGAAATGCAAGGATTGATCATGAAGGACTCACTAGAGTTAGCAACATGAAAGGAAGACCCCTGGTGAGATAGACATTTGCAGGACCAAGGCAACCTAACTAACATGTTCCAAACTTTCATGGTTATTGTTACCATTTTAACAAATCTGGACATAGGTTAGCTGACTATAGATTAACAAATAAGCCCACTAAGTTATGAAAGTAGAAATCCATTTAATGCACTCTGGGATATAAATGTTGTCTGTTATCAGTGCAATGGATTTGGTCATAGGAGTTTTGAATGTAGGAAGAGTAGACCGGTGTCCTACAATAGTTTAAAAGATTCATCTTTCAATGTAAATGTGAAATGCTATAACTGTCAAGAGTTTGGACACATAGCAAAGCTTTGTAAAAGCAAGAAAATTAAGTAAAAGAGGACAACTCCCGATCAAGAACCAGGTAGCCAAATCGAAGCACAAAAGTGTAGTGGACAAGAAGAAGGAAACTCAACCGGTTTGGATTGAGAAAGAAAAGGACAAAGCAGAATCAAGTCTAATAGTGCAGACTGCTCTACATGCAGAAAGAAGAAACTTGTGGGTTGTAGACAATGGTTGTTCCAACCACATGACTGGTGATAATTTTTTTTTATCAAACTTGAATATTGGAATGGTGGCTTAGTAAGGTTTGGAGACAACTCATCCATCAAAATAAAGGGAAAAGGCTCTCTAAATATAGATGGAAAACTGAAAGCACATGATGTATATTATGTGGAAGGCCTGAAGCACAATTTGATGAGTGTAAGTTAGATGTGTGACAAAGGTTATAAATTCACCTTTGATTCTACCGGTTGCCATATAAAGAAGGAGAGTATTGGTCAGGTTGTAGCAAAAGGTAAGAGGATAGATGGTAATGTATACAATCTGAAAGAATGTTTTTAATTCCAATGTATGTTGGGACAAGTGGATGAAAGTTGGATGTGGCACAAGAGATTAGGCCACATAAACTTTGATAATCTAGTTGTAGTAAGCAAGAAGGGTTGTGTGAGAAATATACCACCCATCATCAAACCGGTTGCACATTTTGTGATGAATGTGTGAAGTGAAAGTAGACTTAGGTAAGCTTCAAGACAAAAGAACACAACACCTCAAGACCACTTGAACTTGTACATATAGATCTGTATGGTCCAACTAGGACAAGAGCTCTTTCCGGTGAAAGATATTTAATGCTCTTCATTGATGACTATTCAAGAATGACATGGGTCTCTTTCCTACAAGATAAATCATAAGCATTTGACAAATTCAAGATCTTTTGGAAGATGGTAGAGAAGGAAAGTGGGTGCAAGCTGAAATGCCTAAGATTAGACCAGGGTGGAGAGTTCACATCAAATGAGTTTGAAGATTACTGTGAAAGGCATGGAATCAAAAGACAATACTCAGCCCCTAGGACACCACAAAAAAATGGTGTGGTAGAAAGGAAGAACATGACAGTCAAGGAGATGTCCATAACCTTTTAAAATGAGGCAAGTTCACTGGATATGTATTGGAAGAAAGTTGTTCATACTACAACATATACTTTGAACCGGGTTCAATTGAGAACAAACATCAATATGACACCTTATCAATTGTGGTATGACCGGAAACCCTCAGTCAAGTACTTCAAGGTGTTTGGGAGCAAATGATTCAATAAAAGAGACCAAGATGGCTTGGGCAACTTTGACTCTAGGAGTGATGAAGGGATCTTCCTTGGTTACTCAACTCATACTAGAGCCTACATATGCTACAACAAAAGACTAAGAAGAGTTATTGAAAGTATGCATGTAAGAGTCGATGAGGATATGCATCAAGGAAGACAAGCATAGGTGAATTGGTATGATGATTCCGGTGATGAAGTTGAAGAAGCTCAGTTAAACAATGAATCAAACAAAGCATCCAATAAGGTCCCTAATCGGTATCTACAGAAAAACCACCCAAAAGAGTAGATTTTAGGTAATAAGAGTGATGGTGTGCAAACTAGAAGAAGACTTGCCCGAAATGATGAACAAGTAAACTTATGTTTCATGATTGAAGTGGAACCTAAGACATTCAATGAGGCCAACAAAAGTCAGAAATGGATGGATGCCATGGAAGAAGAGTTACAACAGATTGAGAAGAACAAGACTTGGGAATTAGTCCCTAGACCGGAAGACAAGAACATCATTGGCACCAAATGGGTCTACCAGAACAAGGTGAATGAAGAAGGAAAATTTGTTAGGCATAAAGCTAGACTTGTGTGCAAAGGTTACTCTCAAGTATAAGGTATTTATTTTGAAGAAACATTTGTACTAGTAGCTAAACTAGAAGCAATTAGGATGTTTCTAGCTTTTTCAGCCTACAAGGGGTATAAGGTATATCAAATGGATGTAAAATCTTCCTTCCTCAATGGAAATTTGGAAGAAGTTTACATGGAGCAACTAGAAGGGTTTCTGTTACATGATGATGAAACCTTTGTGTGTCGATTGAAGAAAGCCCTGTATAGTTTAAAGCAGGCTCCTAGAGAATGGTATTCAAGGCTAGATAAATACCTAAAGGAGCAAGGATTCAAAAAGGGGAGTGCTGGCAACAATCTATACATCAAGGAAGATGGAAACCACATGATCATTGTGGTTGTGTATGTAGATGACATCATTTTTTAGGCAACAAGGATACTCTTTGCAAAGATTTTGTTGATTAGATGCAATCAGAGTTTGAGATGTCAATGCTTGGAGAGTTGACATACTTTCTTTGTTTGAAAATATCATAGCTAGATAAAGTAATATTCAACTCACAAACCAAGTATGCAAAGGACATGCTAAAGAAGTTTCAAATGGAGTACTGCAAACCAGTGAGTACCCCCATAGTGACAGGAAGCAAACTGAGCAAGAATGATGTGTCACCGGTAGTGGATCAGACCTTGTATAGATCCATGATAGGCAGTTTATTCTATCTTACTACTTCTAGACCAGATATAGTGCAGGCAGTGTGTATGGTGGCTAGATTTCAAGCAACACCTAAGCAATCACATATGAATGCAGTTAGCAAATTTTTTAGATACCTATAAGGGACACTCAATTATGGATTATGGTACCCTAAATAAGGGGAATTCATCTTGGAAGCATATACTGATGCTGATTGGGCAGGTTGCATCGATGACTAGAAGAGAACAAGTGGTGGTGCCTTCTTCCTAGATGTCTGGTTGATCTCATGGCATAGCAAGAAGCAGGATTCGGTCTCACTATCAACTGCTGAAGCAAAATACATTGTTACTTCCACATGTTGCTCTCAGGTGCTTTGGATGAAGCAGACCCTCAAAGACATACAGGTGGATATCTCTGATCCTATTTCCATTCGGTGTGACAATTTAAGTGCCATTAACATATCAAAGTGATAACTCAATGATGAACAATGAGTACCAAACCGATACTGAGAGGGGGGGGGTGAATCAGTACAGACACAAAAACTTTTCCTGAACCGGTTTGACTGCAAATAGTGCACTTGATAAACAAACACAAATACTAGTCTAAACCAGATTACTACCAGTTAAACATAATGAGACTGTGAGAGACATAGACCGACAACACTTAGCTTTCCATACTACTTCCTCATTTCCACTTTATCCTTATGCATAAAGAGGTAATCTATCATTAGAGATACAATAATTTACTAGAACAACATGATTCACCGCTAAACAGGAAATAACAAAACGTCACATGAAAGAGGCATCACACATGACACACATATTTTTCACATGGAAACCCAACTGGGAAAAACCACGGTGGGGATGAATACCCACAAGCTATTTTTGAACTCTTTAGAAGTCCGCTCTGTTAGGAGCCTAGTCCAGTTAAAGACTATTACAACAGGTTCTGTTAGGAATTGATCCTGTTAGGGATCACTTGGTTAAGGGATGGCTAGAATACCCGGTTAAGGGTTACCTTGTTAGAGGATTTTATGAACTCAATGGCTTTGAGTCACCCTGTTAAAGGATTTACAACAAGCTGGTTAAAGCTACCCTATTAAGGGATTTTCCAACTGTTGAAGTGATTAGAGATCAACAAGTATTATAATGATTTGGTAATAGCACTCAATGCCAATGCAGATCCGTTTTAGTTCCTTCCTTCTGCACACACACTTTGCAGGTATCAATTCTCTTATTTGGTCAGGCAAGAATCACGTATCTCTGCACTTAGATACACACACAACATTTGCAAACAACCTCAACATGTAACACAACATCAACCTTATAGGAAACAAATAGGTCGGTAGCATAAACCCTAAACCCTAAACATTTAGGTTGAGCAATTCATTCGGTTCAATCCTGACCATTGAATACTTTGCATTTGAATACAATGGTCTTGAATAGATCTCAAGACATTCTCCATCGTTCATTCTTCACCGCTTCTTGGAGGCGATAACCCATCACGCGTTCTTCACCGTTTGCAGGGACTTCGCACATTCTCGAGGTAGATAGGATCAATCCCCTTCATGCAATATCCTTCATGCGCACGAGGATGATGTGGCAACATGATCTGATCTCCATTACAATGCTAACTGATCACACAATGCCATCGGTTGAATCACACAGGCGCGAAACACTTCAACCAGAAACCTTGAGGCTTGAACTACCAACCGGTAGTCATACCATATTAAACCTTGATAGAAAACATTCCATATACCAATTCATTTGGACAAACATACCGCTTCACCTTTTTCACATATACTGGTTTTGCACATATATCGGTTCACAACATTATACCAGTTCACTTTGCCAGTTGCTTAACTTCAATAAACTTGTTCATCTTCAACATATTACCGGTTCACTCTTCAGCATATTACCGGTTCACCCTTCAACATATTGACATTAATGACAACTCAATATCATCATGTCAACATACTCTGCATATATGCCAACACAAGGAACCCGATGATGCATTCAAGGACAAAGCATATAGCCATCAAGTATCATTTTCTCAGAGAGAAGGTTGAAGGACAAGAAGTCATAATGGAATATGTTCCTACAAGAGAACAAGTGGCATACATCTTCACCAAACCATTACCGGTAAGCACTTTTGAGTACTTAAGACACAAGTTAGGAGTTGTGTCACCTACCTCATGCACTTAAGTTTGGAAGGAGATCTATGGTTCAAGTGGAGTTCATTGTAAAATCTCCTATCTCTTGGACCATATGCTAGACATAGGGGGAGATCAACTGTTTATGATGCAAAACCGACATGCTTGAACTTATGGGTGTACTGAAAGCATCAACTACAGAAGAAGGTAATTATTGTAGGAATACCCAAGAGAATTTCATAATTGCAGGTATCTACTTTACCACTTGACAACACTCATAGTACAATCACATTTGATTTTTATATGCTGTTGGTCGAGTGGATTGTGGCCAAAAGGGGAGAATGCATTGTATAACTGGTGGAGAATGAATTTGATAGCAAGATGCCTCGACCCTTTGTCATTGTTGTCAAAGGGGGAGAATGGTCAAATGGGCCGGATGAAGGAACATAGTATGTTGACATCAAAGTGTGTTGACATCAATGCCAAAGGGGGATATTGTTGGCATTATGTTGTCATTAATATCAACCGGTATGGAATGGTCACCGATGAGTAGGTAGTGGTGACAGGTATGCGTGAAGTAAGTACTGATGTCAACCAATATAAAGGATGAAGCATGCAAGTAGACAAAAAAGGTATGTTACCAGTACACATGAAGTGAAGCATCTACCGATAAAGCAGGTCCACCGACAAGCAAACAAAGAAGAAAAGAAGAACAAAGGGATGTGACCACCGAAAGACAAAGAGAAGAATAATGCAATCAGTAAATGGATTCAGTGGTTGGACCAACATGTTTGATGGAAGGCCAAATTGATCCACCGACAGAGAAGAGGTCAATAGGTATGAAGGTCCACTTGTGAAGTTAGGTTATATCGATAACATGTGTTGAACCGATATTGAGTCTTGGTCAGTGAAGGATGTCAAACCGACTTTGCAGTCTGAGCAGAGGTGGATGTTGACAAGGATGGCAGGTGGACACCAGGTGGGGAGCACACAGAGGTTGGTGAAGTATTCATTGATGTAGTAGTCTGACAAGCAGGTCGACATTAATGAAGAACTCGCAAATCATGGGACAATGGCAAGATGTTGCGACTCAAGGAAGATAGAGTGGCAAGGTGATTGAACTAACCTTGCAGGGTGATCTAATCCTTGTACTCATTGGCTGAAGGAAACAACCGAGCCATTAATGGCAATTGACAGAGCAATGCAGAAAAGCATGCCATAGACATCCAAAAATAGAAAACACACATTGGGAAGTGAGGAGATGGTGGTGTTGTTTGATGTGATGCAGATCACCATTCCAGAAAAGAAGATCAGATCAGATCTAATATAGATTGAGTTGGTGAAGGAAAACCCTAACATGCCACCATTTGAATGTTGTTTTTGGCGGGAAACCTCACAGATAAATATGTGAACTCGAGACTAAGATTGATTGATGCTTGATGTGAGTTGTGAGAGAAAAGAGAGCCCGAGTAGGAAGAAATACTATCTACCTAAGAGCTCTTTCACAGAGAGTTAGAGTGTGTGTTGCAGGCTGAATCGGTGAGAGGTTCTAACCGGTAGAGACAGAGCAACCGGTAAACTGTTATAGTCTTAACAGTCAAGCATACCAACAGGTATTGAAAGGTTAAGAAGGCATCCAAGTGTGATATAGTGTAGGGTGAGGTTCTGAGAAAGAGAAGAGAGGCAGAGAGCAACCGGTAAGAGATCAGAGAGATAAATCTGATAACTGACAGAAGAAGGACTGGTGAAATAGAGGAAGGTGATAACCAGCAGACGTCAATTGATCAGGTGTTGCATAACTCATTTGCGACTAGGTGCTATCATTGCATTAAAATTGTATTTCATTGTATTACACCAAGTTGGTGCTTGGTGTAGAGGTTGGTGCTCCTTGGGCTGGTGCCCTAAATCAGTAGGGGTTAGTGCTCCTTGGGTTGGTAGCCTAAATCATTGTAACCTATTGTTTCATTGTGAGGCTAGATTGGAGCAGTAGTTTCCAACAACATTTCTCATCGAGGTTTTTCCCATATTGGGTTTTCTACATACATCTGGTGTTGTGAGTTATGCATTTGTGTGTTTTCCTCTTTTGATATCCTCTCATATCTTACCGGTTTGATTGCTTAGTGTTTAGGTTGTTAATTGGTACTCAAAGCTTGGTTTAAAAAGAACTAATTCACCCCCCTCTCAGGGGTACATTGTGTTCAATATTAATAAACTATTAGAAGAATTTGTTTGTAATAAGATGCAACATAGTTGAATTTCAATAGAGATAGATACTTGCAACAATTGTTGTGTCATTGAATAGTTACCTGCAAAAATTATGGTGTCATTGAACAATTACCTACAACAACTATTGTATAATTACATATACTTTTAGCAAATTTATGGTTTCAATTTTGTTTGTTGCTTTAAGATTGAGTTCTTATACATAGTCGATAGAGTAACTTAGAGTCTTCCCAACTGCACATAGTACTAAAATCATCCAAGAAGATACATCTTTGGTTGATAATTAAATGAGCCTATTTCTAAATTACTTTTGAAGGGATATGTTGGTCCACTAAGCCGAATTCATGAATTTTCTACATCAATCTATTACACTTAGAAGGAGTCAATTAGGGGGTTGATTTGTCTCAACTTGGTGTCATCCTATCACTTGTATGTTTTTCTTTTGGATGGTTTCTCTACTTTACTATGGATATGAGCATAACTACATACTCACACTAAAGTGGGGTCTAAATGTAGCATCATAAATTATATCCTTTTACAACTTTGCATTGTATTTCGACCCCTTTTTTAGTGTTCTTTTTATTAGATCATTTTAAGCCCATTTGTTCCTTATGTTACCCTATAATTTAATTGTTAAATCCACAACTTAATTATCATCATATGTTAATTTTGAGACTAGGTCCTATGTTATGGATCTCGACATATTGCCACCCCTTTTACTGGTTCCTTTTTAAGTGGACTAGAGTGCTCAGTGCCCCCATCCCTCTAAAAGGGACCCAAATTCAAATGTGTTTGAGTGTTGACCCCCATCATTCATGATCCGATCTTTGATCTTTGATTGTTGGCCTACATTTAAAAATACCTCGCAAACCCTATATAAAACACATCTTTTATCATTCATAAAGTCCAAGTTATAATTCATGTCTTTATTATCAAGCAAATATTACAAATTTGAGTTATCAATATTGAGTAGCTAAATACAACATTTAACATTCATGTGTGATTTCATGTTTTTTAGGTTTTATTATCATGTTGTTGTATTAACATTTGCAGGACTTCCATAAAAAGAATTGAATCACCACCTTTATGTGAAATTTTATGAGAGGGTTTCATATCTAAGGTATAATCATTTCATTTCAATATTTCCATTATTGTTTAGCCTCTATCCTCCCTAAGGCAAGCTCTCTTTTACATCAATCATAGCTGTTGTGGAGGTGAGAACACCGACATGGTGTTTAACTTAGGCAATCCCTTATACAAACAACACAACCCTTATTTCCTATTTTTTATGTGTGCAAGTTTAGATTCGACAATGAAAGTGTTACAAGAGTATAGATTAGACTACTACAGGTTGTGCCGACTTTTCAATAGGCAAAAACCCATAGAATAGGGTGCCCAATAGTTGTGTCCAACCATTTTTGGCTAAACCTTTATGCAAACGTCTTGATTATCTCCATTGTTCCTTGACGCCTTCTTTTAAAGGTAGTATTTTTTCTCTTAGATTTGTATAAAACACTATTCACAATGTGATTGCACGAAAGCTTAAATAATGTGGTTAGAATGAATGATGAATGAAGGTTGATTATACAAATTTTTTTGATATCAATCAATGATTGAGAAATGATGAGACAAATATAAAGATCAATAGATGAGAATGAATGTTGATTGAGCTAATTACAAAGATAATTGATTGTGTGATGGAGTGAACTGGATGCATGATTTTAGTGAAGTGAATTGATTGATCATAGAAATCAGAGTGAGTGGTAGTTAAGTGAGGAAGGTGGAGATATTAATAGGATTAAATAAATAAAATTATTTAATCACATGCATGAGGAAATGAAATAAATAAAATATTAATTTAATTTATTTTTATAAGAACTTTATTTAGAAAAGTGAATAATTGAATAAATTATGTAATTTATTTAATTATAGAAGATAAAGTTAGCTAGTTAAATAATTATATAACTATATTTAATTAACGCGCAAGGTGAAAAATAAATAAAATAGTTAAATAATTAAAATTATTGAATTAATACTAGAAGAACAAGAATAATTAGTGGAATAACTAAATAATTAAAAATTATTTAATTAAAGTAATGATGGAGAAAATTTGAAATGGAAGAACAATTTTAGTTTAATTAAATAATTAAAAAATATTTAATTAATTTAGAAGAATTATTAATATAGAATGCAATGTTTAATTTTTAGTGTCTATAAATTTAATTATTTTTCGCACAAACACTAAAGTAATTAATTTTCAGTGTTTGCAAATTTAATTATTTTTCCTACAATCGATTAAAATTAAAAAAATATTAAATTAACTTGAAATATGATTTAATCACACCACAAATACTTTCAATGCATAAGATATCAGTGTATATGAAAGTCAACGCTCTCCCAAAATGAGAGACTTGCTAAGAAGTGTGAAGTGTTCTCAAATGTCAAATGTCAAATGTCAAATTGATACTCCCAAAAATATTTCAAAATATTAAACATTACATTTAGACAATTTAGACACGTATAAATTCAAAGTTAGTTTAAAATAGACCGACAATCTTAATCAAAGATTGAAAGTAACAAAATCAAATCATATTCATATAAAATCAGATTGTTTACAAAGTTTTAAAAGAAAAAAACAATTAAATGTAGAAACCAATACAAATTCCAATTGAAACGTTCGATGCAATAGTATAACGAGTGGCCTAGAATGTTCCTAACACAAACTAGTATAACGAGCGGATGAAAACGGTCGTAACATCTAGATTAAAACATATTTGATATCGATTAAAGACAAAACATGACTAGTATATTAACGAGCGGCTGAGAATGCTCTCCAAAGAACTTGTGGGCGAGAAACGAAGTCCAGTTGCACCACACAAAAACAAAGTAAAAATAATAAAAAGAGGCGCTGAAATAAGATTTGGTACCTGGTTTTGGAAAGAGATCCAATGAACGGTAGCCCTGTATTTGACACCGCATCAGTGTGGGTCCCTGAATGGCGGTCACACATCCATTCATCATTACTGTTGAGTTTGTCCGCGTGGACGAAAGCCGTGGTGGACAGAAGCAAATTTACCACACTTGTTCTAGTTGCTTCTTGAAGCACTGCATGTGCAAAGGCATATCCCATCTCCTTGCTCAAAAACAATTCTTCATGTAAGTTCCAGAGCTATTTTTCTGTTTAAATTAGCTGTATTGGTAGAAGTTCAGAACAATTGTTTGGAAATAAGCATGATTTGTTGCAGTCAATTGCAAACCTGTTTCAGTTATTGAATATGCAGCATCATTTATTTGAGTCATGTTGGAAGATTGGTGGCGAGACTTAGGCCTCAAAGGGTAGTCTGTAGTTATTAGGTGTGCTGCAACACTCAGCGGAAGCCAGGGTATCCCAGTGGCCCAGATATTGCACCTTATCATCCCAGCTCTGCAAATTGTATAATCTCAATATCCTCATTCATTTAATTGTCTGTGTTGCTTCACAGGTTCTAAATCAAATATGCCATCACCTCCTTACAAACAAAATCATCAAGAGCGAGTTTGTCCTTTCAGACTGCTTATATTGTGTTTAGATTACTTAGATTGCTTTTTGTTTTGTTTTTGATCAATGAATGTGAACATATGATAATTAATCATATTTCGAAAAATCTTTGTTGCCACAAACGACGACAACAAATAATAGATTCAAATGATTAAATATCAAGAAACACTCATTTAAGAAAAGTCTTCGTAGCTGTCATTTTGATTTCTTGCCTCCATGTCTAAAAATGTAGGTCGTGACTTCTATAGATTTTCCAGATTTGCTACTGGAGACAATAGACCAATCCGCAACTTCTGAAGAGTAGAATCCATCTGAACCAATGGCATCTACTTCCCACTGGAGCTGCAATTCGTTTTTGAAGGGTTGCGAGTTACAGCAGGGGTGGCAGGGGTTAGGCTGTCCACCCCCCCACATTCGGAGTCCAAGGGGGAAGATGAGATCTTTCATCTGCTTCAGTAGCCTTTGCAGTAATCGTATCTGCAAACAGAGGTGGAATTTTCAAGAGACTTGACCGCACGTCTAGAAGGAGAGAGGGGTTCCTCCATTGGAAGCTCTTTTGCCTTTCTAGAAGATGAAAGAAACTTAAAAACATCATTAGATTCCTGCTAACCTAGAATTGTAAAATGTTGGGGAAGAGCTGCTTTCCACCAAGAAGCATGGCTTTTAGATTTGGATTGGAGGCTCGGGCAATCAGCAGCAACATATCCAGTTACATAGCATCTACGAGACTACGACAATGGAATGGAAAACCCTCATAGTCCAAGAGCTGCTTCCATGAGTGGTCTGCCACGTTTCGTACTATATTTGCTGGGAGATCAATTGTTTAGGTTCACAAGAATATGGGCATAAGTAGTGTGGGTAAAGGCAGAAGTGGCTTTATTAGTCATCAAGAATCTCCCCAAAGACTCTGCAACTATTTAGAATCACCAATTAATTAAGAACTGAAGAGGAAGGTTTGGAAGTTGAACCCATACTAGCATAACATTAAAATATTTAGCTGAGGGATTGAAGTTTGGTAGTTGGTACCAAAGCTTTAGCAAGAATGAATGTTGCCTCCATATCCCTATTGAATCAAAGAGAATAGCATTTTGATCCTTGGTCGATTCAAAAATCACAATAAGAAAAGTCTTGCCGACAGGGGTAAATTTCCATATCACTTTTCATGTATGGCCACCATATTTTAAATAGCTAGTTGTGTAGTGCAGAAATGCTAGACTAGAGACAATTTAAGTGATCAATTAAACTGTTTTTGGAGAAATAGTGCTCTCTTTCTATCATTTCCTTCCCAAAAACCAAAAGAAGGGAGGCCTTGGTACAAGAGTGGCTTAATCCTCTCCTTGGAGTAAACCCATGAATCCTTTTTGATGGTAGCTTCTTCATTTCTAGAAGCCACAACTCTCTAAGCCAGCACAACTAAGTAAGGATTTTTAGGGCTGGCTTGAAACTGAAATTTTAGGCATTTGAAACCACAAGAACCTTCATGGCACATTCCATTTTTCATAATTTTGTCGCTTACTCAACCTACATCGCACTTGCTTGTTCAATTGCATCTATTTGAGAGTCTTGTACTATAGCATCCAATGAAGGAAACCAAATGCCATGAATGATCTCCCCTCTCCTCTATGCCCCATGGATTTTATTTGTATAAAAGGTTGGAACTGAATACTCGTTTGATACCTCTTGGTGGCTCTCATTATGGGCTACCATGGGGTCGTCCAAGACTTTCCCTACATCTGCACAAAATTCCTAATCAAAGAGGAAACTCTTTTTCTTGAAATTACTTCCTTCAAAGAGGACCCTATAGCCACCTTAGCATCTTCCACCACTTTAATAGATGACTTTCATATTGTTAAACTAGGCAAGCAAATGAACATGGAGAATCCATTTATGTCTCTACATTTGGAATTGACACAACCAACTTTGATGTGAATTCCCCTTCAATAGAGGCTTTCAAATGAGATTGGCCCCAAGACTCCTAAGCCTTAATCACTCAATATTTCCTTGACAAACCTTAATGTTGCCATATTGTTGCAAGTAAAAATGGAATTCAGCCATTTGTCTAAAAGTCAACCCTTTCTAAGAGGAGCCTTGAAGGCTTGCTTGTGACATGTCGAGGCACTGAACAACCAATAGATCACCTATAACCAAACATCCAAAATGCAAATAGATACCACACTACTACCATACACTACACCTGACAAACAAACGTCCAAAATGCAAATAGATGCCACATTGGTACCATATACTATACCCAACAAACAAACAATAGAAGCCACCTCATCCTTACCTTACGATAGGATTCCCACACTTACAATCTTGAGGTTGAAGATTACACCTCAAGTCAAACTAGCATGCTAATACTACATTTGCTACCGGTAATAATGACATTCATAAGAAATACTTGTCAAATATTTTGGAAATAGAGCAAATGGTCCAAAAGGGGAGATTAGAAGTTTATAGGTGTTTAAAATTTAAACATTTGTTGAGATCTCCCCATGAAGATGGGAGCCCATTGTACAAGATTGTAATTGGATCCTAATCTATCCCATAATTTGCTTTATGATCTTCCATCATAATTGAATGCCTATGGCAATGAGAGAATATTATCTTAAATTGTGTGGAGGGAGTGGGCTTCCTCTAAGAATCTCCCAAGCTGCTTGTTGGGACAAGAACCCCTTTTTAGTGAATTGACCACAGTAAGAGAGTCCCCTTCACCCACAGGTTGTTACACGCCAATTGATGAGGCTAACACCATCCTAATTCCATGTCACCATTTTTTCCATGTCTTAGAAATACTGAATCATTGTGAAAAAACCTACTGCCTTCCTTATAAAGGACAATCCTTTTTCTAGCACTTATTGAGTTTCCTTGAGAAGTCCCATAAAATTTAGTTTAAACCAATTAGAGGATCCCTTCACTCCTTTTGATAAACTTGATCATGCTTCTTGCACCTTAAAAGGAGAGAAAAATATTTCCTTTTGTTAGAACTATAGCCTCTTATACCTTTAATGGGGTCTTTTTGTTTCAATGATGATGCCATGCTCTTATGCATAGCCAATCTATTTTTGCTTGTCATTTTCAGTTTAGCAACATTACAAAGTCATTGATGACACTACAACTATCATTCCTTCATTCTAAAGCATTCAAATTACCTATTTGCGGCGTTGCTTTAGGTTGCAGTTTCTTTAGTTACAATGCTAATCAAAGTATGATCACGATCATCCTCTAAAATGGGGCTACATTGCATTTATATAATTTCTAGAGGCATCCTATGACTTTAATAGTGTAGTTTAATATCTTATAAATAATGTGTCAACTCGTTATAGTGTTGAAATGAGAACATGTGTGCACTAGCAATTTTAAAGGTCAATATGTCAAAATGAAAGATCACTCACCATAACTAAGAATTTGTCAAGTGCTTGATATTTTGTTCTTTTAGTTGAGTTTCCACAACACATGTTTTATACTGCACACTAATGTATGATACAATAGGGTACCATATGGATATGACATATCTTCGAAAGAATGTACTTATTAAATCCTTTGACTATAATAGAGTGATGTGGTGTGTGGTTGTTTATGCCTAAGAGTATAACCCTACATATTTAAAACAAAAGCCTATTGAAGGGTTCTTTAATGCAATCAAGGATAGGGAGTGAAATCATTGGTGACTTTGTAGTTGTAAGTAACACAAGGAGATGAGCTATAGTACAAATCTGGAAAAAAAAACTTGGTCATTTATAAACAAAGACTTGTACATTCATTTGATCTCTCAAAAATTTGATAGTCTTCTCAATAGAGCACTTTCTTCCTCTTATCCTTGTAATGAAAACAACACACAAGAGTCCAACAATACAACCATAGAGTGTTGCAACACATTTTCTCCTTTCTCTTTCTTCGAGACTCCAATCAATCTCCCCTACAATACAAACAACAATGGAACATTACGATCAACTTTATTCCTGCAATACAAACAACTTGTGATCAACTTTTCATCCTCCAAAAGACATAACAATCAAATCTCCAACACACTTATTTGTAAACCTTCAACCAAGAATTACATTGCACCATAAAGAATCCGTCATGCAACATAATTAGTCACATGGGGGCATGATTCCCAAGAGGAGTTACAAAATCATGAATTTCCACTCTCCTTATGCATTTCCCCTAAATGATGTGCACCCCTCTTCATGGAATTTGGATCATCATTGGAAAGTCAAATATGCTTTTAGAATGTAAATCCCCATGTTGTGATGTGTCATAGATGCCTTAGAAGTAACTCCCCACTTAATAAGGTTCATTGATGCCTTAAAATGTAACTTCAATGTAACGAGGCATCATAGATGCCTTACAATGTAACTCCCACTTAACAAGACATCATAGTAACCCCCAACATTATAGGTCTGTCACAAATCCTCTTGCAAGTTGGTCCAAGTTGCATGTCCAAGTTTTAACTTTTTTTAGAATGGTTCATGTAGACTGTCCAATTCACGAGGAGTCAATTTACAATATGATATATATTTAACACATGAGGAAGGCCTAGAGAAGTCCCCCTTCCATGAAAGCCATGGGCCATTATTTAGCAACAAACCTAGGAAATTTAAAAAATGGTAAATAAATATACTTATTGATGCTGATTAATTGATCTGGGAACGTTCCTGCATCATTCCCATATTCTTGAAGTCAATTCATCAGGCTTAGTCCAAACAAAAAACAGTCTCCATCTAAGACATAGTCGTGACCAGTTCATGATAGTGAGGTCCCTATCAATAATTTTCCCTTGTATGCTTTGTGATAATTTCCTTATCATTACAATTATTCTATGAATATAGCTATCCCTAAGTCGATTGTTTTGATCCACTTCTCACCGAAGTGAGTCAATCCAGCCATAATCCAATCAGGTTACAATCTTTACCTTTCTAAATTAGATGATTAGGTTTCTGTCTTGAGCCCATCTGGAGCATAATCCTTGATGGCACATGGTTAGATATTGAGAATTCTTATCTGCACTTCTTTTTTGTGAATGCCTTTTATGATTTGCTCTTTCCATTCTTTCACTATTTCCATCGCTATACATTAAGGTTTATGAGTGATTGGACATTCTAACATGGAAAGAGGACGGATATATTCTGTACATGGAAGTATGGAGAATAGCTTCACCATGTCTACATGTATTTCATTCTTGTACATAGTTGATTTTAGCTGTAATTGCATGTATATTCTGATTTGGGAGCATATCCATCAGCATAAAGATGTATATAAATCTAGTGTAGTCGTTTATTTTTCCTATGGGAACATTGAAATCAGTCATGATGTGGATGGCAGTATAAAGCTATAGAAAACATAAGGATGTATATAAATATGGTTTTCAATAGTGTAACTTAATGTATATCTCCTATGAGCACACTGAAATCAATCATGATGTGGATGGTAGTATAAAGCTATAGACAACATCAATTTTTGCACATGCATGCTGAACTTTAGTAGCACAGAGCATTGAATTACTCACATAACAATTCAGGCATTTTTGTTGGTGAATTAACCTTTAGAATATTCAAGTCAATTAAAGGTTGGTTTATGCATTTTATTTCCTTCATTTCAGGTTTTTTGTAATGTCCCCTTTCTTGGGTTCTCTTGCTTTGCAGGTGGCATTGACATTTTGGGCTTGTGTCAGCCTGATCAAAGGGGTAATTTGATGCTACTAGTGAGATCAAATGGTTTAGTGGAGTTGTATAACACTTTCAAATGTTATTTCCGGTTTGGTCTCCAAGATTCTTGGAGTGAGTGTCTATTTTTAGTAAGTCACCTAGTCAAGTCTATTCATCATTGGATTCGCTCCTATGCAGTCAGTTTTCAAACTCCGATGCATTTCGCCAGTGTCACCACTTTGGTGTAATTTGGAGCTATATTTAATTAATTTCACTAAGTTTGTTATTTTAATTAAATTATTTTATTGGGCACCTCAGTATTATAGCTCGTTGGAAAGAGAATGGAAAGTTTTGAATGATGAGACACTTAAAAGTGACTTTTAGTGCCAAAAATGTTTTAGAAGTAAAATAAATCACTTTTTGGAGTTAAAAGGCTTATTAAATTAATGAAGTGATTTTATAATGGAGTTTTTGGAAAGTTTCCTAAAATAGTTCATAAATAAGGAGTTGGAGAGCTCATTTGATATGATGAAGTTTATTCTATTTCTCTGATTGAAATCCTTGGGGCTTTGGAGATCGAACTTGGTTCATCTCATCCTTTGGATGACAAAAACCCTCTTGGGAAGATTAGTTTTGGTGATGAAAGTTTCCTTCCTAGCCAGCAATTTGATGGAGTCACTCAGATTTTGTAGTTGAATTTGGTGGTGCAACAATTCTACCCTAGCTAGTTTATTGGAGATATCATTTAGGTATTTCACAGAGCATTCAAGATTGGGTTTATCAAATTTCTGAAGTCTCTTTAGAGATAAATTTGCATTATATCTAGATATATTGCAAGATATTGGTGGAGTAAGAAATTGATGCCATGTTTGGTTGAATCTCTCAAGTGATCCCAATGGAGGTTGAAGTATACTAAATGTTGTGAAGTTGCATGTGGGCTATGATATATCAGGTACTGGTTTAATCTTGCTAGTTGTGGCTCCTCTAAATAGGCAACTGAGTAATTATTGCTTGGTGTGAGTTATATAGAAGGGACAATATGCTATCACCTTGCTTGGCATGGAGAAAGGAGTTCTTTATGGCTCCATGGGATTTAAGGAACAACTGGGTTGTGGGCTTTCAAGGAGAATTTGCAAGGCATGGAGAAGCTTATTCCTTTTGACGTATATCATAGAGCTTGTAAAATCCCTACAATATTGAAGTCGAGAGCTTCATGGTGATGCTTCTCTTGTGTGGCATGAACCTCAACTGCAAGGGCATTGATTTTCTAAGCTTCTCTTTGGAAAATGGCTGTAGATTTGTTCAATAGTATTGTTGATTAAAGTATTCTTTTTTCAAATTATTGTTGAGTTATGCTTTGAGTGCCAGGGTTTGAGGAATCAGATTTGAGTTTGGACACTTCTATTGCTGGATGTGGTAATACCATCTTGGATGTGAAGGGTGAATGAAGGACATGGAGCATTCTTATAAATGAAATTGTTGAGTTATGCTTTGAGTGCCAGGGTTTGAGGAATCAGATTTGAGTTTGGACACTTCTATTGCTGGATGTGGTAATACCATTGTGGATGTGAAGGGTGAATGAAGGACATGGAGCATTCTTGGACATCAGAATGATTTCTATTTGCTGTTATGTCATTTCCATATTTCTTTATACATTGTGAAATGATTGCCATGTATTTCTACTTGCTGCCATAACTTTCTCATAATTGGAATTTGAAACAAAGGTCAGGAATTTAAGTTTTTGTTCCTGTAATTTCAATTGCAAATCTTTGTTGTTCAATATAAATAATTTGGGAATGTTATTAAGAAATAATCTGCATTAAACATCATCAATATCATTTGCAAAATGCAATCCTTCATAAATTGGAACATGCAAACTACTTGACAAAATTACCCTGAGGAGAAAAACTGAAAAATTTGGGCAAGATTTAACAGGGGATTTTACAGTGGCATCGGAGCTAAAGTTTCTACCAGCTTGTTGGGTAGTTCAGAAAATTGACTTTCAGTAGAGTAACGTGACATCAAAAGATAGAAAATGGTTGGCCAAATTACTCTTTGAAATAGGTAGTAATCTTAGTATTCAATCTCTACCAAGGGATGTTTTTAATACTCTGAACCAGTTAGAAGGATGTTTGATCATTGTAAAGCAGTTGCCCTCTGAGTTGTTGCAAATTGCAATTAACTCTAGTTCCTATATTGACTTACTTATGTCAGCACAGGTGGTTGAGACACATAGATGATGAGATAAGATTGATGGTTACTTCATGTTTGAGCAAGATCATGAGAATTTTAGCACTTCAAGCTCCTTATGATGATAGCACTATGAAAGAGGTATTTCCATTGTTGGTGGATAGTTTCCAGGATCTTGATGAAATGAAAGTTCTCACTTTTCTAGAAGTGCTGCCATACTTAAAACATTTGCAGAAATCAGATTAAATTACATTATGTTTAGTTTGGGAGTGAATCATTTGATCTATAGAATGTTTCACCTTTTCTTTGCTACAGTCAGGAAAGAACATGGTGATGATGTTATTGCAGCCATGCAAATCATTATGGTTTTGAGACTTTTGACTATTAATGAGAGTGATGATGTGCCACAATCACTCTTTTCTATTCTATCGGCTAATAGGAAGGGTGATCATGGAATCTTATCTAGTAAAAGGAACTTAGCTGAAAAGGTAATTGCTCAGTATAAAGAGAAGCTGAAACCTTTCTTGGGTAATGAGGAACAAGTGGATGAAAAAAAGTTCATGGCAGATTGTTTAGATGGAGATGGTGCTTTGACTCATGAGGACTATCTGGTAGAGCTTAAGGATGATTCTTTGGTGATGCATGCAACTACTGTGGATGAGATTGTGCATTAAGGAAAGGACAAAACAACCACCTTGGAACCTAGTTTGGATTCATCCGGTGATGACTCTAAGTCTAATGACTTCCTTGATGATTCTAATGGAGCAGATGTTGATGATGAGTTCACTAATGTAACTTTAGATGATGGGCATGGAGAAAGGAAAAATGATAATGTCCTCAAATCAAATTTTTGATGATCCTTTATCTCATTTTAGTGATGATGATGATTTCAGTACTAGTGAGTTGGAGAGTGACTTATTCAAAGAGACAACCATGCATGAGGAGCTTCTTTGAACCAAAAAATCAACCCTTTAGCACTTGGGATTTGGGTGTGTTGGCACCTAAGTATGATTAGGAGCCTTGTTGGGATGAATTTCCTTTTGATTATAATGATGCCCTTCATCTTGAGAGTCATGGATGGAGGATGGCAATGAGGAAGTTTATCTTGAAAGATTTGGTGATGGTCTTGAGAGCAAATCTGATTTATCATTGCATGAAGTTGATCTTGAGTAGAGGCCTAGTGATTTGGATCCATAGCATACTATTGAAGATGATAAGAAAGAGGTATAGAAGAATTAGGATAGCCATGGAGACACAGTGAAAGTTATGTAACTAATTCTGATTTCTACATGCATCATAACAACAGTTCATCATCAATGCATACACATGATTGGAATGTTGGCATATGCACACTCCAATGAGACATTGTAGGTGATTGAAGGTTTTGTCATTGATGGCAACCTTACAATCCTATGGCACTGGCAAGGCATCACACCGACAAGATAGTTCACCGACACTAGCAAGATCAGACTCTACACCGGCACTCAGACCACCGGCA
Organism: Cryptomeria japonica; assembly: GCF_030272615.1. Taxonomy (NCBI): domain Eukaryota; kingdom Viridiplantae; phylum Streptophyta; class Pinopsida; order Cupressales; family Cupressaceae; genus Cryptomeria; species Cryptomeria japonica. The sequence goes on along the minus strand of NC_081411.1, from coordinate 555,859,481 downwards.
CCGGTAGAGAAAGGAAGCATACTGACACAGAGGCCGATAGGATTTTTGTTATATTATATTTTGCTTATTATTGTAAAATCTTTTGTAAGCCGACTTGGCATCATTGTAAAATGACTCTTATATAAGAGAGATCATTGTAGAATATTTGGAATTAAGTAAGGAAGATAGAAGAGTGTATTTAGGCGAATTAAGGCAGACCTATTATGCGAATTATAAGTTAAGGGTTTATGTAAGAAGCAGAGCAGAAACCGGTACTGGATCTAGCATTATAGATGCTATTCTGAAGCAGTACAAGATACTGGATTTATATAATCCATCATTGTAAGTCAGTGAGACTTCCCATTTTGTGTTTGAGCAATGAGCTTTAGGCAGTTGGCCTTCCTGCATGTGCAAGTCCCTCATGTGGCAGTAATATTCTCTTATTGGCCAGTAAGTGAATATTGTGGGTCACAAATCCCACCGAGGTTTTTCCCACACCGGGTTTCCTCGTTAAATCCTTGTGTCATGGTGTGCTTTTCATGTGGAAGTTTTTATTTCTGTTTATTGCATTATTTCTTGCATACCGGTACACTGTTATAATATGTTCTACATGTTTTAAGTTAAGAAATTCAATTCACCAGTTAGATACTGATTCACCCCCCCCCCCTCTCAGTATCTGTGGGAATCCTAACAATTGGTATCAGAGCATGGTCCTCTATTTTCAGAAGCCTAATAGCTTGAGGAAGATCTTGAAACCGGTAGAGATGGAAAACTTGATGAAGCAACTTGAAGGAGCTCTCTCAGACTATGATGCAGAGAAATTGAAAAACATCAAACTAGAAGATGATCTAAAAGCAGCTCAGGATATCATTCAAGCACTTCAAGAGAATCTTACCATTGCAAGAAATAAGAGAAGAGAACTTTGTGAAAAGATGCAAAATGAGAATGATGAAAAGGAATCACTTAATGATATGATAAACAAGCTGAAACAAGAGAACATGACAACAAAGAATGAGATGCAGGATATGACTATGAGATTTTGTAAAGAAATTGAAGATAGGAAGAAGAATTAAGAAGAATTGACCAGAAGACTAAGTGTTGCAGCAAATGAGAACACAAGACTTAGCTATGAAAATGATTTATTGAAGACAGATCTGATGCACACTCAGAATGACTCCAATGAACTGATGAGGCAGAAAGAAGTCTTAGAAAGAGAACTAGAAACTGCAAATCAACATAAAGAAAAAATCAAGAAAAGCTCAGAGGAACTTGGTAACTTGCTAAAGAATCAAAAACCTAAAGGTGACACTTCTGGAATTGGTTTTGAAGTTGGTGAAAGCTTCGGTACTGCAAACACACAGGATCATAGCAAACCTATAAGGCAACCTAATGCTTATAAATTCAATGGAAAATGCTTTAACTGTAATAAGTATGGTCATAGAGCAAATGAATGTAGATTTGGAAATTATCAGAATATCAACACACCCACCGGTCAATGTTCAAAATGCAACAAAGTTGGTCACAACTCTGAAAATTGAAGAATGAATGTGAGATGTTATGTTTGTGGAAGATTTGGACATTTATCTAATCAATGCAGAACACAAACCGGCATAGGTTATGGAAAGGCTATTCAGAAAAATAATGTGACTTGTTATGCATGTAACAAGATTGGGCATATTGCAAAATTCTGTAGAAGTAAAGGATCACCGACAGATAACAAAGGTCCTAGTTTGAAAGGAAAAGAAAAAGTTGAAGAGGTTAAGCAAGAATTCTCAAAACAATGGATCAGAAAGTCCGACCTAAATATTGTTGGGAATACTCCTCCACCGGTAGAACCAATCATCACTCCACCGACATGACAGAGTAGTGCTTCACCGGCAGGACAGAGTAGTGCTTCACCGGCAGGAAGCTCTTCATCAAATTGAAGAAAATTTTCTTGAGGGTTTGGCAATCAATGAGACATATGCTATAATTCCTGCGGTTAATGGTGAGAAGTTGGAAATTACTTCTATACCGGCAGACAATGTTAAGTGACTACTTAACCGGCATACATTAAATGTGGTAGTTGGCAGTTTGACACTATAAATTAATGTTTTTGGCTCCATTTCACTTCACTGAGCATTCAAACATTCGAAGAGCGCGAAATCTCTAGAGCTAAGGCATTTCGAGCAAAGAGGCAAAGCACTTCAAAAATCAATCCATCCAAAGGCAGAAAAAGGTATTTATCATGGCATCCTCCTCTGCACCTGAATTTATAGCAAACCCTACAGTAGTCGAGGTTATAAAACGCCCTAGGCCCGTATTTCAACTAGTCCTCGAGATAGCTAAGAAAGATGACAATGTAGGTGCTTTTTCCCAAATTCCAAAGGGAGTTGTTTTTGTAGAAGATCCCAGAATATACATCCATTGCAACATAGAGGAATTAGGAGATGAAGAAATTAAAAGAATGTATAAGACTATTATATGTGACAATTCCGGCAATGTAAAACCTGAACATAAAATTGTTGAAACCCTAGGATTCACTGAAATCCTCTGCATTCCTGAATTTCCCAAGGAAGTGATTAGGATAGTTTTAAGTAGGGTACATGGTTCATTCTTTTGGCTTGATTCGATTCACAAAATTACAAAGGAAGCTGTGAAAGCAGTAATAGGGTTACCTTCCACCGGTAACAGACTAGACAAGACTAAGAAGGTCTCCAATGACCTAGTAATGAACTTAACTGGTGCAACATCAGACAGAAGGTCTTTGAGGGTTAATGATGTGACTGATATAAACGTGAGATTTGTTAGCATGATTTTAGGGTACAAAGCAACTCATGCAAACAGACTTAACTCAGTTTCCAGTTTATGCCTTAAGAGTGCTTATGATATGGTTAAAGACAATGCAAAAATTGATGTATGTGAATGGTTAAAAGATGAGTTGATTGATAACTTAGGCAAAATCAAGAAGGATAAGAAAGGAACTTTTAGATTTGGAAATCTACTTGTATGCTTGATGCTACACATAACTAAACAGGTTCCCGGTATTGGTCATAAGAACCTTGGATTTGATATACCGGTAGGAAAGCAGTTAATAGACCTATTCAACAATATGGGTGAAAACAAAGAAAAGAACATTCATGACTATTTTCAAGCACTAAAGGTGAGGATGAACAAAAGGATCAGACTATCACAGGAAATTGTCAACAAATACAAGGATGATATATGTTTTGTAATAAAAAAGGATGAGATTTGGATGGAAGCCGTTGTCCCTAGAACTATTTGGGTAACAGAGATGGGTTATGAAACTGATGATCATATTATTGAGACTTATGCTAAAGCACTTCTGGAAGCACCAAATGAACCTAAGGAAGAAGTATTTGGTATTACTGAGACCATAGAAAATCAAATTCAATCTAAGAAGAGAGTGAAAAAGGTTGAAGCAGTTGTGAGAAGAGGTTCTAGACAGGCTAAGGCTATTAAAGAAGATATATTGAAACAAACCGGTATCACTGAGGATGAGTTAGGAACTCTACTGCCTGAGAGTCACCTATCACTGGTAGCTATTTCTTTGGAGAGTGACATGCCTGCAACTTTCAAAAGAGTTGTAAGGAAAAGGGATCCTTCACCAGCATCCACACCCTCGCCTAGAAGGACTAGACAAAAACAATAGGGAGTGAGGTCTCCAGTTAGAAAGACAACACCAAAGAAGAAGTTGACACCAAAGAAGAAGAAGACTAAACAAAACTTGGCCCCTCTTGACAAATTGCTATATGAAATCACAGAGGAAGGGAAACTCAAGAACATAGGAAAGGTCTATGATACACTGTCAGTAGATGACAAAGAACAAGTTGAAAACAATGTTATTTTACACCTAGATATCTACAAGAAGTTTCTGATGGAAGTGGTAGATGAACTACCAGATGAATTGTTCAAAAGATTGGAAGCAAGAAGACAAGTTGTTGTAGAGCTTGATAAGAAAATTAAAACTGAAAAGTTACTTGCTATTTACCCAGTAAATTCACCTAAGGAGATAGATGACTTAATTGCACAAGCTAACCGGTCAGTATTCTCTACTGCACACCGGCATTTTGCATTAATGGTTGGAAGAGTGAATGAAGTAACAGAGGAAACAAAAAATGCATGGGACATATATCTTGTTGAGAAGGAAAAACAGGAAGAGTACAGGAACCCCAAACCATTAAAGGTATACCAGAAGGAAAGAGACAAAGGAAAAGGAAAGGTTGGTGGACCCCCGAGCATCAAAGTAAAAGACAACTTACTCCCACCGCATCCAATTGCATCACCGGTAAAAACTACTGAAGATCAACCGACAGATGAGAGTATGGACATGAAGGATACAAATCCTAATCCTGAGGTACTATACATAGTTGATGTTGATACACAAAAGGTCAACATTGTGATAGACAAAGATACAACCGGCAAAACAGATATGGCTAGTGAGCCACCGACAACTGACAACATTGACAATACTGAAAGAAAAGTTGAAGTTGATAACACAGAGCAACAAACAGAGAAACAGGCATAGCAACAGGCTCCGGAACATCAACAGATTCATGTGAAAACAGTGCCACCGGCAACAGGAGAAGATAAAAAACCATTGCTTAAAGAAATGGAAACACAGACTAACCTACCAGAGGTCACTACAAGCTTGGTTACTTCCTCCACCGGCGGAATTCAGAACGTTGGTTCCTCCTCAGCAGGCTACAAATCAACAAATGTAACTGAAGTACTTTTGGACTCCATCAAAAGGATAACAGATTGTAGTTCACAGGCTTATAAAGCTATAGATGATACAATCCCAATTTTGAAGATGATAGCTCCTAACTGTAACATGGACAATAAGGATTCTTTAAAACAACTTGACACTTTTTGTAAATACATCACTGAGAACATAGTGACTGTCGAGCAAATAAAGGAAGAGGCATTGAAGGATAAGTTAGAAATTGAAAAGCAAAAATTCTTTGAAGATCAGATAAAGAAGTGTACTAGGGAATTTGACACACTTCTACCGGAACTATGTAACTTATTGAAAGAATACAAAACTCTGTACAAAGACACCTGCCAGACAAACCTTTTGACAGTAGACATAGATAAGAAAATGAGCAAGGTACAAGATGAAATCAATAAACTTGCTGATAATTTTGTTAACTCACCTGATACATTATCAGTTTTTGAGCAAAGGATAACAAGTTTTGAGGAAGAGTTAAGTTAGAAAGAGAAAAGGAGAGAATAGTAAATAAGGCAAAGAATTTGAGACTAAAACTGAGTCCAAGATTGGACTATCTAGATCATTACGAAAGGAAATATCTAAGGCACTAGTACAAGGACAAAAAACACCGACAGAGCATATGCAGCACCTCATCGGTACAGTTAAAAGAACAGAGACAGCAATAAAGGACAGCAAGAAGTTTATGGAAAGCATAAACTTGATTTTGGGAGATCTTTTTCAAATTGTAACCACCCAGTTACAAGGTTGAGATTACAACTCTACTGACATCTTGACAACCTTTGTCATTGATGCCAAAGGGGGAGTAGGAGTATGAGAAAATAACCGGCAAAAGACTTATCTACTTAGGGGGAGTTCTTATATTTTTGGTAACATATTTTTGGAAACATTTTTGGATTACAAGTTTTGGATACATTTTTGAATTTTCTCATGAGTGTTGCCATCAATGCCAAAGGGGGAGATTGTTGGCATATGCACACTCCAATGAGACATTGTAGTGGTTGAAGGTTTTGTCATTGATAGCAACCTTACAATCCTATGGCACCGACAAGGCATCACACCGGCAAGATTGTTCACCGGCACTAGCAAGATCAGACTCTACACCGACACTCAGACCATCGGCACTGGCAGAGAAAGGAAGCATACCGGCATAGAGGCCGACAGGATTTTTGTTATATTATATTTTGCTTATTATTGTAAAATCTTTTGTAAGCCGACTTGGCATCATTGTAAAATGACTCTTATATAAGAGAGATCATTGCAGAATATTTGGAAGTAAGGAAGATAGAAGAGTGTATTTAGGCGAATTAAGGTAGACCTATTATGCGAATTATAGGTTAAGGGTTTATGTAAGAAGCAGAGCAGAAACCGGTACTGGATCTAGCATTATAGATGCTATTCTGAAGCAGTATAAGATATTGGATTTATATGATCCATCATTGTAAGTCAGTGAGACTTTCCATTCTGTGTTTGAGCAGTGAGCTCTAGGCAGTTGGCCTTCCTGCATGTGCAAGTCCCTCATGTGGCAGTAATATTCTCTTATTGGCCAGTAAGTGAATATTGTGGGTCACAAATCCCACCGAGGTTTTTCCCACACCGGGTTTCCTCGTTAAATCCTTGTGTCATGGTGTGCTTTTCATGTGGACGTTTTTAATTCTGTTTATTGCATTATTTCTTGCATACCGGTACACTGTTATAATATGTTCTACATGTTTTAAGTTAAGAAATTCAATTCACTGGTTAGATACTAATTCACCCCCCCCTCTCAGTATCTGTGGGAATCCTAACATGGAAAGATCAATTTGTAATAATCCCTACTAGTTCTGTTCCATTTTTCTCAATTTAAGATGTTTGACATTCGTCAAACACGTGGCATACAACTCACTGTTATTTGATTTTCTGATCACTGTTTATATTTTGGGGTGTTTGTTCATTGCCAAATCAAATAGAGATGTGTAGAAAATGGTAAACAATGTTTGCATTAAACTTTGGCAAGACAATCTCAGAGAAATGATGTCACATTAGGCACAGATCAAATTGACAGTCTGAGCCTCATATTCAGAGAACTCTGATTTCTACTGTAGCAGAATTCAAGAGACAAAATACAAGATTCTGAACCTTGTTTGCAAATCTGAACAATCTCTAAACTGCAATTAGTTTCCAGCATATAATGGTAGAGAACAAACATAAGTTTGACCTTTAATTGCAAAATTCTCTTTGTTCAGAAATATATGAGTAAATGGCAATCTTTACCATAATCCTTGTGTGTAGCCAAATAGTAGCAGTAGCAATTTCCACGTCTGGCTTCACCAGCATCAGTTCAGTGATACATTACTAAAAAGGTCTGCTGGCATTGACAGATAGGCATAGATTGATTATTGGTGTTGGGAATCACCAAATAAGTTGTGATATCCAAAGATTGGTTTTATTGATACAGCGGAAATAATCTTCTTCAAACCCGTCCAAATACTGTCGCCTTAGCAATTAACCTCATATAGCACCTCAAAGGATTGATGTCAAAGGACACTTGACTTCATTGAAGAAGGTTACCCATGGGCATTGAATAGCTTTGACCTGAAAATTGAATGTGGCTCAGAATGACTCCTCAGCGCACTCTCATAGACAAGCCACAAGACAAAGCTAGCAACCACAACCTGTAATATGAAGAGACGACTCTGGATTGCAGAGGTTGCGCCGAACTGCAGAGTTAATAAACAACTCCCTCAAATATTAAGTGCTATGGCAATGAAACTTTAGTACTCACAGCAGACTCCAATAAATATTTCACCAAAAACATTAATCTAGCTGCTAATAATATTATGCATTGAACTATTAATCACCAGAAATTAGGAAGATTAGAGCCCTCGATAAATTCAAGCAAAGCCCTTGTGGAATTGTATTCACATTCAATCCACCCACTAATAAACCAAATGCCTTCAATTATTATTTCCACAGCACAAATGAAAGGTTTCGATTTAATATTATTTATCACCAATATGACCCAAGTCATTCCCAAGTATGAATCGAGCCACACTTAAAATAATATGCAAACATTTTGAAAAGCAATTTATTAAATAAAGATTATGTGCACCAATATTGGACTGACGGATGCATATATTCAAGCCGCATAAACAAATATATTTCATAATATTATAACTTACCAGCAAGAAAAATATCTTTATTTCTGAAACAAACTTTTGACTCTTACAAATTTGTCTCCAATGGAGACTTTACAAATTTGGCACAGATGTAGACTCTATCGCGAATCCACTCCCAAGAAGAAGAACTAGGGTTTCGTCCAGCCCTTTGATCAATCTACTGAAGGTTTGCGTCCTCAGAGATTCAGCTTATGCAAAGCATCAGACAATTCATCAAATCAGAAATCCATAAGCATCCCCAACACCATCTAGCCAGCCTCCCTATATTGAACTTCAAGAATTATGTTTAAGATTAGGGCAACTTAAACAATTGGAGAACTTTATTTTATAAAGTGACTGTTGTCCTCATTTTTGTTTCCAAAAATGAAGGACCACTACGAGGAAATTTTTATGAAAAAATAAAAATTATTACTCTATGGCACGCTTCTCGAGGCAGAATTATGACTAATCCTTGGACTGGCTTAATCCTCAGTCCGTTCTCGAACTACGTTTCGAATTTCGTCTAATTCTGAGTTCGTTTGCTATGCCTTTCCTTCAAATTCGGGTTTTAAAACCCAGACTGCAGGTGGAGAATTTTCTTCAAACTGCAAGTTTTAATGATATTCATTGTTGTGGTCTTTGTAGGGGAATTTTTGATCACTTACATGTGCATTTTTTTATTTCAAATATGTCACTTGTAATTTATTTTAAGTTTCCCATTTAATGTTTTTATCTTTTTATTGTTTTTTGGTCATTTTTAGTTAAAATAGGGGTTTTTTAGCTCAACTGCAAGTAAACATGCAGTTTGTCCAAAAAACCCCTACTTTAATGGGTTTTACATGTAATAGGGATTTTAAATCCCCATTACATGTGTGCAAGTGTTTAATACTTGTTGTAGGGATTTTATTTCCCCCTTACAAGGAATTTTAAACTTGCAGTTTGTCTTTCAAAACCCGATTTTGAGCATGAAAAGGAAAAAGGAGAAAATCGAACTTGTCATTTTATGTTTAAAACCCGATTTGCTTCCTTTTGAAGAAAATCGAACTTGTCATTCATTTTTCAAAACCCGAAATGCAAGAATGAAGCGATTTTGGACTTTTTCAAGGTGAAATTCGTGGATGAATCGTTGGATGATGGGGGCGTTTTGAGTTTGCATCCTATCTTCTTGCATTTTTTGACATCTATCATGCCATTTCAAAGACAAATCCGCTGGTTTTTACCCTAAGAAACAGCAACTGCGTTTTTTTTAACGTGCCTCATAAATGCCACGATTTGAGCGGTTAAATCTTCAATGTTGCCCACACTCCTAAATCGTTTTGGCCTTTCTTCCTAAGGCGTGGAGGGTAAGAAAGGTTTCGCACCATTTAATGGTGCATTGAATGTGCAATATGCGATAAATGCCACGTTTTAACAAAAACGTGACTCTCTCTTGGCTGCGTGTTTAATCCTTTGGCATTAATATCTCTTCAAACACCTTTGGTGTTATTATTCCAGCAAATACCTTGATCGTTTTGCTTCAACAAACCCGGAAGGAACACTTTCATTGGCATTTTACTCTTGCAAGTTTAAGATTGCTGCCATTTTTGGGGGCATTTTCACAAAAACGTGATAAGGGTTTAATAGTTCAGTTTTGCTTCTTCATCTCAAGAAGTATTGCATTGTTGGAGAAGCATTTTGATTTTCCAATCAAGGTATGTTCTTCCTTTCTTCTCTTCTTTTTATTATTTTCATGTCTTCTTCATTTTTCGTTTCTTGTTACGTTCTTCGCATGTGTTGTTCTTCCCTTAAAATTGGTTTTCATGAAACAAATCTTCCCTCTAAAATGCAATTGTTAAATTGCACTATTCTTCTCAAAATTCCATCTTAACTTGTATTCGAGATTTTTAATCTCGATTGCAAGTTCGCTGGAAATTCTTGTTCTTCCCTTACAGTTGAGAAAATTAATCATTTTTGGTTAAATTTCCAAGCTTGAAAAATGTGAAATACCTCTCTCTTGCAAATTCGGATTTTGAAAACCGGATTACATGTTGAAAAGATCTTCCCATTTTCATGAAAATGACTATCCCGGATATTCCCATTTCTATCCATCCACGTTCCCCATATCCGCACTTTTCATTTCCATCATTTCCCGCAAGTCAAAACCCCATTTTCCATCCGTTTCTCCATTTTCGAATTTACAAGTATACTTGTATTCGGGTTTTAAAATCCCGATTGCATGTATGTACTTTCCAACTTGTATACTTACGAAAATTCCCCCAAGATCCGAAATTGGTCAAAGTCAAGATTTTCCCATTTCTACATGTCTTCCCTCTTCTTCTCACAAAACCGTGAAATTCAGAGATCAAAGTTTTACCCATTTGAAAAAAGAAAAAATGATATTTGCAGCTGATTATGATGTGGCCTTAACCCTTTTAAGTCTTCATCACAGCATTCCAGGTTCGCAATCAATGTCAGATTTGCCGGCATCGCCAACTCCAAAGAAAATGAAATACAAATATGACAAATACCAGAATGAGATTGCACCTTCCCAGGTATCTTCTCCATTGGATCGTATCAGGGATACAGAAATAGGGCACGTTGATATGGCGGAATTCATTCACAGGGTAGAAGATCCACAGGATAACAACTTGCAGCGGCTGTTGGACAGCCATATCCATCATGCGTCTTCTTTCCCAGTGGCTGCCCTAGAACCTGAATTTATTCTTGCATGCGCCCATCATTTTGACAAAGAGTCAAGAGTCATAAAAAATGATGATGGTGAAGCCATAATTCGTCTTGATGCGGATACGATCGAGAAGGTCTTCAAAATACCTCTTGCACCTGTTTATATGGAAATCACCAAAGAAAGTGCAGCAGAGTATTATGTGAAAAGAGAAAAAGATTGCAAGCGCCACATCAATAAGTGGATTCATGAGCCACGTCCTTCCTTCTCAAGATGGGCAAAGTTGTACCGTTGTGATTTCAAGTGGGAGATAGGAGACACCATCACTCTTCTCAGCAGAATGATAGGCCTTGAGCACTCTAATGTCTTTGAGCCATGGATGTATCAATTCATCATGTTCATACGGCAGTCGCATCACATTTCATGGGGTGAAATCATCAGCGATGCTTTGTGCGAACAACTTGCAGCAGTTCCTACCACTATGACCTTCTTTATGAATTCTTATTTGGTATATTTAGCAGCATCACTTAGACACTTTCCAGGTCTTTCTACCAAGGGTGATCGCTCGCTCATACCAGTTTGGGAATATTATGACCAGCTGCCCTTGAAACCTAGCAGACTACATTTCAGAAGAGTCCAAGACGCATTCTTTGGATATTTTATGTGTCAGTTTGACATGGATCTCCGAAATAAACGAGTGTCAGATGAAGCATGGGTCAAGGTATCTGAGTATGGCTGCTTATTCTTGCAATTTCCCACCTTCACCTACATGAGGATTGGGTGCTATGATGGACAACCATACATGCTTCCAAGATACCCGACCGATAGGATAATTCTTATGGAGTTGGGAAGACAGATTATGGCTGTTCATACTCTTCAGTCTGCTAGACACAAGGTCGGAATGGGAATCTCCAGCACAAATCCATTGAAAATTGGTCGATACTCCCTTGTCACATCTGTGAAGGCTAAGGCCATGGAGGTTGAATTGCAGGAAATCAAGCTTAAGAGGTTCAAACCTAGGGCTGATTTTGATTATAGAGGTATGAAGGAAAAGATCAAGAAATCCTTTGTACATGTTCATCGCATTGAAGACATCTGGGCAGATCTCCGCACAGAAGCTGAAGTCCTGAAGATGGATTACTGCAGGCTCACTGTTGAGCAAATTGTTGACTTGAACTTGGCAGATATCCCACAAGGGATGATTGATGACGGGCGTATACTTGATCCTGAATACATTTCACGGAGGGTTGAGGAAGCTCCACTTCCTTTGATTCAATGGTCACATAAAGAGTGCGTCTCCATTCTTGACAGATTTCAGCCCATCTTGGCCAACACTAACGCATGGTTGAAAAGCAATGCTGTTAGACTTATCAAAATCAAGGTTGGGAAGGAAGATGACTCTACAGGGCCTCTTGGACGGAAGTCTGAGATCCAGATTGATAATAAGGAGGGTGCTTCATCTTCAAGCACAAGGATCAAATTACGAGTTAGTCGTGCAGTAGTGCTTCCACCTGAAGAAACAACTACTCGTGGGAAGGAGAAATCGCGGTTCCATGTTCAGGTGGTTGATCTGGATAATCCAGAAGAGGGGCAGCAATCTGATGATGCGCCTAGGTCTCCAGTTCTAGACACGCCTCACGAGGTCATTCCTCCAGTTTCCATTGAGACGCCTCTTTCTCCTCCTGATTTGCTCATTGATGAGTCTCCTCAGAATGCAGTTCCAATTTCAGCATACGAGCCTTCTCCTGATCAACAGCGAGAAAGTATGTTGAAAGTTCCTGAAGATATTCCCATTTGCATTCAGTTATCAGAAATTGACACTTCCACTTCTGGTTTTGAAGAATTCATGAGGCAATCTTCATGTCCGTTGGTAACTGAGCAAAACATAGTTGCTATTCAAACAGATATTCCTCCCAGGGTGACCACAGTGATTCAAACAGAAACTGCTTCTCCTTTGCCTACAGCTGCTACAGGAAGTGAGTTGATGACTTTGCCTCCATGGCTTAGTTCTTTCACCCCGAAAAGAAAGAAGCAAGAGATCTCACCTGATGCCTTCGACTACCAGCAACTCAAACAGTCCAGATCCAAAGTTGCTAAGAAGGCGAAGACTATTTCCAGGGTAACTGTTGATAGCAACAAGATGAAGGTAGCTGAAATTGTGGAACCTATTGCGGATAAACCACTTGAGGAAATGTCAGCTGCTGATTATAGGGTTACAAAGGTAGAATTGGGCAAGCAAACACATGAGGTTATTAAACATGATGCCCAGTTTTCTGTTGCTTCACTAGTGCAAAGATGTGACGATCTTCTTGCTAAGAAAAACAAGCTAGAAGAAGAAAATCGACAGCTCATGACAGCCATCCATAAAATCACAAAACCTGCTGCCGAAGGGAGTAACTCTATTGGTTCTTCTGGTTCCCAAGAATCGATTCGTGGAGTGGAAAGAGCTGCTCAGAAAGTACAAGCACTGGATTCCTGGGTTGATCAGCGTCATGATCAATGCGTGCAAGTTATAAAAGACATTTTTCAAATAATGTCTAAGCTGGAAACCATTGAGGAGAAATTGGATCAGACTTCTAACACTTTCAAAAAGAATCTGGAAAGTGTTGAGAAAAGTCTGGCAATCTGGCGTACCATGCCCCAACAACAGCTCAATATCCTGCAGGATCACGCCATCATTTCTTCCAGGGTCATGTACTTGGAATTCGAGGAACTCATGGAAAATAAAACTCTTGTTCTTAAATCCCTCATCGAAGAGATCAGCGATGCAAGGAAATTCCGGGATGAAATTTATCAAGGTATTGTTTCACATTGTGAAAGGGTCTCTTGCAACATAGTAAGTCAGGATGGAGAGCTAATTCCAGAAGAAGAGGTTCTTGCAGATTTACAAATGAGGATTCACAGTGAATGGAGAAGTGAACAATTCTCAGCAGTTTCAATTCAAACATTGATGAAACACCAAGCCTTCTTGCATGAGATTCAGTCCATCTTGGATAAAGACAATTCCGCGCTTCTCCGCTGCCACGACACTATTGTGAAGACTATGGTAGTTGCTAAGAACACTCATGAACCGAATCCCGAGGAACTACAAGCAAGCATCCTGAAGTTTCAAGGATTCATGTCTTCACAAAATTCAACTTAAGTGTTTTTCAGCACTTAGTTGAATCTTCTCTCTTTTTGTAATTTCTTAGTTGTAATTTTGTTTTAACAAGATACATGTAAAAGTAGTTTATGTAAAATGCAAGTTACACATTACTTGTACTTTTGTAATTACATGTAAGTTAACAACAAGTTGTGTCCGATTAGGACTGTAGTTAGTTAGAGTAACTCTTAGTTAGTTAATGAAGTCTCAGTTATTTATTGAATAAGTCTTGGTGGTTGAGAGAATCTCTCAAGTTAGTTAGGATCCTCCCACCTTTTTCTCAAGGCTCCTATTCTATAAATACTTGAGAGGTCCATTGTAATTTTTATCTTTTTGGAAAGCAAGCAAAAACTTTGCCAAATTTACAGCAAGAAGTCTTTGAGCTTATGAATGTGAATTGAAGGTTTTGGAAGAATAATAAAGAAGGATTACTCAAGTTTTGAGTCTTTGAGCTACATGTTTGAGTTTGAATCTTTTTATTTCTTCTATGCAAAGTGTTCTAAAGGAGCTTAGTCCAATCTGATTTGAAGTCTTTGAGCTGCAAGTAGAGAAGATTAATTAGAATAGGAAACTCTCTTGAAGGAACAGCAAGTCTTTGAGCTTGCGTCCATTCTTGAGGAAAATTATTGTTTGATAAGAAATAGCAGCAAGTCTTTGAGCTCGCATTATTTCTTGTCTTTATGTTGAAAGAATAGATTATTCCAGTCTTTGAGCTGTTATCTTTTATTCATTGTAAATTTTAATATAGCAAAGGGTAGATAGGACTTCCAATAGTCAAGTCTTTGAGCTTGATATTGCTGTCCCGTCCCGAAGGAAGTGACGGAAGTCTTTGCGCTTTCAGGAAACTTCATTTCCTTTCTCTCATTTCACTTGAAAGTAATTACTGCTGTTCATATTCAATCGCTATCCTTTTCTGTGAAGAGAAAAGGATATTGTCTTTCTTGAAGAAAGAAGGAAGACTGCTGTCCCATCCTATTTTTATTTCAGTTTTAGTTAGATAGGGGGAGCCTTCCCTTAATTAGGAGAGTTTTTACTCGTGTGCTGTGGTTGAAACCACAATTTTGTATATTTCCCCTAAGTGTACAAAATTTTCAACCAACAGTGACATTATAATATTTATTTCATTTGAGTCACTTTTAATTAAATTAATTAAAAAAAAGTTGTCCTTTTAATATTTTATTTATTTGGACAACTTTAGAATAATTAATTTAATTAATCTATTTGTCACATTTTTTTGGGGGATATTACACAATTCTCGGTAACCACTGAAAATGAAGTACAAGTTTTATTGAGACTGGATGGCACTCATAGGCATGTGGAGAACTTAATTCATAACACACCAAGAGGTCATAGAGAGCAAATTATTTCCCTTGCTGATTTGCATAAGGTTAAGTTAAGAGCACTATGGAGGAAGTGAAATTAGCCTACTTACACATTATCCGTGACATAGATATGGCTATCAAGGATGCAGATGAGGCTTTGATTTTGTACAAGAGAACTTAGGCTAAGGTAGACAAGCTTACATTCAAGCTTTAGTGCAACTAAGGATTCCTTGCGGAATGTTCAAATGTCTCTTCTAGAAGCAGAAAACTAGATTTTGGTTGCTGAAAAGAATAGGGAACAAGAAAACAAAGAAAGAGAAACAGAACTCAAGCAGGTGATTGAAGATCTTGGTTGCATTTAAGAGGAGTATGACCTTGTCCATTGTCCCAAGAAATCAGAAAAAGGGAGTTTGGATCAGCAGGAGGATTGGTTTGAGTTTGCAGTTTTGGATAATCTTTAGTTTGTTGATAATCCTTTGTTTGAGGTGGATGCTGATTTGACCTATGGTAATCCACTCTTCAAGTTGGATGATGGAGCTCTTTCTGATTCCAGTGATGAGATCGGAGTTTATCACAGTATTGGAGTTGTGGGCAAAATCCGAGAGTTAGTATTGCTGTCCACTTTCCGATCAGCCTACATTTGGCTTTAGTTCTTGGTCCGTAGTTGAGTTGGTTTGTCTTTTCAGATCAGCAGTGGAGTATTTGGTGGTTGAAGTTGGTTGCTAGAGACAATCTAGTCATAGGAGATGTCTTTTAAGTGAATTCCATGTTTACATTTCCAATGTTTTCTAAGGGATTACAGAATGATTACTGCTACCCTTTCTTTTCCACATTTATTATGGTGACATCAAATTATGAGCAGATTGATTTTGAGCCCTTACAGACTTTATGGCAGTTGGTTGTGGGAGATTTTCCATATACAGTTCAATTATTTTTTGCTTCCACCTTGGTGGGTGATGATCACTGCAGATATTTTAAGGTGTTAGCATGTACATCTCTAGATGGTGATTTGATAATTGTGGTGATTGGGGTGTGTTAGAGTACTTGGGTTTCTTCCTTTGACACTTGGAGATTGAGTGTTGATGTAATGTTTCCCATTTGGGACCGCAAAGGCATACCCTGGCTGGAAAATTATAGAGTTGTTCTTGTTGACACCTCCTATACCAGTCATGTTATAGTGATTGATCTGCTTTATTTTTGGGATATCATGAGGGGATATGTTGGGATTATGGCATATGGTTTAACAGATTTTCTTTTCAATTGCCTAGGACGGAGTTTGGCAATGGGATTGTAGATATGGACTTCACTGAGATGCCTTGGTAGTAATATGTTTCATGGTTTAGATTTCACCCCTTTTAGTTTAGTAGCTAATGGGATTGAGAGAGTCAATGTTGACATTTTGCAATTTGCTCCTATAGTGCGTTAGTTTGGTTCTTTTGAAGAGCAATTCTTTGAGTAGTTGATCGAGTTTATGTAGTATTTGATTTCTCTTCTTATAGGTGGTTATCTAGAGGTCTCTTGTGTTGGTACCTTGTAGGATAGTGCTTTGAGAGGATGGTGCTACAAAACTCCTAGGTTGATTTGGGACCTTGGGATCATTCTTGGTTTCAATTTGGTGATTTTGGGGTTGTGTTGGCATTGCTTGACGACAAGCAATCTTTTGGAAGGGAGGATTGTAATGTCCCATTTTTTTCGGGTTCTCTTGCTTTGCAGTTGGTGTTGACATTTTGGGTTTGTGTTAGGTTGATCAGAGTTGTATGCCACTTTCAGATGTTATTTTTGGCTTTTGGTTTGGTCTCCAAGATTCTTGGAGGGAGCCTTACTTTAAGTAAGTCATCTAGTTGAGTCTGTTCACCATATTTCATCTTCGAGATCACTCCTACATAGTCGACTAGTTTTCGATTCGGATGCATTTCGACCACTGCCGCTACTTAGGTGTAATTTGGAGCTATATTTAATAAATTTCACTAAGATTGCTATTTTAATTAAGTTATTTTATTGAGCACCTCAATATTATAGCTTGTTGGAAAGGGAATGGAATGTTTTAAATGACGAGACGCTTAAAAGTGACTTTAAGTGCCAGAAATGTTTTAAAAGTAAAATAAATCACTTTTTGGAGTTAAAAGGCTCATTATATTAATAAAGTAATTTTATGATGGAGTTTATGAAAGTTCCCTAAAAAAGCTTATAAAATAAGGGGTTGGAGAGCTTATTTGGTATGATGAAGTTTATTTTATTTCTCTAATTGAATCCCTTGGAGGTCGAGAGATCTAACTTGGTTCATCTCAACGTCTTGAGGATGAAATCCCTCTTGGGAAGATCAGTTTTGGTGTTGAAAGATTCCCTAGTTGGTAATTTGTCGGAGCCACTTAAATTTCCCAGCTGGACTTGGTGGTGCAACGATTCTACCCTAGCCAATTTGTTGGAGATATCATTCAGGTATTTCATAGAGCATTCAAGGTTGAGTTTATTAAATTTGTGAAGTCTCTTTATGACAAATTTGTAGGTTATCTGAATGTATTGCAAGATGTTTGTGGAGTAAGAAACAAACACTATGTTTGGTTGAATTTCTCAAGTGATCCCAATGGAGCTTGAAGTATACCAAATATTGTGAACTTGCTTGTGGGCGATTGGATATATCAATTATTGGTTTAATCTTGCTAGCCATGGCTTCTCTAAATAGGCGACTGAGTAATTCTTGCTTGGTATAAGTTATAGAGAAGGATAGTATGCTATCACCTTGCTTGGCGTGGAGAAAGGAGTTCTTTATGGCTGCATCGGATTTAAGGAACAACTGAGTCATGGGATTTCAAGGAGAATGTGCAAGGCGTGAAAAAGCTTATTCCTTTAGACATCTATCATGGAGCATGTAAAATACCTGCAATATTGAAGTTGAGAGCTTCCTTGTGATGCTTCTCTTGTGTGGCGTGAACCTTAGTTGCAAGGGCATTGATTTTCTAAGCTTCTCTTTGGGATGTGGCTGCAGATTCGTTCAACAATATTGTTGATTAAAGGTTTTTTTTCAAATTATTGTTGAGTTACGCTTTGCTGAGCACCAAAGTTTGAGGAATCAGATTTCAGTTGGGCACTTCTATTGCTGGATGTGGTAATACCATCTTGGACGTGATGAAGGACATGGAGCATTCTTGGTTGTGAGAATGGTTTCTATTTTATGTTATGTCATTTCCAGATTTCTTTATACATTGTGAAATGATTGCCACATATTTCTGTTCGCTGCCATAACTTTCTCAAAATTGGATTAATTGGTCAGGAATCCAAGTTTTTGTTCTTGTAATTTCAATTTGCTTATCTTTGTTGTTCAATATTAATAATTCTGGTATGTTACTGAGCAAACAATCTGTAATAAACATCATCAATATCATTTCCAAATTGCAATCCTTCATAAACTGGAACATGCAAACTACTTGACAAAATTACCTTGAGGAGAAAAAGTAAAAAATTTGGGCAAGATTCGATAGGGGATCTTACATTTTGGATGAATTATATCAGGGCTCTCATTCCCCAGTACCCGTAATCTGCCTTCTTCAAAGTTTGTACATGTTCCCTCTTTTCAACATTTTGTACACTTCGCTTCTACTTGTAAGGCATTGAACCATAGGTTCCTTTTTTTATTTGAATTCCTCCTCCACAACATTTTGGTTTCCAAGCCTTTCAAAGTAATACCACTTAATTTACCATTCAGCACATACACTTATGTCCTTAAAATCTATTAAGAACTTTGGATTAATAAGTTTCTACATTGAGTTTTGTCTTTTGCATATTCATTGCCTAGTTCTGCAACTTTATGAAGCTGAATTGTATGCAACCTTACAAAGTCAACATCTCTTTGTTGGTGTGAAGGATGAGAAAGTGAATCAAAATCAAATGAAACAATGCAATGAAAATACCAAATTTACATCCACACTCACTCAATAAAGCCTAAGATGTATGCGTAAAATCAAATGATAAACAATATTATTATACCAAAGACCTTAAATTGTTCCATTGTTTTCTTTGAAATCTGCTTGAATGCTTGAAGTGTGGGTTGCTCTTCAAATTAGCATAACCATGATAGCACAATGATATGATGATAGCTTGATACTAGATACTTGATATCGCATGCTTGATACTTGATACTTGGCAAATGATAGAAAACTTGATAACAATAGCTTTCTTGATAATAATGTGATCTTGACAATATGCTCTAGGGTAAAATGAATGTGTGAAGGGTTTTATTTGTATGCTTCACTTGACATTTGAAAAATGGTGGAGATAAATTAGAAAAATCAGTGGATGAGAAAACTTGAGATAGGGTAGGACCTAAAATTAGCACATGGATTGATCAAGTGGAAGAATAAAAGGGATCAAATGCATAAATAATGATCAAATAAATAAATAAAATATTAAATTTATTTATTTTTGGAGGGAATGAGAAATTAAATAAATTATTTCAAATTTATTTATGGGAGAAATGTTAAATAATTAAAAAATTATGTAATTATAGTGGATCAAAAGATGAATTAATTAAACAATAAAATTAATTAATTAATATAGAAATAAACTGGGATAGTTAAATAATTAAAAATTATTTACTTATTATATATGAAAAGAGGAAATATTGGCTTAATTAAATAATAAAAAATATTTCATTAATATAGATTGAGGGATTGGTGAGATCATGATGAAATGACAAGATGAAAATGCATTAGTCATTTTTAGGTGTCTACAATTGGTATCCAACTCTGTGGTGGTTGATTTAGTGCATTTGCAGTACTCAACTATCTTTTATAATTCATCTCTACCCTCTATTTCTTTCATTGGCACAATTTGCAAGCTTGATGTAATCTCCTTTACAATCATATAGAGTTTGGTTTAGTGATATCCCCAGGAACCTTAATTTACTCAAACATTTAATCTTTCTTGTTATTTTAATATGCCACCTTCCTCTCAGATGTTCACTTCCATGCCACATTGAGGATTCATCTACATGGTGTTGAATAATTGCAGGTAATTGTTGTCACAGTTTTGCTTAGTGATTATCCAAATAATTTCTTAGGTGTCACTAGGATGTCAGCCAAATTCTCAGGCTGCAATGTGTATCCTTCTTGATAGCTATGCAAGTCGATGCCTCATTTCCCCTCTATTAGAACTTCCTCAGAACTTGTTCTGCATCTTGCTTTCAACAAGTAGAACAACTTGGTACCAATCCTCCTCCTACTCAAATGATCAAACTTGAATGCTAAGGGCACTATACTTTCACATGACGAGATCCGGTCCTCCAAATTCCTATGCTTAACTACTAAAACAAAACTTGCAATGGTGATGGCATTTCAGTATTCAGTAGTCTTTAAACAAAACTTGTGATGGTAATGGCATTTCAGTCTTCAGTAGTCCCTTTCAAGTGTTACTAGGTTAAAACTAGAATTTCAGGCAAAAGCAAAGCCCATTTGCTATTGAATGCTAAATTAAGATATCTGTTTTATTTCCTCTTTCACAATAGTTTAGCCTGTCAACATGTTCTGAAAAGATAATTTAACCAAATTCACTAAATATTTGCAGAATGGTTGAATGTAAATTACTTGCTCTCACATGGCTCATGTAATGCAACCCTAAATTGGGTTGCATGAAATAAATACAAGGAAGCTGAAAAATCAGAGTAAGAAACATAAAATTTGTGAATTGATTGAATTTGAAAGCATTAAAACAAGTAATGTTGTCTGATATACTTCGCTGGATTGACAAATGACGTGGAAAATCTCACTAATGTTGATACACAATACTAGGTCAAGAGTCTCTGTTATGTTATCTTCTCAGATTGTATTTTATGATTTGTCATAAAGGTGATATTCTTTTATGGTATAATTGAAGAGAATAATTATCTTCATATAATCAGGTTCTAATGCTTCCTATTTTTTATGCCCTTTGTTGCCAGATTGATGACACTGATTTGAATTTGATGGGGAATTGTGATGATCAATTGGTGCTTAAGCCTCATGGCACATCACATATGACTTGGGAAGCTACTGATGATAGATCAAAGAAAACCTTGGAAAATTATGAAGACTCGATAGATGGTGGACACAACAGAAAGGGACCACCTAAAAAGAACAAAATATGCAAGGGACAATCAAGTCATGCTTCAAATGCTTTCCTTAAAGATTTTTCTGGAGAATCAGAATGTTTTGATCAAGCTAATGAAATTTCAGATACCATTTTCCAATTTCAGACATCCTTGACCAGGGCAGTACATATAAGCAACATTACAAAAACATTTTTAACAGGGGAAAGTATGTTAGACTACAAACTGGTAGGAGGTGCAAGAATGCCAATGGATGGATTAATTTATGATGATAAGACTGCAAGTGAAATGAGTTCATCCTGTCACTTTCCATTGATAAATTCCCAAGCAATAGAGACAAATGGATTATTTGAAGGAGAGCATGTTGTTGGCAGAGAATATGATTTCCTGGAGCATCCTTGGGACAATATCAACCACCTGAGCAATCTGGAAGATGTAGATTCTATATTTCAGTAAGATACAAATTGCATAAAACTGTAAAAAATTAACTTGTAGAGTCATTTACAAGGAAGGAACGGTGCAATTTTTCTAGATGTATTTAGTATGCTACATTTTAGAAATTACAAGACTTTAAATATTACAAAGTAAAAACTATTAGTTACACGTTTTGAATTGTTAAATGCTGCTTGCTGAAACTTGCAGGGATCAATTATTTCCAAGCACTACAGCTGATGTGGATATGGCGTCTCCCATTCGAACCTCCTTTGTAGGAATGCAATGCAAGTCAACACCAATAACATTGAAATCTGATGTTTCTCTGAAAAATGTATGTATTGGGCCACCTAGAACTACGAACAAGATATTTTGTCCAGGGTAATGTGGAACATCCATGAAAGGAAGAAAGACTGGTTACTATTTTTTTTAATGCCATTTATGAAGTTATTCCTGTGAACATATTAATTAATATATTGAATTGCATGGTCAACCTTGTATTAGTTAAGCAGAAAAAATAAATATGACATTCTGTAATGTTTAAATCTCTCTTCTTGTTGCATCGTCAAGGTGTTAACCATTAAGGTCTTACTAAATTATTTCGTAAAGGTTCTCAAACAAAATCTTTATACATTTCTGAAGAAGGCAAGCACAGTACTAACTTTAAGAGCTGAAGGAATTTTGTTGGAAGATAGAAGCAAGGGTCTGCTTGTTTATTGGAAACAAATCACAAGAAGTTTGTTAATTCAAGAAGTACATCAAAGCATAGCGAAATATGAATAATTATATGAGAACCACTCATTAATGATTAAGAGTACAAGTTAACACCATGTCTCTGTTACATTGGTCAGGTTTTATTGATTATAGTTTTACAGTAGGTCATTTTTGGACATATTACAAATTGAATAAGATATAAAAGCAATATATATTGGCTTCTGATGTTTAAGCTTGTAATATTTTGCAGACAACATTTATGTGAGTTGAAGAGAAAAGCTATTTTCAAACAAGAAAATAAAGTTCTCATAAAACAGCCTTCATTCAACATTTAACCGAAATCCTTAACAGTTGTGTGGAACAAGAAGCCTTTCTAAGACTATCAAGCTATCATTGATACAAGTTATACAAAAGTATGCTATGTTCATGAATGCCATAACTTCTCATAAACTTAACTAAATTGATCAATCTGATATTCTAAAAACCCATGGTTCTCTAAGTTTCCCACTCAATTTCTCAAAGTAATAGGAAGATGGGTTTATTCTTTCACAAATGGGTTTTGAGGATTTTATTAGCAACAACATCCAATAGCGAAGTGATTCACTAATTTTGGAATCATCATAGGAAGTGCTTTTAACAAGGCAAGCCAGATATTCCATTTCTTGTGTTAGGGACATTTGCCAAAGAAATCCTTAACTATCTATCTATGCAAGATAAAAATTCTTCTCATTGCCATTCCCTTCATTTCCAAATAGCT
Source organism: Cryptomeria japonica (assembly GCF_030272615.1). Classification (NCBI taxonomy): domain Eukaryota; kingdom Viridiplantae; phylum Streptophyta; class Pinopsida; order Cupressales; family Cupressaceae; genus Cryptomeria; species Cryptomeria japonica. The sequence goes on along the minus strand of NC_081411.1, from coordinate 555,836,528 downwards.
AGTGATCTTTCCATGGCTTGCACCTTAGCTTTCTTGGGAACACCCTACATTTTAACGAAGGGCATGGACTCTTACACAGTGTAAAAAATACAATCAGACAAGAAAATGCACACAAGAATAAACAAAATTCACAATAATTGATACGAATAGAATGAAACCTAGCTTTAGTTCATATCAAATGGTGTGATGTATAATTATTTGGAATAGACAAAAAAATACAATTGGGGAGAATACCAAAGAGAGATCTCTTGACAAGTGTGTGATCATGACCATATAGTCAATCATTAGGCATGTCATTTGGAAAATTGTCCTTCATGCATGTTTGTTGACCACATAATTTTTGATCTCAGATTGCCAATCAATTATAAGAACAAAGTGTACGAAGGTTTGATTTCGTTCATGTAAGGTGCTTGTTATGATAGATTTTTTTGCCTTTGCATATATTTCCCAATAACTATCTTTAAATGCCATTCATCTAACATTTAAAAGTTGGGGATTCATTCTTTCAAACAATCATGGTTTCTCATTTTGTTCTCCATGATATTTTGTGGCTTCAAAGCAAAATAAATCTGTAGGAACAACCTTTTCTTAGTTGTATATCAAATAGAAGAGAACATTGTTTCCTTATAGGCTGAGATAGGCTTTGCAAGTTTGCTGACAACCTCTCTTTCCAAACTACACCTTCAATTACACAAGATTTCAGCATTACTAATAGTTGCATTGGACTTGGTCATTCCCTTTGAAATTCATTTACCCATTAAATGAAGAGGTTTTAGTCCTTAGAGTCTTGTTGAGTCTCTCTCACTAAATCTTGCTAAAGGTTTAAGCATTTAGAGTCTCTTGCAATGTTTCAGCCTTTTAAGGTGGTTCTGAAATCGTCGTCAAGCTCCAAAGGGGTTTTCATAACCCTTTCCAAGCTACACCTTCAATTACACAAGATTTCAGAATTACTTATAGTTGCATTGGACTTGGTCATTCCCTTTTAAATTCATTTACCCATTAAATGAAGAGGTTTTAGTCTTCAGAGTCTTGTTGAGTCCCTCTCACTAAAACTTGCTAAAGGTTTAACATTTAGAGTCTCTTGCAATGTTTCGACCTTTTAAGGTGGTTCTGAAATCATCGTCAAGCTCCAAAGGGGTTTTCACAACCCTGTCAATACTCGACGAAGCCTTTAAAATTCACTTTAAGTCTATCCCAAAGTCATTTTTTAAAAAAAAGGTTCAAGTTTCTCTCAAGTGTTGGACGTAGCCATGGTTCTCACAACAATGTCGGGAGCTGACAAGGTTTTTGAAACCTTGTCTTCTCTCGAAAAGTTTCTCAAAAAGCAAGTCACTCTTCAAAAAGTTTGAGACTTACAAATTTTCTCTAGTTGGCAGCTTGATGAAATGGTTTCAAAACCGATGTTGGGCCTCGACAAGGTTTTCACAATCTTGTTAGAGTTCGACCCATAAATCAAAACCTTCATGGAGCTCTCGTTGTTCGAAAGGAAAGATGATTGAAAAATTGGCTCAAAGGATAAAGTAAGTTTTGAAACTTCTTTTGAGGCTTAACAAGGTTTTCACAACCTTGTTGGAGCCCGACACCAAACTCACAACTATGATTGTCTTCATAAGTGATTGCAAAACCTTCAAAGAGAAGAAAGGAAGAAAGGGAAGCAAAGATAATATGAGGTTTCGAAACCTTTGTCGGTCCTCGACATGTTTTCGATAACCTATTAGAAAGCCTACCCATTGTTTCAAAATTCAAATGTTGCTTTTGAACGTTGGCACCAGAAAAGAACCCACCAACCAAGCATTGAATATTGTCAGATAAGGGTGCATTAAATGCTGGAGTATTAAAAGGAAAAGTAGCAAGAATTAAATCATTTTTCACAAGTGTTTGCAAGAGAATAGCATAGAGGACTTCAAAGGCGCTAGAGAAAATTTATAGATGGGAAAGCCGACTATCAGAGAGTAGAATTGTGCATGAGAAACTATTAAAGGGGTAGTAATCTCTTCATAAGTGATTGCAAAACCTATCAAAGAGAAGAAAGGAAGAAAGGGAAGTAGAGATAATATGAGGTTTCGAAACCTTTGTCAGTCCTTGACACATTTTTGATAACCTATTGGAAAGCATACCCATTGTTTCAAATGTTGCTTTTGAACGTTGGCACCATAAAAGAATCCACCAACCAAGCATTGAATATTGTCAGATAAGGGTGGAATAAATGGAGTATTAAAAGGAAAAGTAGCAAGAATTAAATCATTTTTCACAAGTGTTTGCAAGATAATAGCATAGAGGATTTCAAAGGCACTAGAGAAAATTTGTAGATGGGAAAGCCGATTATCAGAGAGCAGAATTGTGCACGAGAAAGTATTAAAGGGGTAGTTAACTGGTAAGTCATAGTCCCCCCAACTCTATAGTCATAGTCCTTACTCAAAAAGGGTATTTTTTCAAAGAAATTCAATGGTAGAAATCGTGTTTTCTTTTCATGACTTGCCTAATTTTTCCCAAATTCTAGAAGCTCGGTTTTGAGCTAAAATTCAAACAAAATGAAGTATAAATACCTTGGCTACGAACACTTAACAGGCCTGACTAGTACATTGCTAGAAATTGATGACACTAGACTAGGGCACATTAATCTAGTTGAATTTTGGGAAAGGTTGAATAGGGATAATAGAACTATCACTCAGAGGATGGTTGAGAGCATAGTTGAAACACTCGTAGAGTACTCATTGAGTTTTTAAAAACTCGCATTTTTTTGCTTTGCGAGTTTTTCAGCTAAAAAATCACCAAAAAAACTTGCCAATTTTTTGGGAAAAATAGCCAAGTTTTTGGTAAGTTTTTCCCAAAAATTTGCCAATTCTATGGCAAAAACTCCACTGCATAAAAAAAGGCCCAAAATTGTTAAAAAGTTATCTATAAAAACACCGCTTCTATTGTTGGGGTTTTCTCACATCTAACACCTTGTGCAACTTATCATTGCTACCCCTCAAACCCATTAGGGTCTCTACTCCCAAACCTCCACAAGTTAGTGGGATTTCTTGTGATATAAGAAATTTGATTACAATGAGGGGTCTGGGAGTGGAGACCAGAATCAAGAACTTAGACAACTAATTTTATCACTATTATAATATCATTGAATAATGATGAAGTATCATACCATCAATACCCAAGATTCAAATGTGATTATTACAAATTTAGAACCTCTCCCAAAGTTTTAACTAGACAAGGGAAGAGGAAGATGTGAAATGCTGTAATATGCAATTTATGAATTATGTTGAACCATGATGATGTTGAAAGGCAATGATCATAAATTCATAATAGTTGTTAGCTAACTATTATATTAGGATTCCACATGAGGATGCAATTTTGTACTCAATTTGCATTCAAATTAATCAAATTTAATAGAAATCACTTTAGTACTCATTTATGAATTCATTGGATACATCTTGTCATTGAATTTTGCAAAAAGAAATTGTTTCTAATGAAATTTAAGCATTTTTTTAAGTTGAGTTTTTTGCCGAGTTGCATTTTTTGTGCTTGTCGAGTTTGAGATTTTCTACTATGGTTGAGAGTGGTCCGTTACAAGTAGATGGCTTTCTAGTAGCAACACAATGTCTAGATCTAGTTTTGGAATGCATCAACCACTTTGATTTAGGCATTAGGGAGATTAGAACCAATGATAATGACTTGCTCATCACTCTTGACAGAGAGACTATCAGTGGTTGTTTTTGCTTGCTAGATGGAGAAGTTTATGCAAATTTTGACTTTGTGTTAGCTCATTCACTATTCAACGAGAAGGAAGGATATTATAGGAACATAGTTGCTTGGGAGTACTTTGTTGTCCCAAAGAAGAGCAAGTCTCAGTTGCCCTAGAGGGTACTTAGATCTCACTTTGCAGAGGAGATATTTGATATGGTGGCACTGCTACATAGATTGAAGGGTGTTGTCCTCATTTTTGTTTTCAAAAATGAAGGACCATTACATGAAATTTTTGTGAAAAAATGAAAAAAAATACTCTATGGCACGCTTCCCGAGGTAGAATTTCGACTAATCCTTGGACTGGCTTAATCCTCAGTCCATCCTCGAACTACGTTTTGAATTTCGTCAAATTTTGGGTTCGTTTGCTATGTCTTTCCTTCAATTTCGGGTTTTAAAATCCTGACTGTAGGTGGAGAATTTTCTTCAAACTGCAAGTTTTAATGATATTCATTGTTTTGGTCTTTGTAGGGGAATTTTTGACTTATTACATGTGCACTTTTATTTAAAAGATGTTACTTGTAATTTGTTTTAAATTTCCCCTTTGTTGTTTTTATCTTTTTTATTGTTTTTAGTCTTGTTTAGTTAAAATAGGGATTTTTTGGCTCAATTACAAGTAAACTTGCAGTTTGGTCTAAAAACCCCTACTTTAATGGTTTTCACATGTAACAGGGATTTTAAATCCCCATTACATATGTGCAAGTATTTCTAACTTGTTGTAGGGGTTTTATTTCCCTTTTACAAGTGCATAAAACTTGCATCTCTCTCCAAAAATCCTGATTTTGCCTTGTTAGTGAAAAAGTGACAATTTTAAACTTGCACTTTGGTCTAAAAAATCTGATTTTGCTCATCATGTTGAAAAAGTGAAATTTTAAACTTGTTATATCTTCTAAAAAACCCGATTTTCATTGTTTCATGCATTTTAAACTTGCTATTTGTTCCAAAAAACCCGAATTGCAAGGAAAAACGTTTTTTTTGAGGATTTTTAGCAAATTTTTGTGGAGATTTTATGGGAGATAGAAGGCGTTTTGGATTCCTCCCTATTTTTATGCATTTTCAAACATCTTTCACGCCACATGGAGGTTAAGATTGCTGGTTTTTAGCTTTATAACAGCAGCCACGTTTTTTCAAAAAACCACTTTTTTGGCCATTTGGAATGCCACGAATCAGCAATGTTATGAATTGTTTTGGCTTGGTATGCTAAGGCATTGAGGTTAGAAAGAGTCTTGGCCATTTTTCATGCCATTTCTCATGCATTTGCTGCCACGTTTTTCAGTTTTGAGCATTTTTTCAAAAACGTGGCTAGGGTTTTGGAATAAGGTTAATTTCTTTTTAAGAGATATTCTTCTTTATTTCAAAGATTAATCATCTTGTTGAAGAGGCATTTTCAGTTTGAAACAAGGTTTGATTTCTTTTCTTTCTTTGTTTCATTTTCTTGTTTTCTTGTTTCATTTTTCTTGTTTTCAAATATGTTGGTTCTTCCCCAAAAAAATCGGTTTTGTGAGAGAGATTTTCCCCTTTGTAAAACAATTTTAGAATTGCATTGTTCTTCCCCGTTTTCCCTCTTTACTTGCATTCGGGATTTTAAATCCCGATTACAAGTTGGATGAAAATAATTGTTCTTCTCTTACGGATAAAAGATTTAACCATTTTTTGTTGAAATTCCAAGTTGCAAAGATGAAAAAATACCCATCCTTTCAAAATCGGGTTTCTAGAACTGGATTACATGTTGAAAGTTCTTCTCATTTTCTTGAAGATGATCTTCCCAAAATCTTTTCATATTCATTTCCATCATCCGTACATACCATTCATCCATTCATTTCACACCTTCATTCATTTTCCCCATTTAAAGTCTACCTGCAGTCAACCATCCAGAACCCGAAATTGGTCCAAAATGCACTCAAAAAACACTTGAAAATGAGTTCTAAAGGTCCAATTACAAGTGCAAACTTGTAGTTACCCATTACGCATATGAAGTTGCATGTTTGTTCCCCGCAATTGCAAGTTAATGCTCTTGTTTTCCCCACACATGTAATGCAACTTCCAAAACCCGAAATTCACTTGTGAGCCCATTTTTGCATCAATTTCTCTCTTCCCTTGTCAGTCCGGTTTGCACACACGATCTACCAAATCAATGGATTAAGGCATGGGCCTTATTTTGCAAGCAAATTTCAAGAGTGAAGGATGATACAAAGAAGAAATACAACAACAATTCATGGTTGAGAGCATAAAATGCTTTCAAGACAAAGGTGGTCATGACATGAAAAGAGGAAGGCAGCTCGTTCCCTCTTGAAAAACTAGTATTACCCCAAGAAAGAAGACAAGGATGCAAGTTCCCGTTCCGGTTCAAGATGTCTTTACCAATCCAGAATACTTCAAGTTCTAGCATCCTGAAGCGACATGAAGATCATCACAGACCAAGGATGATGCAGTTAGAGTTGTGTCTTTAGACACATGGAATAATTTTAGTTATGCATTTGTAATTTCGTTTTGACAAGTTACATGTAAAAGTATTTTTTGTAAAAAGCAAGTTACACATTACTTGCACTTTTGTAATTACATGTAAGACAACTACAAGTTGTGTCCGATTAGGACTGTAGTTGGAATAAGTCTTAGTTAGTTAATGAAGTCTTAGTTAGTTATTGAATAAGTCTTGGTGGTTGAGAGAATCTCTCAAGTTAGTTAGGATCCTCCCACCTTTTTCTCAAGGCTCCTCTTCTATAAATACTAGAGGGGTCTATTGTAATATATATCTTTTGCGAAAGCAAGCAAAAACTCTGCCAAATTCACAACAAGAAGTCTTTGAGCTTATGTATGTGAATTGAAGGTTTTGAAGAATAATAAAGAAGGATTACTCAAGTTTTGAGTCTTTGAGCTACATGTTTGAGTTTGAATCTTTTTATTTCTTCCATGCAAAGTGTTTCTAAAGGAGCTTAGTCCAATCTGATTTGAAGTCTTTGAGCTGCAAGTAAAGAAGATTAATTAAAATAGGAAACTCTCTTGAAGGAGCAGCAAGTCTTTGAGCTTGCGTCTATTCTTGAGGAAAAATTACTGTTTGATAAGAAATAGCAGCAAATCTTTGAGCTTGCATTAGTTCTTGTCTTTGTGTTAAAAGAATAAATTATTCCAATCTTTGAGCTGTTGTCTTTTATTCGTTGTAAAATTTAGTATAGCAAAGGGTAGATAGGACTTCCAATAGTCAAGTCTTTGAGCTTGATATTACTGTCCCGTCCCGAAGGAAGTGACGGAAGTCTTTGTGCTTTCAAGAAACTTCATTTCCTTTCTCTCATTTTACTTGAAAGTGGTTACTGCTATTCATATTCAATCGCTATCATTTTCTGTGAAGAGAAAAGGATATTGTCTTTCTTGAAGAAAGAAGGAAGACTGCTGTACCATCCTATTTTTATTTCAGTTTTAGTTAGATAAGGGGAGCCTTCCCTTAATTAGGAGAGTTTTTACTTGTGTGCTGTGGTTGAAACCACAATTTTGTATATTTCCCCAAGTGTACAAAATTTTCAACCAACAAAGGGTAATGCCAATGCCCATGATTTTGAGGATTGAATGTTCATTTTCATCCAAGTCATAATTGTTGTGGAACAATACTTAGATTAGGCAACACTTATCAATGATCAGCTACACCACATGATAACCAATTTTCCTCTAAACAAGTTTTTCTACGTGTCCTCATATCTTTTCTATGCTCTAGCTTGTACAAGACAATGGCCCGGACTTCACCCTACTGAGGTTTATGGTGAAAATGTTCAGATATATAATTACTATACTGATTTACAATTGGAGAAAAGAGTATCATAAATTTGGGAGAGTTAATGATGCATTCACTACAAGGTTGGTCAGAGAGTTGTAAGGGGACTTGGGCCAAAGGATCTCTCCTGAGGAAATTCACTTGATTAGTTGGTATGGTAGCTACTTCATTCAATTTCAGAGGTTTACATGTATTAAGGTTGGTGGTTTTGATGGGATGCCTTATAAGTTGCCTAATTATCCTAAGGATAGATTTGTCCTCATTGATGTCTGTAGATAGGTAGCCAAAGTCAATAAAAGATGTGCTAAGAGGAAGAAAGGGAGTAGCCAATTCTCAATAGGCCTCAGATACTATTTGTGCAAATCCTAGTCTAATGCCCTCAACCTTGAGAGGGATGTAGTCAAATTCACTATGCAGACTTATGAGAGGAGATTCCCCTTTGATAGCAAAGATTTTATTAAGAACAATCTACATTTAGGCCACTCCTTCCATCACATCCCTCATCTTGAAGATTATTGGGCTGATTGTGTAAATGATTATGAGGTAAGGAGGAGGAGTTGGATGAGACTCATACTTATGCAAATTGTTGAGTTCAGATTGGATTGGGATATCTTTGGAGTAGAGGATGATGAATTAGATGTGGTAGATCCAATCTATACTAACTAGATCCAAATGCAGTGAATTGTACACATAGATTGGAGTTTTAGGGAGCTAGAGGACATTGAGACAAAAACTGCTAAAGTCCTGAGAAGGACTCAAGAAAGGTTTGCTAAGAAGAAAGATGGAACTTCAAAAATGCAGCCAAAAGGAGGACAAAATATTGCAGAACTGGGTAACCCCATCCAAACAATGGCTTCATCAAGTACAATACAAATTTCTACTCAACAAGTAACTACACCAAGAGGAGGAGGAGTTGGTGAAGAGCCTCGCGAGAGGAGAAGATAACCAGAAAAGACTTATGGTGATGGCCCACCCAAGGACAAGGGAGTATAAGAAGAGAAAGACAGAGACTAGGAAGTAGAAGTTGAAGAAATTGTTGTTGATTCTTTTAGACTAGACCCAAGTGAATCTGTTCTTCCTAGCTCTTCGCAATAAAATATCCATGAGAAATTCCCATCTAAGGTGAACCTTGTTTCCCTTCTTCATTTCATTCCCAATGTTATCGAAACCCCTCCATTAAGAAGAGCCTTGCATTTTCATCTCCCAACACTCAATTTGATACAGGAGTTGTAGATACTCCATCCTCATGGATGGAAAATACTCTTTCCAAAAAGAGAAAGATAGTCCCAGTCAATTTGCCTGATGCTTATATTGTAGGGCAGTTACTACAAGCATCTCCTAAGCCTAAAATGCTAAAAAATCCATCCAAATTGATGGAGGATAGTAATGCTGGAAAATTTGTTTGTAGAAATAGCCCATCCCTTAGCTTAGAAAAAGCTCAATCAGGCCACTATGAATGACAATAATATGACTAAAATTGATTTAAGTCCTCCAAATAGGGATGGAGATGTCCATAATTTTCAAGTGACAACCTCCAAATTAGCGGAAAGAACGACAAAGGATAAGAAAGATAAGGATGATTTGAAGAACGTTGTGTGACTCTTGACAGTTTGTCTAAAATCTTTAGTTGATCCCACTCCTTAGCCCATAAGGCAAGCCAACACTTTGACCCTAGCTCAACAGTTGGTAAAGAGATGGTAAGCAAGGTATAGAAGGATATATTGTACAATAGGGTCATGTTGTGACGTTTTCACACATCGCCCCATTGCAAATGGGGACCCTTACTTTTTAGGCCCTCTCGGTCTTTTGGTTCTCAGTTTTGTGGTCTTTGGAGCAGCAATATTGTTAGTGCTCTGAGCCTGCAAGTGAGTAGGGTCAATTTGATCAAGTCTGCTTTTCATTTGAGCAATTTTGGCTGAGTCTAAGGCATGTTTTGGCTGTCTTAGCGTTTCTGTATTCTGTCCTAGATTTTAGGGGTTTCGGTGAGGGTTTCGGGAAAACTGAATGTTGCACCGGAATCAAGACCCTTCAAGGAACCTCCCAATGAAATTTGAGCAACTTTCTATTTTTAGAAAGTTCCTATTTTTTAGGGATTTCACTACTCCTTAGAATGTCTTCATTTTGCCAAAAATCAAACTTACTATTTTTAGCAATTTCTATTTTTAGCAAGTTTCTATTTTTAGAAAGTGTCCTTTTATCCTGATTTGCTTTAACGTTGACATTTTGAAAAAGTTTCTATTTTTGGAAATTCCACTTGTGGCAGGGCCTTACAACCAGACGCTGAAGACTAGATGTTCACGACATAGTTGCATGGGTACTCGTACCGGAGACTCGGACGCATATCCCGCACCAGAAACTTGGTTGGAAACGTCTCCATAGAGAGGAGACTCCTCGCTAACGTATCCGCCCATCTCCCACCATCTCCAAGCCAAACAAAAAAAAGGAAACCCTAAAATGTAAAAAAAACAAAAACAAAACACAGGCAACAAAATAATCAAAATGCAGTACAAACGGAAAAAAAAAATGCTCAAAACAAATGTAGGTCACAAGGATTTCTTAAAACGTTGCAACAACCATTACTAAATTATTATATTATATTTAATGTTCAATGTCATATTTTCAGAATTTCTATAAATTATTAAATTATATTTAAAAGAAATTGGTGTCTTCAAGTACCCACATCTCCTATTTTGAAAAAATAGCTGTAACGGTACCAACACTAGTCTCCAAAGTCTCTAAGTACCCCCGTACCCATGCAACCTTGGTTTGCAATTACTTCTACATCCAGAAAAGTCAAAGAGCAGACAAAGTGATCAAAATTTTGCGGTGCGGGAGTCAGTCTAGGAGTGGAAAGCTCAAAAATTCATGTAACTCAGAAAATTTAAAAGATTTTCTAAAACCTAGAATTTCCTAGAGATTTGAAACCACTCTCAAACATCCTGCCAATATATACATGAAATATAACTTAAAATATGCATTTCAATATGTCTTTTTCCTTTCTTATACTTAAATGTTATATTTCATGTATATATTCTGATGAAGAGAATGAGACCGACTTGAAAAAAATCATGAAAATCCTTCCCCAAATCAATTCAATGCTCGGGGCAGTCAGGTGGGCGCCAAAATCAACCCATCATGGAATTCATCAAAAGTATGAAAATCCCTCCTAAAGGCAAAATAGCGCCCTAGTCTTGGATAGGGCGCCAAAATTGGTAATGCATGGAAAATGGTGGAGGTCATGAATTAAATGCCTTATGAAAAATTGCATCCATGTTTTGATCAAGGCGCTAAACAAGGGGCATCAAGGAAAATCTGAGATGAAAGAAATTCCACCGCAAAGTTGAAATTGCGCCTTAGGAAGAGATAGGGAGCCAAAATGGGGGGTCCTTGGAATTCAAGAAATGGATGCAATTCCATCTCCAATGCAAAATGGCGCCCATGGAGAATGCCAAAAACCTCAAATTCCCCCCTCCTAGCAAAATTCTGCCCTAAGACAAGGAAGGGCGCCAAATTGATGTTGCATGGAAAATTGTTGAAGTTAGTGATAAACTTATAAGGCACTGAGAGGGGGGGTTGAATTAGTGCAAGCAAAAACCTTAAGAATCTGATTACACCTCTTAACAACTTTAAAATCAATAGGCATGCAAGGAAAATAATCACATAAGCAAACACTACATAAAACATGCCAACCATAACACAATGATTTATATGTGGAAACCCAAAAGGGAAAAACCACGGTGGGAGTTAGTACCCACAAGATTCACTATCTGTAGAATAGAAACCTCTGATCAGTTAAGGTCTTACAAATATGCCCTGCTAGGAGCTTTGCCCTGTTAGGAGTCACCTGGTGAAGGGATTTGCTATGATGAGCCCTGTTAGGAGCAACCTCGCAAGAGGATTTAAACTCAGATGTTGAGCTACCTTGTTAGGGGATTTAGAGATTAAGGCTTGTCAGGACCTACCCGGTTAAGGGATTTTGCTGCCGTATCTGTTAGGATAACAATAGTTCAATGATCTTCATATAACACTTCTGTGTCTGATAAGATTTGCTTCAGTTCCTCCAAAACTTAAACAACACATCAATACAGAGCTTCACTAATCACCGCACAATCAAAATCTCAATACTCACCTTCGATCTCATACATGTATTCATAACTCATCACACTTTTTATAGACATCAACTTAGTCAGCTCATAACCTTGGAACAATTTCCTAGGTTCAATGAATCCAAACAAACTAACATTACACGCCGAACTTATGTTGGCCACTGACATAACAAACCAAAAATAAAACAAAATTGTACCGGTTTACCGATCTTAGTGACTTTATCACTACCGGTTAAGTGTTCTTCCAGATGGCCTGCTCTGTATATCAGATCTCGATCATCCTATTGAATCTGCTAATGCGGTTATGAATATAGCACCAAATACTTGTTTCCATCACTCCTGTAAAACCGCATCATCCAACTCTTCATCAATCGCCTGTATTGGTTGCTTGAATGCAACTTTGTTCCAATTAACCGGTTGGGGACCTATTTGCCGGTTCACTGTTAAACTGTCTTCTGTACTGGTTAAGCTTTACCGGTTGGCTTACAAGACATATGTGACTATAAAAGCATAGTTGCCATCAATGACAACATAAAACAAGTCACCAATCAACTCTTTACACCAAAACATCATCATCGAGCCAACAATTTCCCAATTTTTTGTATAAGTGTGCAATACAAAAATTGACTCTATTCATGACACATACTCCCCCTTAGCAATTACATGCTATTACAAAAATTTAAATCATTATAAGACTCGTACTACAACTCCCCATTATAATTACAACAAAATTTTGATTGACTCAACAACTACTCCCCCTTTGACAACAATGACAAAGGAAAGTAAATACATGAAAAGATAAATACATTTGCATCAAAATTGCATAGCATATATAGATATAGGAGTTCAAAATGTTTTTACAAAGTAATTTTAGAAAAAGAATCACTAAAATGAGATTTCTACTGCTTTAGATCATTATGCCAGGTCTCCAAAATAGTGCCGGTTATCTCCACATGTGTCTTGATCTGCCCTGCAAACCCCTCCATGGCATCTATAGTGCTCATCTCCGGGGTAGCAAGAATACCTTCTGACTCTTTATACCCTCTCTGGAAGATCTCAACTTTCGGTATCAACTGTGTTTGTAGTTCTTTCAGGGATGTTGTTCTCTTTACCTGTTCAGTTTCATAAGCCTTCAGCTTATGTTGAAGTTCTACAACAGACCATCCATAGTATATTGCAGAATCATTCAGGGGCTTAAATGAATCACTCAGAAATTCATGTTCTTTTTCTGCTTCCCGTTTCTTCTTTACCAAATCATCACAAAATAAAGAAAATTTTGCCATAGTAGAAAGGATCTTACCTCCAGTCTCCAATGCTTCCATCAAGTGGTCCTTATTAACAGTCAAAGCAACTTTAGCTTTATCAATATCTTTCATTAACTGCTCTGTCCTTAGCTTCTTATACTCCTTTTTTACACAAACATATGCCACATCCTCAAATGTTTTCATCTATTCACTAGCATCATTAACCAATTGACCTAGCTTATCAATCGGTGTAGCAAAATTGTCTGTATCAGTCTCCGGTAATAAGCTTGACAAAATTTCAATTGCATGTTTGATTGTCTCAGCTTCTTTCTGTTGTTCCTTCATTCTCTTCTTCTTTGCTCTAGATTGCATTGCAATGGCAATCTCCATTAATTCCGTAGAACTCTGCATATCCATAATAATGGGTCCTTGTATGCTTAATGCATCATTGTCCTCATCATCATCTATTTTCTTCTTAGAAGTAAAGGATAGAGGTGTCACTTTAGGTTCAGATTTCTTTGTTTCCTTCTCTTCTTCCTCTTTCTTCTCTTTAGGTTTATCCTCTGTCTTCTCTTCTGTCTTTTCTTCTTCCTTATTCTTTTCACTGTCATTTACCTGTGGCGGAACATTCTGTGTATGTACCAGTGGCTCTTCAGAGCTCGTCTTCTCCATCTTTCTTCTCTTCCTGTCCCTGTTGTTGTTCAGACATTTGCACATCATCAACCTGCACATTTACACTATCAGTTGCATCAACATCATCAGTAATGACAACTGTCTCTGTCTGTGTATTGACCGGTTGATCATCTACAAGTTGGTCTCCCATAACAATCTCGTCAGGTGTAAAATCACTGATACCAACATTGTTCGGAATATCTTCTGTCTCAAACTTCTCCGGTTGCTCTTCCTTACCAGGAATCAAACCCAGTAATTTCTTCAATATCAACTCAGTTTCCATATGAACTGATTGAGTCTCACCAATTAACATTCTTGTCAACCTTTTCTTATATCTAAAAGATGATTTTACCTTTGCAAGAATTTCATCTATCTCCTCTCTTGTAGTTTCAGGTTGCAGATTTTTAAGAATGAATTCAATACATTCTCTGTCTTGTTTAATAGCAGCCTGCCATCTTGCATCAATCTTATTATATCAAGAATTTGAAATTAGCCGTTGCAATTCAATTAGGGATTTGCTGTATTTATTCATCATGAAAAAAATTGCATACTCTATTTGTGTTTGTTCATCCTCACCAAAACTATAATAAAGTTTCTGTACAACAGTTAATAAACCATACTCCTTAACATGCATAATTAACTTTTCAAAAGATGTAAGCTTTGTTATTAGTTTCTTTATAGTCTAGACAGTGGAAGTTCCAACATCCTTTGATCTCTTACCACTAGCTCTTAAGGCTTTCTTCTCACCTTCTAATTCGTTTCTTCTTCATCGACAACTACCGGTTTCTTTGCTCGTTCCTTTTTCCTTTTCCTTGTAGTTACCGGTGCTTTAGGTGCAGGGGACTCAACGATTTTGTCTTTTCTCTTGAATTGTATCTTGGAAGGCTTCTCCTTCTTAGCTTTGACAGGTATCTCTTTCTTAACCTTTGCATCTTCACTTCTTGTTTTCAAATCGGTGGAGGTACCTGTTGGGGCACTTGATGCACTTGCTTGTTGTGCTGCATGTCTTGCTCTTGCTTCTGCAATGGCTTCCTTTGTAAAACCTTGTTTTTCAGCAAATGCCTCCACTTCCTTTCTCACTTTCTTAGCAATTACCGGTTTATTTAATTCAGAGTGCACCTGTAGAGATTTCTCCTTGTAGGTGCCAAGTCTTTCTGTAGTTGTATCTACTGGTTGAGTTAATAAGTGATTTGCATATGCCACCAAAATATCTGCCTCAACTTCATAACCCATAGGCATCACCCAAGTTGTCCTGGGATCAATTGCCTCCATCATACAGGTATCTGTATCAACCATGAAACAAATTGTATCCTTATATTTCTGGACAATACTCTCCAGTAACCTTTCTCTTGCATGCATCTTCTTCTGAAAATCTTTAAAATATCCCCATGCAATCTTATCAAAACCATTACCCAACATTCTAATGCTGTTCTTCATTTGTGATAGTGCCGGTGTGTCCTTAGACCACTGAACATCACCGATACCGGGAAAACAGTTCTGAAAGTAGAAAAATAAACCAATGATCAACTGTCCAAATTTAAACTTCAATCTCTTATCCTTCTTGATGGACTCTAGATTCAACATCAGTTGACCTCGCAATGCCTCAGACAAATCATAATCAACATCTTCCTTTATCATCCGGTATGCGGTATGAATGGCTGCAGCAGGGATGCTGTTCATCCTGCTAGAATGATATATCCGGTAACCAATAACCATTGAGGCATATTTAACTACTGGATTGTTAATATTATTCACTGTCATTGCTCTTCCATCCCATCTTGAATTAGTCATCTTTTCAACATCATTCTTAGGAACGGATCTCAATACTGGAACCTCACCGGTGGCACAAAGTCCGGTGACTGCCTGAATAGCTTCTTTTGTAATCTTATGTGGTCCGCCGAGCCACATAAATTGGTCGTGAATCCTGCTAAGAACATATCTGACATGTTCACCATCAAAATCATCAATGGAATTTAGTGTATGGTGAAAACCTTTCTCGGTAACCTTCTTAAACTGTTCCTTGAACACTCCATTCTTATCACACAGCAATTTATATTGGTCAAAGATCGCAAAAATACCAAGATCCTCCAATTTGCAATGATAAAAAGATATAACATGTTTTACATGTAACACTCGATAGGGAACTCTGGATAGGGCTATGGTGAGATCAGTTTCAACAGACTTAAACGGGTGCATTTTAAATTTAGGACAAGGTATGTCTGTAACATCTACTAGATGCGGGGTATCCATTGTCAAAGATTCAGACTTCAGAATCAGAAAATAGGATTTGTCGGATAAATACCTTTTTCCGCTTTCACAACTAGGGTTTTGACACCGACAATGTTCTCTCACCAATTGCCGATCGTGGATCACCTCAAATCTCCTCAAATCTCTGTCAATCCGGTCAGAAGCTGCAAACACAAACTTTTCTATGCTCTTCTCGCTCTCCGAGTGCTCACAAGAATCCAAAGTGACAAATGACATTCACAAGGTTCTTTTTATTTGCCCATTATCTACCACATTAAATGCTATTACTGGTAAAACCCTGTTGGTGTCTGTTTTATCATCTACCAAACATTAGGATAGGATACCCAAAGGTATTCTATCTTCTCCTGAAAAATCACTACTGATTCCAAGGTCTATATGTGCGAACAAGCCACTTTCGTGGAATAGCATCTTGGGTAGTGTATGCTGAAATTTCAAGGGGGACTTACATTTGACAAGTATCTTGAACTGTTGGACTTAGATGGATTTAGCAATTTTAGGCTCTTCTTTTTTTTTGGGAATTTTCTGGGATTTAGACTTTCAAAAGAAATGGAGAAAGGGAGATAGGGTTCAGGAAGGCTAATCTAATCCTACGAATTCTGGAGACGGTATCAATTGGGTGCCCTCGAGAAACCAAACCTTGCTTCGCCACACTAGGGACAACTACACAAGGCCGGTGCAATCTTCAATGGGTTGTGCTTATGATCGAGATGTTGGTATGCACAGGGGATGGGCTCAGACTAACTTTGCACGGTGAGATGGAAATCATCCATACACCAAAAGTATGAGCGGAGATGCACCATTAATTGACACTTATCAAATCCTTCATTCAAATTAACAACAATGAAAGCAAATCTAAATTATTTCTAACTAAGTGTTGAGGCAATTGAAACCATGCAAATCATTCAAATAATAGAGATTACAAAGCAGCGCACATGCAATATATTATCTGGAAATGACTTTAAGCAACAATACATCAAAAACCTCACCCTTTTCAAATGAGAGGAGGCAACCTTATATAGTTTCTCAAAATTAAACGAATGGCCGAGATCAAACAGTGATCAAGGGCCAAGATTGAAAGTCCTAAACCCTAATTAGGGTTTCCCGAAATACTATCAGTTCAAGCAAACAAAAGGGTGACAAGTGGCGCAGCTGCCAATTTTACTGAGGTGAGTGGCCACTTTCCTCATTCAAAGATTCAACGTATCTGGACATCATGAGCTTGACCTCCTCCATGGTGACACTTGGCAAACCGCCAATCTGGAAGTCGATGAGATCCACATCATCGACGCATGTGGCAAGGATGCCTTCCCACTCCACTGCTTGGGTGAGGAAGTTGTCATCGATGGAGAGGAAGTTTGCAATCTTCGAAAGATCGCTTTTGTTAATCATCCCTAAATCTCGGAAGAAGCTTGCCTGAATCTTGGCTCTCAGGTTCTCTGCTTGTAAATGCTTCTCCCTTAGGCTTTCCTTCTGCTAGATCTCTGATGCCACATGGAATACCTTGCCCAGGATCTCTCTAACCCTTGCCTCTGTCTCAAAACACTTGGTCTCGGATTTCTTCAGAACCTCAATCCGAGTGACCAGAGCATAGTACCACGTGCCGAAGTCGTACCTGTCTCCTGTCTGTATGATGCCTGCATCCACTAAGCTCTTCCTTGACATGCCTCGGATAACCTTCAGGTGAGGGAGTATTTCATTCTGAATTTCATCCACTTCTTCCCAATTGGATGCTAGATCCTAGATACGATCAATCAACAAAGAAGTTGCCTCATGTGTTGATACTAAGTTTTCTACTAGGGTGTCAGCACATATCACAGCGCCTGAAATCCACTCCTTTTCTTAAGTGTATGATCCCTTCATCTCATCATAGTCCTTCATTGATCCCTGCTGAAGAGGTTGTGGTGGAGTAGCTGGGACTTCATGGTTGAGTGGGCTGGTAAGATGGAGAACATACTTCCTCCACTACTGGTTCTCTTCTTCCACTTTCTTCCTCTTTTCTTTCTCATGAGCCAGCCTCGTCTTTAGAACGTTACAGGAGTCGTCAAAATATTGGATCTCTTGGTCCTGGGTAGGCTTACCCATCTCTATGGTGGTAATCTTGTAGTCGTCTGCGGTGACATTGTCCCTAGTCTTCCCTTCTTTGGGCACTACTATCTGGACTGTCCTGAATCCGGCACTGTCTCTCTGAATCAGGGAGAACTTCCTGGCTGGTTTGGGCGGTTTAGCTACGGCGGGTTCATTCACCTTCTCCAGGAATGCTGCGGTAACCTCCTCGGTTGAGTGGACATCCTTGGGAACCTTGGCCTTTATCCTTGCTCTCAACCAATCAGGAATGGTTGATTGTTCTATAGTGTTCCGATCAAACTCATCGTTTGCTTCTCTTGGGTTCGCTGGTATGCCATCCAAGAAGATTGTAGGGGCTTCATCTTGCCCCCTGTCTGGAGTTTGGAAGACCTTCTCCACCACTTCCTTAACTAGCTGGGAAAGCACTCTTACTTCATCACTCACATAGATGTTCATCTCTTGTTCCCCAATTGTACTTTGATCAGGCACAATGGAAGCAACACTTAGGATGGAGGGACTTTCGCTGGATTCTTTTCTCTCAACTACAACCCTTTTCCCTGTGCACTTTGTGGAGCTTCCACCCAACTCCTTTCTCTTTCGAGATCCAACACTTTCCGGATTCCGAGCATCACCGATGGAGGTACAAGGGTGGATGGACAGAGTATCATCCACTCCCATTAATTCATAAGTTAGAACCACACCTTTGGCCTTCAACTGTTTTGTCTTTTCAGACGCCCACCACCTTGAGTACTCAACCACCGACCTCATGAGGTCTGCTAGATCTGATTTTTCTCCCTCTGTCCAATCTATCAAGACTAAAGGTTCATTCTTCATCTTCTCAAAACCCGGCTGCTGAAGTTCTAGGCTTTCTTCCACCTGATCGGCAACTTTGAACACTTCCGTTGCTCTCACCATACTCAAAGGAATTCTTGACCAGAACCTCTTCCGGATCTCGAAACTATTGGCTGCATTAGCCCAGTAGTCTTCCAGATCTAGTCTGTGCTCAAACGTTGCCCCTTCGATCTTCTTTATCCTATGGAATGGAGCGAAATCTTTTCTTGCCTTGTATTGGTAGAAGGGATACCAAGCCAGTTCTTTCTCAGCGGTAGCTGCAGCCTATGATGATGGACATGTTTCCAGCCCATTACCAATTGTAAGTGAGGATGTCCCTGCCTTCTTCTGCTTATCCCTTTGAATCACTATATACTCCTCCAATTGTCTCACAACCTCAAGCAACACCACTCGGTTGGTAGGGTAAGCTGGAAGCTTGTATGGAGGCCCAAAGAATCCCTGAATTCGGAGGTAAGTGAACTTTGGATATTGGATGTACCAACACCCGAATCGACGGATGAAGTCCATAGACTCTTGAGAGAGCCTTTGGTGTAGGCCACCTTGAAGGGTCCGGGTAATGTGCATCAGGAAGGCATCATTCACCCTTTTGAAATGGAACTTCTCCTCCATATGGAGCTGGGGATAGCAATCATATACCGGAAATTGGTTCTCCTTGTTCCCAACTTCTCCTCTACAAGTGAAACCTCTGTACCTGTAGGTCCTGGCTAAAGAATAGAACAAGTAAGAACTCATGAAGAAAGTCCTATTCGCCTCCAGATTCCTTAGCTGGCTGTCTATGTTGTCGCTGATCATACGGGCCCAGTCTATCATTTTTACTCCATTAATTATTTCGTTAATGAAATAATACATCCAAGGTTCAAATGGAGCTCCCTGAGGATTTCCTATTATTCTATTGAGCAAGACAATCATGTCCCCAATGTCCTCCTTGAAGTATGCTCGCACTAGGCTCTTTCTCTGGCGTTTGGAGGCGCCCTTCCTCGGCTTGTCTAGCCAGGAATTATTGACTATGGCATAATATTCTTCCAGGTGATCGTGTTACAAACTGTTAGCTTTGTCCTTGGTCATATATACTGCGTTGTGGTACTCAAGGATCCTGAAGGCCTCTCTGATGGCCTCATCGCTGACATTCGCCAACACTCTTCCATCAGGTGCAACAATATCCTTACTGATGGGGTTGTAGTGTTTGGCACATTCAACTACTAGTTCATTGCACTGCATGGTAGGGAGGAAGCCGGCAACGTGCACGATACCACTCTTCATCATTTTTCGCGCAATGGTTGTAGGCACAAGGTTGTCCAGACCAAACATTCGCTTCTTAAACTCCCTCAGATTGATGTGTCCGAGGTTGGTGTCGCTGATGTTCTTCCACTTGGAAGTCATCCTTGACTCTGGAGGAGCATCTTTATCTACTTGGAACTTCATGGTGCTTAAGACCTGGAGATGAATGATGAAAACTTTAAGTGAGAAAATTTCTGCAGAATTTTGAAAAAAATAACGGGGCCGCGAAATGGCTAAGTGTTGGAAAATTTTCCATTTTTCACTCTCATACTTAGCCACAAAAATTGAATTTTCACCTCCAGACCCTCAGCCTTGAGGTCGGTTGAAGTCACCATCAAGTGTCAAAACTTAAAAAAAATTTCGTACTTAGCCAAAAAAATGATTTTCTTTCTCCAAATTTTCGAAAAAAATCATTTATTAAATTCTTAGAAAATATTCAGAAAATTCACAATTTTAATTTCACCTTTGACTTGGATAGGAATAAGGCTAGACTTTTCTCCAAAATATTGAGAAAATTCAGAAAGATGCCTTTCTCCAGAAGTCTGTAAGCCTTCTGCCAAAAATATTATCCCACTTCCAGCAATATCTAGAATTTCCTCCAGATGATCTTCAAACTGACATACTTTACTAAGCTCTCCTTAGTAATTTTGAACTTCTTGGTGTAATAATGAATTTGATAATGAAGTATTTGTAGACAAGGTTTAAGCAAAACCCCTAAAATCATCCAACTCATACTTCTAATTCTAAAAAAAAACTTTCCATTTTGATATAAGTTTGAAGATATTCATTAATCCTCCAATATTCCCTTTCAAAAAAAAAAAAACTTCCCATTTTGAATTAATATCTCAATAACTTTTTAATATTCTCTCAATATTCTCAAAAAAAACCTTTCCATTTTGGATTTATTTTGAGGATTTTTTATTTATTTAGATATTTCGTCATTTTGGATTTAATTTTGAAATCTCTGTGGATTTTGTGACATCATGTTGACTTTGTTTGACCTTCCATGTGTAGGTTGATTTTTCGAATTTTATCTCCATCTTTTTCAAATTTTGGCGGACTTTGCCAACCTCTCCAAGGTATGGCAGACTTTGGCTAGAACTCCTTCATGGCCTCCGTTAAAGTGAAAATTTGACTAAGGCTTTGGGGCGGACTTTGACCCTTGCTCCCACATGACCTCCATCAAGGTGGGGCGGACTTTGGAGTAGGCACCCTCAAGGTCTCCATCATCTTGACGGACTTTGGCTATGACACCCATGGACCCTCCTAGCCTATGGCGGACTTTGGAGGTTGCTCCCAACACTTGGCAAGCTTGGGCAGACTTTGTTGTTAGCTCCCACATGACTATGGCGGACTTTGGTATCTTCTCCATCTTGGGCGGACTTTGGCTATGACACCCATGGCCTCCAAACTCATGGCGGACTTTGGGCTTAGCACCCATGTGACCCCCCAAACTTTGGCGGACTTGGGAGAGTGCTCCTCCTTGGGCGGACTTTGGCGTTAGCTCCTTCATGGTCTCCTTCCTCCTTGGGCGGACTTCAACCTTAGCACCCATGTGACCTCTTCAACCTTGGGCGGACTTCAACCTTAGACCTCTTCAACCTTGGGCGGACTTCAACCTTAGCCCCTTCATGGCTTCTTAAGCTTTGGCGGACTTTGGCTTGGCCTCTTCATGGTCCCTTCAACCCATGGCGGACTTTGGAGTAGGGAGACATGTGACCTCCATTGGCATGGCGGACTTTAACCTTAGCACCCACATGACCTCCATTATGTAGGGCGGACTTGGAGCTTGGCACCCACACAGCCTCTTCAGCCTTGGGCGGACTTCAACCCTTGCTCCTCCATGGTCTCTTTAGGTGGGGCGGACTTTAGAGTGGGCACCCATGTGACCTCTAAACTCATGGCGGACTTTAGGCAAGGCACCCAGATGGCCTCCCTAAGGCATGGCGGACTTTGATGAGAGCACCCACATAGCCTCCTAAGGCATGGCGAACTTCATGCAAGGCTCCTTCATGGCCTCTTCAACCTTCGTGATGGGGTTTGAACCTGTAGAAACACTTCAAAACCCTTGTTAGCCAGATTTAGAAGAATTTTCAATGAAATTTCAAAATTTCACAGTTTAATCTAATTTAACCGGATTAATTTGAAATTTGAAATCCATGCTTAGGTGGATCATCTGAAGCAACAAAAAGCCTAAAATCTAGGGATTCATCTTTTTTAGGTCAAAACTTGGAATTTTCGATTTCCGGTCGAGGTTGGTCAGTAGTACAAGTGTAAACCCTAGGTTTGCATCCCGAAAAAGCAAAAAGCCTAAAATCTAGGGATTTAGCTTTTTTAGGTCAAAACTTGGAATTTTCGAGTTCCGGTCGAAGCAGGTCAGTGGCACAAGTGTAAACCCTAGGTTTGCATCCCGAAAAAGCAAAAAACCTAAAATCTAGGGATTTAGCTTTTTAGGTCAAAACTTGGAATTTTTGAGTTCCGGTCGAAGCAGGTCAAAATAGCCATACCGAGGATTGGGCTAAAAATGCCAAAAACGAAACTTCCTAAAAAATAGGAAAAAGCAAGAAAGCAAACTCTCTAAAAATAGAAAGTTGTCCAAATTCGTCCAAATCAAATGTGATCTTCGTCCTTTGGCCTCTCTAAGCACTCTGGTGGTGTTCATACTTCGGAATCACATAACTTGCAAAAAATAACTTTCAATTATCAGGGCCTGGAATGCTCTGAACTGGACAAGGCTTGGTGAAACTGCAGCAAAAGGTCACAGGATACTAACAAAATCCTAGAAAGCAGGAAAAGAGAGGGTCCCCATTTGCAATGGGGCGATGTGTGAAAAAGGTCACAACAAACCCTAAAACATCTTTAAACATACTACCAGTTCTCATAACACATCAAACCTACCGGTTTGATCATAAAATCACTTCTCAATATCATAATGCATCAAAGTATGCAGATTTAACTTATCTCATGGTCCTTCAGGGGGTTCTGAAATAGATCTAACATTAAGCTCCCCCTAAGCTTTTTAACAACTTAGTTTGTTGTTGAAGGGTTCTCCACGCTAGGTGAAGAGTTAGGATCTTTAGATGGTTTCTCATCATCCTTCTTTTTCCAGATTTTGTTCATTTCAACTCTTGTCTCCGCCACATCAATTTTCATCTTCCCCATCAGATTGATTTACCGGTTGATTCACCTTTGCTCTGCAAAACTTTGCAATATGTCCCGGTTGATGACAATGATAACAAGTCATACCAGATGCTCTCTAAGATCTAGCATTGCCTCTACTAGTCCTTCTGCAGTTCATAGCTACATGACCGTAATTATGACAGATTGTGCAAACCACATTCATCCTCTTCTCCATTTCATAGGGGCTAGACCGGTTAGCATAGGGTCTCTACCAATTAGGACTTCTTCGGTCATTAAAGGTTCTTTGTCAACCACCACCAAATCTTGGACTCTTGTGAGATGCCAGATTATTTGCTCCATACCTGCACTCAACAACTCTATGCCCATGCATGTTGCAAGTGTAACAATATCCATTAAAAGTTCTAGTCTTATATCCTTGATATGTATTAGGTCTATAACCATTAGTAACATTAGATCTTCTTTTACAAACATTAGCAGTATGTCTTGGCTTATGACAATTGAAACATACAGGTTTATAAGGTTTCTTACCAGTGGGTTTCTGAATTTTAGGTGCAGATTTACCTTCTTCCATGTTGACTTTTGTATCGGAAGACTCACCTTTCTCAAATGTAGTATAACCCAATCTAGTTGTGTCACCGTTCATCCTTTGTGATTGAATCTGTTCATCAAGCATGGTAGAACTTTTGTTAAACTTAGCAAGCTTTTCATTAGCATTAGCAAGTTCCTTTGTAAGATCTTCATTCCTTTTCATAAGAGTCTCTCTAAGAGACATTTCCATATCCAGTTCTGCCTTTATTTCTTCTTTTTCTTCTTTTTCATCATGCCAATGAGCATACAGGGTACCGACTTCCTGATTCAACTTAAAGATCTCATGTTCTTTCTCTTTGATCTTGTCTTCTGCTGACCTCCTTGCCTCAAGTTCTTGACTCATTCTGATGGTTAGGGCTTCTAGCTCTCTCCTCAAGTTAGCCTTCTCATCATCCAGTTTCTCCACTTCATCAACCAATGCATCTATGTTTGCTTCATCAAAAGAGTTGTTCTCAAAAACCTCCAATAGTTGTTCAGTTAGCTCTCTTCTCTTAGTAAGAGAAGCTTTATACTTGCCTTTCAATGTTTCTAGGGCTTCCTTAGTTTCTGCAAGTTTATTAGACATTTCCCTATAGCTCATTCCTTCCCCCATGTCTACCTTAGGAATCCTTCCCAAGCGGTTAAGCCTCAAGGAAGTTTGGCTTTGATAGCAATTAATAAACTTATAAGGCACTGAGAGGGGGGTGGGGTGAATCGGTTCAAGCAAAAACCTTAAGAATCTGATTACATCTCTTAACAGCTTTAAAATCAATAGGCATGCCAGGAAAATAATCACATAAGAAAACACTACATAAAACATGCCAACCATAACACAATGATTTATACATGGAAACCCAAAAGGGAAAAACCACGGTGGGAGTTAGTACCCACAAGATTCACTATCTGCATAATAGAAACCTCTGACCAGTTAAGGTCTTACAAATATGCCTTGTTAGGAGCAGACCCTGTTAGGAGTCACCCGGTGAAGGGATTTGCTATGATGAGCCCTATTAGGAGCAACCTCGCAAGAGGATTTAAACTCAGATGTTGAGCTACGCTGTTAGGGGATTTACAGATTAAGGCCTGTTAGGACCCTACCCGATTAAGGGATTTTGCTACTGTAACTGTTAGGATAACAACAGTTCAATGATCTTCATATAACACTTCTGTGTCTGATAAGATCCGCTTCAGTTCTCCAAAACTTCAACAACACATCAATACAGATCTTCACTAATCACCGCACAATCAAAATCTCAATATTCGCCTTCGAATCTCATACATGCATTCATAACTCATCACACTTTTTATAGACATCAACTTAGCCGACTCATAACCTTGGAACAATTTCCTAGGTTCAATGAATCTAGACAAACTAACATTACACGCCGAACTTATGTCGACCATCGACATAACAAACCAAAAATAAAACAAAACTGTACCGGTTTATTGATCTTAGTGACTTTATCACTACCGGTTAAGTGTTCTTCTAGATAGCCTGCTCTGTATATCAAATCTCGATCATCCTGTTGAATCTGCTAATGCGGTTATGAATATAGCACTAAATACTTGTCTCCATCACTCCTGTAAAACCGCATTATCCAACTCTTCATCAATCGCCTGTACTGGTTGCTTGAATGCAACTCTGTTCCAGTTAACCGGTTGAGGACCTATTTGCCGATTCATTGTTGAATTGTCTTCTCTACCGGTTGGCTTACAAGACATATGTGACTATAAAAGCATAGTTTCCATCAATGACAACATAAAACAAGTCACCAATCAACTCTTTACACCAAAACATCATCATCAAGCCAATAGTTAGGAATTCCTTGCCTTGGGGAGAATTGTGCCTAAGTAATGTACTAGGGCGCCAACACTTGATGGTCATGGAAAACTTCAAAATCACAAAATTCCTTACCAATGCAGAATCATTACCCAAATTCAAAGGCAGGTGCCCAAGTCAAGGTATCAAGGAAGAGCATGGAAAGGATGAATTTCCTCCATCAAAGTCAAAATTCCATGCCCAATCAGGAAGTTGAAGAGAAATTTTCTAAGGTATGGAAATAATGAAATTCCTTCACCAAACTGGATTCCACGTTCAAGTCAAAGAATGAAGAGATTGTTTAAGGCATGAAAATCCAAGGGTCAAGGAGGAATGGAAAAGTAGAAATCCCCTTGGGAATTTTTTAGAAAAATCCATTTTTAGACACCAAATCTCATCTAAATTTCAAAATCAGTGCAGATTTAGATTCGTGGGAGAATTTTCTTTCTCCTCGACCAAAACCCTAATTTTGTGGAAGATCCCTAAAAAATAGGAGATGGTGGAAAATTGTTGAAAATCTCCTCCAAAGCAAGGAAAGCTCGAAAAACTTCAAGAAAATTCTTCATGGATCAAATTTTTCTCCCCTGAAGTTTTCTCTCTCCAGAGGTTTCTTGCCAAGTGGCAGTTGGGTCAGCACATGTTGAGTCAATGGAGCATCTTCTGCGTGTAGCCGTCACGTGAAGGCATAGTGGCGACGCATTTATTGTTGGAATATTTTGACTAAGCAGTGGCCTGATCAGTGCATGTTGAGTGCATGTTGAATCTTTTGCATGCAACCTCCATATTTATGGTTTTATGATAGATTCCTTCTGCATGTTGCCGTCACATGAAGGGATGATGGGCATTTATTTCTGCATGGGGAATATTCATTGTATGTTGGGCAAATTTGATGTAATGGGGTGCATTTAATGCACAAATGGATGCCATTTTTGGGCTTATTTGAATTGATTGTATATCGGTTTGATGGGTATTAATTGCCGATTTCCACCTTGTTGCATATTGAGTGGAGAATCTTTTGGGAAAAACCCCAATTAGGGTTTTGCATGTAGCCAAGGCCAGAAGCCTATATAAGGGGTTGACCCCCCTCATTTGTAACAGGGGGAGACTTGTATGGAATTGTTGCGATAAGTTTTGAGATAATAACAGTGAAACATTGTTCTCTAATGGTGTCCACTTAAGTTATTTTTCAAAGCTTGCATGGTTTCACCTTCCTCACTGAGAGTAGAAGTAGAATAGTGCTTTGATTTCAATGGAGAATGTAATGGTGTTTGATGAATTTCCATGGTTCATGCTTTTTGCATCTTGCTGATTGTAAGTTGCAGTGCAAAGTTAGCTTGAACCCCGAATTTGTGCTAAGTTCGATTGTGAATAGTCGTTTGGATTGCGCTGTGTTGGGTATTTAAATGCACTTTCTCAATGTGAAAATCCTCCAACATCCTCAAAAGATTGCATCAGTTCTTGTGGAGTTGTAGTTAATCTTGTCAAAGCAGAGCATGGTTTATTTGGAATTTGTCCACCAAAGCATTAACTGTTGATATCACTGCCCTTAGGAGTAGATTTAGGCCTTTCTAACCCTTTACCCTTTATTTTCAGTTCATTTTAGTTCGTTCAAAGCAGAAGCATCACCAAATTGCTATATCTGATGATGAAGTTCCATGCCATATCAAAGAAGTGAAAGAATGATTCAAACGTAAGTCCCCTTGGATTACCAGCAATCACATCAGTCAATTGAGTCACGTTCATTGCGAAAAGGAACCTTGAAGTCGATTGTTTCAACTTCTTGCAAGCTTAGCATACAATCGTACTTTGATCAAGAGAGAGTGAAGTTACCGTTAGGCAACTTTATTCTGTGTTAGGCGTTGTCATAAAAGACACGTCAACAGGTCACTCAGGAATGGTTGAAAGATATAAAGGCTAAAGGGCCTGTTGATGGTGAAAGTTTGCACTTTTGGTCAACGCAGAATAGAATGCTGAGTGTACACTATGCTCTCTTGAATAAGGAAATCTCTAATGCTATTCGAGTTGATCATAGGAGGTAACCTCAATGTTCCAATTGTCAAGTCTTGACTTGCTAAGGATAACTCAGTGTTGATGTGTTTTGCTGGTAAACACGAGGGGACTTATGCATTTGACAAGCTGGTTTGCATCGAGTATGGCAATTTGGCGATGCTCTACTTCTCAAATTGGGCGAAATAAATTGCAAAGGGATAGGTTTTAGAGATCCTAAGGAGAATGATAGTAATGGTTGGTGTTGTAGGTAGACAAATTTCGAATAAAACTAGTTCCTGCTCAGCCAGAGATAAACTCACAACTCCGCAGGAATAGTGCAAGCTCCAAGGGAAATACAAGGATTTTTAGACTATGAATATTCGTTTGGTATTCAATTCTAGTGCAATTTAAAACAAACATTCATAGTTGAACTAAGAGCAATGGTAAGCTCAGACTAACCATGCACGAAGACCTATAGTCAGCAAGCCTCCAATGGTATGAACCTAAAATCAAATCAAATACGCTCACACTTCACCATTAAGATCACTTCACTTTAATTAGCTAGATGAAGAGAAACCATGCAAACAAGTTAGGGCAAATGTCAAAACACCATATTTCAATGCTTTGTTCATCTGCTGCAACTGCCATTACAACAATTTCTGTCCAACAACTTACTCTATCCTACTTCTATTTCTAACTACTGCTACTTCTAACCTTCTAACTGTCTAGCCTTTCTAACCCTTTACAATGAGAGAGGCATTGGCATTTTATAGGTTTTACATTGTTCCAAATATAGACCTAATGAGAGCTATACTTCATTTACCAACCTCCATTTCACTTCCAATTGAAGACAAATGGAATATAGAGTCCCAACTTTTTTCCTTAATAAGTTCCAAACACCACAAAATCCCTATGCACTTGCAGTGCCAAGTCTGAAGCTCCCAAACTTGCACAAATTCTCTTCAAAGCTTCACAAACTCTAAGCTTGAGTTTGTTTATACCCACACAAGGAAGTGACCAGCTATACCATACTTATATTTTGTAATAACCCCCTTAATTTTTTTCAGATTTTCCCAAATTACAATCAACACAACACTCGTTAGGGTTAAGAAATGAAAACCAAATACTGCTGAAAGTAACCCTTCCACTTTCTGATCACCGAGAGCCCAATATGGGAAGGTGAGAGCATACAGTGTTGAGGGGTTCGTTAGATGCAAATAACTGAAAATGATTACAATGCTTGGGCGGCAAGCCAGCCCCTTTCGCTTGTACGACGGGAGGCTGTAAACACTAAGATCACTTGGTGGTAAACCAGCCAAGGACAATCCAAAACTGAAATTGCAATCACTCAACTGCTTATCTAGCGGGAGGAATAGAAATGAAATTACAAATCAACTCTACCACTTATGCAGCGGGAGGACAATATTACAATAATCAAGAAGGTAGCAAAGCCAACCTCTTCCACTTATGCAGTGGGACTAAGAGCAACAATCCAAACATAGTTGTTAGTACTACTAATCAACTTTACAATGCAAACATGGATTATCAAAATTACTAGAAATCACTGTCCAAAGCTAGGGGGCGAAGCCAGCCTCTTCCACCTATGCAGTGGAATTAGAGAAATCAATAGAAGTGTTGTTAGTACTACTAACCAGCATTACAAAATGATTCATCATAGTTATTCAAGTGCTAACAACCAAACCAACAACTGCAACTAACAATAGATATTTACTCCCAAACCAACATAAGCTAAACACACCAAGAAATCTCTTCACACTACCAACTTCGAATTCTGAAAATACCAATAACCCATTGGAAAACATAGACCAGCAAGTTACAAACACACTAAAATGCTCACAACTCGCCCAAAACAACTCCGAATGACTTGAAAACAGAAGCAAATGAGAGATATGACAGAGATGATACAACTAGAACCTCAAACCTGCATCATAGGCACCAAAACCAAACAACACGCAACCCGAGGAAGTCAAGGAATGGTATGACCCAGCTAGGAAGTACGATTTGAAATATAAAATTCAAATCAGCAAATGAGGATCTACAAATTGGTAGACTCCATCGCTTAGGGGAAAGAATTAATCAGAGCCAATACCCAGAATGACTTGGTGAACACATAGGGACCCACGAACAAATTTCTACTTCAGCACACACCAACCAGCAACATGAACACTCAGAAAACACTCCAAACATCTGAAACTGATACACAAATCTGCAACATTGTTCCTCAAATCTACCCCTCTAAATGAAGAGCAGGCACAAGCTCAATTAGTTGCTATATTGCAAGCAAGAAACCAAGCGGTATCTAGGAGGTAGGCATTCCTCGAAGCTTCACTCCAAATATTGGCAGCACTTTATATTTTCTTGATGGATCATAAATGAGGAGCCTAGCTCTCATATTTATAGATTCAAAGACTCAAATTCACATTGAAATGGCACCCAAATTCCTATCTTCTCATTTGAATTTCATTCCAAACATATCCTTGACTTGGCGTCCCCCTCCTCTAGGCATAAGTTCGAACTTTTCCTTGGTATACAACTTTGCAACATAAAACATTATAAACATGGAATGTTTTTTCATCCTCAACGCCATCTAAATTAGGAAAAATAATAAGATTTTAAGTAAAATGTATTTTTCCTTCTCTAAGCCGACCAACACAATAATTAAATATTTAACTTTAGGATAAAGTATTAATATTTAATAAATCACTAGCAAATCAAATACTGATCAATGCCAATTTGAACTATGATTTGAAGTGTTGAAAACCATCAAATTGAACTGGGTTGGAGCTCTGCACTGAACTGCTAAAAATAGCACTTCTTGAAATGGCACTTAGTAAAAATAGTAAGTCTTGAAAGTAACTCCAAAAAGTTTGCTCTTCGAACCCTGTGGATGAGCTCATAAAACCCAGAAAAACCTCAAAACCTTGACAACTGCCACCAAAATAGTAAGTTCAGAATTCTCTTCGAAACTGAATGCATGTCATACCTCTGCAAAGCTTTCAGAAAACTCAGAAGGAATCCACAATCAGAATCGTAGAATTTTAACTAGTTAAGCATCAAACAACTCACACAAACCTCCTCAAAAGTGGGAAACCCTAATTTTTGCTTCCAGTTAGCCTACGTGTCTCTGGAATAGGCTAATGACCCATTGAACTTAACCTCACTGAGAAGGGGACATTACATATTTACACTTTGTTTGGTACAAATAAGATTTTGGTTGCCCTAAACATGGATGCCTAGGGCCCAAAAATGGTACGGCTAGGGTTTGTAAAATCCTAAGATGGAACACTCTTGTCCTTTGATGTCAACAAAATCTTCAAATTTCCTCGCATCAAATATGCTTCGCATAAAATTATAATTTGTAAACAAATCTCAATAATTTTATCTTCAACACAATCTCAATTGGGATGGTATCTCTCTTTCAGCACAAATCTTCCAACTTCAAACAGTAATCTTTTAGCACAACTTGTGATTTTGAATGAATCACATCGTATTGGCTAGGGATGATCTTTCACTCTCAAAACCAATCTTCACCATAGGGTTGTTGTTGAACAACCTACTCAACCTGCACAATTGGGGTTCCCCAAAAATATCAAACATCTAGAATATCAAGAAAGAGGAAAAAATTCTCTCAACATCCTTTCATAACCCCTTGGGATCTTTCTAGAAGTTATATTTAATAACCATTCAACAACTTCCTAGAAAAATCATATTTTCCCTCCTTATAATAAATTGACTTTTATTTTAATTTATTTTGAAGTTGAACCATATGAGTCACTTTATAATTAGAATAATTATATTTCCACACAACTACCAAGTTGAGGAAAATGCTAAATGGTCCAAATATGAATTTTGACCATGCCAAGAAAACCTCAAATTCTTAGGATATCAAACTTTTTGAAAATTGGTGCTTTCGAAAAAGAAAACTTCTCCAAGAAGGCTGCTCGCATGGCAAGCGAGAAAAAATTGTACCATTGGAGAGCTTTGAGAGTGTCGAAACTACATCCGAAAAGTACCATTGGACTCATCTTGATTACCTGAGCTCACTGTGATTGGCAAAATTCCTTTATGATAAAGTTGGCATTCTCCAAGATGTAATAACCACCCTCAATTTTTTTATTGACAATATGTAAGCTCAACACAAACATATTAACAATAATATATTTGCTGTTATAAAGTGTTAATAGGTGTTAGCCATCACCAAATCACACACTTATACCAAGAAATGGTACGACCTGTACTAGGGCATGCAAACCAAGCAACAAACCCTTTCAAAATATATCTCTTATATATTGATTGAAAAGGAGCAGAAATCTGCTTACAACTTAGGCCAAACACAAGGCCGATCTGATACAATGAAAGATAGCACCTCTCCTAGATGCAAATATTCAGTCAAATATGATTTCTCCTTGATATCGATCTGCTTGATACAAAATGGTGATCTGCTGCATATGTACGAACTCCTTTTGAAGTGCAAAATGATTGTATTAATGACTTGATTATCAAATGAATGATCATCACCTTGTTTATATACAAAGCAATGTGACCTTTTATTTGAGTCGGCCTCTTTTAGAAAATAAAAGAATAAAATTATTATTTATAACAAGGCCGACTTGCCTTGATATTTATTCATTTATCATTTATTGTTTTAATTTCGAGAGAAATATATCTATCGCCGCTATAACATTAACACTCCCTCTTAGCTAGGAAAGTATCTTTCCAGATATCGATGTCATGGAGTCTCTCAACATGACACCCACAATGACTACACTCATTTGTGGAAAAGAGTTCATCGTAGAGTCTCTCAACGTGATATCGTCATGGAGTCACTCAACATGACGTCCACCATGGCTACTCCCATGTGTGGAAAGAAACATGTGCACAAGTGCCTATCACGAAGTCTCTCAACGTGATGTCGTCATGGAGTCTCTCAACATGATGTCCACCATGGCTACTCCCATGTGTGGAAAAAATATAAGTACAAAGGGTTCATCACGGAGTCTCTCAACGTGATGTCATGGAGTCTCTTAACATGACGTCGACCATGGCTACTCCCACGTGTGGAAAGAATCACATCTTTGTCTCAAAGATGGACGAGGGCTTTCACCTTTTATTTTTCCATTTCGAAGAAATATGCATTATAGCATAGCTCACTGATGTCGAGTCTCCTTCTCAGCAAGCGCGACATTCTCCACTTCTCCAAGCTTGTCCCGGAAATATGCAAACTTCACTTTGGAAAGAGGCTTGGTGAGAATATCAACCGTCTGATCATCAGTGCAAATGTACTTGAGTTGAATTGCTTTCCTCAGCACCATATCTCTGTTGTAATGATACTTGATCTCCACATGCTTTTTCCTATCATGAAACATTGGATTTACTGAGAGCTTCACATAGCTTTGATTATCACAATGAATCACAGCCGGCTCCAATGATTGCCCAAACAATCCTGTAAGGAGCTTTGGAAGCCACACTACTTCTCGAGTTGCTACACAAGCTGCAATATATTCGGCCTCAGCAGTGCTAAGTGCCACAAAAATCTGCTTCCTGCTACACCACGAAATCATGGCAGATCCCAAACTGAAGCAGCATCCAGAGGTGCTCTTCCTATCAGTTACACTCCCGGCCCAATCAGAATCAAAATAGCCTTGTAACTTTAAATCTGCATAGGAAGTATATCTCAAGCCATATCCCACTATGCCACGCAAGTATCTCAAGATATGTTTTGCTGCAACTAGATGTATTTGTCTTGGCTCACACATGAATTGGCTAAGAGAACTCACCACATAACAAATGTCTGGTCTAGTATTGACTAGATATATCAATGATCCAATCAATTGTCTGTACATGGTGAGATCTATCAATGATCCAATCAATGATTCACTCAATTTTTTCAAATTTGTCTCCATAGGAGTAGACATAGACTTGCAATACATCACCCCAAATATTTTCAAGATGTCTATAGTGTGTTTTCCTTGGCTTAAAATAATTTCATTTGGTCTTTGCCACACTTCCAGTCCTAGGAAGTAATGAATAAAACCAAGATCCTTCATCTCAAACTTGGAGGCTAAATCTTGCTTGCATTTGACAATGAGATACTCTACTCCAGTGAGAAATAAATCATCAACATAAAGAACCAATATCAAAACCTCACCATCAACTACCTTGAAGTAAAGATTGGAATCTGCATCATTCTTGAAGAATCCCAAGCTCAACAAATATCGATCAATCCTTTCATACCATGCATGAGGTGCTTGCTTAAGGCCGTACAATGCCTTCTTCAATCTGCATACATGAGACTCCTTCCCATGAATCACAAAACTATCTGGCTACTCAGTGTATACTTCTTCTTCAATCACACCATTAAGAAATGCAATCTTTGCGTCCATTTGATGTAGCTTCCACCCTTTGGCAGATGCAATAGCAATAATAGTCCTCATAGATGTATATCGAGCAACATGAGCAAATGTCTCCTCATAATCTATTCTCTCCTTCTAAGAGAATCCTCTTGCCATGAATCTCACCTTGTGCTTCTCAATGCTATCATCAGCTGCATGCTTGATTTTGTAGAGCCATTTGGAAGACACAACTGATTTCCCTTTAGGTCTCGGAACAACATCCCAAACATCATTCTTGATGATGGATTGATATTTCTTGTATTGCATCTCTCCATACTTGATGATTGGAGGCTTCTTCAAAACTGGAAGGCTCAGAATCAATGATGTGACTCATCAATGCCACATAACCTGGAAACTTTTGTGGTCTCTTCCTTTCCCTAAAGGTGCCTCGAGGAGTTGCATACTTTTCTGCCTCTTGCATAGTTTGTCTAGCCCATAGAGGTCTCTTTCAACCTATAGCAATGTCTCTTGGTCTATTAGTTGGTTCTATGGGATCAACTGGATCAATAGTCTTAACTGACTCATTAGACTCCCTTTGAATCTGAGAAGTATGATCAGGAGATATGACCATATCCTGAGTAGTCTCCTGCTCTTCACTATCCATCTCCATGTAAGACCCCTTAGATCTTTTGAAGGCTACTTCCTCTTCGAAAGAGACATCCCTGCTGATCTCAATCCTGTAGGCCTGTGAAGACTCACTGTAACCCACAAATATTCCTTTCTTGCCTGATGGTTCTAGTTTAGATCTTTTATCTTTAGGCACATGAATATAAATAGGACAACCAAAAATTCTTAAATGACTAACCTTAGGTTTCACACCTGTGAAGGCCTCTTCAGGAGTCATGTTTCCTAATATTCAACGAGGGCTTCAGTTTTGAACATATACAACGGTCCTGGAAGCTTCTGCCCAAAAGAAAGTCAATAAATCTTAATCATGAATCATAGCTTTGGCTGCCTCAACTATGGATCTATTCTTTCTTCCGGCAACTCCATTTTGCTGAGGGTTGTACGAAACGCAGAACTCCCTCTTGATCCCTGCCTCAATGCAGAAATTACGAAATCCCCCAGAAGTGTATTCTCCTCCATTGTCTGGTCTCAGAACTTTAATTTTTTCCCCGAACATGTTTTCAACTTGAGCCTTGAATTCTTTGAATCTATCAAGTACTTCTTCAGACTCCTTAGATTTCAAGAAGTAAATCCAAGTCTTCCGAGATAATCATCAATGAAAATCACATAATACCAAAATCCACTCAAAGATGCCACAAACATTGGTCCACATAAATTAGAATGAACAAGATCTAAAGTTCCCTTTGATCTAGTATCACTACTATGAAAGGGACTCTTGATGTTCTTACTAAGTGCACATCCTCTGCAAATGCCTTTGTGCTCCAGATTGAGCTTTGGTAGCCAAATAACCATCTTCTCCATGGATGGAAGAGCTCTGAAATGTAAGTGAGAAAGTCTCCTGTGCCATAGCTCACTTGAACTAATAGAGTTGTGCAATAATGCCTTAACTAGATGAATAGAAAGTCTGTATAGGCTCTCTTGACAGACACCAATCACATGCGTTGTTTTGATACTAGAGTTCTTAGGCCAAACAAGGACTTTCCCTTCAGAAAAAGCAACCTGGTACCCTTTGTCCTCCAATGCTGAAATGGAGACAAGATTCCTTTTGATTCTTGGTGCAAACAAAACATCACTCAAATGAAGTGGGATGCCAGTAGATGAAGAGAGCTAGTCCTAGCTCCTCTTACAGAATAACAAGCATCATCTCCGATTATCACTTGCAAGTTGGTTTCTCTTTCTACCAAGTTCGAAAGATGCTCACGATATCCTGTAATGTGATGTGAAGCACCACTATCGGTTGGGATATTGCTTGAAAGAGCGGAGATGTATAGAAATCCCCCTGAGTTGTCTCTAGATTCCTTTTGAGGTGACACATCATCAACATCAACAGTAGAAGCATGTTGCTTTGGTTTTGATATGCAAACTCGAGCATAGTGACCATACTTGTCACACCTAAAACATTGAATGTGAGAGAGATCCTTATTCTTCTTTGGTTCAGGAACAAAATCTGATTTTTTGTCTCTATTCCTCTTGAAATTGCCTTTTCTCCCTTCTCTTCCTTTCCTTCTGGAAGCTTGAGTAGCAAGGACATGTTTCTCTTCTTTATAAGAGCTTCGCCCATTTCCTATTGCTGCCAATCTGGATTCTTCTTGAATGCAGTTAGCTCGAAGACGATCAAACTTGGGCAACTTAGATCGTCCACTAATGCTTTTGATAAAGGGCTCCCAAGATTGAGGAAGGCCATTCAATGCCAACATAACCAGGTCTCTATCTTTAACTATCTCCAATGGCACATAGCTGATCTCTCAACTCAACAATCTTCATGAAGGAGGAGATTACTGAATCTCCTTTAGCCATTTTTATATGATGGAGCTGTTGTCTCAAGGCAAGAGCTTTGCTAGTATTGTTGATCTCATACAATCCTTGTAGAGTTTCAAACATATCTTTGGCTGTCTTCATCTTGGAGATAATCGGCACTAGATGATCTTTTATGGAGTCTATCAAGATATTCCTAGCCTTTGTGCCTTTTTTCTTCCATTGAGTTTTCTCAGCATCATCGGATGGCTCGGGCATATCAATTTCCACGAAATCTTGAAGATCATTTTCTTCTAAGACAATAAGAACTCTGAATTTCCAAGAGGTGAAATTTGATGCACCATCAAGCCTATCTTCAAGCTTGACTCCGTTCACCATCTTCGATACTTAGATAGACTGCCCTAGATAAGGAGAAGACTTCACTGCTTAAACAAATCTGTTCCGATCTTGCTTAAACCCGCTCTGATACCATGTTAGTTTTTAGATCAGAAATGAAGATAAGCAGAAATACAAAATGATGAGCAACAGAACACAGCAAATACCCTGGGAAAACCCTCCTTGAGGCAGAAAAATTCAGCCAAAATATATCTCTTATATATTGAATGAAAAGGAGCAGAAATCTGCTTACAACTTGGGCCAAACACAAGGCTGATCTGATACAATGAAAGATAGCACCTCTCCTAGATGCAAATATTCAGTCAAATATGATTTCTCCTTGATATCGATTTGCTTGATACAAAATTATGATCTGCTGCAAATGTATGAACTCCTTTTGAAGTGTGAATTGATTGTACGAATGACTTGATTATCAAATGAATGATCATCACCTTGTATATATACAAAGCAATGTGACCTATTTGAGTCGGCCTCTTTTAGAAAATAAAGAATAAAATTATTATTTATAACAAGGCCGACTTGCCTTGATATTTATTCATTTATCATTTATTGTTTTAAATTTGAGAGAAATATATCTCCCACCGCTATAACATTAACACTTTGACTGTTTGCATCTGCAAAAGTATTGCCTCCTTCTATGCCTTTTTTTCTCTTCTCAACTTGGTCTATCCAAATGAGATCATCAATGAATTTTTGTGTGCCATTAACTCTTGTGAAGACTTGTACCATTTTCTCCTGTGACCAAGAATTGATTCTTCAACTTTGACGATTCCCTAGGCCTTTGATAAAAAATTAGCAAGGTCGCTTTGCTCATATGTTTCTTCTTCAACTTTTGGATAGGCTTCACTACCTTTTCGATCATCTTGGAGCTCCTTCTAACTTGATTTTGTTTGGGAATCATTCTTGAACACTTTCTACATGTGAACATCCCTCTCAACTTCTGAATTGTCATCACTAGAATGATGCATGGTCTCATCACTAGTTGCTGTTCTAAATTTTTCAGCTAGCTCAACTTCACGACTAACAGTAGCAACACCTTTAGTAGACTCATTTTGGGACTTCATGCCATATACCTCTATAGATGTGACATTTTCCACTACTTGAGAGTTTTGAATGTTCATCTTGATTGCATTTTGGCTCCACTTCAGAAATTTATGCTGTGAATTTCTCTTCCTCGTCCTCATGTTCCACTGTCAAATATGGTTTCAACCATACTTGGAAAACTTGGCTTTGGCAAAAACTCAACAAATTAAAAAATAGGTTAAACTTCATTAGAAACACTTTTTTTTTTTTCGCAAAATTCAATGATGAGATGTATCCAATGAGAACGAAAGTGTTTTCTATTAAATTTGATTAATTTGAATGCAAATTGAGTACAAAATCGATCCTCGTGCGGAATCTTGATGGCTCATAGCTTGATACAATAGATAGCTGACAAAATGAAAATATTAAAACTAAAAGTAAATACAACATTTTACATCTTCATCTTCCCTGATCTATTGAAAACTAGGGGAGATGTAGAGGGTCTAGTCCTTGGAGCTCACTGTGGCTCCTTGCTTGGCATGGAGGGCAATGATTCAACCTCCATCCTAGTAGTAGATGCCGATGGAAATGACTCCTCATCCTCATAAATGTCATCTGATTCTAGACCTCCTGCTGCACCCACCTTCTTCAATGCCTGCCTCTCGAAATTAAGAAAGGTTTCATCCTGCCATGTCCAATCACTATAAGGATCTACCTCATCCAAACCAATCGGATCATCAGATTTGTCCTCTACTCTTCTTGTGCACAGCCGAAGGTTGTATCACACAAATACAAGGTTATTGAGGCATTTTTTAGCTAATTATTCCTCTTTGTCGTGTGGATGGCCTCAAACAAGTTCCAATTGCGCTCACAACTGGATGCACTACATGGTTGGCATAAAATGGGGAGGGCATATCTTTGGAGACTTCACCTCAATCTGGGTTGTTATCCTTTGAATGCATGTCATGAGGCTCTCCATAATCTCTCCATTAGGATTTGAGAGGGTGTTTGAATAGAAAAAAAAGAGGTTGAGCAAAGTGAAGGTAAGCCAATACAAGAAGTCTTGACAATCACACCTATTTGTAAAAATCTTAAATGTTTCTATGAGTGTGTTTCTACCATACCAGAAGATTGGAATTTGTATGTCAATTGGACCTTGGAAAATATCTCTCCAAAATTCTTCGAGGCCCCTTAATGTCAAGTTGGCTTATAAATGAGTAAAAAACATGAGCTATGTATCTTAGAAAATTGGTTGAGTCTCCTACCAACATTTTGGTAAGTCAAAATTTGTTAGTGTGTTGACACCTTGGCAACAACCGTGAGGTAAAGGAAAGCATTGAGCATGCAAGTAGAATATAGTCCTAGCTTGGCGATTATCATTAGTGGTTGGAAAATAACTTAGAGAGGAATTTTGTTATGTTCCATACGTGGTTAGCTTGAGGATCTTTCTTCAACCTCCTCAATTGAATTTTGCATTGCAAATACAAATATGGTTGTTATGTGTACAAATTTAGTGGTCATGTTTAAGGGGGAGCTGATAAAAATGGGGATAGGATTCCTAATTGTAACCGGAGTTGTTATTTTTATGTTTGCATTCTAATTTAGTGTTTTATTTGGCGTCATGGATGATGTGGTCCACATTGATATGTAATGAGTTATTTCTCTTATTTTATATTTCTTTTATAACGGATATGAGTGGTCAAGTTAGATAACATTACCAATTTGTTTCTTAATTTGGTTTGGTCACAGATAGCTGCAATTTTTTTTTGGCGCATAACTACGTTGACTATGATTGGATTCCTATTGAAAGAAAGGTGTCAAGTTAGTTTTCACAAGGAATCTTCTTTTTCAGCTATAGGGAGAGAATTTTCTTTAGATGGTGTGATAATCCCTTATCTATGAAAAATAAAAGAAATATATTTAATTTGTTTTAATAAAAGAAATGTTATGTAAATAATTAAATGAAAGGATATTTAAATATATTGTTTTATAAATATTTAATGAAATGTAATTAATATATTAAAAGAGAAATAATATATAGTATTTATATATTTTAAATGAAATATATTAGGCAGGAAACAAGATACTCCATTCAACATAATTAATATGCAATACATGTTAAAGGTAATCCCGAAAGGGGGATGGGTTACCTCCGCACGGAGTGGTGCGTGGGTAAGCACAACCCCTCACGGGTTATAAAGGAGGCAGCGGTAAAGGCACGAAAAGGGGAAGAGGAGCGGACTGCAGAGGAAAGGTAAGGGAGAGCAGTTTGCGGAAGAAGGTAAGGAATTGAATTCCTACTTACGTTAAATAATATAAGTATAGTATTTGAAATGTTATTATTACTAATAACATTAGGTTATGTTAATTGTAAAACTCATTAATATTATTTAATGTTAGTTAATAAGAAACGGGCAATGGGTAAGGTTCATTAAGAGATGATGTTAATTGTAGTCTAGTGAATATTCGTACATATATTAGTGTATAATATTCACTAATCACTAAAAATAGGTAAAAGATATAATTTGTTAATTGTTGTATACATAAGCTTGCATATTAAGAAAGATTATGAATACAAGGTATTTTAAGAAATGTAATGCACATGTAAAAGATGGAAAATTATATATATCTATGTTAAGTAAGAATACATTAAGAATTCATGTTAACACAAGGGATAGTTTATGAACTGAAACTATTATGCAAATGTATGGCTTGGTTGACTAAAACTCAACCAAGAAGAGAAGGATCTGGTCAATTCCCCTTGAGGACTTGGATGATGGAGGCATCACCCAAGCCAAGGAAAGGCAAGGGTCTTCCTTGGCTGGCTTGGGTATAAGAGGTTATACCCAAGACAGGACTCAAGGTCGGGCCGATCCCCTCTGAGGACTTGGATGATGAAGGCATCACCCAAGGCAAGGAATAGACAAGGGTCTTCCTTGGAGGGCTTGGGTGTAAGAGGTTACACCCAAGACAGGTTTCGAACTCATCTTCGATTTCCTGGAGGGCTTGGGACCAAGGGGTTGCAAGAAGGCGGGCCTCACGGCCGCCTAAGTACATACTTACGTATGGCATTGTATCCTTTTTATTAGATGGAAATTATGATTATTTTAATTAGGCATTGAAGTTAGATTATAATTTAGATTACTTATATATATATATATATGTATATATTTGTCATGTTCTAACAATCTGTTTTGCAGGTTAATGATCTCTAAATAGTAGGGACATTACAGATGGATTCAACTTTTCTTTTCAGAGTTAACCTCTAGTGGCTTTGTAAGGATGTTGAGACTGCCTCTAGGGGCACAAGTCTAAATGTTAGCATTCCTGCCTTTTATAGGGAGAGAGTTTTGTTCAAAAACCTATTGTTAGATTGATCTAGCATTTTTTATCCTTAATGTGATAAAGGTTATTTTTGGATGTTGCAGGAAAGCTAGATGTCGATTAGGCATATGAGACCCTTCTTGTGGAAGCCTACAAGAATATTTCTTTCCATATTTACTTTATAAATTGTTAAAATCAAAGTACTTCATCTAACAAATTGAAAGCAAATCTAATTTATTCGAGGAAGAGGTAACCATGCAAAAACAACACAAGTAATCACCAAAAATTCAATGAGCTACTTTTATTATTCTGGTAGTTTCTAGCAACAATCTCATAAAATTCTCCCTTATTAGAAATGAAGGGGGCGAACCCCTTTTATAGGCCTCAAAAAGAAATGAACGACCAAGATCAAATTGGAATCAAGGGCCGAGATTACACCATGCAAACCCTAGTTAGGGTTTGACCAAGAATAACCCTTGTGGCGCAAGGTAGTGGGTTTGGTAATTAATGAGACAACATACCCACTAAGAATTTAATAGCTCATCGCCTAAAATAGCACTCCCACTATTCCTCTCTCTGGTGGCAAATGCAATGAATCGGTTCATGACTGTTTCAAGCTCACCCACAGAGACACTTGGCACAGTCTCGAGCTTGTACTCTATAATGGCCACGTCCTTCTTGCACCTGCTGAAAATCTTTTCCCATCCTGACATTTCCCCGAGTTCTACGCATGATGGTTGAGAATATGGAGACGTTCTCCAGATCATCCTCTGAGAAATATTCCATGTAAAAGAATTTCTCCAGCTCATTTCTCAAATTATCTGCTACCATCTCCTCATCGCCCAATCTCCTTGTGAACAAATCTTCAACTGTATTGAGGATTCCTTCCTGAATGTTCTTAATTGCTTTCTTCTAGTTGCTTGATGTCTACTCAACTTGTCAGAGTCAAAAAATTTCTCTAATTCTATCATACTTGGGGGAATGGTATTTGTCTTTAAATACATAATTCCTTCAGTGTTGAATTCAGCCTCTTCTAGTTCTTCCTCATCAATGAT
Source organism: Cryptomeria japonica (assembly GCF_030272615.1). Lineage (NCBI taxonomy): Eukaryota > Viridiplantae > Streptophyta > Pinopsida > Cupressales > Cupressaceae > Cryptomeria > Cryptomeria japonica. Next base: position 555,794,431 of record NC_081411.1, on the reverse strand, counting down.
TTGAGTGGCAAACACATCTGCATTTGTGAGAAATTTAAGAATATGCTTGTCATCCTCAAATACTTGGAAATTGGTGACATTGTCAAGGACAGAGGGTACTGAAGTCAATTCCACTATGAATTTCTTTAAACCAAACATGGCAAGAGGTTCTAACGAACTAGCCGCTTGTGCTAATGAATTTTGCAACACCTTCGAAATATCTACCCCAATTTTTTATAAATGGATAATGCATATGTTATTAAGAGAATTTAAACTAAGGTATGCTTTAAATGATTTGTATTTTTGTGTCCCATAATACATTTTGTTTAGTTCAATAGATGTTAATGCCTTGTACCCATGTGGATCTGAACAAAACAATAGCAATTTTGAAATTAAATAATTAGCAGCATCTAGCAGCCCTCTTTGGTCGTTTTGCATGTGTTCTCAACTGTCATGGCAGCTGATTTACATGGCATCTCAAAGAGGATGATAAACAGGAGTACAATTGTTTACAATCAGAACCAGAGAGCATTAGAAATGGAGATTCCTTGTCCTTGGAAGAATATCTTGTGACCTTTTCACACATCGCCCCATTGCTAACGGGGACCCCCTCTTTTCCAACTTCTCGCCTTGGTTAGTTTAGGGTTTTGGTAGCTTAGTGGGCAATTTTGAGTTTCCTGTGCCCGAGTCTCTAAGTTTTGATCATGCCTATTGTCATTTAGGGTTTTTGAAGTTATAGGATCAAGCACGTAAAGTTGAGATTTTAAATGATCCTAATTTTGTCTAAGTGTAGACCCTTTGAGCGTTAACGTGTTTTTGAACGTCCACGTCGGTGATTTTGAAGTGCTAAGGTATTTTAAGATCTTTTGGAGTTGTTTTCTCGCTCCTAGGAAGTTATTCAAGTTGATTTCGCACTTTATCCCAATAGGTTTCCTTATTTTTCGCTCAAAATTTTGGCAAATTTGTCTAAGTCCAGTTGAGTTTTATTGAGTTTTGAAGTTTCCTAGTGGTTTTGAGTGGAAAAATCATCATATTCCGGATGAAAATCCATATTCTAAGGGTTACAAGTTCAAAATTCCACACTAGAGGTGCTTTTCCCCTCATATTCCTGACTAACCATGATTTTCCCCCACTCAAAATCTAGACTGGACATGGATTTCCCTTGGAATCCAGACTTGCCCCATTTTTCCACCATTGGGAATCCATACTAGGGTCGTTTTTCCCCAGGATGCTATAATTTTGACTAAGTGTTAGGATTTTGTCCTGACTACCCTCGTTTTTCCACTAGGAGTATGGATAAGGTTGCGGATGACGTTTGTGATGACTCCACACCTAGATCAATTTTCCACCAAGCCTTTTGTGACAAGATTTTGAGGATTTTTGTGCGGATATTCATTCCAGACCCAAGACGATTTTCCACTGAGAGTTATTTTAATATTTTTGTGTCTGGATGAACATCCACACTAGGGTCGATTTTCCACCAGGGGCATTTTTGTGTTGAATGACGAAGTTTTAAGTGGAATTTTCATTCCAGACTAAGATCGATTTTCCCCCGATCGCCAATTTTGTGCATGTTGATGAATTTTGAGAAGGATTTTTATCCCTACTGACATCGATTTTCCCTAAGGGGACAATTTTGACATTTTTTAATGAATTTAAATGGGATTTTTTAATCCCTACCTAAATCAATTTTCCCCAATTGGCCATTTTAATTTTAATTTTGAAATATTTTAATAAATGAGCCTCATTTAATTGTTTTTGATGAAAAGCAACGATTATTTAAAATAAATAAAAAACAATTAATGATTTGCAATGAACATTTAATGATTTTAACCTTCTAGAAGCAAATCGATTTTTGCCAGACAAGTATAAGAGCAAGTTTTTTATCCCCCATTGCTTGTGTGGTGAAAGTTGATGGTGTAAGCAAGTTCAAAGGAGGAGATCCCAGAATTATTTTATCATTATATTTGCCAAGTGTATTCATGCAAGGGCGATTTTTCCTCCAGCTGGCGATTTTTGGCAAAGTGTCTAAGTGACACACTTGATTGAAGATTAATTTCATTGCCATTTTTTCCTCCATTTCCAGCAAGGCGATTTTCTTGGTGGCTGCCATTGATGTTATTTGCCATTATTTTTTTAGAGGATAGCGATTTTTTTAGAGGTTGGCGATTTTGGTGAGGAGGACGATTTTGTGTTTGGAGGTTCTTACCCCCAAATTTGGCGATTTTTCCTCCTTGGGTGTGTGCTGCCATTGTTGTAGCTTGTTGGTGTTTTGTTCTCAGACTTGAGGTTGCAGATTTTCAGACTTGTGTGACTCCATAGCTGACTGGAAAATTCATTTTTAAGACCTACATTGTGTTCCCATCCCATTTGTGCCTTAGATGATTTTGTCTAGAGGCTGATTGGAGGTCATTTTCAGTCCATTTTCAGAGTTATTCAGAGCTGTTGCAGATCTGCAAATTCCATTATTGGCTACTGTCCTCAGAGATTTTCATTTCCAGCCACCTGTCACCTTTGGCGATTTCGCTTGGAGTCCATTCCTTTGTCATTTGTCAATCATTTTCAGGGATTTTAATCACTTTCCAAAGTGCTGGTAAGTCTGAAGTAATCCATTTTCAGTCTCGTCCTAAAAAAATTAAACTTTTACCAGCCATACCTACATTCCTGGATATGATTGCTTTCATCATCAAAATTGATTTTCATCAAGTTTGTGCATATTTGGGTGATTGCAACATGTTTTTTAGAGATTAATTTGTGAAGTTACAGGTTGTCATTAGATTTGCTGGCAGCCATTGTTGACTTCGGAAGGTGTCTTTAGACTTGGTTTTGTGTGAAAACACAACCTTTCACACCTTTTCCTTAGTCATTGTTGATCCGATATACTCCTTTACACTCTAATTTGAACATAATTTCTAAGTATAAGGAGGCGTTTTCAGACTTTGGTCTGAAAATTATTGACTTTAATGAATTTCATTAGGGTTTCATGCCCTAACCTTGTCACATTTTATATTCAATTGTTGAAATCTATCAAGAGTGGATTATTTTCCTGATTTCCATACCCAAAATTAGTCTAAATCATTAAGAAGTCAGGAATTTTGTCTAGAATATTATTTATTTTCCTAAGTTCTAACTTCAAGCTTCGTACAGGTGCGATGTCGAAGTCCGGACTCAAGGAAAGGAGAGAACAAAAAAAGATACTTGAGACTGGATTCTATCTAGAATCCAAAATGTCATCCAGATGGAAGGAGATTATAGACACGAACATGCATTTCCTGAACATGAAGTAGATGCAACATCGTATGTTCGGAATTGGAAGCCAGATTCCTTCCCTAGCCTATTTGAACATTATGAAGAGTGGCATTTATTAGGCCACTAGATTTCCGCAATCCTTACAGTGTAGTGAGCTTATCCTGGAGTGTGCACGATGTTATCATCCTCGCTCCCGAATGATCAGGACTCCTAAGGGTGCCGTCATTGCCTACCTTGCTGAGAATGCGATTGCTGAGGTGTTTGGAATTCCACGTGGAGAAGACATGAAGGATATAACTAAAGATGAATATGAAGACCGATATAAGAAGAAGGTGGATGTGTGCAAGACCGTGGTGAATAAGGAGTGGATGATCGAGCCTAGGACTCATCATTCCAAGGCTCCCAAGACACTCATGTGCACAGACTTCAAAGAGGAATATAGTGATTTAGTATTCCTACTTAACCGAGTGATGGGGATGCCGTAGGGTGCAATATACAATGGATGGATGTTCTATTTCATCCAGGATTGTCTAAAAGGAACATTAATAAATTGGTCTAGAATCATAAGTGACAATCTAGACTTTCAGCTGAGGAATGTGGAGCGGTCCAAGTCATTTGCCATGACTTCCTATTTGGTGTACTTGCTTGCACGGTTTGTTACATACAAAGGATTGATTTGTAGAGGTGAAGTCGGGAATGGACAAGGACAATTCAAGAGTTATGAGTGCTATCCACAACTGAACATGTATAGAATTGAAGATTATAAGAGAGTGAATAATGTATTCACAATGTAGATCACGCGGATGCTGCAAGGTGGAGTCCACAGGAGGTTGTCCAAGGAGGCAACAAAGCTGATAGAGAAATATGAATCGTGGTATATTCAGTTTCCCGCTTTCACATACCTTAGGATTCATGGATTTCAATCCAAACCCTACAAGCTTCCTAGGTATCCTCTTGACAGAGTGATCTTGTTGGAAGTGGTGAGACAACTTTTGGAGTTTGATTCTATTCAGAAGGAGAAGCACAGGAGGCATGACATTTCCTATTTCAGTTGGGAAAACGTTGGAGGTTTGCCAGTCTGCCTTAGCAGCTAGCACAGCAAGTGAGGAACTTGCATTCTATCGATTTGTAGCATATAAGAGAAGAGAAAGATTTGATCCAGATAAGAAGGTTGGAAGGATCAGGGGAGAGAAGTTCATCCACAAGGTAGACATAGAAGATTATTGGGCCAACCTGATGGACGTGCAGGCAGTGAAGAGACGAATGTGGTCCAGGATGTCAGTGGATTTCATGAGGAAGTGTGGACTTTTTCTCATTCCCGACCAAGTGTTAGATGACAGGGATCATACGCCTCCGCAATATGAAAATGAAATGAAGAAGACGATTCTATTGCCTAATTGGTCAGAATCAGAAGAAATAGATTTGAATGTATTGATAAGAGAGGTCTTGAGTTTCTCCCGAGCATGGGTAGATATTTAGATGAACAAGTTAGTTGATATGGGTGTCACTTTCACTTATGAAAAGATGAAACGGGAGGAATCCGCTTCCGAGGATGATCAAAGGACTATCAGTGATGTCAGGATTCATGCGGATGAGGAGAGTCAAGCTCCCAAGAGAAGGAAGAAAACACTAGGAGAAGTCAAGGCCAGAGGGAAGAAGATTGAGGAGGTCAAGAAGAAGAAACAAAAGACTACTATTCCTTCACCACCTCTCAGTGTCTCATCAATCAAGGAAGTTGAAATGCCAGAACAAAATAGGGAGTTCGAGCAATGTTCCAACACAGTGATACTACCAGAGAATATTCAGGATTTACATGCCTCTGCGACATCTGCTCCACCTAATGAGGATGATGATCAGCCGGGATCTCCTACTGTCCTTTTGGAGGTTAGTTTGGGAAAGAATGTATGTGATTTGACCAGGAATAATCCTGATGATGATGATGTTATCTCAACATTGTGAGAGCTTGATCGAGATATGTCTCTCGATGATGGTATGGAGATGGCCGCTATTCCTGATTGGTTGATGAAGAGTATGGAGAAAAGTAATAAAATGACAGAGACAGCCTATTGATGACATTGATGACTACTTAGCTAGGAGTAATAAGGAGAAAGAGCCTAAGAGAGCTGAGATTTTGTCATACATAGCTAGAGATGAGACAGGAATGCGGATTGCGCAGGTGGCTATTCCTATTGCAGGTGTGATGACAAACATTGCTACTCCCATGGATTTCCAGATTACCATAGTTGCCCTTGGCCGTACTACAAGAGAGCGGGAATTTCAAGAGGTTGGTGATAACCTTAGGGAAATCAGTGCGAGATTGGATAGAGAGATTGAAGAAAAAGAGAAGTACAAAGAAGAGAATATCCGACTTAGAGAGTACATTGCAGGGGTAAGGCGTGAGAATCCCACCCTTATTTCCCCTATTGTAGTTGATCGTGGACTACATTCACACTATGAGGCAGCGAGAGACACACTCTTGGAGGTGGAGAAATAGATTGAGAATACAAGGAGACAAGCAGATGATTTCCTTACTCAGTTTGTCCAGGCATTTGACATGACAATAGGGCTCATGTTCAGAATCCAGTATTTTGGAGGAGTTTGGGAAGAATTTAGGCCTATTCAGGAGAAGACTATTCCATGCCTCAGAGCTTTGAAAAATATTCCTAAGTCCATGTTGGTTAGGGAGAATGTTGTACACAGTGGAGATAGATACGATTTCCATGGCTGGTATTGTTCATTGGCCATGAAAAAATCAGCTTATGAGAGCGCGCAACTGAGTTGTGCAGAGATGGAAGGACCAATTCATGATATTCAGTTAAAGATCCTTGCCTCAATAGAGGAGTTATTGGGGGTTGATGTTAGTGATGCTAGTGGTTTACACTTAGCCGAATTAAGAGACAAGATGAAACTTATGTATTTTTGTCAGTTGGACTCTTTGAAGAAGAGTCAAATGGATGATTTGGTCTCTTTGTTGATTCATGTTCATAGTTCTCAGAAGCTCATGCTAGATTGGGAGAACACTTTGGATGCTTGCTTGGATGCGTTGGACGTGATTGATTTACAACATGATACCTTACCTAGCATTTTCATGGAGGAGTTAGATTCTGTATTGGCTAGATTCTTGGAGTATGCTAGGAGAGAGAGAGATGCAGGGAGGAATCTTCTAGAAGATTCCCTATTTGATGACTAGGTGTCTTTCTATTGGGCCATATGTTGGTGGCACCATTTCTGATGTAAACCCTAATTAGGCAATTCTAGGGTTTTGTTGGCATGATCTTGGCCCTTGATTTAGTTTTAATCTTGGCCATCCATTTTGTATGAGACTATATATATACCTCATTGTCTCTCATTTGTAAGAGAGTTTTTGTAGAATTGTTGGTACATGCTGCAACGATTTGAATATAAATCATTGTTCAACTTGATGGTGATTTTGTCTTTCAAGTGTTGTTTTGCATTCAAGGTTCTCAATTCCTCCAAGTTAGATTAGAATTTTAGATAAGAATTTGCTTTTATGTTTGTTAGATTGAGTGGAAGATTTGTTGAATATATTTGTGTGGAATCCTTAATCCATACCACTAGCCTCTTTTCATTGGTAAGTGTGCCTTGTGTGGTTAACTGGAAATTTATGCAAACTTAACTTTGATTATTACATATCCATTGTTATACATCAACCTGGATGGTCTCAATGCTTGATGGTAATGGTTTGAAAATCTATGAAGTATACCTTAGATGATTGCACTAAGCTCATGTCAAAACCTATTTGTGAGACCTTGCCTAGTTTGATTCCACTAAATTTGTTCATCATTTCCTACATTCCTAGGCTTAGAATAGATTTCCTGAACCCTATTCCTTTTGCCCATTTTTTAGTTAGTCTTAAGTCGAGAGCTACATTGCCATATCCTAAGTTATCAGCACACCCATTCCCTATCCATGATCTATGAAGTTAATTCGAACATTTGTGTAAGTCCCCAAGTGAAAACAGCAATTCACATCAATAATTGAGCTACCCACTCGTCAAGACCTGACATGTATAAACCTTGGAATCATTTTAGTTGATCTTACCCTTATCATCTGAGGTGATTTTGTTCAAGAGAGGGTAAAGTGCTTTGGTATTTTATTCTGAATGTTATGTGCCTAAAACACACATCAACAAATGACATGCCAGGTAATTCTCATCTCTCATAAAAGATACATTTGTGACGGATTCCCATTGAAACAGCAAAAAAACATTTGGTTTTCAGATTGTCTACTTTTATGTGTTTGGCAGCCACGGGTTATCTATTTGGTACTCTCATGCTATGTTGATATCTTATGTAGATTTTTTAAAAATAAATATATATTTCTCATCTACATGGATAACTGAAGAATAGTGAGTAAGAAAATCTTAAGCATAATGAATGTATATGAGTCTGAAGGAACTTGCTATTAATGTGAATTCAGGTTTCAACAAGTCTATTATTTTTATATAATTTAGATTATGCTTGATTTGCAGGTATCACCAAGTCAACATCATGGAGCTGGAGAAACGTATACAACAGTTGGCGATGATTTGGTGGATGAAGGAACCATAGAGCCTATGGTCCTGAATCAGCTCAAAGCTGTAATAATGCAGGTATTTGCTTAAAATCACCTGCGGATTCTATTCTTGAAGAGCAGATATATTTGTTTACTGAAAATAATGCTTGGTTTTTCCTTCTAAATTCAAGAAGAGATGAAAATAATAATTCTGATCCAAGTATTTTGGTGGAAGCAGTTAAGTCTCAGGACTAGAATTTATATCAGAGATGCACTCTACCGTTTGGCTAGAAATGCAAAGCAACGACATGCAGTAACTGAAGGTGGAAGCACCCTAGGTGTTTGTGGTGACTCCTTAAATTCAAGGATTCAATTGAATCAAGAACTACTTAGCTTCTCAAGGTAAGTGTTTCATGATACATTTATCTGTAACCAATGTAGCCTTTTGTTTATGATACAGATAATCATAGCTACAAACAAACAAACTGCTTCTTCAATAGTTTGAGGAAACAATGCGTGTCTTAACAATGCTTGTCTTACAAAATCTAATGATTCTTATGTGGCCTCTACTGGACTATTTTGACTGTACCTCAACAGAATCCTAAATTTCTTTTTATGATGAGATCCTACTTCTCTCATTTGGAATATATGTATCTGCTATTTTACCTTGCTGGACTTGTGCATAAATTGGTGCACCATGCCACATATTGACAATGCCTTCATCAAGAACTTATAATGTAAGACAAGGTTCATTTTGGCATGTTGAGGCAATTTAAAAGTGGAAGCAACCTTGTTAACCCACAAACTGAACCCCTGAACCTGAACATGAACCAGTACCAGGTCCAGTAACTTAGCTGATAAACTAATCAAATATGAAGATAACCATCTTTTCAACCATAATAACTTTCAGAATGGCTTGTAAATATCTAGCTTCAATGCATTTATCAAGGTCTGGAAATCTAGAATAAATTTATGTTTTTTGAAGGGCTTATTCGGGATAGCGTAGGGCTAAAGATACTTTTCATATATTATACAAAAGGAACCATTATTTCTTTATAGGTGTTTCTTCCACCTTATTTTTACACAGTAGTGCCAATACTTAATTGACAGTGCAATTATTGCCTACATCAAGCCCATGACGCCTCTAATATTTCTTGTGCAAGATTATATTTAATGTGATTAGATTCTCAGAATAAGAGACACTGCATAAAAGTTATGTTTTGGTGATGTTTGAAGTGTGTGGATTCACTTGTAAGAGCTAACGTGGTTCTGTGATAACTGTTGTGTTATTTTTATGCTGTTGTATTTTGATTATGTTCAATAGACAAAAGGAAACAAACACAGACAGACAACTATTTATTATTAACAATATTTTATTTGAAAATTGAAACTGTGCAGATACAATGAAATCGATCTTGTGGAGACAGAAACCAATCCCATTGATCGATGCATTGCAGAGTTATTATTCTCTACACAAAGTTCACACTCGTCAATAAATGGCACTGATAAACACCTATTATCCTCCTCATTTGATGTGGAGACTAAGACAACTTCTTCCCTGGGTACATCAGGATTAACACAGGAGAGAGATGGGCAAGGAGCAACTGTGGCATCTCCATATTTTGCACTGACTACGGCATTAGATTCAGTAGATCCTTTTCAAAGATCTAAGCTAATAAATGTTGAAATGCTCACAGGAGATGCTAGGACAAATCCTACAAATTGTGAAGATGAGAATGAACTAAAAGCTGGACTGCATACTTTAGCCACAAGGACTTCTGGAAAGGGGCTTCAATGCTCTGATATATATCAGACATCAGGTTCAAATCTGTCTTATCCTAGAGAAAGTAACTGTTTTAATGCTTGCCTTGGATTGCCATATTTTGGGCTTAGACAAGAAACACCACATCTTTTTAGACTTCCTGTTGATTTGGATCACAACTTTAAAGGTGACAAGGCTCAAGACTTCTATGCTATGAAAGGCAATTCAAGGGGAGAAACAACAGCCCAAAATAATAATTTCTTCTAATCAGGATCATGGTCCTGAAGTTAAGCTGACATACTTTGGCACTTCCACAATAATATTCGAGAATGGTATGTAGTGAGAAGTTCCACAATGCTACTGAATCAGACAACTTTACTACTTGAGTGTTCATCTCAAATTAAGTAATGGCATGTTTGAAAAGCATAGAGGGAAACCTTGATGGAAGAAGATAGAATTAAATACCATTACATCAAGTGTGGTGGTAACATCGTCTGCAGGGAAACTTGAAAGTCTTCTTGTATATTATCATCGCTGAGCAATTTGTAGAAAATATTATTTTGATAACCTTCTTTTGGGTCACCTCAATAAGTTTCCATGAAAACATATGTGAATTGTTTTCATTCTTCTCTGGTCTATTCAATTCAGTTCTATCATAGTTTTCAATATGTGGATTTATTTTCTGTTCAATCCTATATTCCTGTTTCTTTTAATATGGAATGAGAACTTCTATACATAGACCACATAAAATGAATATGTAATGATTAAATAGAAAGGTATTCATTTAATTGGTTAAGCTTCTAATTATTTGGCCAATCCCATGAAATGAAGTTTTTAATAGAGCAGTAGAAGAAACACTGATGATCTGCAAATCATCTCCTGCCAACAAAACAATGTGAATATTGCGGAGGGCTTTCGAAGATCTCCGTTGATGTCTTAGAGGAAGGAATTATACACTATAAGAAAAATCAAATCTTTTACAAAACTAGCTTCTATCTAACTACTAATTGTTTGTAAACTATATTACAATTGATAATGTTTATTATTCTTTCATTCCGCTCCATGATGAACATTGAGAAACTACAAAACAAAAAAGAAAAGAAATGTTTATTATTCTATCATTTCTCCCCCACAATGAATATTGGGTAGAACACCAAGCAAAGCTTGAAGTGTCTGAAATCAATCATGAGCAAGAGGCTATGGAAGATATCAGCAATTTGTTCCTTTGTAGGGTAGTATACAAGTTCAACCAATCCGCGTTGAATCAACTCTTGGATGTAGTGGTGCTGAATTTCAATATGCTTGGTCCTAAAAACAAAACATTGACTTTTTACTCATATGGATAGTGCTTTGATTATCACTATACAACATTGTGGACCATTTTAGCTTTTGTTGCATATCTCGCAATGATCTCCTCAACCAAATTGCTTGGTAGATTGTGAAGATGCCAGCTTTGTACTAATCTTTTACGGTAGAAAGAGAGATAAAGTAGAAAGTATTACAAAATCAAGATTGAAATTATTTAAAAAAAAAGACTTACACTCATCTATAGACTTGCCCAATCTAATTTGGTATATACAACCAATCTATTCAACAATAAATATTGAAAATGAAGACAATAATGTAATGTCCTTTGAAGGTACCTAAGAATCCTTTTAATAGAACTACAGTGTGTCTGATAATGTTCGGACATGAATCTAGATACCAAGCTCACTGCATAAGTGATACATTGGCAGGTAGTAATCAAATAGATTAGGCAACCAATCAATTGGCTATAAAGAGTGGGGCATAACTGAGAAGACTCATCAAAAGTGGACAGCGAGCAGACTCATCAAAAGTGGACAGCGAGCAGACTCATCAAAAGTGGACAGCTTGAGTAAAACTAATTTCAAGGTGTGTGACAATGGGTTTGCAATCTTCTATAAAAAAATCTCTAGAGAATATTTGGAGTATATTTTTACTCACACATGATTATGCCATCTTCATGTTGCCATACTTAGAGAACAAAAAAACAGCGTTTATGTCCCAAATCAATTATTTGAAAATTCGAAATCATAGCTACTCTAGACTCTATAAATAAAGTGTTCCTAGTGTAGATAAGATCATCTACAAAAGAACTGGGATAATAATATTCCCACTAGAGGTCTTGATATGATGATTGAAATTTAATCAACTCTCTATAAAACCTTTTTACTATAGGTAGGAGTCAATTTTAGAATACAAAGTGTTATTTGGCCTTTACAAAACCTTTTACTTAGTTATTGCTCTTGGTGCTTACTTAAATCTATTCAAGGTCTTCTTCAATTGGTAAACAAGGTGTTATTTGGAAGTATTTCAAAACCTTGAAGTTGAGTGACAATTCTTTTCATCAATACAACCATTTGGAAAGTGGGTTTAACATCCACTTGATAAATGATCTAAACATGTTGAGTGGCAAAAGACAATTCTAGTTGAACAATATTCATTTGTAGTACAGGAGCAAAAATTTCAAGATAATCAAATACCTTTTCACTAAGTATATCCTTTAGCCATAAATCTAGCTTTATGCTTCTCAATATACCAAAGATGTGTACTTAGTTCTACACACTCACTTTATACCAACAACTTCTTTACCATGGGGTGACTTGATTGAATCCCATGTACCATTTTTCAATGGATGCTATCTCGCTCTTCATGGTTTCAACCCATTCTTCTTTTGTAACAAGTTTTGCCCAAAGTATGGAACTCATTGGTCTACATGCGTTGACTCATCAAGGCATAAATCATTTTGGTATGGAATCTTGTCATCATTTTCTCAAAATTAGTGTCCAATATAAGAGTTGATTGATGATTTTTTTGATATCTTTGATATTTCCTTGCCCCACTCAAAGGCTCGAGATTTGCATCATCAATCACAAGTGGATGATACTCTTCTTCCTCTACATCAATCATAGGTGTACTAAATTTTTCTGAATCAAACACAATGTTTGTCCTTTTAATCAACAACATATTTTGTTTTTTAGTTAAATATGACATCACTACTTATCACCAATTTCTTATTTACATGATCATAACTCCTATATGCTTTATTTTTAGAGCCACATCCAATGAAATTTTAGGCTCTTATTACCTAACTTAAATAAAACATCTTTTAGTATGTGTGAACAACACATCCAAACATATTTAGATGAACAATCAATGGCTTAATGCCAAACCAATCTTGTTCAAAAGTCATTCCATGAACTATGTTTGTAAGACCCCTATTTAATAGATGGAGTGTTGTAGGGACTATTATTACCCCAAAAATCTTATCCAAATTCATTTATTTTAACATACTCTAGCCATCTCAACATTGGTTCTATTCTTCCTTTCATCAACTCCATTTGATTGTGAAGGAAGGAGTGAGTTCTCTTTGAATCACATGTTTTGGTAGAAATCTAAAAATAAATTTAATTTATACTCTCCCTCATTATTTAATCTTATGAATTTTATGTAGTGACCACTTAGTGTTTCAACCAACTTCTTAAATCCAACAAATTTGTCAATATTTATCAATAAATCAATATATCCAAGTTTTGCATTAAAAATCATTAATGAAAATGATAAAATATTGTCATTGGATCATATAAATCATTTTTTATTAATTTCAAGAGGTTGGTTAGCCCTTCTAAATATACCGATTGAAAAAGTAGCTCTAAATTATTTCCTAAAAATATTCATTCACAAAATTCTTGTCTATTATCATTAAGTGAAAATTCTTCAACCATGTGCATTTTCTTGAGTAAAATTAAGCCACTAAATTAAGATGTCAATACCTTTGGTGTCATATTCGACCATCATGCATTTTAACATTCTTAGGGTTTGATTTCTTGAAGGAATTTAAAGAGGAAACAATCTATCACATGTCATGTGGGCTCATATAATAACAACATGCCTATGTGATGTCATTGAATATGCATTCATCTTTATAAAAAATTACATGATAATATTTTTTAACATCGGCTAACTAATAATAAATGATTTTTTTAGAGCATGAAGCAATAAAGTGTTTGAAATATGCTTTACTTTACCATGGTCATTGGTGATTACATAGTACCTTTTCTTTTAGTTGCATGAGACTAATTATCTCCCAATACAATTGTACTTATTAAGTTTTTCTTCTAAATCAATAAATAAATTCCCATTAGATGTCACATACAAAGAACACTCAAAATTAATTTTTCACAAATTACTTTCATTGGGATTTGCATTCAAACAAGAAATAAACAAACATTCTTACTCATAGTGACCAAACTTATAATGAAACATTGAATATTTTTGCCAAGTTAACCCTACTTTTGCCTCCTATGCCTCTAAAGTTTCTCCATCTACTTTTGAAATTATTACCTCTTCCTTGGAAGGTGCTACTAGATTCTTCTCTATGTTCATTTTATGGTAAGTCATCTCTATATTCACTTTTGTGATAACTCTTATAAAAAATGTTCCTTTTACATCTTATGTTTGTTTCAGATAAAAAAAGCTTGCCCTTACCTTTCTTCAAGAGTTAGCAAAATGTTAATTCATCAATTTACATAGTTGTAAAAGATTTTGAAATTTCAATTGTAAAAACAAATTTATCAAAATTTGATCAATTTCTTCAATATTTTTTCCAATGACATGGTAATTATCCATATTTTCACCTAAAATCTTCATTTGATTAAACCCAATTTCAACTATTGTCAAAAACTCATTTTGATATTTCCATCTCTCTCTCTCTCTCTCTCTCTCTAAGTTTGTACTCACTCAATGTTTGTATTTTGTTGTTTGAACACCTTGATATCCATTTATGGGAATATTTTGTTGGTTCTCTTTTCTATTGTAACCTTAGTGAAAACCTCCAATGTGGTCTAACATAGTCTTGTTGGGCGATACCTCTTCATTTAAGCAATAAAATAAAGGTATCTTTGCATCAATGATTGAGAAAGGATACATGAAGGGAAATATCAAAAGTTGAGGATAGGGGATATAAAGGAGATCATCCCACTTGGCATTCAAATAAAGACAAGTTTGAACTAATGAATCTAATAAGATAAACTGTTAGTCCCAACCGGTACTGAGAGGGGAGGGGTGAATCAGTACATTACCGGTTTTAACCAATTGAAACTTTACATTAAGTTTGAACTAATTAACCATTCACCAATGTAAACATTTACTATAGAAGATTAAGCATACATGAAAAGATACACAAAGACACACATATTTATCTCATGGAAACCTAATAGGGAGAAAACCACGATGTGAGTAGAAACTCACAAAATTTGTACTCTTCTGAAGTACGCCCTGTTAAGAGCCATCCTTGTTACGAGATTACAAAGACATTGTTAGGTGCCACCCGGTTAAGGGATTTTGAACAAGGCCGATTAGTGCCTTTACCCTATTAAAGGTAGCCTGGTTAAAGGACTTAGAACATCAATCAAGATGTCACCCGGTTAAGGGATTTTTACAATGGGACCTGTTAAAGTCCATTCAGTTAAGGGATTTAAGTTGCAGTTGTTAGAAAGCAACAGATGGATGATCTGCTAAAACTGCTACTCATTAGCTTGGTCAGATCACACTGAAGCATCACCCTAGATCTGCATTGGTTGTGTCTGTTCTACACAACTCTAATCTCTTGAATGCACTATCAACTCTTCCTTCTGCCGATTTGCTGATCCTTGAATATCACACTGCCGGTCCTCTATCACTTAAGTTACCACTCTGTGGAACTCCACTCTACCAGTCTTCTGTCATTCAACTCTGCAGTCTCTTAAAAATCCCCCATGTCCACTTTCACATTATCTTAATTCACCTTGACAAAAACCATCTCAAGAATGAGATATGTGTATTTATAGACCCTTTTAGTCTATCGCCAACTTTCCCTCCAAAACATACCTTTCAAAATTCCATTGTCAGGCCTTAAATTACGCTTTTGAAATCATGCAGGAATCTTTGTCAATATAGTCGAACATGTCGATAAGTCCACTGGTTGACTGAGAGAAGACTCTTGATTTAGCTGGTTGTAATTGAATGTTACCAATCTGTCGGTTACCGACTCTTCCGGTGTACCGATCAAAACCTGTCTAGCTGGTTTCCTCTTGTATACCGGTCTGTTGTTTGCTTAGCCGGTGAATCTCTTCTGTGCCAATCTACTCACCGCTACCCGATCTTCTTACTGTTTGCTGGTCTACTCACTGCTTGCCGGTCTACTCACTACCGATGGACTGTGCCGATCTACTCACCACTACCCGATCTTCTTACTGTTTGTCGGTCTACTCACTGCTTGCTGGTCTACTTACTACTGATGGACTGTGAAGACTAAGGAGATGATGTTGCCAACAATGACAACCATACCATTTACCAGTCATACAAAACAGTATCAGAATGCCAACAAACTCCCCATTTGGCATTGGTGGCAAATACTACAAACCGCTACAAAACCGTGCGAGCTCTGGCCCCTGTTCTTGACAAGATTCCAAAATTCTCCCCTTTTCCATCAATGGCAAAGACTATCCACAAGAAAATTTGTCAAAATAAAGCAAAAATCTCTTTAAAGTTTTCTTGAGCCACTTTCAAGGAAGATTCCCATGAAGATTGAATTAAGGAATTCCAAATTAGGATGCACAAGAGAGAAAGAATTCCAACCTGAATAGTGCAGAAATACAAAGACAACATTTGTTTTCTTGTAGACACAGATTGTTGTATTATTCAAGCAGTTCAACCCAGAACTTTTTGGGTTCCACCTATGGGCTATGAGGTTGCAACAGATCTTGTTAAAATTCATATCAATGTGCTTATGTCTAAACCGGTAGACTCGAAGGCAAAAGAGGTTTGGAACATATGAGGAGGCAAGCTCTAAAATTAAACAGGAACTTTAGGTGCCTATCATAAAAATAAAAGTAAGGAAAATGATTGATACCCTCGATAAGAAATATAGAGGTGAAGCATCCGGTGCCACTACCTCCACCGGTGTGAGTGTGCATACAGGGGCCACACTTGATAAAGATGAAGAATCAACAGGTGGAAAGAAGAAAGTGACAAAGACAAAATCTAAGGGGGTTGCAGCAACCAAGCCTACAACATACTCAAAGGAAAAGGATCTAAGTACTCCAGTATCTTCACCGAGTAAAGATAGACCAATAGGAGTGACCTACACCAGAAAGAAAAAGAATGATCCAAAGCCTAAAAATGATGAGAAAGAAGGTGATATCACTGACACCTTATCAAATGTGGAAATAAAGGAGGTTAGAAGAAGTGGGAGGAACAAAGCTCCAACAATTGATGAGTTGGTGCATGGGATCAAAGAGTTTGGAGGTCTGGGCGGTGTTGGAAGGACATATTCCATCAGTAACGAAGAAGACAAAAGGAAAATTGAGGATGCCCTAATTTGGAACTTGCACAATTTCTGTAGGACTCCTAGTGAATTATATGGGATTATCCCATCAGACCTGCTAGATCACATTGAAGGAAGATGGAAGACAACTTTAGCTACTGAAAAGGAACTCAGAATAAAAGCACGCATGGAAGTGCAACATGACATAGACCTTGAACAAGCTTCACTAGTGGCTGAAGCATGCATTCAACATTACAAAATAAGGAATAGAACTGGGAGAGTGGCAGTAGGAGAAGTGGGAGTAGTACATGTTGAAGGTGTTGCCTTGTGGAAGGAAATTATGAACCAACAAAAGAAAACTAAAGACGAAATTGAAAAAGAAACAAAATAGGACAAAGGTGTAGCTGTCCTTGTCAAAGGAAAAGCTAAGGAAAAAGACTCCACTGAAGAATTTGATACTTTCACAGCTGAGGACATAATAGGAAATGTTGTGTCAGACATCCCCAATCTGACAAAGGGTATCAAACAACTGGTTCATACTTCACCAGTGAAGGAAGCTGACAAAACTAAGCTTTCCGATCAAGATGAAGTGTTAGTTGAAGACATTCCTTATGAGGATACACTTCACAGAACCTTATTGAAACCAAATCCTAATCTCTCTCAAGAAGGAAAAGAGGAAGAAAAGAAGACAAAGGAAGAGAAGAGAACAGAGGAAGGAAATGAGGAAGAGAAGAAAATAGAGGAAGGAAAAGAGGAAGAAAAGAAAGCAGAGGAATGAAAAGAGGAAGAGAAGAAAGTGGAGGAAGGAAAAGAGGAAGAGAAGAAAAAAAATGATAACACAGTAGTGATGGATGCCCCTCCTACAAAGAGGAAGTTAGACTTAGACAATGAAAGTGAAAAGAAAAAGGTAAGAATCATCACAACAACTAGCTCAAAATTTGGGACTTTAGAAATGGAAGAAGGAACAGAGGAGGAAGAAGAAGGTGACTCGGTCATTGATATAAAGAAAATAACCCCCAAACAGTTGATGAAAGTCTCAGAAAAACTGAGAATCCAAGTTGAAAAGGTAAAACTAAGAGAAAAGAAAAAGAAGGCAATAATCCTCACTTCTGCCAAAACAATTCTCTCTGATCTCATCCCAGACATTGCAGTTGATGATACTGCACCCATTATTGATCAGTTGGATACTTTGGTTAAAGCAATCAATTCAAAGGAAACCGATATGGAGAAGGTTGCAGTAAGGCAATATGAAACAAAGCGAGGAGATAACCTAATGGAGCAGATAATAGTTGGAAAAGTTGCTCTTTCCACTAGAACAGAAGAAGTTAAAACCATACTGCAGCAAGTTGGTCAACTACTGATGAAATATTCAAACTTTCCTACTTTAATCAAAGACTTAGAAGATAAAAGAAATCAGATTCAAAAGGAGATTCAAGATCTGGTAAGCTCGTTTGATCCCCTTAGCAGTTCAACGTCAACCTTTACTGGAAAAGTCAAAATGCTCAATCATAAAATTAGAAGGTTGAAAGATGAAGAAGAAAAAAGAAGTCTTAGTTTGTTAGAGCTCCAATGCTATTTAGCACCAATTATTGATTTAATGCAACTAAACATTAATGAAGCAGAATGCCTAACACATGCACCTGACTGTAAGACAGTTGATGATATGGAAGTCTTCATTATAGTCTTACATGGCCACTTCACCACCATGAAACATCCCCACATTGCTTCCCCAAATTTATTTCCTAGATCCCTAAGCATTTCACCTATTTGAACCATGATAGGCTTCTCCAGTGACCATACTACACCGCCCTTATCGGAAAAATATTTTTGTACATAAAAAGATATACATACCAATATAGAGCCATATTTGAAAGACTGCTTCTTATCCTTCTTTATTCTTTCCATGTTCACCATGAATTGACTTTGAATCATCTTGCATATATCATATGTTGCATCTTCTTTGATAATTCAGTATCTAGCATGGATGGCACTGCTTGACACACTATTCACCTGACTTGATTGATAAACTCTGTCTCCCAACACTATGGAGGCAAATCTTACTTCGGCGTCCTCGATATGGGTGATTGTCATTGCTCTACTATCACACTGAGATTTGGTGAACCGGGTAACTTCAGTTGATGAAATCGTTCTTAGGGTTAATGCTTCACCGGTTGCACTGAACCCTATCACTCTTTGAATCACCTCCTTTGTGATCTTGATCGGTGCATTACCTTCCAACCACATAAATTGATCATGAACCCTGCTCAGTACATATCTAACCCAGTCACCATGAAATTGATTAGGAAAGTCAACAACATTAGCCAAACCCTTTGTCTTCAAAGGTAGAAATTTTGCTTTCAATTTATTATTATCACATAACCCATCAAACTCATTTCGAATGAACTTATCTCCAAGTTCTTCGAGCTTGCAATGAATGAAGAAGTGAATATCTTCTACCAACAATACACCAGAGGGTATAGATGATAGAGCACCGGTCTTGTCGATTTCACCGGCTTTCATCGGGTGCAGCTTGAACTCAGGTTGGGGTTCTTTGATAGCCTCAACCAACACAGGAGTCAATAGCGGTGTTGCCATGATGACCTTCAAACAAGCTTTTCTCAGACGTGGTTGAAAACCCTTCCCTAGAGAATACCAAACACCACTATCTCTCTACTTGAATTTTCCGCACAAACAAAGCTTGGCAAATTTCAAATCACCTTTGATCGCAGAGGAGCTCAAGAAAATTCACAAGAGGTTAGTGTAAATGAAAATGCGCTAACATTTCCTTATTTATCTATGGAGATTTACCAACGCTAGTATCCAACGGTCAGATTTGAAACTCACAACTTAAAGTACACTGATTTGACTTTACTGGCTATTTGTTGCCGATACCGGTACCCAAATAAATAACTCATAGGACAAAACTTCAATTAAAAACTTTTAGACCATCTTTTATGCATCACAACTATGCAGATAAACACATCCTTATATTTATTGAGGGGATTCAAGAATAATCTTATCATATGTGCTCCCCTTGGGCATCGGTATGCCTATTTAGAAGAGGAACTTTCATCACCGATGGATGATGACTTGGTTTTAGAATGTCCTTATCCTTCTTTTCCTTCATCCTTCTTGATCCATGTCTTTTTTATCTCATTTCTTATTTCTTCAGTTGTCTTCTTTCCTTTTAGGTCATTTTGCTCTTTCTTCTTGCTAAACCGGTTCTTGTCTACAGACTAGTTGTAGGATCGGCTCCTGCATTCTCTGGCTAAGTGGCTGATCTTATAGCAATTAAAGCATGCCATACCAGTTGTGCTCCATGGTCCTAAATTATTTCTCTGACCCATTTTCATTTTGCAGTTTCCTGCAACATGACCAAGATTACCACATGAGAAACAGGTGGCATTCAATTGATTACTCCTTTTGTTAGGTCTGACCAGTTTGAACGATGATCTTGATACATTTGTCTTGAATCTGTATTCTTCGTATTTGTGTCCAAACTTATTGCATGTGAAGCAATGTCCAGTAAATCTTCTTCCATTTGACATACTGCTAGATTGAGATCTGCACTCATAAGCAGTGTGGCCACAGTTATGACAATTATGACAATAACCATCAAAGGTGAAAGTCTTCTTTTGACTAACCGGTTTGTTTCTATAGTCATTGGTCTTATGACCCGACTTACCACAATGATTACAAGAGAATTTGGAAGACTTCATACCTTTTGTTTCTGAATGGTTTCTTTTATCATCCTTCATCTTTTTGGATTTAGATGATTCTCCAGTTTCCATAGTACTTGAACCGGGGTAACCAAGGCCGGTTGTATCCTTTGTTCTTCTTTGATCTTTCAAATTTTTATCTACCTTCTCAGAGCTTTGATTGAACTTTCTCAGCTTCTCATTTCTCTCATTCTCAGTTTTCAACTCACTCCTGAGTTGTTCAATCTCTTTAATCAACTTCTCCTTTTCTTTTGCATTGTCATTCAGATGTTTGTGTATATATTCATTCTCCTAAGTTAGAACTTGGATTTCTTCATCTTTCTCAATCATGATTGCATCATTTTCTCTTAGAGCATCTTCAGCAAGCCTCCTGTCTCTTTCAGCTTTTGATAGTTCTTCATCTGCCTCCTTTTTTCTTTCATCAGTACTTCTGCTGGCTTCTAGTATCTCAGTCATTCTTAGGGCCTGACCTTCTTGTTCTCTTTTGTCATTCTTAGGGCCTTACCTTCTTGTTCTCTTTTGAGATGAGTAATTTCTTTGGTCAACCTCTTGTTCTTTTCCATGAGTTCTGAGACTGCTTCTTCAGATCCACTTTGTTCAGAGAGTTGATCTATGATATCCTAACTCTCATTTAGTTGTTGAGATAATTCCTTCCTTTTTGCAAGAAATTTTCTTAGTCTCTCTTTCAGCTGACCAATGATTTTATTGGCTTCATCAATCTGCTTCTGATACTGGTACTCTTCCATGATATTTATCCTCAAGCTGTCAAGCTTCACTTCAGAGGAACTGATCTCTTATACCAATTGTTAGTTTCAACCGGTACTAAGAGGGAGGGATGAATCAGTACATTACCGGTTTTAACCAATTGAAACTTTACTTTAAGTTTGAACTAATTAACCATTCACCAATGTAAACATTTACTGCATAAGATTAAGCATACATGAAAAGATACACAAAGACACACATATTTATCTCGTGGAAACCCAATAGGGAGAAAACCACGGTGTGAGTAGGAACTCACAAAATTTGTACTCTTCTGAAGTACGCCCGGTTAAGAGCCATCCTTGTTAGGAGATTACAAAGACACTGTTAGGTGCCACTGGGTTAAGGGATTTTGAACAAGGTCGATTAGTGCCTTTACCCTATTAAAGGTAGCTTGGTTAAAGGAATTAAAACATCAATCAAGATGTCACCCAGTTAAGGGATTTTTACAATGGGACCTATTAAAGACCACACAGTTAAGGGATTTAAGTTGCAGTTGTTAGAAAGCAACGGATGGATGATTTGCTAAAACTGCTACTCATTATCCTGGTCAGATCACACTGAAGCATCACCCTAGATCTACATTGGTTGTGTCTGTTCTACACAACTCTAATCTCCTGAATGCACTATCAACTCTTCCTTTTGTCGATTTACTGATCCTTGAATATCACACTGTCGGTCCTTTGTCACTTGAGTTACCACTCTGTGAAACTCCACTCTACCGGTCTTCTGTCATTTGGCTCTACAGTCTCTTAAAACTTCCCCTGTGTCCACTTTCACATTATCTTAATTAACCTTGACAACAACCATCTCAAGAATGAGATATGTGTATTTATAGACCCTTTTAGTCTATCGCCAACTTTCCCTCCAAAACATACCTTTCAAAATTATGTTGTCAAGCCTTAAATTATGCCTCTAAAATCATGTAGGAATCTCTGTCAATATAGTCGAACATGCCGATAAGTCCACCAGTTGACTGAGAGAATACTCCCGATTTAGCTGGTTGTAACTGAGCGTTACCAGTCTATCGGTTACCGACTCTTCCGGTGTACCGATCAAAACCTGTCTAGTCGATTTCCTCTTGTATACCGGTTTGTTCTTTGGTTAGCCGGTGAACCTCTTATGTGCCGATCTACTCATCGCTACCTGATCTTCGTACTATTTTCTGGTCTACTCACTGCTTGCCGGTCTACTCACTGCTTGCTGGTCTACTCACTGCCGATGGACTGTGCCGATCTACTCACCACTACTCAATCTTCTTTTTGTTTGCCAGTCTACTCATTGCTTGCCAGCCTACTCACTACTTGTTGGTCTACTTACTACCGATGGACTGTTAAGACTAAGAAGATGATGTTGCCAACAATGACAACCATACCATTTACCGGTCATGCAAAACAGTATCATAATGCCAACAATAACATGGTGCAAAATGTCAGGGATTGAGAGTTGGGGATACTTCATAACCCATGTCCAAAAGTATTGTGGGTGATATGAGTTGTAGGTTCCAAATCCATAAGGTTGGACAATCTTTGAAGCCTAGGGGTTTGAAACTCAGGAAGAATATCACAAAACAAATTCTTAGGTTGCGCAAATGGGAACTATATATTGAGGTAGGTAAGACCACTTTTGGTTCCTCAAGACCAAGGGAGGTTTACTTAGTTGTAAAATGTCAGGGATTGAGAGTTGGGGATACTTCATAACCCATGTCCCAAAGTATTGTTGGTGATATGAGTTGTAGGTTCCAAATCCGTAAGGTTGGACAATCTCTGAAGCCCAGGGGTTTGAAACTTAGGAAGAATATCACAAAACAAATTCTTAGGTTGTGCAAATAGGAACTATATATTGAGGTAGGTAAGACCACTTTTGGTTCCTCAAGACCAAGGGAGGTTTCCTTAAGGTACTAAGTCATATGGTATTATATGGATAAAGTAGTTACCTTGTTTCAAACCATGCCTATTACATAGAGTATCCCTATTCTAGTTGTCACAATATACCTATGTGCTAAATTTAATAGATAATATTATGCATCTTTATATTAGAAATATCTTACTAGGTAAACTGTTCAAAATATGGATGGACCCCCATTGTTGTTATGCACTTATACATGGAAGCTAGGAAGAATGACACAACTAAAAATGAATATATAATGTTTAGTTTGTTTTAATGTGTTGAAATAATGGGATGGGCAATGAATTACAAATTGGTGCCTGTATCTAGTGGGCATAAACAACTGGATTTCATGTAAAACATCTAATAGCTGAAATCGAATGGGATACCTTTATTGGTTGAATATTTTGTACACCTGGGAAGGCGTGCAAAATTACGATTTTAGACACAACATGTGAGTTAAAAAATATCCTAATTCTAAGAGAAGGCTCCCCCTATCCTACTTCTTCTTACTATTACAAATTCCCCTTATCCTACTTCTTCTAACTGTTACAGATTAATTATAACCTATAAATACTAATTTAATTTAGGTAGGACAACATCCTTTTCTCTTTTTCAGAAAGAGATTATTCTTTTCTCTTTTTTTAGAAAAGAAACTTCAACTTACAGTAACAAATTCAAAAACTATTAGGAAATTTCAACACTTACAAAAATGCTTACGCAATAGGAAGTGAAGTTTCCATAAAAGAACAAAGTCTTCTATCGCTTCCCCAGGTTAGGAATGTAGAAACAAAAGCTCAAAGTCTTCACTCTTGTACTGTCCTATCAACCTTCCAAAATGATTATTATAGTAACAATGTGCAACATACAACAACTCAATTTTTGTCAATATAATGCACTTCTAGACTGCTATTGAACAAGAAAAATTACAAGCACAAAGTCTTGTAGCTTCTTCCTACCCTGACACTAAATTATGCTAATTTAACCCTCAATATTTGCAACACAGTTTGCAAGAAATTAGATTAAATATCTTTCGAACAACCTTACTAGAATCTCAAGTATATGTAGAAAAAGTGCAGAAACTAAATGCAAACAAGGAAAAAACCATAACACCAAAATTTTTACGTGGAAACTCGGAAAGGGAAAAACCATGTTGGGATTGAGACCTACAATATTATAATACTATGATCAAGAGTATAATGATATTACAAGAGGGGAATGCACATGCATTCAAACACACTGCCTAGAGCTCACTACTCAATTATAGAAGAGGGCTACAACCCGAAGGACTCACTATCCTACAAATGATAACAAGAATGTTTGAACTGATGAATAGCATCTACAATTGCCAAAATGCAGTTTTGGTTAAGCGCAAAGTGACTATCTTCCACTGTTCTGACAACCTGCTCTGTTTTGTTGCTCAATCATATATCGAAGCACAAAATCAAAGATAGCGCACATGAAACTACGCTCAGATGCTCATACACTCTTTGCACATCAAAATCCATACATATCCATACTCAAAATGATCAGATAGATTGATCTTATTGTTGATTAACAGATTTGTCTTTTGATGAAAATGAAATAATCACAACTCTATTGCCCCTTTAAAGAACAAAACAATAACTAAATAGTTGGGTATTTTTTATGAAAGTTTCCCTCTGATTTTTCTTAGGTACAACTCCCTCTTAGATTTTCAATGAATGAAAACAAGAAATTAAACTATGCATATACTTTTAACTAGAAAGTACCAAAGGCATTTCCACATTTACACATCACTATGTTGTAAACATGATTTTTAGAAATATAGTTCTCAAATGACAAATTTCATAGGCTTTGTTATGTCTCACACCCTTTCATTCAAAAGAAACCTTCAGACTAAATTTTTCATCAAATGCATAACACTTCTTAAAGAAACAAGAGACTATTTCGACATAAACGAATTCCAACAGAAATTCAACTTCATTCATCAAACACACAGATTTGAAACTCCAAAATATTCACTTTCATTTATTCACAAATAAATGAGTGTTTTCTTTTCAAAATATTATGCAACTGTAAAATAAAGTATATCAAGTCTGAAAGCCAAAAATTCTCGAACCTTCACATAGTCTTTTTAGAACATATATATAGCCACAGATCGGCTAACTGCAGTTTAGGGAAACACAAAGTTACATAACTCTGCCCCAAAGTCAAGATTCAATTTTGAAATATAACCAAAACACTAATTTCTAAAAACCGTCCTAAAATTCATCATCAAATAACTTTAAAGATGGAGTGGGATCCTCAGGTTGATTCTGTACTGCGATGGTGACACGTTTCTATTCCAGATGAGCGACCGAAAAACTCTGTATAACAACATAGTTTGGGAGTCCGATATGAGTGATCCTCTTTCACCACACTTCCTTGTCTCGCCAGACTTGGGCCACAATATCCATATGACTACCCAGGTGTTCTATGCATAGAAATAGTAGGGACTCAATTTTCGACACAATTGAGAAATCTTTTGTCGTTAGAGTTGTTGCTTCTCTAGCATAATTAATTTTTCCCTCTAAGGATTGGGTGATAACTTCCAAACTATTGTTTTCCCATCCTCCTTTAGACATTTGATTCCTATGTATTTCAAGTCATTATGCATGGATAAAACGAGTTGAGCTAACTCGTTCTGTAGTTTGGTGGACTCTTCACATCCCTGCTTCACAATAGAGTTGTGCCACTCATTGCTTTTCTTGCACACATAGAGAACATTATTGTCCAAGCCTTGCATAGGTTTTTCTAATAAAAACTTCATAACACCATATTTTTGCACATCATTCATTTGAGCCACCACAGTTATCCACTTTGTTTCGTCCTTTTTCCAGTTAGTAATTTTTGTTTCCATCTCTCTCATTACTGTTATGGCTTTTTCATATACTTTGCTCAGGTTCTTGAAGTACTCTGTGCCAGATTAAGTAATCCCATCTAACCACTCCAAAAAAACTTCTGTCACCATCTTGTTCTTTTGAATTTGAGCCAAGAGCATCTGATTAGCGGGTGACTTAGGGTCAAATGATGTGGGTAGCTATGCAATTGGTTGGGGATTGGGATTGTGAATAGCATCTATATACTTAGTCATGTGCCTCAGTGTCTCCTTGAGATCTTCTTTATCTTTTCGTCCTTCCATGTCTTTCTTATCATTATTTTTGTAGAAGCTTCCAAATTGTGTCCATCAACTACTCGTGATCCAATGCCTAAATTAATCTTTTCAATGGTGAAATCATTTGCTAAAGGATTTTCTACCTCTTTATTTGAAACAAGATGAGCTATTTCAGCAGTCCAATTGCCAGTATCTTGGTCAAAATCCATTTTTCAAACTGTTTTAATCTTTTTGGACTTTGGAGTCCTTCCCAAACATTTACTGACCATATCCTCAATGGGAACTGAAGAAGGAACAACATTTCTCTTTTTTCTACTGAGAGCAGTTTCTAACCAATGAGGAGCATTGGAACCTGCATCCTTCTTTGTTTTGGATTGTTCAACACCAACATTTGCTAAGATCAATGAACCTCCAATATCTACTTCTTCTTCAGGCTTCTCAGTATCACCAACTTCTATAGTGGACATCTTAGTTTTTTGCTTTGTCATTATATTCCTGGCCTTTAGGGACCCTTCTAAATCCACCACTACTGTATTTTCAGGCAGCTTTTTGCTCTTGTTTTTGGTTCTTGATCTGGTGATACAGATTGGAAGCTGGCCTACTAGGAATTTCTTCGAACCTCTGGTAGTATCTGCCTCAACTTTAACTTTGGTGCCACCTACAACACAAGTTTTAACAGATTTATTAGACAAAACATTTTGAACTAGAATAGGAGAATCTTTGATTACTAGCTTTCCAAATCTCTGTTTCCGTAACCACTGCTCAGTCCTGCAAATAACAGGGAATGTTCTCATTTGAATTTGATCCTCCTCTTTCTTGTCCCATTCTATTTCTGGAATTGGGGAACCCTATACTTTCTCAACATACTACGGATCAATCAAATCCTCGCCATTATCTACAACCCCTATTACATTCATTTTGAGCTGAAAGGTATTGATTTGATCCATCATGAACCTAGAAAATGTTCTCCTCCTTACTTCAAATTTATCACTGCAATCCTCCCATAAGTCCTCAAGTTGTAGGATGTGAGAAAAACCTTCTTTGAGAGCTAGATGTGCTTGAGTATAACCTTTGCTATCAAAATTAGGTCGAGCTATATAATATTGAAGATTAGGCTTTTTGAAGTCAACCTCTAGGTTCAACGCATCAAATTTTTTTTTGCAAATATAATAACCCAGTTCAATTGGGAAAGAAACACATGAATCTTGCCTGGCTAGTGTCCTCTTATCAATGTGAGCAAGTTGCGTACAAAGTTCAATCAGCAAGCTGCCTACAAAGTTCAATCAGCACGAAATGGTCAAGGGAAAACCTCGGTAATTTAAATTGTTCTCCTTTGAACCCTCCAACTCTAATGTAAGTGAACCAAGGATAATGAATAAAATAACTCCCATATGTGCTCATTAGCTACATAGCTTCATCAAATAGTCTTTTGTTCACATTCCCTTGAAGTTCATAGATTAATCTCCCTGCAAACACATTAGGAACCCTCCAAAAATTCTCATGGCACTTTTGTAGTTGAAGGTGTGGATGATAATCATAAATCTTCATTCCATCATCCCATTCCTCATGATACAAATTGGGCCAAGGCCTGGTACATGGAAAACAATAGAACAAATATGAAGACATATAGAAGTTCTTACTCTCGAGACAGTTACTTAGTTCTTCATGTAACCTTTTAGCAATTAGCTCTGCCCAATCTATATAGCGCTTCTCATCTAATATGACCTAAATGGAAAAGTACATCCACTCTTCCCAATAGAATGCCTGTTGTCTCCCTTTCGCCTTGTACAACAAAATGACAATGTCCCTTACCTCCCTGATCAAGTTCTCTTTGGTTAAGGGCTTGGGTAACCTAGAACTGCCTTTCTGAAATTTCAAGAGCCAATTCCTAGCTATGACACTCCTATACCAAGACTTCTTTTCTATGAAGAATGCATGGGACGTGGTTATCATCCAGTCCTCATATGGTTCCTTAGCAGGGATTTTCAAAACAACCATAATAGTTTCTCTATTTACATTCAATAAAACACCCCCATTTGCATTTCTAATACATCTGTGTTCTGAGTCATACCTACCCATGCACTCGAGCACTAATTTCAGGCATTGTATATCAAGAGGAAAACTAGTAGCTTCTATTAACCCACTATTCACAATCTTTTCCATCATGGGTGAACCAGAGGGATTCTTAGCTCTTTCTAATAATTCATTCAAATCAGCATGATCTAAGGATGTGTCTCCAAAT
This sequence comes from Cryptomeria japonica, assembly GCF_030272615.1. Taxonomy (NCBI): domain Eukaryota; kingdom Viridiplantae; phylum Streptophyta; class Pinopsida; order Cupressales; family Cupressaceae; genus Cryptomeria; species Cryptomeria japonica. The sequence continues at coordinate 555,765,853 of NC_081411.1, read as the reverse complement.
TCTGGGAGAGAACAACTAAGACCTGATTCTGGCCCTAGATTTGGTGGAAAGGACCTTTCATGCAATTGAGTGTCTACTAATCCTGAGAAGTGAGAAAATTACCTCCAACACCGAACTCCCACCTCCCCTAATTTAGCTTCTCCATGAAGATATAAATCTTTTTGAGGTCAATATAAATGGCTTTAAAATCGGTTCCATGATTACCACATCTCATTCATTCATGTCGAGTTACTGTTGAAGTGACACTTCTGACACATGCTTTTATTACAAAATACTTTGCATGATCTCTTATCAAGAAAATGATTACCTCCTTAAGTGACAATTCCTTAAAATAAATTGCCGATATTCCTAGAATATCCTCCTCCATGCTGGTCATTTCCCTCCTTTGGCCTCCTTTTACGATGTTTCCATTTTGAATGTTGAACTGCTGAACCATTGAACCATTGAACTCTTGAACCAACGAAGGTTGAAAGGTTCAAGTTCATTCTCTGCATAGAATTTTTTGCACAAGTTAGACTTGCCCCAACTAAGACATAATACACACAAAGACTCAATGAATCGACGAACTCTTGAACTAAACTCCAGGTTCAAACAAAAAGGTTCAAAGACGTGAACACTTAGACATAGAGATGCATTGGCCGAGACAAACGTAAAGCAGAAAGATGAAAACTTAAGAGAATTAATTATTCTGAATTAAACACACATTATCTCAGCACAAATATACCAATGTGAGAAAAAATCAATGAGTGCAAAAATAGGGGGTAACACTTATATATCCGCACCACTTGATTAGGTCACAAATATGTTGGCTTCAAAATATTTGTAAAACAAGAAATGTGTAACAATAAGTTGGCTCAATCCGATTACAAATCCATATGTGGACCTAAAAAAATTGATAATATGCTTCACACATGTTGGCTCAACCACCTCGAACTCAAAAAAAATCACCGAAAACATCCCAAAGATTCTGTATAACACGCTACACCAAAATAACCCTGTTCTTCCTGAAATACCGGATAACAGATCTTCAATCTTGCATGAGAAACAATACCTAAGGCTAGGATTGTGAATTAAGCTATCTTGAACATCCAATCACCTAACTCTTCCATCACAACCAAAACTATGTAACCAAAATTGAGTTCTTCTCAATGTACTCATACTCTACTGCATACTGTATTCCACCTTCCAGACTTAAGAGAAATGGATATCAAACTTCCGGTAGAACAATTTAGCATATAACATATGTGATTTCTGATTTGAGTTGCCATCAATGACAACCTTGAAACATTCCTCATGCACTAATCTCTACCGGTACAGTGTCTCTTGCCAACAATCTCACCCTTTAGCATTGATGGCAACACGTGATGAGAAAATGACATTGTTAGACTAAAATTGACATACACTGCAAAAATTAAAAACTGTAACAAATCAACTCAACAAGCTCCCCCTAAGAATATACACCATTTTTCACTCCTGTCTCTCCCCCTTTGACATCAATGGAAAAGGTAGGTATCCGCCAAAATTTATGTACAAGGGTATACTCAATAACTTACAAAAATTTAAAAATGTCTGCAAAAATGGTCTTTAAAGATTGAAAGTGGTCATCCCAACCTTTCTTCAAGTTCTCCAAAATATTGATGAGGGCACTAAACGTATAGGCATGCATCTCTTCTCGTCTAAAATATGAAGGAACATTCTTATTCAGAGCATTCATAGCATCCTGCTAACTGCTAAGAAAAATATCCAACTGGGGAGTGATTAAGTTCCTTAGTTTTCCCACTCTACTAACTACTCTATCTTTTTCCCGATTTAGGCTCTTGATTTTATCAAGTAGAGCCATCACCTGAGCTTCATAATTACTGGCAAAAACTAATTGGGGGGCATAAGATTGAGATATACCAGCTAATTGACCTTCACATTCCTTGATCTTCTTATCAATCTCAATTGTGGATTTAGGCAAAAGAAGACATGACTTGTAGATTTTACCTCCTTCATCCAGTGCCTCTTTAATTGCCTTCATACTGGAAATCAAACTAACCCTATCACCTTCAACCATTTTTTAAATCATCTTGAAACGCATAGAATTGAATTGGCTAAGAACCTTTCCTTTGCCAACTTTCTCTAAAGATACAATATGAGAATCCACTGATTTAAGCATGCTCCTCAGCTTACCAGAGGGTGAGTCTACTGTATCTTGCTTGAAAGATGGCAGAATTTTCTCCAACACACTTGTAGCCATGGATATGAGCTCTTTATCCTAAGAGTGATACTTCAATAAGTCTTCACTAGCTTTAGCTTGTGCAAGTCCTGCAAGCTTGAGTGCTTGGACAAGAGATAGTGAGTTAAGATCGATGGGCCCTTTGGTGAGATCTGTGTTGTTGATAATCTTCTTGTTCTTGTCTGATTGCACAATGTCTCTTTTTGTCGAAACCTGTTCAACCTTGTATCCATCCTTCTCCTTCACTACATCTTCTCCTTTTTTTGCATCCTCTCTCTTTTCATTACCAACCTCCTCAATTGCCTTCTTTGATTCAATAGTTGTTACCAGAGGATTCCGATCAGCTTCACCGGAGTTTGCAACCTATAGATTATCAACAATATCATCTACAACTGCAGCTTGTTCATTTGTTTGCTCATTCGTAACAGAGGTATCATCCTGTGTATGCACTTTCGGGTGGGTGTCAAATTTCACTGGATTTATCTCATACTGGTTCTCTTCCTAAACTTGCTTCAAAATTACTTATGTTTCCTTAGCTACTTCATCAACGTTTCCAGACATGATCTTATTAACTCTGGTTTTCTTCTAACTTTACTCTTTGCAATCTTAAGAAGTCTATCTACTTCTCTCTGATAAATTACTAAGCACAAATTAACCAATACATACTCTTTCATTCTCTCATCTTCTAGATTAGCTGTATGCCTTTTGGTATCAAAATTTTCATATAGACCCTTTTGAATCATTGATGATAATTCTATCAAGGCTTTACTATATACATTCATATATTCTACAACGACTTCTTCTAGTGTTCTTTTACCATTCTCATCACAATTATCATACCACTATGATATATGCTTCAAATTCCCTTCCTTTACTTCTATATCAACTATCTAACTTAATGTGATGGGGGGCACAATATTGTAGTTACCTTCAAGTTTCCCAGACTTCAATGCTTCATCAATCTCAGACTTGGGCTTCTTGCTTGATCAAGGTCTTCCAGATTTCTCAACTTCAACTCTTGGCTTTTTTCTTGGCTGATCTTCATTGGATGATTTCTTCTTGACTAACTGGGCAGAAGTAGCAGTCTTCTTCACTTCCCTCACTACTTCATCTAATTCAGTCTCTTCTTCTATAGTGGCTACCACATAGACTCTTTTTGGCTTCCCTTTCTTCCTTTTCTCTGCTCCACTGAATAATTTGGATTGAGTCTTTGGTGGAGGGATAGACTTTTGAGCATCGAAGGAAGGTGCTTACATGAATTGCCTTGGCTTAGGAGGATTAGAAGCCAGTTTGGTCTTCTTGGGTTTGACCATGTCCTCCTCTTTCAAGATATTCTGCTGTCTGACCCTGCAAACTGCATCCTTTGATATTCCCATCTCCTCTCCTAATTGCTTCACTTCCTTATTTTCTTCTGCCTACCGGGCTTGGTGAATTGAGAGCAAAAACTCAAATTTTTCTCCTTATACGTCCCAAATATTTCTTCCTTTTCATCCACTAGCCTACTCAAAAGATGTTGTGCATACACATCACGGGTATTTGCATCAACTTCATACCCCATGGGCATGATCCACACTATCCTTGGTTCAATGACTTTCATTAGGCATTGGTCAATTTCCACCATGAACAATATGGGGTCCTCATACTTTTCTACAATCTCCTTCAAGATCATTTCCCTTCTCTACATTATGCCTTGGAAGGATTTGAAGTAACCCCATAGGATACCTTTCTATTTTTGAGTATCTCCTAATCCTTGTAAGGCTTCCTTGATCTGCACCATCGTCGATTTGTTGTATGCCCATTGTAATTTGCCTACACCAAGGATCTCTCTCACAAAATAGAAGGCTAAACAAATAATCAAAATACCAAAATTAAAAACATGTTTCTTGTCCTACTTTATCTTCTTCAGATTTCTCATTAGTTCACTTAGAAGTACCCCACACAGATCATACAACTTGTCCTCTTTGATAATTTGACAAGTTGCATAAATTGTCGTACCAGAGACTAAGTTTTCTCTACTATATTGATAGACCTTATACCCCATCACCATGAATGCAAATCTGACATCATATTCAACTATGTCATTGATTGTCATTGATTTGCTATCATGTTGGGAACCAGTTACATCTGTCACTATCTAGTTCTTCACATTTCTTAGACTAGGAACGCCATCAGTTGCATTCAAGAATGTTACAGCTTGGATTGCTTTCTTGGTGATCTTGTATGATTTATCAAGCCATATGAATTCGGCATGGACTCTACTCAAAATATACCTAACCCATTCGGGTTCATTAAAAATAAAAAAGTTCACAAACTGAATGAAATCCTTTTCCTGTAGAGATTTGAAATTGGGTTTAAGGTTTTCCATACCATGTATCATGTGCTTGGTGTGTAGAGTTAGAATTTTAGCATTCCCAAACTCCTCAATATTTCAATGGATGTATGCCCTAATATCTTCAACATGCAATACCCCATACAGAACAAATAAAAATTCTCCATTCAGATCATCTTCTATCGATTTAAATGGGTGTTTCTTAAACTTAGTCATTGCCCTATTAGTTATTTCGACAATCAATAGATTCACCACACCAGATGATTCCATTATCGAATTCTAGGTTATGAACAAATAGCTCAAACTCAGAAAATAACTTTTTGTCCTCAACCGGATGCAAGAAATCTTCATCGAATCCTTTCAAGCTTTGGTTTACCTACACAATCTTCTTCACCACACTCTCCTATTCTTTCGCTTTGAACGCGATGTGAGGAATGAAAGTTAAAATGCCTTTTTATCCTTTGAATACCTAAACTTAAGGTGCACTAAATGCTCAACCCTAAAGTTTTCCCGGATGCTCTGAATCTCATGAATATTGTACTGGAGCATCAAATCGACATAAATATTTGGGAGATATTTAAGGATCAACTACACAACCATTTAGAATCATCTGCAACCTTCTGCATCTGGTTACAGATCTAAGAAATGAGGTTTTAAGGATTTGCATGAAAAGCTTCCCCCTATGGCCAAATGCCTTAGTTACCAGATGAGGTTCCAACACTAGAACCAGGTGTGGACCCATTTATTGCATAATTGAATCATCCTTTATAACCCATATCTTCTTGTACTATTCTTTGATCTCTTCAACCTTTGCTTTGCCCTTTTCATCTTCTTTGTTCTTGTTTGGCAGAGCATTCTTGCTCATATTCTTCTACAATATTTTGCAATATGATTGAATTTGTTGCAAGAATAACTAATAATGTTGTTTCTTTGATTAGGCCTAGAATTACCTTGATTTCCCCTTGATCTACATTGGTTAGCAATATTCCCAAATCTTCCACAAGCATAGAATCTTACATTTCTCCTATTTACCATACTTCTGCATTCAACTGACTTATGACCATATTTATTGCAATTGAAACATTGCTCGGAGAATGATGAATTATTCTTATTTGCCCTATTTTTGTATTGACTTTCCATATGACCAAATTTATTGCAAACAAATTATTTATCATTGAATTTATAAGCATTAGGTTGCCTTACCAGAGATCTCTTGTTCTTTTGATGATTGCTTTGACCAGATCCAGATCTCTCTCCTTTGTTAAATCCAAGTCCTCTCATATCACCTTTATTCTTCTAACTTTGTAACATTTCATCGTGCTTAGCTGAGCTAGCATTGAACTTTTCTTTGTACTCATTAGCAATGGTAAGTTCATCTCTCAGAATTATGATATGTCTTTCAAGCTCTTGCTCATTATTTCGAGATTGTATCAATTCAAGCTGCAGCAGGTTATTTTCATGATTTACTCTACAACATTCATCAGATCTATCCTTCAATGACTGAGTCAAACTTTCTTCATTCTTCTTCCCGTCTTCAATCTCCTTTGTTAGCTTCATCATAATGGACTGCATTTCATTCTTCAGGACTGCATTATCTCTAGGAAGTTTTTCTCATTCATCTATCTTGTCTTTCATAACTCAATCATCAATGCTTTACTCTTCTTATTCCTTGAGTTTGTCCATCAACTCCTTTCTCTTCTCTCTGGATGTGTTCACTTGTTCTTTCAATGACTCAATGAAATTTTTAGCTTCACTTAGATTTCTTCTCAGACTGCTTGCTTCTTTCCTTGCTGCATCTAGGTCCTCAAGTGCCACAATAAGTTGTTTGTGCAAGTCGGAGTCCATTGATTCACTCTCCTAGATCTTCCTCAAGGTGTTAGGATTCCTCAGAGGAACTAGGCTCCGATACCAATTGTTGGAATCAATGAACACTAAGATGGATGGGGTGAATCAATGTTCTACAATTAAAAACTTTCTTGAACCACCAGATGCAAATGAATAAAAGCAAAGTGCAGAAACTAAATGCAAACAAGCACAAAACCATAACACCAAAATTTTTACGTGGAAACCCAAAAAGGGAAAAACCATGGTGGGATTGAGACCCACAATATTATAATACTGTGATCAGGAGTATAATAATATTACATGAGGGGAATGCACATGCATTCAGGCACATTGCCTAGAGCTCACTGCTCAATCACAAAAGAGGGATACAACCCTGGAGGACTCACTGTCCTACAAATGATAACAAGCTGAATATATGAACTGATGAATAGAATCTACAAATGGCTAAATGCAGTTTTGGTTAAGCACAAAGTGATTGTCTTCCACTGTTCGGAAAACCTGCTCTATTCTGCTTCTCTATCATATACCAAAGCACAAAATTAAAGATAGAGCACATGAAAATGCGTTTAGATGCTCATACACTGTTCATACATCAAAATCCATACATATCCATACTCAAAATGATTAGATAGATTGATCTTATATATCCACACCACTTGATTAGGTCACAAATATGTCGGCTTCAAAATATTTGCAAAACATGAAACATGTAATAATAAGTCAGCTCAATACGATTGCAAATCCATATGTGGACCTAAACAAATTGATAATATGCTTCACAAATGTTGGCTCGACCACCTCGAACTCAAAACAAATCACCAAAAGCATCCCAAAGATTTTGCATAACATACTACACCAAAATAACCTTGTTCTTCCTGAAATACCAAATACCAGATCTTCAATCTTGCACAAGAATTAATACTGGAGGCTAGGATTGTGAATTAAGCTATCTCAAACAACCAATCACCTAATTGTTCCACCGCAACCAAAACTATGTAACCAAAATTGAGTTTTTCTCAATGTAATCATACTCTACCGCATATTGTATTCCACCTTCCAGACTTAAGCGAAATGGATATCAAACTTCTGATAGAACAATTCAACATATACCAGATGTAATTTCTAATCAAATTTGCCATCAATGACAACCCTAAAAAAATGCTCATGCATTGATCTCTACCGGTACAGTATCTCTTGCCAACAATAATTACAAGTTACAAGAATACAAGTAATGTGACTACTTGAAATTACAATTTTTGGCATTACATGTAATTTGTCAAAGGAAAATTACAAATGCATAATTGAAACTAATTTAAGTGCCTGAGACATGAATTTATTTACATCAACCTCTATCTAAGAGGTCTTCATGCTACTGCAAGATGTTGGCACTTAAAGTATTCTTGATCAGTGAGGGTATTTTCCCAAGAACATCAACTTGCATCATTTGAACATGAATGTTAATGACAATGGCCTTATAAAGATCAACCACTAAACTTGAAGATAATAAACATTCTTTATTGACCACTGTGATAGTGAAAGCCATTTCTTTTTACTACATAGCACTACTTTTGTCAATGTATTTCACTTCAAAATTTATCACTGCCATAATGCATTGTAATAATGCATTCCTCTATTGCATTACTCCTTCACTTGTCAAGTCCTCTCTTATTGTGGCATTAACCTCCACATTTAGTAAAGGAAAGAAAATATTCCCAATGGTGAGACTAGGATTCTCATCCCTGATTCTAGATAGGACTTGACTTGGCCACTGTTTTCTACTTCATGGTTCATGATATTTTGACCCTCTCTGTGCATACGAAAACGTACACTTTTCATTTTACATCACTACTGTCATCAACATATGATAATTCTGGCTTTTGCTTACTATCTTTACATGCATTGAGACACCTTGCAATTAGGTCTCTAGGATCTGATCTCAGATAGAGAACAACAAAATTCATGTAATTTTTCAAGAAAAACAAGCTACTAGCTTGGAATTAGGTTTGGGAAGGTAATTTGCAAGTGACTTAATTTCATTGTAAAATTTTTTTTACTTGTAATCGGGTCAAGTGCATAAATACTCTATATAAAAAACAAGTTAACTTGTAATCAGGTTTCTAAGACCCGATTGCAAGCAAAGACAACTTGTTATCGGGTTTCTAAGACTCGATTGCAAGCAAAGACAACTTGTAATCAAGTTTCTAAGACCCGGTTGCAAGGAAAGACAAATTGTAATTGGGTTTCTAAGACCTGATTGCAAGCAAAGATAACTTGTAATCAGGTTTCTAAGACTCGATTGCAAGCAAAGACAACTTGTAATTGGGTTTCTAAGACCCGATTGCAAGAAAAGACAATTTGTAATTGGGTTTCTAAGATTCAATTGCAATTAAAGACAAATGACTTGAAATTTGAATAAAAAGTTTGTACTTGTAGGGAGGGACTCAAAACCCGATTTTGAACAAAAAGCTAAGAAAATGAAAACAAAGGCAAACAAAAACTTGGACAAACATGACAAACACACCCTCTAATGATTTGACATCAATAAATATGATTTTTAAATGTTGTAAAATGCGCCTTAGAGAAGAAAACTATGAATTTTAAGTAAACATTTGTAGGGGTTGTCTATTTTTTGAAAATTCAAAAATTGAGACAACAGCGTTAATCAAGATACACTTGAAAACTATATTTACTGAATTGCACACATAAACTAGGTTCTATACACGCAAATGAATAAACAATAGAAGTTATAGAGCTTTATACTAGTCTACATAATAATCCAACAATTAATTTGTATGTTTACACCAAAGGCATTCCCTATATGAATCAAATTTACTGACTTTCGAGATCAATGGTTCATGTTTATGAAAAGACATACAAGACAATTACAACATTTGGAGCCATTGAATATTATTTGTTAGTTTTATTTTTATCATTTTATTTTTCCGCTTGTAATTTTTTGTTCACTATTATCCACCTGCCATTTTTTAGTTCACAGGCAAAAATAAATCTTGAGGACTCACAAATTTTGTTTGTTTCGGCTAAAGATGTAAAATATGGAGACTGTTGTGGTGGATGGAGAGGCTAAAATCTAGGATGAGTGCCCCTTCACCTTTTGCATGTTCGTGTAGATTATCATCTCATTTTTTATCTCAATATTCAATGAAGGATTGTTTTCTTGATGGGATAAGCCACAAACCTTTGTTTCCCCACCCCCCTCTATCGAATTTATTCCCTCTAAGGTTGAAATTAAAAGTGAATAGCTTGGGTAATTTGTTTGAAGAAGAGAGGATAATAAGGGTTGCAGATTTTTTTGTTAAGATACATAGTAGAAGATCCAAGATGTAGAAGGAAAACGAAATATAGGTGTCATCTTTTGGGTGTACAACTTTTTCTTTGTTGTCTATTTGTGGGTCCCATACGCTGCTTAGCCTCATGGATGCCATTAAAAACAAACATTTATTTGATAATCTAGGAAATCGTAGTATTTGAGTTATTGTGATCGGTATTGCAATAATTTTACAATATTTGTGTTGTTTTTGGATGTTGGTACTAGTTATTGTTTTGTAAATGTCTCCACATTGTGAAATTCTTGTAATTTTATTATTTTCCCCTATTTTGACCCTTGCTTTTGTTTTTATGGATGAATTAAAGTTCCCCATTGAAATCTTAAGTTTATCATTTCTTGATGTTTTATTAGTTTAGAATTTTGGTAATGCTTTGCTTTGGAATCTTGCCTATATTTGTCCCCTTTTATTGGATAACTACATTAATGTTGCTTGTTGGTTAGTAAAGATATTTACTTTATGTAATAGGAATTATAAGTATATATTTTTGCATTGTATTCTTTATGTTTCTATTGGTTAGAGTTTTCAAATATTGCAAGTAATTGGGATTTGATGCCTCTCTTCATCTAATTGATTTTCTTTAATGCTTAGATTTTATTTTTGAATTCATATAATTGGTGATCAATAGATTTGAATTCATATAATTGGTGATCAATGAATTTGAATTCTTGTAACAAGTTTTGAAAGTATTTACATCTCTACTGTACTTTTTATCTTTGCATTGGTTAGGTTTTTGTTTATGAATTGACTTCTTACCTTTCAAAAATGTTTCATTTTATTTTTACCTTTTTAAGTTTGGATTTTCTTGTAACTTTAATATAAAAGTTAAAATTTTATCTTTAACAATTTTTTATATATATATATATATTTTATTTGAAGTACATTTTTTAATTTTTTAATTTAACTTATTTAACAATTTAATTATATTATTAATATCAAGTTTATATTTGAATTAATGTTTGATTATAGTAAATGATTTTGATGAGATCTATGAATTGGGTAAGGGTTTTTAAAGACTCCAAAGCCTTATAAAACATGATCAATAAGAAAGTGGAACATGACCCAAACCCAAATACAAATAATCCAAAAAAATAAAGAATTGTCTCTCAAGAAAGAGATAAAAACCTACAAAAACAAAGGAGACAACAAGGACCATCTTCAAGGTGGTTTGAATAGAAACCTCTCCAAAGGGCTCAAAATAGGAGTAAGATTGATAAGGGATTTCTTGTCATTTTTGTAGAAGAAAACTCAATGGAGAAACTCACAAGAACAACATCAAGTTTCCTTTTTGCCTAGCATGGGGATCGTTTGCCCACATTAGTCTGGTCCTTGATAGATTCCAACACCTTCCCACTAGCCAAAGGGCTTTTAAGATGACATCCAAGGGAAACCTGGTCTTCCACAATAGTTTCCAACACCATTCATTTGTGATGAGATTGAGGACACACCATAATGGACACATGAATGATAAGTTCCTAAAATTGTGAAAATGGTACAACAAAGAGGACTCATAATGAAGTTCCTACTCCCAAGCACCAAACCTGAAATAGAGTTTAATATTAGTAGGCAACTCCAAAAGAGTATCAACATAGATACACAATCTAGAAAAAAAATAATTTTTCTCTACATTTGTGACATTTTCAATGGCAAGGAATTGCTCAATAGTATCAACAATACCTTGAACGATACTTTCACCCTGTAACTCTAAAGGGAGATTGGGGAGATGAACTGAAATGGGCACCATGTTGAACTTGGTAGCATCAAAACCAGTAGCTCATCATACTAAAAGAGGAAAATCCTTACCAACAAACTAGATACCTCCTTGAAGAACACTAATGCATTCCTAAAAGGAACAAAATGAGAACAAGAGGAACCATTAATCAAGGTTGTCACATGTAGTAGACCTTATGAAAACAATTGAAAGCCCAACTATGATGAACTAGTTTATAGCCAAATAATTGAGCTCAACAAGGACAAACTACAAACTAGTAGAAGCTCTATCCACCCATGCATTAGGAACACTAAAATAGAAGCATAGGGCACCTCAAAAGATGAGACAAATCTACAAAAAACCTACAAATCATGAGGAGGAGAGGGAACCTACAACACATGTCCACCAAGGAGATAGGGCAAAAACCTAATAGTCACACCTCAAGAATAATGTCCAACAACAACTTAACATCATGACCACTATCCTAGCAGAAATTTCTAGTCTTCATCTTCTACACCCGCTTCTCCATTTTCCTCCTCCATGTCTATTTAAAAACTTGCAACTCTAATCCTTTTCCAACTCATTTCTATTGTCCATCTTTCAATTAATGTTTATATTATTTGCAATATATTAATTATATTTTTAGGTAGGTATTTTATTAATATTTCAATTCTAATTAATTAATAAATTAACTTAATAAGTTTATTATTTATTATTAATTTTTTAAATTATTAATGTTTGGAATTTGATATATGTTGACATTACATTTAGTTTATTTTATTGTAATTACTTATCTTTTATGATTATAAATAATTTAATCTATAATTATTTGTCTTATTGAAGTTATAATTATTGTAGATTAATTTGAATTTGAATGTATTTTAATTTACAAAATATAATAAAATTCATATATATATATGTGTGTGTGGGTGTGTGTGTGTGTGTATAGAGAGAGAGAGAGAGAGAGAGAGAGAGAGAGAGAGAGAGAGAGAGAGAGAGAGAGAGAGAGAGAGAGAGAGAGAGAGAGAGAGAGCATGATAGAGAGATAAAGAGAAATAGGAGACAAAGATATATATAGAGGTAGAGAGAAAAAGAGAGATAGAGAGATGGAAGGGAAGTTAAATGTAGAGAGAAATAATGGAGAGGGAGAAATAAGGGAGAGAGAGAAAGAGAGATAAATAGATGATGAATAAATATAGAGATATAGAGGGAGACAAAGATATTAAAATCTCCCCTTCTCTCCCATTTCTCTCTCTAGAGATATATCTCCCTATCTCTACCTGTCTCTATCTCTCTTTATTTTATTATCTCTACCTTTATCTATATATATCTACCTCTCTCTAAGTATAACTCTCTCTCTATCCTCTCTATCTCTCTATCTCTCTCCCTTATATCTATCTCCTTACCTCTTCCTACATCTCTCTGTTCCCCCTTCATCCCGCCCTCCTCTCTCTCCTTTATATATCTAACTCCATGTCTGTCTCCATATCTCTCACTCACTCACAAAAATTCCATGTTTCTCCCTCCCTATCTCCATCTCTCCCTCCTCTCTCTCTATTACTTGTATCTATCACCTCCTTTATCTATGACTATTGTCTCCTCTATCTTTATCTTCCTATCTCTCCCTCTCCCTTTCGAAGTTTATCTCATTATGACTATCTCTCTCTTAGTCACTCCATCTATCCCTCTCTCTCTCTCTCTGTATATGTATGTATGTCTCTCTCTCAACCTATCTCTATATATACTTCTTACATGTTTATATGTATATCTTTGTCTCCCTCTTTATATCTATATTTCTCCCCCCTTCCCCCTCTCTCTTTCTATCTGATGCAGGGGCATCTTGGAAAAACTTGAGACTAGACCTAAAGGTAGAGGTGTGCAAAACTTTGTTGAACCTTATGGATCCTATGCATCATGTCATAGAGTGGAAATAGTTCTAAACAACATCCAGGTGGGTCCACACCTATTTTCATCTAGTTTTGGACCTTCTTTAAAAATCTAGAGCCGACACACATGTTACATTGACAATTGGACCTGAGACCCAAGGGATGCTGATGAAAATCATTTCCAATGTTTGAATATGATATTTAAGAACCTTAAGACTCATGGGAGAGGATCATCTGTAGCTAGAGAGTAGTTTAGGAGCAGTAGTTAGGAGAAGGTAAATTTAGAACACTTCTATTTTATTAATTTCTCTATAAAAATCCCATAAAAACTTGTAGGCTAGCATGTGGGACCAATGGTCTGAATGTAACTAGCATGTGAAGGCCTATAGGCATGTAGGTTTAACTTATAATTAATAAAACTTCTATATCTGCTTAGATTTCATTTTTTGTCACGCTTTTGTGTATGGTTTGGCTACAAGGTTGGATAGTCCATTTCAAACCCTCCAACCTTGACTACATCAAGTGGTATCAAATCAAGATTGGAGTCCTATGGAAGTGTGTGCTCTAGAAGACCTTGGTGTGGATATATTTCCAAACAGAGGAAGGTTGTGTATGTTGTCAACAAAATGTCGAATTGAAGTAGCTGCAACCCTAAACTAGATCATCAAATTGAGGGATTCACACTTAATTTGAAGGAAAGATGCCACCTAGAAGAATTCCAGTGATGACCAATGTTAACAAAAGGGTAGAAGAGATGATGAAGATGACGAGAGTTATGAAGAGCCAACTAGATGTTGTGGAAGAGGACCAAATGAAGGGCATTAAATTGAGATTAGAAGATGAGAGCGATGATGAGGAGCCAAGGATACAAGATTAGGGAGAGGATATCCAAGAAGAAGAAGAGTCAAATCAGATCCAAATGATGAACGAAATCACTAGGAGCAAAAAGAGGTTGAGGATTGAAATTACTAGTTATTCTAGAAGCTTGAAGAAGAGTTAGGTTTGTCAAAATTAAGATGAAGGGGCATGTTTCCATTTGTTGGAAGGAAGTATAGCTAGATAGAATCTAGAGAGGGAAAGAGAAGATCAAAAAATGGGAGAGGATAGTGATGAAACTAAAGGGTCAATTCATACTTTCAAATTATGAGTTAGAACTACTAGAGAAGCTTCAAAACTTGCAACAAAGGGAGAAGACAATGAAGGAGTATAGTGAGGAGTTCCACAAGATGATCATTAGGACTAGATATAATGAAGCTAGAGGAGAGAAGATGGTGTGATACATTGATGGGCTCAAAGCCAACATTGAAGGGGAATTAAGCCTAGTCTGGATGACCACCATGGAAGAAGCCTACCAATTCGCACTGAAGGTAGAAGGAGAAATAAACAAGAGAGCAAAGAGAGCACCAATGAGTAGAAGTTGGAGAGTTATAGAAGAGTGGACATAACACATTAAGACAAAGCCTTACAATGAGCATAATAGAGGAAGGAGATAAGACCCAGGGAAGACTCACATTGTAGCCGAAAGGAAAGGGAATACTATTGCCATGATGATGGATACCAGAGTAATGAGAGGAGATTATAATTAGGGACCATTAGAGGGAACCTATTTTAAGGGTGGACAAGTGGGACAAAATGCCTTTGAATGTTGCCAAGGAAGCACAAGAAAGCCAAGATATTCTAGAGCCATACATGTACCTATGTTGAGGAGCAGAGAATATCATTCTAGTCCATAGGACATCTAGAAAAAGGAGAATACATAGTCACGAAGAGAGCCATGTTGCAAAATGAAACCAGAGATCAATCAACATAGGAGAAAAATTATTCCAGATAAGATGCAATTCAAGAGGCAAGTGTTTTAAGGTTATCATTTATAGAAAGAATATATACAATTTTCTCTCAGAAGAGATGGTGGAAACACTAAACTTGAAGAGGATTAAACACCCAAACTTATACCAAATTGCTTATGTAGACGTATAAATCTGACCACTTTCCTAAGTGAATATTTAATATTCATTCTAACCTCATTCCCCTTATTAATCAAATTATATTTATTTAATTTCTTCATATTCATCTATTTGACTAAATAAATTACTCAATTTATTTTATTAAGTTCACCTAAACCTTTTCTAGCCTTTGATTAAAAAAATCACTTTATTTAATTAATTCCTCTTTCTCCCCTTTTAATTAAATTTACATTGAATTAAATTGATCCTTGCAAATAAATAAATCTAATTTATTTATTTAAATTCTCCCACTTGTATTTATGCAAGTTGCATCTATTTGATTGAAATAATGTAATTTTATTTTAATTAAAATCCCTTTTCCTCCACTTGCATTTTCCTACATCTCCCACTTGCCTTCTAAACCCCCTTCTAGATTCTTCTAATCCATTCCAATTAGCCTAATCCATCTCCAAAATATTGTCACATTCCTAAGAAAAGATAAGTCACTTCTCAAAGCCTCCAAAGTCTTTGAAAATCATTAAAGGCTTTATGTCCTCAACAAGTTAACACTCAAAGTCTTCCAAACCATTTAAGGCTCTTACATAACCATTAATGGTTAACTCAACCTTCTTGCATGATTAGAGACTTTCTCTCTAACTCAACCCTCATCTAACCCAAGGATCTCATCAAGCATTCATGGCTTTAACCTTGGTTATCCCTTTAATCCTTGCACAAGAGTTTACCTCTTAGGTAAAAGCTTTATCCATTCGATAACCCTAACCTAACCTTAACCCTTACCTCCTAAGGTAACCTTCATGTGTTCTCAAGCATTTAATGCTTCTTTCATCTCCTCTCAAAAAACCTCTTGTTGACAATTGTCACCATTTCATTGGTGAGAATTGTGAACATGGATTGATAACTTTCAATCCTAGCCCTTGTTAAGATTATCCAATCTTGACCATCCATTGCCCTATTTTCCCTATAAATAGAGCTCTCATTCCCTCATTTTGCTAATAAATAATCTTTCATGCATCAAACTTATAGTCATTTTGCTAATAAATAATCTTTCATGCATCAAACTTATAGTCTAATTACTAAGCATTTTAGCCTCTCTTTGATAAATCATCTTAATAAGCATTTAGAAGCATTTTTAATATCATAGAATATCCATGTTAGACTAGTATATCATTGCTAGGATAAGTAGCTATTCTTATCATCATCTTTATGCTAGATTAATCATCATAGTTTCAATATCTAACATATCTAGGAATTCATTCGTGCATAATAATCAAACATCACTCGTTCTTGGAGTTGTCATTCTCAAGTCACTTTGCTCAGAGCAAAGACATTGAATTTAGGGATACTGTGAGATAGAGAACAATGGGACACCCCTTGGGAAGTTGAGCTATTTAAATATAGTTCCTATAACTTGCACCAAGACTCTCATTGGTGTGTGGGCCTTTTGAATAAGACTTTTACGTTTCTATCGCCCTCATTTCCCGCACACATTTTTGGCGCCCACCGTGGGGCTCATCCCCATAAATCACATCATTTTTGATACAGGACAAAGATTACAAGCACATTGGAATACTATTTTGGCACGTCAGGAACTTTTGTTAGCACATCCGAAGCAAACAATAGCGCTTTTGGTATACTATTTAGTGCATCAAAACCTTTCTTTAGTGATGAACTTAGTGTTAGCGCATAATACTTTAGATTTCTTTCCTGCATGTCAAGATAACAGTGTAGCACATTCAGTAATCAGTGTAGTGCTTCTGTGTAGAAGCTCAGTGTGTGACTTTGTCAGAAACAAGAAAAACATAATTTGTAATAGAAGTAAAAGTTAGGCTTGGATAAGCTCACCTAAGATTTAAAAATTTTCATTAACTGTTTGTTGTAGGTTACTAATATTTCTTTGCAGGTTGAAGGAGTTTATTTAGGCATTTAATTATATTTTTCTAACTTTTTAAAGTTAGTTTAAAAATAGTTCATTTTCCTGCTAGTTAAAAAGAACTACAAACTCACTTCCTTTTGCTGGTTAAAAAGAACTACAAACTCACTTTCAATTTTGCAAATGTTAAAAAGAATCCCATTTTTCCTTTGGTGCTAATTAAAAATGAACTCCATTATTCCTTTGGTGCATAAAACAAAACCTCAATTCATTTTTGCAAAGGATAAAAAGAATCTCACTTTTATTGTTTTGTGCAAGGCAAAGAGAGTTTTCATTAAGGATTGATTTTGCGATTTTCCTTTTGTTGACCAACATCACGATTTACTTTGTTGACCAGGTTTATTTTTCAAAGGTTTTGGAAATACACATTTTTTCTAAGAAGAGTTAAAAAGAACATCATGTTTATTGGAGTAATATCTCCAAATAGAAGTTAGAAAATCATTGTCTTGAAGGATAAAAAAAACCATTGTTTGCTTTGTCTCGAAAGTGGAAGGTATATGTTCTCCCCTTAATTGGGTGATCAAAAAGCCAAACCACTCTTATGCTTTAAGGGAACAACCAAAGTGGGAAACAGCTTTATCGCCAAGTGTTCCAAACCACTATAATCAAATGTGGAGGTTGACGAAAGTCCCCTTCAATGGTTTTGCTCAGTGGTTTGTCTTCCCCCAGTATCTTTAAGATATGTAAAGCCTTTGTTCTAAAGGTTGGGAAGCCTCCCGAGGGAGTTTATCACTGAAGACTGAATGAAAGCCTGATTAAGAACTTTAGCATTAGAGACTTTGAGCTGAGTTAGTTACCAAACATTTTCAATATCATAGTGCAAGGGTGGGGAAGAATCTGCCCCCAAGATCACTCACCATATATCTCCCAAGATAACTACTCAATTGTGAAGCAATTCACTTTGAGTTAATTTCTGGCAAAAGGCAAAAAAATGGGCACCCCCGAGGGGGTGATAGGGTTGTTTGAGCTAACGAAGTATCGAGACTAGTGGGCTATGATATTGTTAATGACCCTTGAATAAAGAGTCTAATTGATTTGTCTTATTTGTTATCAAAACTAGTGAAAACATCAGGGATTTGAACACATCCTCACAAAACATACACTACTTGTTTACAATAGGCAAAATTGTTATCTCTTCTATGTGCTGTGTTTTCAAGTTATTTTTCAGAAAATCATTCATCAAAATCACAAGTGTTAAAATTCAAAACTATAGAAACAAAGAAATCAAGACAGCAGCACATAGGAGAAACATTCTAGCGCATAGAAAACATTCAGTAGCGCATTTGAACCAAAACTTAGCGCTCTCATCAGCCAACTTAGCACATAATCAGTATCATACTGGTGAAATTCCTAGTAGCACTTTCCAACATCAGTCTAGCACATTCAAACATCAGTGTAGCACATCAAAAGAATCTCATAGCACTTTCAGCTTAAACAACAACGCGTAATCAGGACATAATAGTGCATAACCCATCCAAATCAGTAATTTTCAAATAGTCTAAGTAGCATGTAGTAAAGGAAGCTTAGCACATAGGAAGAATTCTATAGTGCATCGGGTCTCTTTCTTAGCGCACGATCAATTTTAGGAAAAAACAAAGAGTAAATCCAGTACTTTGGGAGAATTTTATCGACAGTTTCAGATACCCTTTCAGGTCCTTTAGTAAACTTAGTAGCAAAACTTCGAATCCAATCATTAGTGAGAAAATTTCCAATCAACAAGAGAACTCTTAGAACAAGTTTTCAAATCATTAAACTATCTTGAGATCAAACTTCATCCAACAAAATTTGGAAGTATTAGAAACAACGATCAAAGTTTACCCATCCAATGAATTCTACCAAAACAAAATACTTAGTTTAATCCTTAAGTTGTCAAATCAAGTTTCCATATCGAGAGACTTTTATCCATATCATTTGACACACTTTGTCATGGAGGCGAATCTAACTAAACCTCTACTTGATAAAGTAAACTTGAGTATTCAAACAAAGTATCCAAATCTAACAGCAACGTCAACCTTTGATCATTCATGTATGACCACTCCTCATATGAATGACCACTCCTCATATTTTGAGAAGAACAAGTCTTCATCACAAAACAAAGTTGAAGAAGAGACAACCTAGTTCTAAGGAACTTGCAAGAAGGAATAAATTTCTCTATATCAATTGTCAACTCTTTGCATCACATTGCTCATTATTGCGTCACATGTGATTGTATATTGTTGGCATTTGATGAACCAGTATGTTGGAATATGATGATATGATAATAATGTATGTTGTCATTGATGTCAATAAGTTTAGGTCAATCGGTATGAATATTGGAGGAAGTTGTTATTAGTGATCAAGTTGGAGAACCGGTATGAAGAGATGTAGTGAACTGATAGTTTCGATACTTAATGTTAAGTACAGATGCCAAGTTGATAAGATGAGAGGGGGGGGGGGTGAATCATACAAACTTAATCTTCCATAAAAACATCAGATTCAACCTCGGTAACATATACTTCAGTGATATAACCAAAACTGTTAAACATGCAAACTCAAAAGCATATAAACATCATAAACCTCATTACACCAGATTTAATGTGGAAACCCAAATAGGGAAAAACCACTGTGGGATTTTGGACCCACTAAGAAATATACTCTTCTAGAGTATGCTTGGTTAAAAGCAAATCCTATTAAAGATTACAAACACATTGCTAGATGTGACCCGGTTAAGGGATTTCCCTCAGATCTATTAGGATCTTCACCTTGTTAGAAGTGACCTTGTTAAAGGATTTCAAACACTCAATCAGAATGTCACCTTGCTAGAGGGTTTTACAAATAAGACTGTTAAGTCCACTCGGTTAAGGGATTTTCTATCACTTCACAAAATAACAGTAATAAAAATCTATCTGCAACTTCACATCTAAAATGCTAAAGCAGATTCTTATTTGCTCAATACAATCTAGACATAGAACTAATCTTGTCCATCTGCTGGGCTCTATACTCTGTTATACAAATAGTTCTTCAAGCTTCTATGCTCAGTAATTACTATGTAGCATCCCTGTGCATACACTTCCCTACATACATTGCTTATCAATAGTTCCCTATTTATAAACAATTGCCAACCGCTTAATCTCCTTGATCACATTTCCCATGATCAATCATAGCCATCAGATCTTCAAACTTTGACCAGGTTCAATGTATTCTTCGATCTAAAAAATGTTTTACCCCACCTTGGAACTTGCATACATTTCTTGGAACTTGTGCTAGGGTATGCGGTTCAATCTGCGCTGTAGATCTTCATGCCGATTTTCCTTTGCCATAGATTCTTTAACAAACTTTATGCACGACATACCAGTCATTTAATCAGTTCCAGCTCATTAGCTCCCTTCATTAAATAACACATGTAACCATTTGATGCATTCTGTTACAGCTCGGTTACAACTCGGTAAATACTAAACTTTACTCGGTAGACACTCTGTCTTCATTAACCGATAGCAATAACCTTAGGGTTTACCGACTAGGTTCTTTAGGGTTTACTGACTAGGTTCTTTGCTCGATAACATAGTATAGTATTAACCTTACAATAAATAACATATGTATGATATCAAAACAATCTAAACATCATGATCTCATCATTGTCTAACTCGGTAATAGTTGCCCATTGAATAACTTATTCATCCCCTTATTCATCATATTCTTTCTGTGTCTTTTACCAACATCTTTATACTCATCAAATCATACTTCTCAAAATATGGCAACATCATACTGATTTAGAAAATCAATATCTTGACAACAATGACAAAATAATAATATTAAGATAGTAAATCATCCTTAATCAGTTATATCCATAATCATCAACAACCTTCTCAATATCCTTATTGAAATGCCAACAATCTCCCATTGTCTGTTATAATGCCAACATAACTGGTTTCGGGGTTTCACTAAGTGTGACTACCGGTTGGTAGTCTCAGCTCTAGGGTTTCCAGTTTGGCAATATAGCTTGTGTGATGCAACCGATGATATTTTGTGACGAGTTAGCTAAGAAATGAGGATGAGATTGAGATGCCACATCAATTTTGTGCACGTGAAGGATTTCCTTGAGGATCTTGCATGTGAAGATTGACTACATTTATTGTCTACCTCGGGAATGAACATTCTTCTTAGTGGTATGAGGAGAAAGCATGATGGGTTATTGATTTCTATGTGTGGTGAAGAATGGACGATGCAGAATGACTTGTGATCTGTTTAAGATTATTTCATTCTATGTTAATTTTTTTGTATGGTCAGGATTGGACCGCTTGTAATTGTAAACCTAAATGCTTAGGGTTTAGGGTTTATGCTACCGACCTAATTGTTGTCTATAAGGTCGATGATGTTTGTTATTGTAAGTTGTTGGAAAAAGTTGTGTATGTATCCGAATGATGGGATAATTTCTAGACCAGTGAGTGAAAACTGTAGAGTGTGATTGCAGAGTAGAGGAACTGAAAAGGATCTGCCTTAGCATATAGTGTTGTTATCAGATCAGAGTTTTAACTGTTGTCTTCTAACCATTTCAATAGAAGTAAAATCCATTTGCCGGGTAGCTTTAACAGGCTTACTATAAATCCTCTAACCAGGTGACTCAAGTTCATTGAGTTCTTTAAATCCTCTAGCATGGTAACCTTTAACAGGGTTTCAACCTTTAATAGAGTATATAGCCATCCCTTAATCGGGTGAGCTTTAACAGGATCGGTTCCTAGCAGAACCTTATTGTAAAGTCTTTAACTGGACTAGGCTCCTGACAAAGCAAGATTCAAAAGAGTTCAAAACAAGCTTGTGGGTATTCATCCCCATCGTGTTTTTTCCCATTTGGGTTTCCATGTGAAAAATCTGTGAGTTATGAGTTGTGCATTTTCATTTGATGATTAAGTATTCTTTGTTTAAGTGATTATGCATGCAGAGCTAATGGTTATGGTATTGCTGATATACCACATGCATATGTTTATGGGTGAAGTAGTTATCAAGTATTGAAGTATTAGAAGTATTCAGTTTTAACTGTTTATGTTGTCTGAAGTCTTACTGTGTTTAACCGGTATTGCCATGGTTAAGTCCAGTAGTGAAAACAACCGATTATCATTATAAGTTGTGAAGAAGTTTTTGTATGTACTGATTCACCCCCCCTCTCAGTACCAGTTAGGGTATCTATTGTTCATCATTATTCATCAATTGGTATCAGAGCGACTCCAGGTCCTCTGTGATATAAGCTTAACCACTTGAGGTAAAAGGTCCCGCCTTAATGATGAAGAGGGAAGGTCCTAAGTTCAATAGAGATAACTTCAAAATATGGAAGGACAAAATGAAGATCTATATCAAGAGTTTGGGTGCTCAACACTGGAGCTATGTTGAGAATGCCTATGTAACCCCCACTGGCACTCTAACTGATAATTAGAAAAGAGAGATTCAAGAAAATGGGCAAGTCATGGAAGTCATTATTAGCAGTTTGTCCGATATTGAGTTCATTGATGTACAATATAAGGACACTCCTAAAGATGTATGGGACACACAAGAAACTATCTACAGCAGTGATGAGCATGTAAAGAAAGCTAAGGAAGAGAGCCTTAGAGGAAAATTTGAAGACATGAGGATGGTTGAAGGAGAGACCATTCAACAATAGGGCATAAGGATCAAGACTGTGGTTGGAGATATCAAGAGCACTGGTAGAACAATTGATGATACCACCATTGTCAGTAAAGTTTTGAGATCATTGTTACCGATCTATGCAATCAGAGTTGTTGCTATTCAGAAACTAAGGTCTATTGACAAAACCAAGGTATCCTTAGATTCTATCATTGCAAAGTTGAGTGCATATGAGTTGAATAGCTATGGTGGCAGTGTTCAGAAGATCGAGTCGACTTTTAGAGAATCTGTTGCACCAACCAGAAAAGGAAAAGAAGTAAGTATCAGTTATGAATCCAGACAATGCAGAGATATGGATGATGAAGAGATAATGATGGAGTTTGAATCTCTTCTTGACAAGAGACTTCCAAAAGGCATTGGAAAATATAGAGGTAAGCTTCCTTTAAAATGTTTTTCCTGCAATAAGATATAACATATAGCTATTAACTGTCCTAACAATGACAATAAGGCTAAATTGGAGAGGTTTAGAAAGTACAAAGGATGAAATAGAAGAAACTATATTGTTGAAGTGGATGAAGGTGTTATTGATGAAGAATCTGAGGATGAAGAGAATGAGGACATAGTGTTTGTAGCTGTAAAGGAAGAAGTGTGTGACAAGAAAGCACTTGTCTCTCGCATTAACAACTCTAATGAGTGAATTATTGATAGTGGTTGTTCTCACCACATGACTAGTGATCAGGGAAAGTTTTTGTCTCTAGAAGAATATGATGGAGGTGTTGTCAGATTTGGCAATGATGCACCATGCTTGGTAAAAGGAAAAGGATCCATCTCACTGAATGGAAAGAGTAGTGCAAATGATGTCTATTGGGTAGAAGGTCTTAAGAATAACTTGTTGAGTGTTTCTTAGCTAAATGATAAAGGACTCATTCTGGAGTTCAAAAGTGGAGTCTGTAGTATAATTGGAAAGAGTGGTGAACTTATTGCCACCGGTAAGAAGACTAGAGGTAACTTGTTTTAGATGAATGCTAAGATAAGTCAGTGTCTGATGGCGAAGTTTGATGACAGTTGGATATGGCATAGGAGACTTTGTCATATGAACTATGATAATATTGTAAAAGATAGTAAGATCAAGGCAGTAAGAGGATTTCCTTTGTTGAACAAACCAAAGAATGCTTTATGCAGAGAATGTCAACTTGGGAAGATGTCTTCCTCAACTTTCAAAGGTAAGTCTTTTTTAGCAGAAAACTTACTTGATCTTGTCCATACTGATTTGTATGGTCCTATAAAAATTAGAAGTATTCAGGGAGATAGGTATTTCATGATTCTTACTGATTATTTCTCAAGAATGATGTGGGTCACATTCTTGAAGACAAGTCTGAGGCGTTTGGAAAGTTCAAAGCCTTTAGAGAATTAGTAGAGAAGGAAAGTGGTCACAAGATAAAATTCCTAAGAACTGATCAAGGAGGTGAATTCACTTTTGATGAATTCAACATACTATGAAGATAGCGGTATTAAAAGGTAGTTGTCTGCTCCAAGGACACCACAACATAATGACATAGTAGAAAGGAATAACATGACTGTAGTTGAAGTGGCCAGAACAATGCTGATCCAAGGAAAGGTTGCTCACCTTTTTTGGAGAGAAGTGGTGAGCACTGTAGTCTATACTATGAACTGGGTACTCATCAAGAAAGGTAGAGTTAAAACACCTTATGAGTATTGGATTGGGAAGACTCCCACTGTGAGTTATTTTAAAGTATTTGGTAGTAAGTGTTACATCAAGAGAGGTGAGCATCTAAGCAAGTTTGATGCTAAATGTGATGAAGGAATATTTCTGGGATATTCCACTAAGAGTAAAGCTCTCAAGTGCTACAACAATATAACACAAAAAATTGTTGAGAGTATCAATGTCAGGGTTGATGAATCCCCTGAGGAACCTAAGGAAACCTATAGCAAGGAAGTGGAAGATGAACCAGGCATAGCCTTTTGGGAACTGGTTAAGAAAGAAACAAGTAAAGATCTCAATGTTCCTGTACCGGTAGAAGCTGCAGTAGGTGAAGAAGAAGAAGAAAGTGAAGAAGAAGAAGAAAAACAAGTAGAACCAGCTAGAGTCATTCATATATATATATATATATATATATATGTGAAACTACATCATGATTTGAATCAGATCATAGGAGATAAAGATGTAGGGATACTCACAAGAAGAAAGGTGAAAGAAAACTCTTGCATGATTTTTTAATTGGAGCCCAAGACTTCCAGAGAAGCACTTACAGATGAAGATTGGATTAAGGCAATGTAAGAGGAGCTAGACTAGATAGAAAAGAATACAATATGGTCCTTGGTACCCAGACCAGAACATAAGAATGTCATAGGTACCAAATGGGTTTTTAGGAATAAGCTAAATGAAGAAGGCATAGTTGTAAGAAACAAGGCAAGACTTGTATGTAAGGGATACACTCAAGACGAAGGAGAAGACTATGGAGAAACATTTTCTCCTGTGGCTCTACTAGAAGGTGTCTGAATGCTACTTGCATTTGCAGCATTCAAGGGATTTAAGGTATACCAGATGAATGTAAAGTTTGCATTCTTGAATGGAATCCTAGAAGAGGAAGTGTATATTGAGCAACCGGATGGGTTTTCCTTATCAGAAGATAGTAACATGGTGTGTAGATTACACAAGGCCCTCTATGGATTGAAACAAGCACCAAGGGCATGGTCTGAATGTTTACACTCTAATCTTGTGAAAATAAGATTTCAGAGAACAAGTGAGGATAACAACATCTACCTAAAATCTGAAGGTGATCAGATTTTGATCTGTGAAGTATTTGTAGATGACATAATCTTTGGAGGAGATGATGAAATGAGTCATGCTTTTGCAGATGAAATTAAGAAAGAGTTTGAGATGTCTCTGATTGGAGAGATAAAGTTCTTCATTGGTTTACATATTTAGCAAATGAAAGAAGGTATCTTTATTACCTAGTCCAAGTATGTCAAAGAGGTATTGAAGACCTTTGGAATGGAGGAGAGAAAACCAGTTGGTACACCAATGGTGACCGACTATAAACTGACTAAGGAAAATGATTCAACATTAGTGAATGAGAAGGAGTATCAGTCAATGATTGGTAAGATGCACTATGTGGTGCACAACAAACCAGATATTGCTCATGCAGTGGGGATTGTAGCTCATTTTTAGAAAAGTATGAGAGAATCCCACTTGGTAGTAGTCAAGAGTATTCTTAGATACCTGAAAGGGACTGTTGACTATGGATTGTGGTATGCATACAATGGTGATTTTAATCTCAAGGTATTTACTGATGTAGATTGGGTAGGTAATGTGGACGACCAGAAAAGCACAACCGGTGGAGCGTTCTTTCTTGGTGGAAGACTAGTCTCATGGACAAGTAAGAAGCAGAGCTGTACTTCTCAGTCTATAGCTGAAGCAAAATATGTGGCAGTATTTATGAACTGCACTCAAGCAATCTGGATGAAACATGTATTAGATGGTTTCAAAGTACCTATATCTGAACTGGTGAGTATATTTTGTGATAATATTAGTGCAATCAATATTTCCAAGAATCCAATATTGCATGCTAGAACTAAGAACATTGAGCTCAAGTATCATTTCTTGAGAGAGAAGGTTCAAAACAGAGAGGTCGTATTACAACATGTTTCCAGTAAGGAGTAGCTAGCAGACATATTCACTAAGCCCTTACCCATGACTACAATTACCTATTTGAGAGGTGAATTTGGGGTTTTGCCCCTTGATGAAGTAAAAAAAAGATGTGTGTTCCACATCAGTCAAGTATTACAGTGACAACTATTTCAGGGTTGATGTGTTGGAGAATGCTACTTCATAGGGGGAGCAACATAGTGGAGTATGGGAGCTTATGCCTCCACTTTGGCATTGTTGTCAAAGGGGGAGAAGATATATAATAAGGAGAAAAGATATGAGATAAGGGAGAAGATATCTGATGAAGATATTTTAGTTGCACTGGTCTATGATGTTTCTTGTTATAATGCTATGCTATGTAAGTATTGCCATCAATGCCAAAGGGGGAGATTGTTGGCATTTGATGAACCGGTATGTTGGCATATGATGATATGATAATAATGTATGTTGTCATTGCTATCAATAAGTTTAGGTCAACCGGTATGAAGATTGGAGGAAGTTGTTATTGGTGATCAAGTTGGAGAACTAGTATGAAGAGATGTAGTGAACCGATGTGAGGGTTTCACTAAGTGTGACTATCGGTTGGTAGTCTCAGCTCTAGGGTTTCCGGTTTGGCAATCTAGCTTGTGTGATGCAACCAATGATATTCTATGATGAGTTAGCTAAGAAATGAGGATGAGATTGAGATACCACATCATTTTTGTGCACGTGAAGGATTTCCTTGAGGATCTTGCATGTAAAGATCGACTACATTTATTGTCTACCTCAGTAATGAACATTCTTCTTAGCGGTATGATGAGAAAGCATGATAGGTTACTGATTTCTATGTGTGGTGAAGAATGAACAATGCAGAGTGACTTGTGATCTGTTTAAGATTGTTTCATTCTATGCTAAGTATTTTGTATGATTAGGATTGGACCGCTTGTAATTGTAAACCTAAATGCTTAGGGTTTAGGGTTTATGCTACTGACCTAATTGTTGTGTATAAGGTTGGTGATGTTTGTTATTGTAAGTTGTTGGCAAAACTTGTGTATGTATCCAAATGATGAGATACTTGCCAGACCAGTGAGTGAAAACTGTAGAGTGTGATTGTAGAGTAGAGGAACTGAAAAGGATCTGCCTTAGCATATAGTGTTGTTATTAGATCAGATTTTTTCTTGTTGTCTTCTAACCATTTCAATAGAAGGAAAATCCCTTTGTCGAGTAGCTTTAACAGGCTTACTATAAATCCTCTAACCAGGTGACTCAAGTTCATTGAGTTCTTTAAATCCTCTAGCAAGGTAACCTTTAACATGGTTTCTGATGAATACTAAGAGGGGGGGGGGTGTGAATTAGTATGCCAAAAATTTCTGCACTAAAACACTTAAACAGTTTGAAGATAAACCGGTAAAATAGTTTAACAGATAGACCGATTATCACACATGCAAACCAAAATGCAAATAAAGCATTCACCCACAAAAGCAATACAACCATAACACAAGATATTTGACATGGAAACCCAAATGAGAAAAACCACGGTGAGATGGAACTCACAAGTCACTATCTGCAAAATAGAAACCAGACCAGTTAAGGTCTTACAATTTTCTTCACCAGAACAGATCTTGTTAGGAATCTCAATCTTTGTTAGGAGATAAGTCCAATTAAAGACTACCTTGCTAGAGGATTTTAGATTCACAGAGGTGAACCACCTTGTTAGAGGATTTTACAAAAGGCTTTTGGGCCTACCTGGTTAAGGGCTACAGACTTGTCAAAGATGTGAGTAATCAATAAGTGTTTGATCTATCTAATAGCACAAACTGCTTGGTTAGATCCAATATAGCTCATAGCTAATGCATTCCAACATTACTTCAGTCTTCTCTATCTCTCACTCAGTTACAAGTTGATCTTCTTAGATAAGATCTCTCTTACAACAACTCATCAACCACCTTAAACCCTAGCACAACATAAACCCTTCTAGAAACAACCTAAAACCCTAGACATGATGTCCTTTAAAAGGAATATGATTTCATGTCGGTCCAATAGAATTACATTACAATTTCCTAGGTTCAATGAATCTAGACATACTCAGTAACACGACACAAGAAGCGCCGTTAGTGTGTCGACACCGTCAAACAATCAGTGGATTGGTAACTCATCACAAAATGTCGGTTGGTAACTCATCACAGAGTATTACCGGTTCATATAAAATACCGGTTGCTGGTTTGACAAAAATGAAGACTGGTAAGAATGTATTATGCCACTTTTCTCCCTCATACTGCTTGAGATCTATGAACCGCTTGGGGTCGACATGCCGCTTCAGATCGGGAAACACATTATGCAAAATCACCAATAGTCGAAAGACTAGAATACAACATACTGGTTGGAACAGATACCGGTTAAGCTCTAGCTCATACATATAGAGGGGATCTCAAAACAAGTGTGTGTCCATCAATGACAATCACAACATAAACATAAAAAATGCCAACAGTTTCAACCTTTAATAGGGTATATAGTCATCCCTTAACTGGGTGATCTTTAACAGGATCGGTTCCTAGCAGAACCTTATTATAAAGTCTTTAACCGGACTAGGCTCCCAACAAAGCAAGCTTCAAAAGAGTTCAAAATAATATTGTGGCTATTCATCCCCACCATGGTTTTTCCCATTTGGGTTTCCACGTGAAAAATCTATGAGTCATGAGTTTTGCATTTTCATGTGATGATTAAGTATTCTTTGTTTAAGTGATTATGCATGCAGAGCTAATGGTTATGGTATTGTTGATTTACCACATGCATATGTTTATGGGTGAAGTAGTTATCAAGTATTGAATGTATTTGAAGTATTCAGTCTTACCTGTTTATGTTGTCTAAAGTCTTACTGTGTTTAACCGGTATTGCCATGGTTAAGTCGAGTAATGAAGACAAATGGTTATCATTATAAGTTGCGGAGAAGTTTTTGTATGTACTGATTCACCCCCCCTCTCAGTACCAGTTAGGGTATCTGCTGTTCATCATTATTCATCATATATCCAAGGCAAAACAAATGAGTTTGACAAGGAACCTTTGAGACGTAGGGCTTACATTGAGAAAGTGGAATTCAAACAACACCTAAATCATGGAGGAAGGATTAACCCCGGTTGATTCCCACAATTCTATATCACATATAACGAAGCTCAACTTGAACCGCCAACACCACCCAGAACTCCCTTAGAAGAAAAATAATTCATCACAGTAGAAATATATTAAATTCTCATTGTCACTCGATCTCAGAGAAACAAACAAAAATAATCACAGCCATAATTAAGTATGGGTCGTAGATTATCCAATCCTTTTGATGAGTATGCCAATATGGGCAAAACATAGATCACTGAGGAACTTCTCCAAGAATGTAAAAAAAATGCATCATTCCAAAAACTCATGGAAAGACTTATCGAGGAAGATAAGGAAAAATATCTACTCTTGCTAACTAGCAAAGGAGTTAACATTCTTGAAGATTTTGATATAGAAAACTTAAGGAATATAGATGAGAGAATTTCAAGAACAAGGTCTAGAAGTTATGCCTATCAAGAACAGCAAAGAGAAGAAGATACACATGGTCCTGAAAACACATGCGAACAAGACCAAGACCATACCCGCAACCAGGACAATCTTAATGAAAGAGGGGAAACTCTCCCTCAGAGGAAAAATGCACCCATGGTGGCTCTTACACAACAAATCCAAACACTGCAAAGGAAAATGCAAGACATGCAACAAGGAACCACTATGCGATACTCCTTGGATGAGATCTGTCCTTATCCTTTTGACAGGAGATTGAACATGGTACCTTTTCCCCCAAATTCAGATATACCAAAGTATGACAATTACGATGGTAAAAGTGATCCCCATGATCATGTTTGGGAATTTTGTACCATGCACCTAGAGTTTTCTCACGATGACACACACTTAATGAGACTATTCCCAAGAAATTTGGGAGGGCAAACCATGGAGTGGTTGTCTAAACTTACACTTGCCATCAGATCATTTGATGAGTTGGTAAACAAATTCATAAAGCAATACTCTTATAACATTCAACACACGATCACCATGCTGGATGTGTGTAACACAAAACAAAAGAACAATGAAACATTTATGGTGTTTCTTCAGCGGTGGAGATGCATGGTTTCAAGATATCCTCAAGACGTTCCTAAAAAAGAAAAGATGGAGATCTTCATTGATAATCTAAATAGTGAGATGAGTTATCAACTCAAACTCCAATGCATACCATGTTTTTCCAAGTTAATAGAAAACAAAATCCATGTGGAGGAAGCTTGCATCAAGAAAGGAACATTGAAGTTCTTTAATGAAGGTGTTAATTCATCAAACACTAACCCATTTAATAATCAAAACAACAACAACAACACTTTAGACAAATCCAAAATTTGGACAAAGAACTAAAACGTTGTTAATGATGGGGTAGTTGATGCTAATAATGTGAAATCCAAACAACCGGTGTTAGCTTTATCAAGTAACCCACCATCCAACAAAAATTAAAAAAGTGTTAATCAAGGCACTAACACTTATATGCAAAATACCAACTAAGGAACTTCAACATCAAACACCAACAACAATAACCAAGGCAACAACACTAACCAAGGCAACAATACTAACCAAGGCAACGACACTAACTAAGGGAATAATGCAAACCAGAGAGGAAACACCAACACTTACCTGTATAGATGCATCTACACACCCTTAGGGAAAACCTTAGAATCAACATTTCGAGAACTCTTGATGAATAAGATTATCACACTGCTAGCCATGAACAACTTTGAACCCCAGGTCAAACCAACTTGGTGGAATGACTCGCATTTTTGTGATTTTCATCGCAAAAAGGACATCACACGAATGATTGCATGAGGCTAAAGAACATTGTTTAGGACATGATTGATAGAGGCGATTTAACAATTGATGGTCACAAAATGAATGGTGACCATGATGCCTTTAAAAATCCTCTTCTGAATTACAACAAGGGAGGAGCTTCAACATCAAATGACACCAGAGGAGCTCGTATAAATCACCTGTATGAGAACACCATTAATCACATATCAACAGATGAAAACCAAGTAAATGTCATGAAAATCAAGGACAAACAAGAACATGCATCGATCAATGTGACAACCAGAGCACAAAAATACGTCTTGAAAGGGAACACATCAACATCCACAACTATCCCCAAGACTCAATATAACTTGGTTGATAAACTACGGAGAACTCCCACTCAAATATCCATACTTGAGTTTCTCAAACTCTTGCCAAAACAAAAAGATATCTTAGAACAAGCACTTGTTGAAACAAACTTTCCTAAAGATCTGGACATTGATCGATTCCAAGCCATGGTGGCTCATATGACAGGGCCTCATAACCTTACCTTTTCTGAACATGATGATGCCTCTTTGAATCATCCGCATAACATTCCACTCCATATCAAAGTTTTAGTCTATAAACGTTGAGTAAAAAGAGTGTTAATAGATGGAGGAGATGGTCTCAATATCTGTACTTTAAAGCTTATCGGTGCATTGGGCTTCTCTGAGAAGTCTATTGATCTGAACAAGAAGATCACCATCAAGGCCTATTATGATGAAGAAAGGTCATCCAAAGGAATAGTAATACTACCTATTTAGGTAGGACCAATACAAAAGGACACCGTGTGCCAAGTCTTGGATTTAGACTTGACATACAATATTCTATTGGGTCGTCCATGGATACATGAAATGCAAGCAGTGCCTTCGACATACCATCAGTGTATCAAATTAGCATACAATGGACAAGAAATTTCCATATCTACTGATAATAACCCTTTTCAACATTGCAATGCTATGGGGGAAGCTCAAGACAACCTGGTTCCACACAACAGGGAGGCCCAAGTTTCCTCAGTACCCAATCATCATAAAGAAGAACTCAAATCATTATCCATAGACTTTAAGAAAAAGATGAAAATAAAGGATCAAGGCATGGGGGAGTACTCTTTTGAACCCCTATGTCTATCAAAATTTCCAACATCACCAAAATCTTATGGACAACCTTTTGCATCAACACATCAAGAAACACAACCCTTCACCAAGTTTGATGAAAAATTTATCTAATTAGGCACACTGGCAAATGAATCATAAGAGAAAGACATCCTTAGTTGGCTATACAAGGATGAAGAAGAAGTCAGAGCTTCTACCATAGAGGTGGCCATACCAACACAACAATACGGAAAAAGATTCCGAATCATGCAACAGATGGGATACAATGGCGAAGGACCTATCGGCAAGTGTCAAGAAGGCATTACAAAACCTATGCAACTTCCTCCACAATTTGCAAGAGACAAAACAAGAGTGGGATATGGACAACATGTACCACTTAGGAAAAAGAAAAAGAAATATCATAAACCTCAGTGGAGAGCCAAGAAGAAATATAATGAAAACTCATGGCAAGATGCACTACACCAAGCAATAGAAATGAAAAGGAAAGAGTAGGAACATCAAGAAAAAGAGAAATGGCAAGAAGAACTGGCCATTCAAAGGGAAGAAGCTTCTTACAAGAAAGTGCATCATGTGTAAGAACCTAATCAAACCAAGGTAGAGCCACCACCCAAAGAAATTACTACTCATAGAAGGGGAATAATGTATGAACAAATGTAAAGGGTACAAATAGGCTTTGATTTTGAATCAGAAAAAACTACAAGACTGGTATCAATTGTCAGAGATCTTTTCTCACCATACAACATACCTATTAGAAGCAGCGAGATACTCTAGGACAGTAATTCTAAAACTGATTCTAATGAATATGAATGGGGTAGCTGTTTAGATGTTACTGGAGATATTGAGGTAGATACCATCCATTCATACACACCCCTTTCTTAGGAGGGACAAGGCGTAGAATCTCGACCACTTGAATTTGGGCCATGACATATCTATGAGGCTAATGAGAATGAGCAGCGACAATACGAACAAGGCTACATCGAAGATAATACCATCAAAGACCTTGACATTATCATAGACCTAACCAGTATCCCAAACAACTATAATGATGCCTATATCATGATACTTACCGTGACCGATCTCAACCCACCCAATGACTCCTTACCACTTTTATATCTTGATCTCATAGACTGGGAAGAACCTGAACACCATGATATACCAATTTTCCCAGATGATAAATCCATTGTCCAGTATCTATGTTCAGTCAACCTAAAAACATGCTCTACTAGTGAATAAAATAACAATATCTACAATCAGGGGAGTGCCAAGTCTCTCAATCACAAAAATGAAAGAAACAAAGGATTCAATGCTGAAAACTAGTCAATGGCAGCATTAGATCACAAAAAAGTAAAAATAAAGGATGCATTTGTAGGTGAAAACCTTTTTGAGGCACCTAAAGATGGGAGACTTGACACTCTTCCTAAATATTATCAAGAAAGGTCACCCATATTGATTGAGACAACAAAATCAATAAACATCAGTATTGAAGCACAGGTCAAAGCCATACACCTAGCTAAATCACTGACATAAGAGGAACAACCAGATTTTATCAAATTCTTCCAGGAAAAGCAAATCAATTTTGCTTGGTCTTATGCTGATATGCCCAGAATAGATCCAAACCTGATCATGCATCATTTATCTATCGCTCCAGGAGCTAAGCCAATCAAACAAAAATTAAGAAAAATGAATCCGCATGTGGCATTATTGGTCAAAGCTGAACTAAAGAAGTTATTAGATGTCGAATTTATTCGACCTATAGACTATGCTAAATGGATCTCAAACATTGTACCAGTATTAAAACCTGATGGAAGCATCAGAATATGTACAAATTTTAGAGATGTCAACAAAGCATGTCCAAAGGATGAATTTCCTTTGCCAAACATCGACATAATTGTGGATCTAACAACATGCCACACAATGTTATCATTAATGAATGGTTTCTCTAGCTATAATCAAATCGAAATTGCCCCAAAGGATCAAGATAAAATTGCATTCACCTCTCCATGGGGAACTTATTGTTGGAACGTCATGCCTTTCAGCTTGAAAAATGCCGGGGCAACTTATCAAAGAGCCATGACAACAATCTTCCATGATATGATGCATACCTTCATGGAAGACTATGTGGATGATTTACTAGCTAAATCATTCACCTGAGCAGAACATCTAGGCATATTAGATAAAATCTTTCAAAGATTTGAGCAATTCAAGGTCAGACTAAACCCTAAGAAATGTGTCTTTGGGGTCACATCAGGCAAACTATTAGGCTACATTGTGTCAAAAAAGAGAATGGAAGTAGATCCAGTGAAGGTATAGGCCATCATGGAGATGCCACCTCCCAGGAACATTATCCATCTCAAATCTTCGCAGGGATGATTGCAGTCTATCAAGCGATTCATAGCCCAACTAGAAGATAAATGTCTAACATATTTGAATCATCTGCTTCATAAGAATATACATTTTAGATGGGAAGACAAGTGTGTGGAATCATTTCACTAGCTCAAACAATATCTGATGAATCTGTCAGTTTTGGTACCACCGATAGCAAGTAAGCTGCTCATTCTCTACATATCAACAACTGAAGTATCATTGAGGGCATTGCTAGCACAAAAGGATCCAGAAGGCAAGGAACGAGCTATATATTACATCAGCAAAACTTTGAATGGATATGAGCTAAATTATACATTCATTGAGAAGGCTTACTTAGTCATGGTGTTCACCTCTCAAAAATTCCACCACTACATGCTAGCTCACACAATCAAGCTAGTAGAAAAAGTTGATCCTCTCAAGTATTTACTCAGCAAAGCAACTCTTATAGGATAATTGGCTAAGTGGATCATGATTCTTAGTGAGTTTAATATCCAGTACATAGAACGTCGGGCTATCAAAGGACAGGTAATTGCAGATCAATTGGCTGAAGCACCGCTACCAGATCAACAACCAATGCAGATGGAATTTCTAGACATGGATGTACTCACTGTCACACCCAAACAATGGACCCTATACTTTGATGGATTCTATACACAACATGGATCGGGTGTCAAAATCTTGTCCGTCAGTCTAGAAGGGCACATAATTCCACAATCTTATAGACTGATGTTTCCATGCACCAACAACATCGCTGAATATGAAGTCCCAGTAATAGGAATCAAAATGGCTGTGGAATGGAGAATCATGGAATTGAGAGTCGATGGGGTTTCTTAATTAGTTATCAATCAAATCAACAATGAATATCAGACAAAGGATGATAAGCTAATGCCCTATAAGAGAATGGTGGATGATTTCAAACAATAATTTGCATATATCACCTTTGAGCAAATACCAAGATTGGACAACAGGGTTGCCAATGCAATGGATACTATCGCTTCACTGCTGCAAATTCTAGAGAAACAAGGCCATTATGAGTTCCCGGAAGAGAAATTGTTTTCCCTAGCCTATGACAATTATGCATCCCAAGTTATCTATGCCTTAATCGGTTCAGATTCACCTCTATATGGGACAATCTATGATTACCTTAAGAACAATACTCTTCCACTCGATCTGTCTCGCAACCAAAAATGTAGTTTCATCTGGCAAGCTGCCTGCTATACCTTAACCACTGACACACTTTACCATCGAGGTCTAGATGGTACTCTTCTTTGATGCCTTGATCATAACGGATCTCTCTACCTTACATGAGCTTCATGAGGGTATTTGTGGTACTCATTCAAGTGGTCCTACTCTCACCAAGAAACTTCTGAGAATGGGATATTACTAGCCGATAATGGAGAAAGAGTCTTATCAATTTGAAAAGAAATGTCCTAAATGCCAAATCCATGGAAATATTATCCATGCACTAGCAAAGGAGCTAAAACCGTTCACCACATCTTAGCCTTTCTATCAATGGGGACTTGATTCAGTAGAAAAAATCCATCCTTCTTCTTCAAATGGACATAAGTTCATTATCACAATAACAAATTATTTCACAAAGTGGATTGAAGCAGTCTCAATGACCACTGTAACTGGAAAACAAATCGCCTCATTTATTCTCAATTATCTCATTTGTATATATGACATTCCTAGTTCCATCATTACCAACAACAGGTGTCCTTTCAAAAATCAAGATGTGCGGGAGCTATGTGAATGATTCAAAATCCAACATCACTTCTCCACACCTTACTACCCACAGGGAAATGGTCAAGCAGAAGCATCAAATAAAACAATTTTGAAAATCCTCAAGAAAACATTAAATGATGTGGGTAATGATTGACATGTACAACTCAATCCGACACTTTGGGCATACAGGACTAGTATTCAGACACCTACAGGGGCTACGCCATATTCATTGGTGTACAGATCAGAAGTAATTCTACCTCTTGAGGTAGAAATTTCATCTTGCAGAGTATCTTTGAAAGGCCTCATACCAAATGAGGAATATAGGGTAAACAAGTTGCATGAACTAGAGCTTCTTGATGAAAAATGACAACATGCCTATGACCATCTCAAGGCATACCAGCAATGAATATGCAGAAGCTATAATCATAAAGTCATCCCAAGGGCTTTCAAAGTCAGTGATCTTGTGCTAAAGGAAAATCTAAGAAATCAACAAGATTGAGAAAAGAAGGGGAAGTTTGAACCTAACTGGTTGGGTCCTTTTGTCATCATATCAGCCTATGGATCAGGTGCATATCATTTAACAACTTCATAAGGGGACGTACTCGACAAACCAACCAACAACATCCATTTGAATAAATTCTACACTTGAGTCGTCCAATGCATGGAAAAAGTGAAAAAATACAAAAAAATAAAAAACAAATAAAAAAAGTGCAATAAAACCAAGTAGTGAAAACCTGGCAGTAGATGCTATTTGTGAGAGAATGGGTCCTCTATCTATTAGTACTCATATCTTTTGATTCATCTAATCTCAGCTAAAAGCCATCACCATAACTCTTATTCACTCAACATTATCCTGGACATACTTAGCATAATCACTATCCTTGATTATCCAAAAACACTTATGCATATCATATCCCGCCATGGTTGGGTGATCGACATATCCACATCGATAAATATATGTGACTTGATGCATTAAGCTAGAGAAGCAATGAAGGAATTTGATATTTTTTGATTTTTTGGTCTGTGAAGCGATCATTCGTAAGGTACAAATATTGTCTCGAGACATGATTGGAAACATATCATTGAAGACATTTTCCACTTTGCACATGCTAATGGTTAACTCTTGTCTGTTTTATGCAAGAAACACTTAGGTCATCTTGGTTCAATTATACCTTGATGCTTGTGCCACCTTGCAATATCAAAATCCATATAAGTCATACTCAGCTCGTTATGGTTCAATTCTACCATGATGCTTGTATTAACTTCCAACATATCAAAAGCTCAATGACGACAAACAAAATAGAGCACAAACAAGTTGTTGGTGTAAATAGTTATTCATCATGGATATTATTACACTTTACTTAAGTTTACTTAGGTACATGCATTTAATAGTAGTTTGGGTATGGGACACTTGGGTGTTTGTGCCATATTGAGATAGTGTGTGTAGGAGAATTTCAACCTTTTATGGTGTTGATCTTATCTTGTTGTTGCATTCCACCTCATGTGGAATATTATATTGTTTCTCCTACCTACCCACAACTATTTCCTACCTACCCTTGTTTCTTATTGAGCCACATGTCATGTTTGTGTGCTCACATATCCATATAGGCTTGCCTATATAAGAAGGCTCATCTACATTATTTGTATGGGAAATCAATCAACATCTTGTAATGATCCAGTTGATCATATTTTGCATCTTGATAGAATACAATTTATTTCTATCATCTATTTTGTTCTCTCTTATTTGTGTTTTCCATTGCCTCTAGATCTTGGCAAATTCTTGCATGGTATCAGAGCCCTTAGAGTGCCATTGGTTTGCCAATTGAGAGAAATTTGGGGTTTTGTATTTTGGAGCTTTCTATTGCAGGTTATTATTGGAGCTTGTTACATCAGATCTTAGGTCACCATTGGATTGAGGAGGTTTGGGCAATTAAGAATCGCCTTTTATTTCGTCCAAATCCTGTTAGGTCCCGGGAAGGAAAATTGTGAGGGGGGGGGGTGAATTAGTTGTGAACTAGTTTAAAATAATTTATAATCCAAATGAAAGTTATTCCAATTTAACCTTAATATCGTTAAACCAAACTTAAGTGTCGGTAAAACAGATTAACAGATATAGCAGTACCGGTTTAACTTAATGCATAAAATAGAAAGAGAAACAACATCCACAATACATAACATACATATTTTGACGTGGAAACTCGGTAAGGGAAAAACCACGGTGGGAAACCTTACCCACAACCAGATGATACTACTGCATATAGTATGTGTATACAAATGGGGTCTGCACATGCAGAAAGGCCAACTGCTTAGAGCTCACTGCTCAATAACAAAATAGGAGTCACACTGACTACACAATTGGATGGTTAAATCCAATGATAATGTACTACTCAAAATAACATTTGCAATACTAGATTCAATACCAATTTAATCTCTGAACATGAATGCTAAACACCTTCATAACCTTCCTTCAATCTTTGAATAATGTCTGTGTGATTCGCACAGGTATCTACTTATTTTTTCTCTTCAATACACACTCATCATGATCCTATATCCCTATCTTCAATAAGATCTTACAATCATTTATACAAAACCTAAGACCAAATGTATAGGTGGGCTCACTAAAGATATTAAAATTAAATCAATTACAAATAAGTCTTGATGCAATACAACATGTCATCTCAATACATTTACCAAGTTAACCAATCAATAAATAATCTCCATAACGTGCCATTCTAATCTGGAATAGATAACATGTACCGGTCCATAACCTAGACCTATCTGTCGGTAAAGGCAAATCTGTCAACTTGATTAGACCAATAAGCAAAACACCAAATACAAATTTCCAATCTATGTCTTTGACATAACCAAATGATCTCCAAGTTATCATCGCTATCGGTGAACAATATAACCTGTTGGTGAACACATACCGGTGACTGTGTATAAGACACTAACCATACCGGTGAACATAATGTAAACCTCCAAGAAGATAAATATTGACATCAATGGAAAAACCAATGCAACACATGATGAAGTCATCCATAATACCAACAATCTCCCCCTTTGGCATTGATGGAAACACTAGATGGAAAAATATCTAAGTGCCAAAAATAGAATACCAAAGACAGTAAACCAAACAATCTCCCAAAATAGATCAATACAAAGTTTGTTACAGAACCAAAACCAAAATACATATATCCAAAGAGTATATCTCTCCCCCAATGAATAATGATATCTCTCCCCCAAGAAATAATGTTTTTTCATAGATATCTCTCCCCCTTTGACATCAAATGCCAAAGAAGTTAAGAATTCAAAACTTAACATTCAACCAACTACTCCCCCTAAGAAGAGTAGCTCTCCTCCATCAAAGCTAGAAAAAGATTGTTCTATTAGTCCCTACCGGTTTGATGCCAATCTTCAACATCTAAGTCTTTGTCGGTGGGGAAATTACCCCAAGCTACTCTCTGAGATATTCAAATGTTTCCTTAGGCAAAGGCTTTGTAAAGATATCTGTAATTTTCTCTTTAGTATTCACATAAACCAATTTCACTTCATTTGCTTCAACATTCTCTTTCAAAAAATTATACTTAATAGAAACATGCTCTATCTTAGAGTGAAATACCGGATTCTTTGATATATCAATTGCTGGTGAATTATCACAATAAATGATTATTGGCTCTTTGCATTTTACCTTTATATCCTTCAACATTTGCTTGATCCATAATACCTGAGTATACTTAGTTGTTGCTGCAACATATTCTGATTCTGCTGTTGATAATGATGTACAAGTATGCTTCTTGCTTATCCATGAAATCAATCTTCTACCAAGAAAGAATGCACCACCAGTGGTACTCTTCCTATGATCTACATCACCTACCCAATTTGCATCAGTGTATGCACATAAATCAAAATTTTCATCTTTAGGATACCATAAACCAAGATTTGTTGTGCCTTGTAGGTACTAGAAAATCCTTTTAACTGCTGATTCATGATTTTCTTTAGGATTGCTTTGAAATCTAGATACAATACATACTGCATTCATTATATCAAGTCTTGTTTGTGTCAAATACAGTAAATCTCCAATCATAGATTTATACCTTGTCAGATTAATAGGAGTTGAATCATTCTTCAATGTCAATTTATTAGTTGTAGTCATAGAGTACTTACCGGTTTGGAATTTTCCATACCAAGTTTCTTCAAAAGTTCCTTTAAGTACTTTGTTTGACATATGAATATACCTTTGTCTGTTTGTGAAATCTGCAAACCTAGAATTTTTTTTTATCTCCAATCATAGACATTTCAAATTCTTTTTGCATCTGATTAGAAAAGTCCTTACATAATCCATCTTCACCTCCAAAAATGATATCATCTACAAAGACTTCAATAACCAAAATATCATCATTGGTGACTTTGTAATACAAATTGTTGTCAGTATTACGTTTTGTGTAACCAAGTTTCAAAAGATATTTATCCAATCTAGCATACCAAGCTATGGGAGCTTGCTTTAATCCATATAAAGCTTTCCTTAACTTGCAAACCATATCCCTATTATCTGTCAAAGAAAATCCATTAGGTTGTTCAATGTAGGCTTCCTCTTCTAGATCTCCATTAAAAAATGCACATTTTACATCCATCTAATAAACTTTATAGTTCTTATAAGCTGCAAATGCAAGAAATAGTCTAACTGCCTCAATTTTGGCTACCAGTGCAAAGGTTTCATTATAATCTATTCCTTCTTTCTATGAATAACCTTTAAAAACTAATCTTTCTTTGTTCCTAATTACTTCTCCATCTTCATTAAGTTTATTCCTGTATACCCATTTAGTTCCAATTACATTTGTGTCTTTAGGCCGGGGAACTAATGTCCAAGTATTATTCTTTTCAATTTGTTCTAATTCATCTTCCATTGATTTTATCCAATTTTCATCCTGACATGCTTCAATAACAGATGCTGGTTCAACTTGTGAAATTAAACATACCTCTTCATTTGCCAGTCTTCCTCTAGTCATAACACCTTGATTCTTATTTCCAATTATCTGATTCTCTGAATGATTCAATCTTACATACTATTTGTTCTGATTAACATTCAAGGGCTGCAGTTCTTCAATCACAGTTGAGTTTTCTGATGATGTCGGTGTGACTGGGTCTTCATTCTATATCGGTGCAATCTGCGTCGGTTCATCTATGATCATTTCAACTACCGGTTCTACAGATCTTGAATCTCCTCTAAAGTGTTCATCTATCTTCACATTAGTACTGTCAATGATTTTCTGTAACCTTTAATTATAACATCTATATGCCTTACTTTTAGATGAATAACCAAAAACTATTCCTTCATCACTTCTAGGATCAAATTTGCCAATATACTCATCTCTTCTAATATAACATTTGCTTCCAAATATTTTGAAGTACTTAAGAGTAGGAATATGACCAAACCATAGTTCATAAGGGGTCTTATCGGTTTCACTTTTTATGTGAACTCTGTTGAAAGTATAAACCACTCTATTCATTACTTCTCTCCAGTACACATGAGGTAGATTTGCTTCCATTAACATTGTTCTTGTTGCATCCAGAATAGTTCTGTTCTTCCTTTCCACAACTCCATTCTACTGGGGTTTCTTGGGTGCTGATAGTTGTCATTCGATTCCATTCACTTCACAGAATGCATTAAATTCTCTAGATGTAAATTCTTCTCCTTGATCTGATCTTAAGCATCTGAATTTCTTGCCAGTTTCATTTTCTACCATTGCCTTGAATATATTGAATCTTCCAAAAGCTTCTGATTTCTCCTTGAGAAAAGTAACCCAACACATTCTAGAATAATCATCAATTATTAGAATAAAGTATCTATCACCTTGTAGACTTCTTGTTCTTTCTAGACCACACAAATCAATATGAATTAAATCAAGAATATTACTGGATTTCTCAGTAATGCTCTTAAATGTAGTTCTAACTTGCTTTCCCATTTGACATTCCTTACATACCAGATTATGAGGTTTCACAATCATAGGTAAACCCCTTACTGCCTTATTTGAACTGATCTTTACCATACAATCAAAATTCACATGACAGAGTCTTATGCCATAACCAACTTTCATCAATGTGTGCAATCAAACATGTTTTTATCATTGGTATTCAAGTGAAAGGTATTACTTTTAGTCTAATTACTAGTTGCAATCTCTAATCTAGTTCTGTTTATGATTTTGCATTTTCCATTCTTGAATTGTAACTGAAATCCTTTCTCAACTAACTGACCAACACTAAAAAGATTATGCTTTAAACCTTCTACATAATAAACATTGTCAGTATTGTGCTTACCATCCAAAGATATAGTGTCTTTTCCTTTGATTAAAAAAGCTTTATCATCTCCAAACCTTACTAAACCTCCATGAATTTCCTAAAATGATAAGAATTTGCTTTTATCACCATTCATATGATGCGAGCATCCACTATCTATAATCCATTCATCCTTTTCTTCAATTTTTGCTGCCAGTGCCTGCTCTACTGGTTTGACAATAGGTGCCAGTTGATCTTCTTTTATTGCAACAAAAGCCCATCCGCTATCTACTGAATCTTCACCTGAATCATCTGTAACA
Organism: Cryptomeria japonica; assembly: GCF_030272615.1. Taxonomy (NCBI): domain Eukaryota; kingdom Viridiplantae; phylum Streptophyta; class Pinopsida; order Cupressales; family Cupressaceae; genus Cryptomeria; species Cryptomeria japonica. The sequence goes on along the minus strand of NC_081411.1, from coordinate 555,722,695 downwards.
TGTTCATCTGCATAGTAACATGGCTTATCTCTATTTTTCTTAAATCTGTATCTCTGATATTCAGGGTTAGGCTTATATTATCTTTTTGCTTCCTCCCTTAACCTTGCATGTCTATCAGGACATCTAGATGCTTTATGACAAACTTTATTGCAGTTAAAACATTTGAAAGGTGCTTTACCTTCATACTCACTTCCTGTTGGACCTTTAGGCATTTTCCCTGCAAATAGTGCTTCAAGTTCTTCATTTTTTCTCCTCATATCTTCAAGTTCTTTTGCATAAAGTGCTTTCCAATCAATTTTGTCAGATGATGATGATGATACTTTGAAAGATAAATCAGTCTTTACAGTAGCAATAGGACTAAACTCTTCAAGTTCAAATGAAATTTTTTTTCCAACCAAAGTATCTCTAGAAACTAAATTATTAGGCATTGTTCTCATTTCATTAATAGCAGTCACTTTCATTTTGTAAGCTGGTGGCAAAGCTATTAAAACTTTAGACACAATTTCATCTTCAGTTAAGGATCCTCCACAACATTGTATTCCTAAAACAATTTCATTAACTCTTTCCATAAATGCAGAAATTCTTTCATCTTCTTCCATTTTCAAATTTTCATATTTGACCTGGTAACATTCCAGTTTTGCAATTTTGATAGTGGTATCTCCTTCATTCAATGTTTCTAGTTTATCCCAAATAGCTTTAGTAGTAGATCGGTTTGATAATCCCATGATTTTCTGATCTGATAATGCACTCAGAAGTGCTTCTCTTGCTTTGCAATCATTGTCCATGTCCTTATCCAATTATGTTGGATGAAGTTGATTCAAAACAAGAGCAATATAGCCATTCTTTGTAACATCCCATATATCTCTTCCAATGCAGTTCAGATGTGTTTCCATTCCAAACTTCCATATGCCATAGTTAGTTCCATCAAGCTTCAGACTGTCCTTCCTGAAAATATTTGTTGCCATAGGATCTCCTCAAGCTGTTAGGCTTCTACAAAAAGAGGACTTAGCTCTGATACCAATTGTTAGGTCCCAGGAAGGACAACTAAGAGGGGGGGGGGGGGTGAATCAGTTGTGAACCACTTTACAATAATTTACAATCCAAATGCAAGTTATTCCAATTTAACTTTAATGCCAGTAAACCAAACTTAAATGTCGGTAAAATAAATTAACAGATATAGCAGTACTGGTTTAACTTAATGCATAAAACAGGAAGAGAAACAACATCCACAACACATAACACAAAGTTTTAACGTGGAAACCTGGTAAGGGAAAAACCATGGTGGGAAACCTTACCCACAATCAAATGATACTATTGCATATAGTATGTGTATACAAATGGGGTCTGCACATGCAGAAAGGCCAACCGCCTAGAGCTCACTGCTCAATCACAAAATAGGAGTCACATTGAATACACAATTGGATGGTTAAATTGAATGATAATGTATTGCTCAAAATAGCATCTGCAATGCTGGATTCAGTATCGGTTTAAACTCTGAACATGAGTGCTAAAATCCTTCATAACCTTCCTTCAACCTTCGAATAATGTCTGCATGATTCACACAGGGATCTGCTTATTTTCGCTCTTCAATACACACTCATCATGATCCTATATCCCTATCTTCAATAAAATCTTACAATCATTTATACAAAACCTAAGACCAAATGTATAGGTCGGCTCACTAAAGATATTACAATTAAATCAATTATAAATAAGTCTTGATGTGATACAACATGTCGGCTCAATACATTTACCAAGTTAACCAATCAATAGACAATCTCCATAACGTGTCGTGCTGATCTGGAATAGATAACATGTACTGGTCCATAACCTAGACCTATCTACCGGTAAAGGCAAATTTGTCAACCCGATTAGACGAATAAGAAAAACACCAAATCCAAACTTCCAATACATGTCTTAGACATAACCAAATGATCTCCAAGTTATCATCACTATCGGTGAACAATATAACCTGCTGGTGAACACATATTGGTGACTGTGTATAAGCCACTAACCATACCGGTGAACATAATGTAAACATCTAATAAGATAAGTGTTGACATCAATGGAAAAACCAATGCAACACATAATGAAGTCATCTATAATACCAACAAATCCGACATCCGAGGCCAAATCTAAAGCTGTTTGAAGGTGGAGGGTGGTGACTTGTCCCGATACCGATATGCAATCTTGGAGCATTTATGGCCAAATCTGTCATCGTAATTGTGCTCAAAAGGCCCAAAAACCCCAAGATCAACTATCAATTCATCAAAATCGGCCTCTGTTACCCTGATTTGAAAGAATCTCCCCTCCTGGCCTACTATACAGACTTGCAGGTACAGATCTGATTTTTTTTTAAAATTTTTTTTCTTTTTTTAATTTTTTTTCGGAAAATAAAAAATAAAAAATAAAAATCAAAATTTTACATATTATTAAGGGGGGGCGGATTTTTATTTTTTGTGTTGGTGTAAATAATTATTCATCATGGATATTATTACACTTTACTTAAGTTTACTTAGGTACATGCATTTAATAGTAGTTTGGGTATGAGACACTTGGGTGTTTGTGCCACATTGGGATAGTGTGTGTAGGAGAATTTCCACCTTTTATGGTGTTGATCTTATCTTGGTGTTACATTCCACCTCATGTGGAATATTATATTGTTTCTCCTACCTACCCACACCTATTTCCTAACTACCCTTGTTTCTTATTGAGCCACATGTCATGTTTGTGTCCTCACATATCCATGTAGCCTTGCCTATATAAGAAGGCTCATCTACATTGTTTGTATGGGCAATCAATCAACATCTTCTAATGATCCAATTGATCACATAATTAAAGTGATCATTTAGTTGCATATCATTTTAATCTTGCATTAGGTTGCATATCATTTTAATCTTGCATTAGTTGCATATCATTTTAATATTGCATTACTCATTATCATACATCTCATTTTCAAGATACTTCTCACATCATTATCATTATCATTATCATACATCTCATTTCCAAGATACATCTCATAAATCAAAGTAATCAATGCAATACATCATCACATTCTCACTCCTCTCATCATTAATCATACATTCACATCATCATCAAAATCAAGCACATTTCTATCTAAGCATCAATCTCATATCAAAATATAATGCATATCATCAATCATCATAATAACACATCACATGTGGATTAGAGAAAATCAGTGTTGTATGTATATATCTCAAAAATGGTCAAAATTTGCAAGGGATATCATGTCTGTCAAAATACAACAAAATGATCAAAATACAATAGAGGCGGGTCTCTCATGTATGACTATCTCCTAAGGTTGATGGTCTCACAGTAGATGTCCTAGCCCCTAGATCTCCACTAGGTGGATCACATCGGGTAGGCCCCATAACACCTCTGCTCTCTTTCCTCGCATGACTACGGCCAGATCGATTGGCTGCCACTGCTACATAGCTAGGAGCTCTATGACCTCTAGGGACCGCCTCCTCATAAAGACACTTGTAATACTTAGCCTCCTTGGTTGAGTACTATATCTCTCTAAGCGTGTACTGAACTAGGGAACCAACCATCTCTCTCTCCAAACTATCAGTTGTTAGTTAGATGAGAGGGGGGGTGAATCAGATAACCTCAATAATAATTACTCTAATCAGATTCAACCTTGGTAGCATTTACTTGATATGCAACTTATGACTGTAAATCATTCAAACTCATAAACAGATAAACATGAAACATTAAATCACATTTGACACCATATTTAACGTGGAAACCCTAATAGGGAAAAACCATTGTGGGATTTCAGACCCACAAGAAAATATACTCTTCTAGAGTATGCTTGGTTAAAAGCAAATCCTGTTAAAGATTACATACACATTGCTAGATGTGACCCGGTCAAGGGATTTCCCTCAGATCTGTTAGAATCTTCACTTTGTTAGAAGTGACCTTGTCAAAGGATTTCAAACACTCATTCAGAATGTTACCTTCCAAGAGGATTTACAAATAAGACTGTTGAGTCCACTCAGTTAAGAGATTTTCTGTCACTTACAAAAATAAATAACAGTAATAAAATATATTTGCAACTTCACATCTAAAATGTTAAAGTAGATTCTATGTGCTCAATGTGCTCAATATAATCTTGTCATAAGACTTATCTTTCTCCTTGCTGGGCTTCTCAATCTGTTCTTCAATCAGATCTTTAAACTTCTGTACTCGGTAATCACCTCTGTAGCATCTCTGTGCTTCAGTTTGCCCGCATCCTTTGGTCAACAACATTACTTTATTTATAAGCAATTCCCAACCGCTTAATCTCCTTAATCACATTTCTGATGATTAATCTTAGCCATCAGATCTTCAAACTTGACTAGGTTCATTGTATCCTTCAATCTGAAAAATGTTTTATCATGCCTTGAAACTTGTATACCTTTCTTGGTACTTGTGCTTGGTTAGGACCGTTCAATTTGTGCTGTAGATCTTACTCTTGAATTTTAATTGCCGTTGATCCTTAACAAACTTCTTGCACGACATTCCTATCTTCAATAAACCTCCAGCTCATTGACATCCTTCACTTAATAATGTATACACTTATTTAATGCATTCTCTTATTGCTCGGTTGATACTCAGTTAATACTGAACTTTACTTGGTAGACATTCTCTACTCGGTGACTTTTTCTTTCATTAACCGACATCAGTAACCTTGGAGTTTACTGACTAGCTCCTTGCTTGGTAAAATAGAATAGTATCAAACCTTTACTCATTCTATTACATGAAATCTTTTCCCCTTCTTGTTCAGTCTTTGAATACACATATATAGGATATTAAAACAATCAAAACATCATAATCTCATCACTGTCTAACTCGGTAATAGTTGCCCATTGAATAACTTATTACTCCCCTTCACTTTCACATTCTTTCTGTGTTAGTTACCAACATCTTTATACTCATCAAAACATACTTTTTAAGATAGGGCAACATCATACTGAATCAGAAAATCAATTGCTTGACATCAATGACAAAATAATAATATTAAGATAGTAATCATCCTTTATCAATTATATCATTAATCTCCAACAACCTTCTCAATATCATCAACCATCAAACTTATTGTAATGCCAACAATCTCCCCCTTTGGCATTGATGGCAATACCAACTTGATTAATTCCAATTGATTCAAACCGCTGTTATTCTTCTCTTGTTATCCTTGAGCTACCAACTTGTCTTTTAATCTTCTATTATTAGTCTTCTCCCCTTTGAGTTGTACAATCATCTCCCCCTTTGACAACAATACCAAAAGTAAGACTGATCCATAATTACTCCCCCTGTGAAGTTTTTTCCTTGCAGTTCAAACATATACAAATGTATCTCAGTCAGAGCAACTTGTCTTCATTCACTATTTCCTGCACAACTTTAGACATCCTTCTAAAGTGTGTAAATCAACATCAACTTACAAATAGTATTCTTTAGATTCATAGAATTGATGCTGTCACCGAACTCTGTCAGTGAGTGCTAGATAGGGGTTGGAGCCCTAACTTACTTCTGAGATACTCAAAAGTGTCCCTTGGCAGTGGCTTTGTGAAGATGTATGCGATTTGTTCCTTTGTGCTAGCATATTCCAACACAACATTCTTTTCTTGAACTTCTTCTCTAAGATAATGATACTTTATAGAGATATTTTTTGTCTTAGAGTGCATTACCGAATTCTTTGAAATGTTAATAGCACTTGTATTATCACAAAAATATAGTTACTGGCCCAGTAACTATCTCATTCATTCATTCCAACAGTTGTTTGGTCCATGCTGTATTGGTACAATTCAATGCTGCAGTGACATATTCAACTTCAGTTGTTGATTGTGAAATACATCCTTGTTTCTTGCTAAGCCAATTTACTAGTCTTTCTCCCAAAAAGAAAGCTCCACCGCTTGTGCTTTTCCTGCCCAATCGACATTAGTATAGAGTTTTAAGTCAAAATCATTCCTCTTTTCATATAGTAGACCATAATCTTCAGTGCCTCTCAAATATCTGAAAAATTCTCTTGACTGTTGTCAAATGAGTTTCTTTGGGATCTGCAAAAAATCTTGTAGCTATACCTACTATATGTGCTATATTAGGCCTACTGTGAACTACATATTGTAACTTTCCAATCATAGATCAATAAAGTGTCTCATCAACAGATGCATATTCATCATTCTTTGATAGTTTACAATTAGTAGTCATAGGAGTACTTACAGGTTTAAAATCCTCCATTCCAAATTTCTTCAAGATTTCCTTTATATACTTGGATTGAGTAATGAAAATCCCATTTTTCATTTGCAGTATTTGTAAACCTATAAAATACTTTTATCTCACCGATTAATGACATCTCAAATTCTTTGCACATTTCATTTCCAAAGTTCTTACATAAATAATCATTTCCATAAAAAATAATATCATCAACAAATATGGCTGACATCAGTATTCCATTCTCATCATTCTTCATATACATGTTGTTGTTCTCACTAGTCCTCATAAATCCAATCTTTAATAAGTAAGAGTGCAACCTTTCACACCATGCTCTAGGTGCTTACTTTAGACCATATAAATCTTTTTTCAACATACATACCTGATCTTTATTCTTCTCTTCAATAAATCCTTCAAGCTGTTCAATATAGACTTCTTCTTCTAGTATACCATTCAAAAATGCAGATTTAACATCCATTTGATATACCTTGAAATTTTTGGAAGCAACATATGCCAACAGTGTTCTTACTCCAAGTCTTGCTACAGGTGCAAAAGTTTCTCCAAAGTCTATTCCTTCTTCTTGAGCATAACCTTTGCAAACTAGCCTTGCTTTATTCTGAGTGACCTCACCTTTTTTATTTAGCTTATTCCTAAAAATCCACTTTGTATCGATTGCATTTTTCTCTTTTGGTCTTGGGACTAGTGTCGATGTTTCATTTTTCTTGATTTGATTAATCTCTTTTGTCATAGCATTTACCCAATCTTCATTTCTTAATGCCTCTTTTACTATCCTCAGTTCAAATTCAGGTATCAGACATGTGTTGTGTCTCAGTTTGTTCCTTATCATCACTGGAGCATCCTTATCTCCTATAGTCTGACTTGATGCATGATTTCTTCTGACATATTTTGGTAATATAGGCTCAGTAGGCTCTGTATGATCTTCTTCATCACTCGGCAACTGAGTAATTTCTTCATTGGCTTTCTCGGTAAAACTTGTCGGTTGTACATATACAAACTCTTCATAATCTTCTAGTTCTTTGAAGTTTCCTTCATCATTCCTTTCTGCAAATTCATCAATTTTCACATTTGCACTTTCCACAATTTTGTTATATGATTTGATCAGACATTTAAATGCTTTACTCCTAGAGGAATAACCAAGAAATGTTCCTTCCTCACTTTTCTAATCAAAATTTCCATTTCTATCATCTTTGTGAACATAACATCTACTTCCAAATATTTTAAAATAACTTACATTTGGATTCTTGTCATACCAGATTTCATAAGGTGTCTTCATAGTTCCTTTCTTCAGTTGTACTCAGTTTAAGGTGTAAACTGCAGTGCTTATTGCTTCTCTCCAAAATATTTGAGGTACTCTCTTTTCTATCATCAAAGTTCTGGCACAATCTACAATTGATATGTTCCTTCTTTCAGCTATTCCATTTTGCTGTGGTGTCCTTGGTGCTGACACTTGTCTCTTTATACCATGATCATTGTAAAATAGGTTAAAGTCATCAGAAATGAATTCTCCTCCTCTATCAGATCTAAGACATTTCAACTGTGTTCCTGTTTCTTTTTCAACTCTTGCCTTATACCATTTGAACATTTGAAAAGCTTCTGATTTCTCTTTTAGAAACATAACTAACATCATCCTTGAGTAATCATCCACAAATAATATGAAGTATTTATCACCATAGTAACTTTGAACTTTCATAGGACCACAAAGATCAATGTTTACAAGATCTAAAATTCCTTTAGAAGTGTAAGACTTACTTGTAAAGCTTGATTTTGTCATCTTACCCATCTGACATCCTCGGCATATTGCATTCTCAGGTTTTTCCAAGCTCGGTAGACCTCTTACACGATGCTTCTTACTTATTTTGATCAGATTATCAAAATTTACATGACAAAACCTTTTATGCCATAACCAGATATCTTCTATTTTTGCATACAGACAATTGTTCCGAGTTGAGTCAAGGTGAAATGTATTACCTCTTGTTTGAGTCTCGGTAGCAGCCAACTTTCCATGTTTGTCATGAACTTTGACAATTCCTTTATGAAATTCTATTCAGTATCTTGTATTATTTAGCTGTGCTACACTCAACAAATTGTATTTCAGACCTTCAACCCAATATACATCATCACATTTAGCATTGAGAAGAAGTGTAATTGAACGTTTACCTTTCACAGAACATGGTGCATCATTACCAAATCTTACATGACCTCCATCATAATCTTCTAATTTAGCAAACTTGTGTTTATCACCTGTCATGTGATGTGAGCATCCACTATCTATGATCCAATAATCATTTTTATTTATGTGTGATATTAAGGCTTTTTCTTCATACCTTTCTTCATCTGATCCATCTTTGATAGCCACATATACAACTTCCTATGTTTCAGTCTCATCAGATTTATCATCATTGGATTCCTCATCAGCTACGAGGCATGTCTTTCTTTCTCTCCTTCTGAAGTCTTGATGCCTTCTGTATTGGTTGTCTTTTTGTCTGTCATCTCGGTATTCTTTCTTTTCATCATCTTTGTTAGGACAGTTAGAAGCCATATGTCCAATTTTATCACAGTTAAAACATTTTAAAGGTAACTTCCCTTTATACTTACCTTTACCTATCGATAACCTTCTGGCTAATAATGCTTCAAACTCTTCTTGCTTTCTGGTTTCCTCATATAGTTTGTGTACTTCTTCCATGTTTTTGTGAAATCTTTCACTTGCTCCACTGTGATTTCCTTCAGCATACTTAGACATTCTATCATTATAATCTTCAAATTCACTGAGATGAAAAGAACTGAATGCAGATTCAACTGTGTTTACCGAAGACCCACTGTTATCAAAATTACTTAACTCAAAAGCATGTAGCTTACCGATAGTATCATCTAAAGAGACTGGCATGTTTGGTACAGACCTCAATTCATTAATTGCAGAGACTCTAATGGCATAAGCAGGTAGAAGTGTTCTCAGCAACTTACTTGTTACATCCTTTCCTTCAATAGTTCCACCTGCTCCTTTGATTTGATTGACAGTTTCCTTTAACCTTGTACTATATTGGATTATGTTCTCACCTTCATTCATTCTCATGGATTCAATTTGTCCTTTTAGACTGTATGCTTTTGCTCTTTGAACATGTTCATCTCTACCATACACAGATGTGAGCTTATTCCAAATTGCTTTGACATCATTACAACCTTCTAGATCATTAAACTCCGAGTCAGTCAAAGTTGATGTTATCTCTATCATTGCTTGAATGTGTTCTTTATTTTCCTTTATTTCTTCCATTCTCATAGGGTAGGTGCTAGGTGCAATGTAATCATTCTCCAAATAATATGTTGCATATTCTCCAATTCTTGATAAGTGCAGCTTCATCCTTTTCTGCCATGTAGTGAAACTTGACTTATTCATCTTTCGTGCATCCCTTTTATACATCTTCAGATCTTGCCTCAAGTACCTTTAAACTTTTCTTCTAGAGTCCAAGCTCTGATACCAATTGTTAGTTAGATGAGAGGTGGGGGGGTGAATCAGATAACCTCAATACTAATCAGATTCAACCTCGGTAGCATTTACTTGATATGCAACTTATGACTGTAAATCATTCAAACTCATAAACAGATAAACATGAAACATTAAATCACATTTGACACCATATTTAACATGGAAACCCTAATAGGGAAAAACCACTGTGGGATTTCGGACCCACAAGAAAATATACTCTTCTAGAGTATGCTCGGTTAAAAGAAAATCCTATTAAAGATTACATACACATTACTAGATGTGACCCGGTCAAGGGATTTCCCTTAGATCTGTTAGAATCTTCACTTTGTTAGAAGTGACCTTGTCAAAGGATTTCAAACACTCATTCATAATTTTACCTTCCAAGAGGATTGACAAATAAGATTGTTGAGTCCACTCGGTTAAGAGATTTCCTGTCACTTACAAAAATAAATAACAGTAATAAAATATATCTGCAACTTCACATCTAAAATGTTAAATCAGATTCTATGTGCTCAATGTGCTCAATATAATCTTGTCATAAGACTTATCTTTCTCCTTACTGGGCTTCTCAATCTGTTCTTCAATCAGATCTTCAATCTTCTGTACTTAGTAATCACCTCTGTAGCATCTTTGTGCTTTAGTTTGCCCGCATCCTTTGTTCAACAACATTACTTTATTTATAAGCAATTCCCAACCGCTTAATCTCCTTAATTACATTTCCCATGATTAATCTTAGCCATCAGATCTTCAAACTTGACTAGGTTCATTGTATCCTTCGATCTGAAAAACATTTTATCATTCCTTGAAACTTGTATACCTTTCTTGGTACTTGTGCTTGGTTAGGACCATTCAATCTATGCTGTAGATCTTACTCTTGAATTTTAATTGCCATTGATCCTTAACAAACTTCTTGCACGACATTCCTATCTTCAATAAACCTCCAGCTCATTGGCATCCTTCATTTAATAATGTATAATTATTTAATGCATTCTGTTATTGCTCGGTTGATACTCAGTTAATACTAAACTTTACTCGATAGACATTCTCTACTCGGTGACTTTTTCTTTCATTAACCGACATCGATAACCTTGGAGTTTACCGACTAGCTCCTTGCTTGGTAAAATAGAATAGTATCAAACCTTTACTCATTCTATTACATAAAATCTTTTCCCCTTCTTGTTCAGTCTTCGAATACACATATATAGGATATCAAAACAATCAAAACATCATAATCTCATCACTGTCTAACTCGGTAATAGTTGCCCATTGAATAACTTATTACTCTCCTTCATTTTCACATTCTTTCTGTGTCACTTACCGACATATTTATATTCATCAAAACATACCTTTTAAGATATGGAAAAATCATACTGAATCAAAAAATCAATTGCTTGACATCAATGACAAAATAATAATATTAAGATAGTAATCATCCTTTATCAATTATATCATTCATCTCCAACAACCTTCTAAATATCATCAACCATCAAACTTATTGTAATGCCAACATCAGCAAGGTCCTCTACCCAACCTTGGCACTCTCTCTCCATATCCCACTTTGCAATAACCGACGTAATCTGGTGCTGCTGCGCTAACACCTATGCCTGCAGTTCCTTCACCGTGACCTGTAGCACTCTAATCTATGAATCCTATCGATGGGTGGGTACCCTAATTTGAACAGGTACCTGTGTCATTGTCCCACCCACACCTATCCCTATCTGAGGCACCAGTGGAGGTAGAACATTAGATCTCCTCCTCTGGGAAGGTCACCTAACATCCTTTATACCACCCACCGTCGCTAGCACTACACCTACCATACCAGCCCCACCAACACCAAGAACCATCCCTCATCCTCTATCTAATCCACCACCTCCTCTATTTCCCCCTCTCCCTCTATATAATCCACCACCTCCTCTCCCTCTATCAAATCCACCTCTCCCACCTTCTCCACCACCTCCTCCATCATCTTCGCCTCCCTCTCCTACCTCCTCTCCCTCCTCATCTCTCTATTTGGCTCCCCCTCGCCTTTATGGCTTCTCATCCTCATCATCATCAAAGGAAGGTTGCATCTCCACTGGATTAGATATACGTGCCACTGCATTTGCCATGAAGTATGCTAAAAACTCCTCTGTCATCCCAACATCCACAACCCTAGCCCCATAATCCTAGATCTGTCCTACCAATATCATAAACTCCTCAACTGCTACTATGCTATCCAAAGTAGGTCCCCACTTTGGCACATCCTATCTCCAATGAGCATATAAACAGTCTCCCTGTGGCATCCCCTACTATCTCCCATACTACCGCTGAACACTACTGTGCAAGAATCGCTCAATAATAAAGGGTGTCTGCTCAATTAGGTACCTCGACATATATATAGAGAATCTCTAGCCTGTCCTCTTCCCACACCTCACAATACATATACGGTCTCCAAATGACCGTATCAATATCATCCAGTGCTCTCCTCCAATTCTCTAGTTTTCCCAGCTTATGCTGGACAACTACACCTGTATATCCGTAAACATAAGCTCGCCCAACTAGCCTATCCTTGTCTGCAAGAGGTCTCAACATAGGAATGTGCTCCTAGGCCCACACCTGTAACAATGTCACCCCAGCTGATAAACTCGTGTATCCCAGATATACCACCTGGTGAAGCTCTTTGTAAAGATGGGCCAACATACTAGACCCCCATGCAAACCTGCGTCCCTGCATCACCATGTCCTCTAATGCTCCCACGACTAGTCCCTTCGACCTATGGTCGAGACACATAAATCCACCAATGAACCTTGTTAGTACAGATTGTCATGCCCAAACTTTTGGGCATGAAGAATATTTTTTTTTTTAAACATGTCCTAATAAAACTAAGTTTACTAAAATATTGCAGTATCAAGTCTTGTCTTGACTACGTTTGAATTCTTCTTCAACTAAAGTTAATTTATACAACTTTATCAAGTAAGCGGGATAATCTAAATTACATGCGGAAAATTAACTCTCCAAAGAATTTATTAATATCTCATCAATTAATAAATAAATAAATTCATTTAAGCAAAAACCCCTAAATTAATGGACAAGAGATATTATTAATCTCAATTAATCTTTTTAATCATTGTAGGAATTAATTAAATTAACTCTAGCAATCGGATCTTTTAAATCCCATGATTTATTTTAACAATAATTATAATGTGTCTAAAATTTGACTAAAGTGCTAAATAAATCCATAATAAAAATCGCCCTATAAAGTTTAATCTCGACAAGCCTAAATTTAGGTGGACTACAATAATCCCCCTATAGCCAAATATCTTACAAGGGAAATCGTTATAATTTCCTAAAATATAAAGTTTCAAAAATAATTAAAATTTAAACATCATATTCGAATATACCCATATGTTTATATAAAACATATATAAAATATAAATACATAATAAAATAATTAATCAAAAATTAGACTTATACATTCATATATATAATCATATGTAAATGTAAAACTTCATATATAAGATATAATGAGTCATGACAAATAATATATATATTATTTGTCTAGCTTAAATATCTATGGGGATCCCCTATTCAAAATTCAAATAGGGTTTCCCCCCCCCCCCCCCTTTTTTTGTTTTCAAAACCAAAATAATTAAATAACAATGATAACCTAATTTTTTTATTATAAACTTAACCCCTTCTTTTTTTTTAATCTTTCTTTTAAAATTCCAAAACTACCCTAACCTAAACCGGGTTAGGGTTTTATTGTTTTGCACAGGGAGGAGGCCGAAGGCAAAGGCGGAGGCATTGCACAGGGGCCACGGGGTTATAAGAGGCGGTAGCGGAAGCCTTGCTTCCCAGAGTGGCGCCGACGCCACTATGGGTCACAGCGTCCTTGCGGGACGCGGTTCGCAGTGGCAACCATTAGTCGTCCCTACAGGATGCGGCTCACAACAGTGCCGCGGCACCCCTATGGTTCTCGGCCCATAGTGGTGCCTCGGTGCCTCTGTGGGTTGCGGCCCACAGGGGGCCCACACCGCCCGGGGTAGGGTTTGGCACCCAAGGAAAATTTATATTATTATTATTACTATTATTATTTTTCTTTGGTATATTTAAAATACAATATATATAGATATATACATACACACACACACGCACACACACACACACACACACATATATATATTTCTGTGGTTATAAAGTTTTCAAAAAAAAGTTTCATAGGTAGAGAAATATTATTAAATAAAATAATATGTAGTCCCATATATATATATATATATATATATATATATATATATATTAGGAATAGATTTAGTTTTAATTTTGCCTAAATATGAATATATTTTCTTTGCCTTCTAAATCATGCAAAAATTAACAAGGTATTGACAGCATGGAAATAGAGGCAAAATTACTTTTATTTAATTTAAACAATCTGTTTATATATTTTTTTTTATCACATAAAACAGGTTTTCAAAACTAACAGATTTAAATAAAGCATTTCTTTTTCTATTGACAATCTAGTTGCTAACTTTAGAGATGGATTACGAATTCTAGATTTATTTACTGCAATAAATAAAGTGATAGAATTTAATAAATTTTAACAACAACTATATTAGATTAGATATCATTTGAAATAATCCTTAGAGATAGACAAATTAAATCTTTTTAACCATATTTTGTAAAAGGGAATAGATATGCTTACTTTTCTCTCATTTCCATTATTTCAATATGCATAAGGAATTAAACTGAGCTTTTATTTTTAGAAATAACATGAATACAACAAATATTATTTCAATAACTATAGGAACTTAATCGAAAAATAAACATGTCATTTTTGCAATAATAACTTAATAAAATAATGCATTTCTTTAAAGCATATTTAGAATACAATGTAGTCAACATTACAAATGGGTGGGATACCCAACTAGTCTCTCATTTCTATTAAATGAGGACTTTAAATAAAATGAATACATTTCTTTTTCAAAATAAATACAACATATAGCTTTTCTTTTACATTTCTGCAACTAAAATTTAATATCCCATTCCCTAATATTTTTCTACAAATCAAGTAAAAACCAACAACTCCTAGCTTGTCTTTTCCCTTTTCTTTCCAAGCAACCTGCAAATAAATCATAAGGCTATGACCATGGAGAGCTCACCTCCCAGCCTAGGCTTTCTAGAAGCCACCCCTGAGATTGAAGAACCAAGCCCTAGACAGGTTACACTCAAGCAAACACAACAAGAAAGGGAAAAACACACAACAACACTTTCCCAACCAAGGCTACACTTCATCACAAAATGTGATGTTTTTACACGGGTGGAAGTGGACCAAATACCCTGAGGAGACTGCAAGAATGGTAGATCACAAATCCATCTCATGGCAAACAAATATATATCATAAGTTCATTAACCCCACATCCTTATTCCCCCCCCCCCAAGGCATTAATGCCATACTTTCTCTCCTTATGACCCCCAAATGCATAAACAAGGCTATGCAGCAAGGGTCACATATACAACCCTTGAGATCACTCTCATAATGAGAGCCTCTCACTCGAAGGCTATCAAACTCCTTCCACCCACAAGACCATCCTACTCTCCCAAGAATAGAAAGCCTTGGTTACTCCCAAATCACAAGAAAATGCATAAAAGAAATAATAGATAGGTCACATAATAATTTCACAAAGGAAAATATGAGAAAACACTTTTACATACAAACAATCTTTCCAACATAAACATGCAACGTGAAAGGGAGAAGATGAACCAACCTTCAATCTACCCAAAGGTTTGCTATAACTAGTTTGAGGATGAGCAGCCCAATTCCACTATCCTTTCTTCTACACTTCACCAAATTTCTATCCCAAAACTATTCTTTTCAAAACTGCAAGATCTCTAAAAATGGAGAGTGGGTGATTACCCACTAAGTCCCTAATCCTTTCCTAAGAAGGCCTCAGTGAGAGTTCTCACAGGTTACTAAAACTAAAATAGGAAAAAGTAAGAGAAAGTGGGGAAAAGGATCTCACATCAAAAAGGAAGGTTATCTAACCTAGATGGAACCCTTCTAAATTGAATTTTCGCTCACCTTAGGAAACCCACTTTTTGAGGTGACTAAACAATCACATGGGAGTAGTCACATGCCTAAAAATACTCCTAACCCATTGGTTTACCTTATGGACTTTAGGAAAAACCTTTAAACTACCCCTAGGAGTCCATTTGACCCCTTAGAAACCCATCTAAAGTTAACTTTCGGGTCAAAATTGAGTTGACCACTCCAAAGACTCTCTATCCAAGGAAAATTTGGGACCACACTCAAATATTTGAAAGGGCTTTGGTTAAAACAACTCCCTCCAAGAGACAAGTCAAAATCAGTGACACTAATCAGCACATGTGTCAAGTGACACAATAAAATACATTACAAAATTACACATGGAAATTTTCTCTTGTTGGATTTAAATAAATCAATAAATAAAATTTAACACTCATGCATCATTTACTATTACAAATAAAATATGATACATACAGGGTGTTGTCTCTCCAAATAGACAACCCCTGGTTTTACGAACGTACATAAGTCTAGTTTTGGTTCTCCATAGTATTTCCATGGTCACATGGATAATTTTCCTGCGCAACTCAATTACACATTAGTAATTCCAAATAACCTCATATAAAATTAGACACATGAATAAGAATACACATCAAACACTCTACATACAATTGACATTAAACAAAATCAATATCTTATATCCAAATAAATCCACATAAGTAATTACCATAACCCTCATAATTTTGATCCATACATAAGGCATGCATCCTATTTCTATCATCATAGTAAAGTCCTACAAATCCAATAACGACATACATCATCACAAAGTTATCCTATTATAGAATCATATAGAGTTCTATATCTATAATGCATAGAAATGAAGCATCAATATACATCAATGTTATCCAAATCATGGAATCATATAAGTTCTAAATCCATAGTGCATAAAAATAAAGCATCCATAATAGTCTCAACATGAAAATCACTGAAATGCTAGGATGAGTCGAGGTAGGGCCTCACACAGATGGTAGCAGAGCGTAGCCAAAATCCAAAAACTCCTGCCATGGGATCTCATACCCGCTAATCTGATCATCCTGGAAGATGCGACGAAGAGCCTCTGTCCCACCCTCCTCATTCTGCTCATACGTTAATAAGGCCCCAACTATAGGAATCCGCAGAATCTGATAATAGTCCTTTGGTGTAACTATCATCTTGCCCATAGCCAAGTGAAAGGTGTTCGTATCACTATGCCACCTCTATGCCAACACTGTCAACAAACCCTGGTTAATGATATACCAAGGCATGTCTAATAACAAGGACAACCCACATCTTTGTCAGCCTGTGACAAATGTGGAATCAATGACCATGGTCTTAGAAATCGCTCTCGAGAGTGGAGCACACCAAGCTCTACCTGCAAAACAATAGGCATCCATCATCTGTTCCCAAATCCATCTGATATATCAAATCAAAGAAAAATCAACTTGAAACAGTGAAGCATCTCAAGAACACATCATAAATATATTCACATCAATTTGTAAATCAATCAAGACTCATATTGAGAAATCAAGATCCATATCGCAAGCATCAAATCGTGACCCATATCGAGAAATCAAGGAAAGACCCATATCGAGAAAGCAAATCAAAGACCCGTTTCAAGAAATCAACATCAAGGAACCATATAAAAAATTGGACTCATAACGCAAGCAACATCAAATCTATATCGCAAAGCATCAAATCAGGATTCATATCAAAAATCACATTAGGACTCATATCAAAAATCAAGACTCATATCAAAAGAACCATCAAATCCATATCGCAAGCATCAAATTATGACCCATATCGAGAAATCAGGAAAAGACCCATATCGAGAAAGCAAATCAAAGAACCATATCAAGAAATAAACATCAAGGAACCATATCGAAAATCAAGACTCATAACGCAAGCGACATCAAAGATCCATATCGCAAGCATCAAATCAAGACTCGTATAAAAAATCATTACTCATAATGCAAGTAACATAAAATCTATATCGCAAAGCATCAAATCAGGATTCATATCAAAAATCACATTAGAACTCATATCGGATATCAAAGCAAATTCATATCGAAAATCAAACTCAAGATCCATATGAAACTCAAAATCAGGATCCACATCACAAATCAATCAGCTTGGCACTCCATATTGACAAGAAATTCATATCAACAACAACAGATTCCGATCATCCTACACCAACATATCAGAAATCGAACATCATCACAAAGTAGGACTCACATTGGCTCAGGAACCATAACAGAACAATTAGCAGACACATATCGACATCTATGATATCTATCTAATCTATTTGACTCACGACACATTCTTCACAATCCCTTTTTCATCAACTTTGGACCCTACGCACTAAACCAGGGCTCCTAAGCACTAAGCTGCCACACATGCACTATCCTTTTTCATCAATGCACTATAATTCATACCCTACCATGCGCTAACTGGTACTTCCATTGTGCTACCCTGTCAACCCTATGTGCTACCCAGCCTACCCTAGGCGCTTTTGGGAAGATCCTACACGCTAGAACACCCTACGCGCTAGCCTATTTCTCACTCATGCTGTCATATCCTACCCAGACACTAAACTACCTAGGTTAACCCTATGCGCTAAAATTCCTATTGTATGCGTTGCGCGGTTTAACCTACGCGCTAACACGACAAAACCCGGTGCAAAAATTGAAAAATATGATCAAAACCAATAAAAACAAGGAGAGATTTCGACCACTTACTGGTGGGCCATAGGTGGCAAGTCTCCGATGTCGATTGACATGCTCAAATTGGTATGAGGAATATGGAATCGGTATCGTTGTCAGAGATCCAAATATCACAATCGCAAAGAGACAAGTGTGCAAATGATTTTTCACAATCACTTTTTACCTTTTTATAGGGTAAAATAAAAAAGGTTAATAAGTGGGGCATGTATTTTTCTCACTTTTTCATTTTTTTAACCTTATCAACATCATTTCTAGGGGATGAATCAATACAAATACATTCAACGCAGTCAATTTTCTCAAATTGTAATTAATCCAAAAATGCTCAACAACTTGACAATTTTTCACTAAAATCTTGATTCATCTCTCGAGGGGGCATCATCAATATCATTCATCAAATCTAGGGCATCATATTGAAATTTCAACACATAGGCATCATATCAAGATTTTAACACACAACATCATATCGATCAAATTTTGACAGCATATCCAACAAATTTTCTTTGAATCAACATGTGCACACACGTCACTTCAAAGAGGGGCAAAATGTAGACGTATAAATCTGACCACTTTCCTAAGTGAATATTTAATATTCATTTTAACCTCATTCCCCTTATTAATTAAATTCTATTTAATTACGTTCTTCATATTCATCTATTTGACTAAATAAATTACTCAATTTATTTAATTAAGTTCACCTAAACCTTTTTCTAGCCTTTGATTAAATAAATCACTTTATTTAATTAATTCCTCTTTCTCCCTTTATAATTAAATTTATATTTAATTAAATTGATCCTTGCAAATAAATAAATCTAATTTATTAATTTAAAATCCCCCACTTGTATTTATGCAAGTTGCGTCTATTTGATTGAAATAAAGTATTTTTATTTTAATTAAAATCCCTTTTCCTCCACTTGCATTTTCCTACATCTCCCACTTGCCTTCCAAACCCCCTTCTAGATTCTTCTAATACATTCTAATTAGCCTATTCCATTTCCTAAATATTATCACATTCCTAAGAAAAGACAAGTCACTTCTCAAAGCCTCCAAAGTCTTTGAAAATGATTAAAGGCTTTATGCCCACAACAAGTTAACCCTCAAAGTCTTCCAAACTATTTAAGACTCTTACATAACCATTAATGGTTAACTCAACCTTCTTGCATGATTAGAGAATTTCTTTCTAACTCAACCCTCATCTAATCCAAGGGTCTCATCAAGTATTCACGACTTTAACCTTGGTTATCCCTTTAACCCTTGCACAAGAGTTTACCTCTTGGGTAAAAGCTTTATCCATTGGATAACCCTAACCTAACCTTAACCCTTACCTCCTAAGGTAACCTTCTTGTCTTCTCAAGCATTTAATGCTTCTTTCATCTCCTCTCAAGAAACCTCTTGTTGACAATTGTCACCATTTCAATGGTGAGAATTGTGAACATGGATTGATAACTTTCAATCCTGGCCCTTGTTAAGATTATCCAATCTTGACCATCCATTGCCCTATTTTCCCTATAAATAGAGCTCTCATTCCCTCATTTTGATATAGAAGCTTTTATGCATCAAACTTAGTCATTTTGATAATTAATAATCTTTCATGCATCAAACTTATAGTCTAATTACTAAGCATTTTAGCCTCTCTTTGATAAATCATCTTAATAAGCATTTAGAATCATTTTTAATATAATAGAATATCCATGTTAGACTACTATAGCATTTCTAGGATAATTAGCTATTCATATCATCATCTTTATGCTAGATTAATCATTATAGTTTCAATATCATACATATCTAGGAATGCATTCATGCATAATAATCAAACATCACTCATTCTTGGAGTTGTCATTCCTATGTCACTTTGCTCAATGATCTGAGAGCAAAGACATTGACTTTAGGAATCTTGTGAGATAGAGAACAATGGGATACCCCTTGGGAAGTTGAGCTATTTTGATATAGTTCCTATAACTTGCACCAAGAGTCTCATTGGTGTGTGGGCCTTTTGAATCAGACTTTTATGTTTCTGTTGCCCTCATTTCCCGCACACAACTTATATATAGGATGACCACAAAATTTTGGTGAGTGAGAAATTATTGACTAGTTTTCACATTGATTCCTATAAGGATGAAGTATTGTGTGACATCATATTGATGGATGCAATGCCATTTGTTTTTGGGGAGACCTTTAGAATATGACAAAAGAGCTATACATGCTAGAAAAAAGAACACTTATACAATGACCATGAATGGAAAAAACACATCTTGATTCCCATAGAGAAAGAACAAGAGGAAGTAGTGTTTGGTTGTACAAGGATCTGTTTCATGGATAGGAGGAGGTTCCTAGGTAGATTGAAGCATGAGAACACTTGTTTTGCACTCATTGCTAGGTAGTGCAACAATAAGGATGTTAGAAGCATCAACACAAAAGGAGTGAAAATACCATAGAAAGAGGTTGTAGAGCTACTCAAAGAATATCAATATATTACATTAGAGAGTTTTCTTGAAGGAGTGCCACTAGTTCAGAATATTAGCCATCACATAGACCTCATACCTAGGCAATTTTTCCTAACAAAGTGATGGACAAGAAGACATCAACACAAAATGTATAATTGAGAAAACAAGTCCATGAGTTGTTGGAGAAATGATTGATCTAGTAGAGCTTGAGCCCATGTGTGATACCTACTATCTTAGCATAAAAGTAAGATGGATAGTGGAGGATGTGTAGTGACGCAAGGGCCAACAACAAGATCACAATTAAGTATTGGTTTCCTTTGCCAAGAATGGATGATATGATGGACTATTTGAGTGGAGCAATGTACTTCACCAAGATGTACAACCACTAAGAGGGGGGGGGGGATTAGTGGTACCAGTTTTAAACTTGTAGATTATGACTCTTTAACAAGATTAAATAGTCAAATAAAGAGAAACAAAACCCATAAGATCAAAAAGAACACAAGACCATAACACAAGAGTATACGTGGAAACATTGGAAAGAAAAATCCAAGGTGAGAAATGTTGCTAGGATCTACTGTCCTAATATAGCATCACAAAATGAATCACTTGTTACAAGGACCTCATTGGTCTCACATTTAAGGGCACCAACCCTAAGGAGTACCAATCCCTATTGAGCACTAACTCAATACATACTTGGGCACCCACCCAATCACAATTTTAATCGAGCAACAAGTCCAATCACTTAAAAGCCTTAATAACAATGTCACAGATGAATTTTGCAACTCACATTTCTATCAATAATATTTACATTATATCTGCAACTAAATCTCTTCTTGCCCCTTTGTCTACTACATTTATCTCATTGTACACTCTCCTCTATCTACAAATTTGTTCAATATCACTTACACAGTATATATAATTCATCAATTTTTTTTTTGCATTACCTTATGTACACTTTTTTTTTTCATAATACTATATCAACATTCATCATTGCATGCACATCTTACTCTGATCATGAGTTAAATACATATTTTGTGCTCATGAATGACCTCTAGGTCCACTACTCTATATGTTCAATATTTGCACATTTGAAGACAAAGCCTAATTTAGTCTTCTACACAAAATTTCCTTCTATTTATGGTTATAACATTCTCTGTAATTGAACCAAAACAATTCATATGGTTATGGTGCAGTTACCGATTAGGAGGGACCTCAAAAAGATCAATCCAGACCAGGATATGAGAGTAAACACAATGAAAACAAGAGGCTATGATGGAGGAAATGCAGAATTGAATATATTAGATCATGAAAACTGATTATAGATAACCAGTAACATCTGGGTTACAAGATTCAACTCACTGGCTTGCTACAAACATGCTTAATTATAGAACAGGTCACTCCCAAAAATCCAAACCTAAGATCTATCTACTATGTTCTATCTAATTTCATTCTGACTGAATTCTAATGCTCAATTACAATGATTTATATGATCCAAGAAGATCCAATTAGCCCAAAAGGAATCAAATGCCGAAGAACAATATCAAACGTGTAAAACCAATATCTCGGCCTTTTCCAAAGAGATTCCTCCAGAAAATCCAAAGGATGAAGTGCGGACCAAAGGGAAGGTTGGCCACATACCAAAGAACATCAAAATCAAAGCATAGGGCTCCACAAGCTACTAAAGGGATTCAGTAGATTCACTAATGAAAATAGGTCCAAATGGTTTCGGTGCCAAAAAACTGTCTCAGAATTCGGAATCGATAACTTGCTAGAAAATGATCCAAATGCTCTATGGTTTAGGAATAAGGAATATGATCATGTCCTGAAGAAAAATCCAACTCCATAAGATCTGGTGAGCTAATGCAAGAAAATGCAGAATGAAACACTGAAACTACAAAACAAAAAACAAACAGAAAAGAAATATTTTTGGTTGATGCAAGATTGCCAAGAACCCGAGATGCTCCTGCATCAGACATCTAGGGTTGTTGAAAAAGTGAGTCTCTCACTTTTCTAGGGTCAAAGGAAAACCAAGGCATTCTATGTTTGTATGAGAAATCCAAGATGAATCTTCAATTGGTTTGTCCTTCCATTTCACAAGATACTCCTTACACTGACTGCTCTGGGTGCTACGCCCAATCCTACTGTCCAAAATGTCTTCAATCTAGTCTGGCTCCTTCCACGACAATTGTTTCTCCAAGTCTACAATACTATCCTCATTAAATTTTGATTCATGATACTAATGAATATCTGCAATGTAACTTCCTCATTTGCAACTTGTTATAGGTTGCAACTGAAAATATCTCTTTTCTCAGATACACCATCACTTCATCACCTACTTCAAATTCCTTATGTATTCTCTTCTCATCTACTTTCTCCTTATACTTATTTTTCATGTCCTCCAAATGTTGCTTAACCTGAATATGCAAGGCCTTCATATGATCTACAAATTCTTCTCCCTCTACAATATGCTTTTCTTCATTAATGACATATCTTAATTCTGATATACCTCTAGGGTGTGCTCTAGTAACAGTCTCAAAAGGTGTTCTTACGGTACTCCTGTTCACTAAATTATTGTAGGAAAACTCTGTTTGTGAAAGAATCAAATCCCAACGTCCGCTTTTCTCTCCAACCAAGAATCTCAATAAATTTCCCAAGCTCCTGTTTACTACCTTTGTCTGTCGATCAGTCCATGAGTGAAAAGTAGAATTAAACTTCAAATATGTCTTTATCTTCTTCCAAAGTGTTCTCCAAAAATAGCTAACAAACTTAGTATCTTTGTTTGAAACTATGTGCTTAGGTAATCCATGCAACCTTACCACTTCCTTGAAAAATAGGTCAGCTATATGCACTACATCTGATGTCTTCTTACAAGGTATGAAATGAGCCATCTTCGAGAATCTATCCACTACCACAAATATAGAATCATTCCCTTTTCATTTCTTAGGCAATCCAAGTATGAAATCCATGCTTATATTCTCCCAAGGTCTTTCTGATACTGTAAAAGGCTTATACAATCCCACATTTTGACTACTTTTTGCAACTTGACAAACTCTGCAACTCTGCACAAATTTCCTAACATCCTTATGAATCTGAGGCCAAAAGTAATGCTCACTCACCAATGTTATAGTCTTATCAACACCAAAGTGTCTAACTAATCCTTCACTATGCTTCTCCTTTATCATATTCTCCCTCATAAAACTCTTAGGTATGCACAAATGAACTCCTCTGAATAACATCCCATCCTGAATGAAGTAATCCAACCACTTGCTTCTATCTACCATAACCAGTTCTCTACATGCTTTCCAAGGTTCTGCAAAATCTAGGTCATCATCATACAAGGTCTTCAACTCCTCAAATCCTAATACTGTGAGTCTCATCTCTATCAACAAATTCCTCCTACTCAATGCATCAACAACTTTGTTAGACTTCCCACTTCTATGCTTCAACATAAAGGTTTAACTCTGCAAAATATCTACCCATCTCATATGTCTTCAATTCAACTTACTCTGACTGTTCAAATACTGCAAGGCTTGATGATTGGTATATAACACAAACTCCTTAGGCAATAGGTAATTTCTCCATTTCTTCAAGGATTGAACTATGGCATAAAATTCCTGATCATCCATTGAATATCTCCTCCTGGCATCATTCAACTTCTCACTGAATTAAGCTACCGGTCTCCCTTCCTGACTCAATACGGCTCCAATTGCAATTCTACTTGCATCACAATCTACTTGAAACACTTTGTTGAAATCCGATAAAGCTAACATAGGCTGCTTAGTTACTTTTTGCTTCAACAATTAAAAACTTTTGTTTTCTTCGGTTGTCCACTTGAATTCCTTCCTATCTCCCTTCATTGTCTCAATCATAGGGTTATAAACTCAACTAAAATTTTTAATAAACTTTTGGTAGAAACTAGCCAATCCATGAAATTATCTTACCTTTCCAATGATTTCTAGTGTAGGCCATTCAACAATTGCTTTTACTTTCTTAGGGTCCATCTTCAATCCATCCGCAGATATCACAAATCCCAAATAGACTAACTCTTCCTTCATGAAAGTACACTTCTTAAGGTTTATCAACAACTTTTGTTCTCTCAACCTCTGTAAAACTTATTTTAAATGCAACAAATGCTCCTCTTTTGTCTTACTGAAAAATCAGAATGTCATCTAAATATACAATAACAAACTTACCCAATAATTTCTTCAATACCTCATTCATCAACCTCATGAAAGTACTAGGTACATTAGTCAACCCAAAAGGCATCATCAACCATTCACATAATCCTTCATTTGTCTTGAACGTTGTCTTCCACTCATCTCCTCTATTTTTGATATGATTATATTTACTCTTCAAGTCTATCTTTATGTAGTATTTGGCTCCACTCAAATAGTCCATTATGTCATCCATCCTAGGTAAAGGAAATTGATACTTCACCGTGATCTTGTTTATTGCTTTGGAATCGGTACATATCCTCCATTCTCAATTCTTCATAGGTGCTAATACTGCTGGTACTGCACAAGGAATCAGAATTTCTTTGATCCAACCTTTCTTCAGTGATTCCTTCACTTGTCTATTCAACTCTTCATTCTTTGCCGATGTCAACTAGTGTGTAGCTTTGTTAGGCAAACTAGCTCTGGGAATCAGGTCCATGCAATGACAGATACTTCTCACAGGTGGTAATCCATTAGGCACATTATCTGAAATGATATCTTCATACTCTGTTAGTAACTGCTTTATCTCTTCTGATTGTTCTTCATGCTCTAGGTTCCCAATCTTCTTTGGAACTAAGGCAAAACACACATTCTCATGTCTCATTCCATCCAGTAATTTCCTTCCATTGACTAAACATATTCTACCATTTGTACAAACTTCACTCTTCAGGGGTTCCTCCAAGGGTAACAAGGTTTGTTTCATCCCATTTACTATAATAGCGTATATGTTCTTTCTCCCATCATGTATTGCCTGTCTATATCAAATTGCCAAGGTCTACCCAAGAAAAGATGACAATTATCCATAGGCATAATATCACACAAGACTTCATCATGATAATTTCCAATTTTAAATTTCACCAAACATTTCTCACTTACTAACAACTTATGATCATCTTGAATCCATGTTATCTGATAAGGCTTAGGGCGTTTCAATCTTTCCAACTTCAACTTATTCACCATTTTTTCTGAAACAAGATTATTTTAACTAGCACTATCAATAACAACTTTCCAACACTTACTAGATACCTTATATCTAGTCTTGAACAAATTTCGCCTCTACAAGGGCTCTTCATCTCCTCTGGTATGACACAAAACTCTCCTCATCATCAACAGTTCTCCATCTTTCAGTTTGTTAGTTGATCCAGTGGGGTTTTCTTCTACCAATTTTGTTCTCCCAGTGTTCTATGTCTTCTTACATTCAAAATCATGATGTCCTTATCCTCCACACTTAAAGAAAGTTCCTCTAAACTCTCTCTTGTCTTGTCTTCTATCATCTTTTCCAAAATTTTCATTCCAATAGCCATCAAGTTCTCTTCTCTGGTAGAAATTTCTATCATCCTTCTGGTATGAATTACCTTCTTTTATTATTTACTTTTCCTTGTTCCGATTCATACAAGTTCCTCTTCCTCCAGAATATACTCTTCCTCCTTGAAATCTTCCTTTGGAAAACCTTCGACCTCTACCTTGCTGTCTCAACTCATGTCTTTTGTTCAACTTCTCTTCTGCTTTCAAGGCATACTGGGATGCTTCTTCAACACTCTGTAACTTGATCAAACCAATTTCATCTTGTATAGAAATCCATAGTCGATTCAAATATCTCGCAACTTCTTCAACCTCATCATCAACATGTCCGGATCTGATATTGAACTTGTAGAATGCTTTGGTGTGCTCCTTCAAACTAGATTCCTTCTGCTTCAAGTTTTGCAACTTCTGAAACAGATTTAATTGATAATCAGGTGGCATAAAATTCAATTTTAACTTAACAACCATCCACTCCCATGCTTTGATCTTCTCTTTATCTCTTCTCTATCTATCAACCTGTAAATGCTCCCACCAAAGAGATGCACGACCTTTCAACCAGGTATAGGCATACTTTACCTTTCTTTCCTCTGCGGTAATCTCAAAATCAAAATACTTTTTGATCTCTAAGATCCAATCCATCAATTCATCTGAATCCAACTTTCGATCATACTTCGATGGGGTAAAATGTGGTTTAGTGTTCGCCCTACTCAAAAACCTGAAGAACCTTTCTTCATCTACATTGATCGTCGGTGGATTTGCTACTTGTTTCTAGTCGGGGCCTCTTCTTCCTCATCTTCGCTCATATCTTCAATATATCAGTCTCTTCTCTGGGTTGTCTCAATGGCTTCCAACCAAGCTAAAATTCCTTGCAACATTTCCATCACAACAGGGTCTACATTCCCACGTGCTCCACCATTCCTATTTCCTCTTCGCACCATCTTCACGTTAATCCTCTGTAGCTGTAGGTCGTATCCATAGTCTGCCACCCTACAACAAAATTCTCAAGACAATGCAATCTCCAAATGAAATATCTCTCTGATACCACTTGGTGCAGTCATTGGTTAGGAGGGACCTCAGAGAGATCAATTTGGACCAGGCAACAAGAGTAAACACAACGAAAACAAAAGGCTATGATGGAGGCAATGCAGAATTGAATATATTAGATCATGAAAACTAATTATAGATAATCGGTAACATCTAAGTTACAAGATTTAACTCACTAGCCTACTACGAACATGCTTAATTATAGAACAGGTCACTCCGAGACCTCCAAACCTAAGATCTATCTACTTTGTTGATGTAGAAGCACCAGTTTAGTTCTTATCGGTTGAGGCAGTTTGCAGTGGAATTGCTTGAGATCATGGCATTTCTTTGTGTTTGAGAGTTTAGCATTGTGGTTTTGGGTTTATTCCCTTGTGTTCATGATCTTTGTCATGTTCGAGTTTCATGGCATTTGGATTTAATCCTGGTGAGTTATTAATTCTGGTATTGGCCCAGTTGATATGTTCTTATAGGTTAGTCTAGTAGTTTGTTGAGAAAAGTTGGATTGGGTTGTGGTTGATTCTCATGACTTTTGGATCATTGATTTATGTTTCTTATATCTTTTCCAATGTTCCTGGAGGACCACGTGATGTTTTATGCATTTTGGAAATTATTCTTAATGATTTGAGCTGACTTGTTATTGTTTACATGTTTCATGAATTGGTTGGTCTTTGGGTTGACTTGATTAAGTTGTTATTATTTGCGGATGGTGTAAATGGAAGTTGTGAATCATTTGAGAAGACAAAATACAAAAAATAGAAGACAAAAGACAAAAGATCAAAGATTGAAGTTCAAGATCGAGCCAAGATGTAGTTTCCAGAGAGATTCTGGTCTGGGGAGATGGAAGCTGGGATGGCTGAAGTTCGGATCAGTGTAGACTATTACTGGAGACCCATTCGTTGAGTAGAATATCTGTGGATCTTATATTTGTATATTGATTTCAGAGAGATTCTGGTGTGGGAAAATTGAAACCGGGATGGATGAAGTCCGGATTAGTGCAGAACAATGGAAGTTGTTACCAGATGATGAATTGTTGAGAAGATAATCTATGGATCATAGATCTAAGTTGTAAGAGTTGTTTTGTAATCCTAGGCCGCGGTCCAGCATGTGGCATATGTAATTCTTTAGATTGTAATAAGAATTATTCATATTGTTTACCGGTTATGTATTCTGCGATGTTACTGGTTGTTCTTTCTGCTATTTCTCGCATTGTTGTACCACTTACCTGTATATTTTGCATGATGTTTGTGCTAGCTACAAGGATGGGTTGTCCTTCATTGGATCTCCCTATCTTGACTGCATCATATGTTCTATCTGATTTCCTTCTAACTTATTTCTAATGCTCAATTACAATGATTTATATGATCCAAGAAGATCCGGTCGGCCCAAAAGGAATCAAATTCCAAAGAACATGATCAAATGTGTAAAACTAATAGGTCAGCCTCTGCCAAAGAGATTCCTCCAAAAAGTTGAAAGGATGAAGTGCAGATCAAAGAGAAGGTCAGCCACACACCAAGGAACATTGGTATCAACACACAGGGCTCCGCAAGCTATGGAAGGGATCCGATAGATTCACTAATGCAAATAGGTCCAAACGGTTTCGGTGCCAAAAAACTACCTCAGAATCCAGATTTGATAACTTTCTGAAAAATTATCCAAATGCTCCACGATTTAGGAATAAGGAATATGGTCATGTCCTCAATTAAAATCCAACTCTACAAGATCTGGTGAGCCAATGCAAGAAAATGCAGAATGAAATGTTGAAACTGCAAAACTGAAAAACAAATAGAAAATAAATATTTTTGGTTGATGCAAGATTCCCAAGAACCGAGGATGATCTTGCATTAGGTTAGCCATTTTCAATAGATTAAACATGAACCTTCAATATTATGATATAGCACCACAAAATGAATGGTTGAGATCAAAGTTTAATTGCCATGTCATGGTCAGTTGGTCCCACTGTGACTATTGGAAGAGAAGAGAACATGTCAAGGATACATTATTATATTGGTGGGGCATATTCTGAGTCATATCAATCCCATGTTGACAAATATACACATGGAGAAGCAAAGACTATCGATAAGACATCCTTGCATCGATGTGAATTTGTTTGTGTCTCATCAATCCTTTGGAGACTAGCTTGAGCATGGGAAATGAACACTATCAAAGTGACACACTAGCATCGATGAGAGTCTAATTGAATCTCATCGATTCAATGATGAGACTAATGCACACAATGAACATTAGATCAGATGACTATCATCCACTTGAAGCCATTATTGTTCAAATAGGTATCATCATTCTTGAGCCACTTGAACTGTTAGATGAATAAGTTGAAGACTCAACGTAAACACAAGACAAGAAGGTCCTACCACTTCCACTGTGTCATCCATATCACCAAACACATCACTAAACACATCACTGTGTGGGGTCCACTAGCATAAAAAAAAGACCATCAAAGAGACTAGCACATATCAAAGAAAACATTTTTCTATCCCACCAATACTTCAACATTAGATCGAGATAAAAAGGAAATAAATCCCATCAAAGTGACAATCACATGTTGATGAGAGTATTAACAAGTCACACCAATGAAAGACAAGGAAGAATAGATGTCACAAGGCAATGTAGGACCGATCACCTAACAATAAAAAGACCCTTCAAGGGGTCAACATTAATGATATCATCGGCTAGAGTAAGTCATCAAAATTGAAGATGTGCAAGTGCATTTATACAGGCAAATTTGTGGAGAATTTGGATTCAGGATTTAAGCACAACTAGAAATTCATTTTGCAAACCCTAGCTCCACAGTTCAGATTAAGGACATAGATAGAGTAGGTAAACACAACAAGTAGAGCAACCACAACAAAGGTTGACGTTAATGCCAACTTAGAGAGCCATATGCAAACAATCTCACCCTCTTTAATGGACAAAGAAATCTACAAACATTCTTATTTCTTCCAATCTTTCTATAGCTGTAAAGGTTTCTTCACAGTCAATACATTCAATTTATGCATATCCTTTAAATACTATCCTAGCTTTGTTCCTCATAACTTTTCCATTTTCATCAAGATTATTTCTAAATACCATTGTTGGCATATGTGCAGAGTTTGATGACATGATGGGATTGTATGTTGTCATTGATGTCAATATGCTGAAGCATGAACTGGTATATTGAAGTAAGCAAACTGGCAAGTGAATTGATATGATGATATGAACTAGTATATGAAAAAAGTGAACCGGTATGTTGGAGTGTGAACCGGTATATGCAAAGTTTGTATCGGGGTTTCATTTGACATGACTACCAGCTGGTAGTCTCAACTTTAGGGTTTCTAGTTGATGCATTCCAAGTCTGTGTGATTCGACCGATGACATCCTGTGATGAGTTAGAATTGAAATGAAGATTAGATTGCATTGCCACATCAACCTTATGCGTGTGAAGGATCTCCTTGAGGATCTTGCATGAAGAAGATTGATTCAATCTACCTTGGGAATATGCAAAATCTTAGTTAACGATGGAGAGTGCATGATGGGTTATCAGCTTCCAAAAGCGATGAAGAACAAACGATGGAGAACGTCTTGAGATTTGTTCAAGATTGTTTTACCCAATGTAATGTGTTTAAATGGTCAGGATTGGACCGACTGTATTGTTAATCTAGATGCTTAGGGTTTTAGGTTTTGGCCACCAACCTAATTGTTGTCTATAAGGTCGATGATGATTTTTATTTGAAGTTGTTGGCAAATGAATGTATGTGAGGTGATTCTTGCTAGACCAAAGGAGTAAGCATAGATTTGCAGAGTGTGATTGTAGATGTAAAGAAATTGAAGCGGATCTGCCTTGGCATTAAGTGTTGTTATCAGATCAGTGTATTAACTGTTGACTTCTAACCATTTCAGCAGATGGAAAATCCCTTTACCGGGTAGCTTTAACATACCTTTTGTAAATCCTTTAACAAGGTGACTCAAAATTATCGAGTTCTTCAAATCCTCTTACAAGGTAACCTTTAACAGGGTTTTAACCTCTAACCAGGTATTTAGCCATCCCTTAACCGGGTGATCCCTAGCAGGATTGGTTCCTAGCAGAACCAATTATAAAGTCTTTAACTGGACTAGGCTCCTAACAGAGAGAACTTCAGAAGAGTTCAAGAACAACTTGTGGGTATTCATCCCCACTGTGGTTTTTCCCAGTTGGGTTTCCACGTGAAAAATCAGTGTGTTATGTGTGATGCTTTTTCATGTGATGTTTTAGTGTTTCCTGTTAAGCGGTAATGCAAGCTGATCCAATGGTCATTGTATTTCTGATGTATTACTTGCTTAAGAATATGGGTGAAGTTGAGATGAGATATTAGGTTTTGAGAAGATCTAGATGTTACCGGTTTATGTCTTTTATAGTCATACCGTGTTTTACCGGTAGTGCCTTGATTTAGATTGGTGATATTGTTTACCAGTTAGTGCAGTCTTTGCAGCTTAAGTTGTTGAAGATGTTTTTGTCCATATTGATTCACCCCCCCTCTTAGTATATGTTGGGTATTTACTATTCATCATTATTCATCACCACTTAGCTCTAATAATATTCTTGTGAGAAGGCCTATGAATAAGCTCCCATGTTTTGTTTTGTTTAATCTACATTAACTCCTCCTTGATTGCCTCTATCCAACATTCATCCTTGCTAGCCTCATTGTAGTTCTTCGGTTCAAGTTCTAAAAACAAACACAAATTATCTTCTTCATCTGACTTTACAAATATTCTTCTCATTTGAACTCCATTAACCATATTGTT
Source organism: Cryptomeria japonica (assembly GCF_030272615.1). Classification (NCBI taxonomy): domain Eukaryota; kingdom Viridiplantae; phylum Streptophyta; class Pinopsida; order Cupressales; family Cupressaceae; genus Cryptomeria; species Cryptomeria japonica. The sequence continues at coordinate 555,690,428 of NC_081411.1, read as the reverse complement.
GGACACAATGGATCACTGAGAGGGGGGTGAATCAATGATTTAAACTCTTTTCCTTCAACAAGGAGATACCGATAATATATAAAACAAACTTAGTGCTAACCGGTAACTCAAATAGTGTAAACAAGGTGTGTGAATGGACTTCCTAAAACATTAACAAAACACATGCACAAGGCTGCATCACACAACACCAGATATATACGAGGAAAACCCAATGTGGGAAAAGTCTCGGTAAGAATAGTTGCTAGAGATCTTCTGCTCCAATCCAGCCTCACAATAACTCTTTGATTACAATATTTAGGGCACCAACCCAATAAGCACCAACCCCTGCACAATTTATAGGCTACAACCTAAAGGAGCTACAACCTAGTGAAAACAATATAAAACTCAGTTATACAAATGAAATGACTGTTGCAAATGAAGTTTTGCAACCTTACAATATTGTCCTCTATCCATTTCAACCTTACCAGTCTATATTCTCTCCACCCACTCTGCAACTTGCTTTTGCTGATAACTTTTCTAAATCCCCTCTCACAATGTCTTCCCTCTTTCAACTAACACTTGATCACTCTTAGTAAGGCACAACTTATGCCGGTTTGTCACCTCTATGTTCAATGCACAATCCACGGGTTGTTCCTTACACCGGTTTACTCTTCTTCTCCTTATTGGTCTTTTTCTTTGCTAAAAAACACTTCAAGTGTTTATCTCTTCGGCTCTTGGACATCAATTTCACACTCGTCTTCACTCTGGAGCAGCAACAATCACAGTCTCATATCATCATATTTAAACTTGAGCTTTCTCGCCAAGAATCAATTCAAACTTAGGGTGGTTAGGGTTTCCTTCACCCGACAAAATATACATGAGATCTAATCCAATCTGCCTTGGATCGATCACTTGTACTCGAGGAATGCATATTTACTAAAGATAGCAATCTCATCCATGATTTTTTACCTTGAAATCTGTCAACTCATTTACAATTCAGTTGTTTCCTTCTCAAGGTCATCTTACAGTCTGATTTCTTTGCTTCGATCTAGGCACCAACTACTCCTTGATCTTTCTTTGTCATTCTTTCTTCCTCGAGCCACTTCACATACTTATCATCCCTTGATTTGTGGTTGTTTCTTTAATTCTGACTTAGCTGTTTCAACAACTATGTCGATGGAAACTTCACCGACCTCTACATGCTTGCCACCTCAGCTCCACATGGCATTACATCGATCATGCAGTCAACTCACCGATACAAGGTTAGTTTACACTTGAACATTCAACAAACTCATACTGGTACAAGCCTTTACCGGTGAGACCTTCTCCTCCTGCTAATCGGTAGTGCACACTACATCGGTAGCACATCTTCACCTCCGGTGGTTTGTGATTACTTTAACATTATTCCTCTTCATCATAAATAGGCAACCAACCTATAGACCGGTTTATGCTCCACCAGTTATCACTCAACATGCTAACACACACATGCACCTCACCTCATACTAGTGAAGTCAATGATAGTCCCAATAACTACTTATCTTCCACCGTGCTGATTGAGAAGCCTTCATGTTAATCTTCTCAATACCTTATGTTTCTTTCACCATACTGATACACTCTTCTTTATACCAGATGACATACCTCTATCGGTAGCCTTCCTTCAATGCCGGTTGACATCAATGACAACTCAATGCGAACAATCTCCTCCTTTGGTATTGATGTCAATATTTTATTTTTTGGTTTCTCTCCCCCTTTGACAGTAATGGCAAAGGGAACCTTAGTCTGACACCAATAATCTCTCCCTTGACTGCATCTGTTTAAGACAAACTCTCCCCCTGTGTCCATGCTTCATGATTCAAGAGTCATAAGATAGTAGCAATGGTTGACTCCCCCTAAATCATGCATTCTCTTATGCATTTAAGTGCTACTAGGTGGTGGGACAACTCCCATTTTTTGTCTCAAGTACTCAAATGGACCCAACAAAAGTGGCTTGGTAAATATGTCAGCAATCTGCTCACCAGTGGGAACATATTCTACTATGACCTCCTTGTTAGGTACCTTCTCCCTCAAGAAATGATACTTGATTGCAATGTGTTTTGTTCTTGAGTGCATTGCTGGATTCTCGGAGATGTTGATTGCACTTGAGTTATCACACCGGATTGGAATAGGTTCTGGCATCTCCACCTGTATGTCTTTCAGTGTTTGCTTCATCCATAAAACCTATGAACAACATGTAGCTGCTGCTATATACCCTGCCTCAGTGGTAGACAATGACACCGAATCTTGCTTCTTACTATGCCATGATACTAACCAGTCTCCTAAGTAGAAAACACCTCCACTTGTACTTTTTTGGTCATCAACACTGCCTGCCCAATCTGCATTAGTATAAGCCTGCAAAGAGAAATCTCCTTTCTTTGGATACCACAGACCATAGCTGATAGTTCCTTGTAGATACCTGAAGATTCTTCTGACTGCATTTAGGTGAGACTGTTTAGGAGAAGCTTGGAATCTTGCTACCATGCAAATAACCTGTACAATATCTGGTCTAGATGATGTTAGATATAACAAACTACCAATCATAGACCTATACAGTGTTTGCTTAACTTCCTAGGACTCATCTAGTTTTCTCAACTTACAATTGGTAACCATGGGAGTACTTACTAGTTTGTTGTCCTCCATTTCAAATTTCTTCAACATGTCTTTAGCATACTTGGTTTGGGAGATCAAAATTCCTTTGTCTTGCTGTGAGATATGCAAACCAAGAAAATAGGACAACTCACCTAGCATGGACATCTCAAATTCTATCTTCATCTGATCTGAAAATTCTTTGCACATGATGTCTTTGTCTCCACCAAATAGAATATCATCCACATATACAACAACTATAATAATGTGATTTTCAGTTACCTTGGCATACAAGTTGCTGTCTGCATTCCCTTTTTGGAATCCTTGCTGCTTCAAGTATATGTCTAACCGGGAATACCATGCTCTGGGAGCCTACTTCAAAGCATATGGGGCTTTCTTCAACTAGCATACAAAACTTTTATCTTCATGCAACAGGTACCCTTCTGGATGTTCCATATACACCTCTTCTTTAAGATTACTGTTGAGAAAAGTAGATTTTACATCCATCTGATTTACCTTATATCCCTTATAGGCTGAGAAGGCTAAAAACATTCTTATTGCCTCTAACCTAGCCACTGGTGCAAAAGTTTCTTCAAAATCAATAACTTCCACTTGGGCATAACCTTTGCAAACTAACCTTTCTTTATGCCAGACTATCTTAGCTTCTTCATTCATCTTGTTCTGGTAGACCCATTTGGTACCTATGACATTCTTGTCTGCTGGTCTAGGAACAAGGTCCCAAATCTGATTCTTCTTAATTTGTTTCAATTATTCATCCATAGCATCTACCCACTTCTCACTTTTGTTAGCATCATCAAAAGTTTTGGGCTCTACTTCAGTCATGAGGCATAAATTTACCTACTCACTTTCCTGGGCTAATCTCCTTCTGGTCTGCACACCTTCATTCCCATCTCCTATGATCTATTCTTTTGGATGATTCTTCTACACATACCGGTTGGGGATCTTGTTTGGTGTATCTTCTCTCGGTCCATTGTTAGATTGTTATTCATTTTCAACATTTGAATCATCAGTGTAATGTGTTGATGCAGATTTTCCTCTATGTGAGTCTTCATCTATTCTCACATTTACACTATCAACCACTCTTCTCAATCTCTTGTTGTAGCATTTGTAGGCTTTACTATTGGTTGAGTATCCTAAGAAGATTCCTTCATCACTTCAGGAATCAAAACTTCCTAATCCATTGGCATCTCTCTTGATGAAGCACTTGCTTCCAAAAAATATGAAGTGCTTGAGTGATGGTTTTCTTTCATTCCATAACTCATAAGGAGTCATTCTACTATTCACTCTCAAATGTAGTTGGTTTAAAGTGTAGACAATAGTATGAACTGCTTCCTTCTAGTATATATCTGGTATGTTGGCCTCATTCAACATAGTCCTAGCCATCTCCTTTACTAGTCTATTTTTCCTCTCTACCACCCCATTTTGTTGAGGTGCCCTTATAGCTGAATACTGTCTTCAGATTCCATGTTTCTCACAGTAGTCAACAAACTCATTGGAATAAAACTCTCCACCCTAGTCTGATCTTAAGCATTTTACCCATTATCCACTTTCATTTTCTATTATCTTCTTGAAAATCTTGAATCTCTCAAACGCTTGTGACTTATCATGCAAAAAGGTTACCCAAGTCATTCTTGAGTAATCATCTATGAACATCATGAAATACCTTTCTTCGGCCAATCCTCTTGTCCTTGTTGGACCACATAAGTCTGTATGTATCAACTCCAAAGATCTTGAGGTGTTATATTCTTTTGTTTTAAAGTTGACCTTTTCTTGCTTACCTCTAACACATTCATCACAAAATGTGCTTGCCGGTTTTATGATTTGAGGTATGTTTCTCACATACCGGTTCTTGCTTATCTTAACCAAATTGTCAAAATTCACATGGCCTAGTCTTCGATGCCACAACCAACTTTCATCAACCTATCCCATTATGCATTGGGACTCATAGCATTCCTTCAGATTGTATACATTATCCTCTATTTTCTTTCCTTCTGCTACCACCTGATCGATACTTTGCTTTCTTATCTGACAACTGATAGAGTCAAATGAAAACTTGTACCCTTTGTCGTACATTTGGCTTACACTCAACAGGTTATGCTTCAGTCCTTCCACATAGTACACATCATGAGCCTTGAGTTTTCCATCAATATTCAGTGTACCTTGACCTTTGATCTTGATGGAGGAGTTGTCACCAAACCATACTGAACCACCATTCCAATCATCACGCTTGATGAAATTTTTCTTATCTCCGGTCATGTGATTTGAGCAACCACTATCAACTACCCATAAATTCCTCCTTTCAACATGTAGAGTAGTCTACACAATCAGGCTGGACTCTGTCTTGTTTTTCTCCTTCTCTACCCAAACCAGTTTCTCTTCTTTCTTTCCCTCTTCTATCACTTTGTGTTCCGGTTTTATTTCTAACTTCTCATCCAATACTATTTTCTTTTTCTTGTTGGTTCTCAGCTTACAATACCTTGCTATGTGACCAAAATTTTGACACTTATAACATTTCACATTAGCACTATAAGATGTATTCAATACATTCTTGTAGGACATTTGCATATTACTCCTACATTCATAACTCTTGTGACCAAAGTCATTGCAATTATAACATGTGAAATTTGTACTTTGCAATGTAGCAAATGCATTTCTACTCTCAAAAATAGGGTTGACATTAATTTTCCAACAATCTGCCATTCTATGACCGAACTTATTACACTGGTGACAATAACCATGAAAATTTGGAACATACCGGCTAGGTTGTCTTGAACCTACAAACGACTACCTCACTGGGGGTCTTCATTTCATGCTGCTAACTCTTGTGAATCCTTCATGATCAATACTTTCATTTCTCCTTGGATTTGTATGTCGATGCATTGAGTATGGTCCCCAGTTCATTGATTGAGTATACTGGTTTGTGTGGCAGTTTCTAGCAACATCTGCATATGTCTTCTTGTCGGTATTCTTGCTTACCGTAAATGTCTTCTTATCTTCACCCTCATTTGAAGAAGTGAATTGTATCTCCTTATCGGATGTCTTTTCTATTTGAACTTTCACCTTCTTGAAAACCTAAGCCACCGGTATCTTTAGATTGCTTCTGTTTTCTCAGCATCTTGTCCAGGGCTTCAGTGTTGCCTTCTTATTTTCTTCTCACTTTCATTTCTTCTTGACTTTTCTCTAAGTCCTTCTAGAGTTTCACTATTTCTACTTCCAGATTCTGATGTTCCTTTTCCTTTTCACTCAGACCAGTACTAGTGACTTCACCGATCATCTTGGCCTCTTCCAACTAGAGTTTTAGATCTGTAATAGTTTTCTTGGACTCTTCAAGAGATTGCTCAAACAATTCTTATTCTTTAGATGCAACCCTTTTTACCTTCTTTAATTCTCTTCTTATTTTCTCTAGCTCATCTAAGGCACTAATGAGCTCTGCTTCAAAATCTGCTTCTCCTTCTTTCTCTTCCTCTTCTGCTTCTTCAGGTACTAGAACCTCTTGAGCCATGAAAATGTTTGCTCTACCTTCATCTCCATTGCAACAGTCATCTGAGGCACTTTCCTCATTTGTGGTATCATTTTCATGAGTGTAAAGACTACTTTGCTTCCAGTAGCCTCTTCTACCATGCTGGTAGACATTCTTCTTCCTATCCTTACGATATGATCTGCTACCACTTGATTTATCATCTTCATTCTTATCACCATAAAGACATTTAGCAGCAAAATATCCAATCTTTCCATAGTTGAAGCATTTCAAAGGCAACTCGCCTTTGTATTTGCCTGAACCGGTCTTGATTCTTCTGACAAAGTTTGCCATGATGTCATCAGAGTCTTCACCAATTGCATCATGAGCATATTCTTCTTTTCCTTTTCTTGATGTCTTGAATGCAACTTCTTTCTTCACAACATCAGTGTCGATGATCCTCATCTCATAAGTAGTTAGGGAGCCATACAACTCATCCATTGTAAAGACTTTCAGATCTTTTGCTTCTTCTATTGCTGAGACCTTTGTATCATACTTAGATGTAAGAGATCTAAGTACTTTCTTCACTACCACCTCATCTTTTATTTCTTATCCAAGCCCTCTAATGGTGTTTGTCATTTCATCAACCCTTTGGAGATAGTCAGCAATCTTCTCTTCATCTATCATCTTCAAACCCTCAAGCTGTGCTCTCAATGTTTTCAACTTGGCTTCCTTGACTTTAGCATCGCCTTCAAATATATTCTACAACTTATCCCAAGTCTCCTTGGTAGAGGAGCAGTGCATGACTTTAACAAACTCATTATCAAACAACCCACTAAGAATGGCATTCTTAGCTTTAGCAATGTTCTCATATTCCCTCTTAGCATCTAGATCAGTAGGGGGATTATTAGGGAGTGTATACCCATTCACAACCGACATCCATACATCACAACCTAGAGAGGTTGAATATGTTTCCATTCTTCTACTCCAAAAGGCATAGTTGACACCATAAAACATAGGATCTTTTGAGGAGGTAGATTCATTTCTTGCCATTGTGAACACTTGATGGGATCAACCCAAGCTAGAGAACGCTTTTGACAAAATAGGGTACCTAGGTTCCGATACCAATTGTTGGACACAATGGATCACTGAGAGGAGGGTGAATCAGTGATTTAAACTCTTTTCCTTCAACAAGGAGATACCAGTGATATATAAAACAAATTGAGTGCTAACTGGTAACTCAACAATGCAAACAAGGTGTGTGAATGGACTTGCTAAAACATTAACATAATACATGCACAAGGATGCATCACACAACACCAGATATATATGAGGAAAACCCAATGTGGGAAAAACCTCAGTGAGAATAGCTACTGGAGATCTTCTACTCTAATCCAGCCTCACAATAACTCTTTGATTACAATATTTAGGGCACCAAACCAAGGAGCACCAAACCCTACATAATTTATAGGCTACAACCTAAAGGAGCTACAACCCCAACACTAAGCTACAACTTAGTGAAAACAATATAAAACTCACTTATACAAATGAAATCATTGTTTCAAATGAAGTTTTGCAACCTTACAATATTCTCCTTTGCTAGTCTCAACCTTACTGGTCTGTATTCTCTCCACCCACTATGCAACTTGATTTTGTTGATAACTTTTCTAAATCTTCTCTCACAATGTCTTCCCTCTTTCAACTCACTCGATCACTCTTAATTAGGCACAACTTATGTCAGTTTGTCACCTTTGTGTTCAATGCACACTCCACTGATTGTTCCTTACACCAGTTTACTCTGCTTCTCCTTATCAGTCTTTTTCTTCACTCAAAAACACTTCAAGTGTTTATCTCTTTGGCTCTTGGACAACAATTTTACACTTGTCTTCACTCTATAGCAACAAAAATAACAACCTCAAGTCATCATATTTAAACTTGCGCTTTCCTACCAAGAATCAATTCAAACTTAAGGCAGTTAGGGTTTCCTTCACCCAACAAAATCTGCATGAGATCCAATCCAATTTGCCTTGGATCTATCACTTGTACTTGAGGAATGCATCTGTATTCTTTTTCCATTATCCAATGCATATTTTCTAAAGATAGCAATCTCGTCCATGATTTTTGCCTTGAAATCCATCAGCTCATTTACAGTCCAGTTGTTTCCTTCTCGAGGTCATCTTGCAGTCTGATTTCTTTGCTTCGATCTAGGTGCCAACTAATCCCTAATCTTTCTTTGTCATTCTTTCTTCCTTGAGCCACATCACATAGTTATCATCCCATGATTTGTGGTTGTTTCATTAATGTCAACTTAGTTGTTTATACAACCATGTCAATGGAAACTTCACCGACCTTTGCATGCTTGCCACCTCATATCTACATGGCATTACATTGGTCATGTACGCATCTCACCAACACAAGGTTGGTTTACACTTGAACATTCAACAAACTCATACCCGTACAAGCCTTTACCGGTGAGACCTTCTCCTCCTGCTAACCGGTAGTGCACACTACACTGGTAGCACATCTTCACCTCTGGTGGTTTTTGATTACTTTAACATTTTGCCTCTTCATCATAAACAGGCAGCCAACCTCCAGACCAGTTTATGCTCCACTGGTTATCACTCAACATGCTAACACACACATGCATCTCACCTCATACCGGTGAAGTCACTGAAAGTCCCAATAGCTACTTATCTTCCACCATACCGGTTGAAAAGCCTTCATATGAATCTTCTCAATACCTTATGTGTCTTTCACCATACCGGTACACTCTTCTTTATATCAGATGACATACCTTTATCAGTAGCCTGCTTGCAATACCGGTTGACATCAATGATAACTCAATGCCAACACATATCTCCAATGATTTGTCCTTGAAGATGATTTTTACATTCTTTTTCAAGGTATCTTGGTCACTTATTCATCCATATTTTTAGATGTTTGTTCCTTAGGGGCTTCTTCTTCTTCGTCTTCTTCTTCTTCTTCTACACTTGATTCATATTCAATGTCTTTTGATTTTTACTTGACAAACTGTAACTCTTCATCTACCTTAACATTAACACTTTCCACAATTTTTCTCAGTCTCTTGTTGTAGCATCTATATGCTTTTCTATGAGTGGAATATCTAAGAAATATTCCTTCATCACATTGGACTCAAATCTACCTAACCCTTCTTCATCATTCTTTATGCAATATTTGCTACCAAATACCTTAAAGCATTTGACAATAGTTGTTTTTCCAAACCATAGTTCATAGGGAGTTTGTTTGGAATTCACTCTAAGATGGACTTTGTTCAATGTGTATACAACTATATGAACAACCTCTTTCCAATTTAAATCAGGTAGCTTGGATTCATTAAGAATCATCCTTGTCATCTCCTTTACAGTTATATTCTTCCTCTCAACAACACTATTTTTTTGTGATTTTCTAACAACATAATATTGTCTCTTGATTACATGCTTCTCACAATAGTCCTCAAACTCACTTGAGGTGAATTCTCCACCTCTTTCAGACCTAAGAAATTTGAGCTTATGACCACGTTCCTTTTCTACCATCTTCTTAAAATATTTGAATCTTTCAAATACCTCTGACTTGTGTTTCAAAAATGTCACCCAAGTCATTCTTGAATAATCATCAATCAATGACATGAAATATTTCTCTCCATTTAGTGCTCTAGTTCTTGTAAGACCACACAAGTATATATGAACTAACTCTAAGGGATTTGTTGTTGAATATTTCTTATACGTGAAGCTAATTCTAGTTTGGTTTCAAAGTTGACACTCCTTGCAAATAATGTTTCTTGATCTGGTAATGCAAGACATGTCCCTTACATTCTTTCTTCTTCTGATTTTGATGAGATTATCAAAATTGATATGTCCTAATATACTATGCCACAACCAAATCTCATCAATTTTTTCATGAGACAAGATTTACCATTTTTCTCTCTGCTCTTAACTTCTGTGAGATTATATACATTGTCTTTTGTTCTTTCACCTTCTGCAACAAGCTTTCTTGAATCTTTCCTTTTGATTTCACAACATTGAGAATTTAATATAACATTACATCCATTGTCACACATTTGACTGACACTCATAAAATTGTTCTTTAGACCTTCCACATAATATACATCATGCATGGGAAGCTTATCATCCAAATATAAAGTTCCTTTACATTTGATATAGAAAGAAGAATTATCTTCAAATGAGATAGAGCCACCATTCCAATCTTCAAACTTAGTGAATTTTCTCTTATCACTTGTCATGTGATTGGAGCATCCATTGTCCAAAACCCACAGACTCTTCCTTTTATCATACAAGGTTGTCTAGACAATCAGTGATTTCTTAGTTTCTTCAATACCTTTTCTTCCACACCTTGATTTCTTTCTCTTTGCTTACACAGGATTGAGGTCTCATTGTCTTTGGCTTTGTCTGTGTATTCTTCTTATGAATATTATTTGCTTTCTTTTTATATGGTGCATAATTTAGTCTATAATGCTTTGCAACATGACCAAACTTTTTACACATATCATATCATGTTCAAATAATTCAAAGGAGAGAAAGGATTTCTACTTACAAAATCAGATATTCTTCTAGAAGGTACTCTACACTCTATAGCTCTATGACCAAAATAATTACAATTATAACAATAACCATAAAAGTAAGAATTAAACCTAGTTGAAGCAGAGTTGTATGCTAGAGTAGACCTTTTTTTTTTCTTCATATATCTGACCTTGGTAAAGCCATCAACATCCATATTCTTCTTGTTCTTTCCATCAATATCCTTGTTCTAACAATTATTCAGAGTTTTTGAATTTGATAAAGATACATTATTTAATCCAGTCTTCTTTTCTTCTGACTTAGCAACAACAAAATCTATCTTTTATCTTGGCTTTTCACCATCCTTTGACCTTTGTCCTTCCTCATACCCTAAACCAAGTGTATCTTTGGAATGCTTTTTCTTTTTAATCATTTCATCTAGCAAATTCTTGCTTCTTTCAAACTTCTGAAACTTCTCAGACTAAAGTTTACACTTTTCATCTTCATTTCTCAGAGATACTATCTCTACCTCAAGCTTATGACATTATTCAATCTTGGCATCAAGTTCTAATTTCATTGCTTTTTTTGTTCTCTTGGTCTCTTTAATTAGAATCTCTAGGCCACTGATATGTTTGCCAAAGTCCCCAAGCCTTTTTACTAGTTGATCCTTGTTTGTTAATAATTCTTCTATCCTCTTTGCAAATTATTATTTTTATTTCAAGAACCGATTATTCTATTTTGTATTTTTCTTATTTAGTTTATTTATTTATTCAAGAGCAGAAATCAATTCTCCTTCAAGATCCACTTCACCTTCTTCCTCTTCATCAAAATGAGAATTTTTATTACCATTTAAATCAATGATTGAGTTTTCTACAACCATACAAAAAACTTGCTCATTGTCTAAGTCTTGTACACTACAACTTTTGTATTAGAGATATCATCACTTGTGGTGTGATCATTTCTTGAGTACAGGATCTTCTTCTTTCCATTGAAATCCTTTATTTTGGAAACATAAGTTTTCTTGCCTTTCTTCCTATCATTATCATCATCTTAATTATCTCTTCCACCATAGGGACATTTTGCAATAAAGTTTCCTACCTCACTATAGTTACAACACTTGAAAGGAAGTTTACCTTTGTATTTTTCTTTACCCATTTTTAACTTACTAATAAAGTTAGCTTCTTCTTGTGTAAAATCCTCTAGATTAGAGTGATCTTAGTTTTCGTTTCTTGAACGATTTGAATGCTACTTCTCTGCTTGTCATTTCTTAATTACACATTCTCATCTCATATGCTATGAGTGTGCCATGCAAGTCATCTAATTTGAGTGTATCAATATCTTTGGCTTCTTCAATAGTAGAGATATTGGAATCAAATCTTGTTGGTGAGGACCTTAGAACATTTTCACAATTTCCTTATCTTTAATTTCCTCACCAAAACCCTTGATAACATTGATAATTTGATCAACTTTGAGAAGATAATCTTTAATTATTTAATTAATTATGATTAATTCCCTTAATTAAATAATCTGTATTATTTAATTAATTCCATTTCTAATGATTAAATAATTTCATTTAAATTATTTAATTAATTAATTTATTCTTCCAATTCCCCCAAATTCAAATTTCAATTCTCCCAAATTTGAATTTCATCCCATTTCAATAAACTTCATGTGTGTTTCAACATTCGAAAATCAAAATTCAAATCCAAATAAACATGAAATTGAATTTCATCTCAAAATCCTATAGCACATGTTGAAAATCATGACTAATTGATCAAATTAGTTAACTAGCCAGTTAACTCTTCAATCTCCCCTTTTCATTTCCAATCACCTTTTCTGACAAACTAATCAATTCAGTCTTCTAATCAATCAATTCAGTCAACTGGCTAATCAATTGAGTCATCTAGTCAATCAATTGAGTTATCTATCCAATCAATCCACTTAACAGATCAATCAAAATGAGTTGACTGATCAATCAAATTAGTTGAACTATCAATCAACACTTCACTTCCATTTCCCACCCAATCTGTCCCAAAAATCTATAAATACAAGATCATTTCTCTTCTCTCAACAATCATGATCTTTGAAATTATTGTGTCAAATCTATGTAGGTTACCAGTTGCAATATCTGAGAGCCAACCACACAATTTTGGAGAAGGACAATGGAAGCTAAAGTGCAATTGAAGTTTTTTTTTAATTATTTAATTGTTTAATTTATTTCATTTATGCATTCATTTCATTGCTTTATGTTTAGAAATAGCTTAATTAGTTAAGAATTTTATTATTTTTCCTTATTTCTTAATTAGCTATGATTCCACATATGATTTTAAGCATGAAACAAATGGTGAACCCAACATGAAACAACAACTTTTCTAACTTTTTAGTGTGACTTTTTGTGTTTTGCAGGATCTGTATGAACCCACAAGAAAAAGACTATGCATTTGATTACATAGTAATCTGCAATCGTTCACAACGCTACGCAATTGTCTATACTGAAATTAGCAATCACCATCACCTTGACTCACAATTGCCTTGATCTATCATTTCTCCAATTTCTTTTTCCGTTTTGATTTTTGATCCGATTCCACAGTTAACCCATCATTATTTTTTAATTCTAGAAATTTTATTTTTCTACATAAAATGTGTCTAACCTCATGGCAGGAAAGATAAGATTCAAGATTTCAAGTGCTAGGAAGAGATCAAAAGGAAAAATACAACAAAGAGCTTATCAATGAATACTAAGAGTAGAAAAAAGACTCTAAGACCTAGAGGATCAAGCAACTTTATCCCTATACTACAAAATCGTGCACAAATACTTGTAGAAGTATGACATATATGATGAGATTGAGGTCATGGGAAATATAATTATGAGTGAAGCCTCTATCTTGTAAATTCTTCTTTGATCTTATAATTAATTCACATTCGAACAGACACTGCACCACATTCGCTCAGAAAGAAAGCCGCATTCGCTATGACAAAAATTTGCATTGAATATTACAATAATCCACAATTGACTTGATGGTGATTCCCATTCGCTCAATATTTTCAAAAGATTTTTGTTCTGTTATTTTCTCAATTTCTTCTAATATTTTGGTGTTTTAGTGTTCTATTTTCTAGCAGATCAATGACAGAAAGCAAGCAGATTCTTTTAACCCAAAGAAAATCTAGGATTGTTAGCCATAATGTCAACTAACATTTTAATGGGTTTTGTAGGTATTGATGGACTTATATTAGCTCATATTTATTTTGGTTCTATCTAAAATGAACAAGAAAAAAATTCTTATTGCAATTCTTTAGGCTTAAAAAGAACACTCACATCTTGCTATCTAGACTAAAAAGAACACCATGTTTGATTGGATTAATATCTTCAAATAGTAGTTATATAACATTGCAATGAGGGAATAAAAAGAACAATCTTTGTCTTCTGTGTTTTGAAAGTGATAGGCATATGCTCTCCCCTTAATTAGGTGACCAAAAAAGCCAGACTCACTATTTATGCTTTCTTTCTTTTATTGCAATTAGGCTAAAACCTTTAGCAGGTCTACCCTTCCGAGAAGTCCATAAGGCTAGTGAGAGGGGAATGACCTAAGTGGGAACGACTAAAGCCAATTAATCCAACCCACTATAATCAAGTGTGGATGTGATGAAAATAATGTCCAACAATAGTTTTTCATTGATAGCCTTCCCCCAGTATCCTTGAGATGCAAAAATACTTTGTTCTAAAGGTTGGGAAGCCTCCTCTGGGAGTTTATCTTGGAAGCACCAAACATAACCCTTTCTATGAACCTTAAGCATAGAAGCCAAACTGAGTTAGTAAACAAACATTTATAATATCATAGTGCAAGGGTGGGGAAGAATCTGCCCCCAAGACACTCACCATATATCACCTAAGCAAATGATCCAATTGAGAAGAAATTCTCTTTGGGTCAACTTTTGGCAAAAAGCAAAAAAATGGGCACACCCTAGGGTGTGACAGGGTTGTTTGAGCTATCGGAGTATCAAGATGTGGGCTATAGTATTATGAATGACCTTTTGACATTAGGAGAGTCTACTTGATGTGTTTTTCCACTTGGCCAAAAATCTATCGAAAACATTGGGATTTGAAAATATCCTACAAAACAAAGGGGATTAGAAAAGATCCTATTAAACATGTTCTCTTTTTCAAATTATGGAAAAACAAAGTGTCTTATTTCTTGTTGATGTGTTTTAATTATTTTCATTAAATCATACATCAAACAACCTATGACACAATTAGAGAATCAATTAAACACAATCTCACCCCAAACAAGTTCGTCAAGTTCAACATATCAAAAGGATGAAGAAAACATGTTATCTCATGTGATCTTAGGTCTCATTGCATATTATTTCCATTTTACATAGTCCATACATAATCACCATTTCACGTCCTCATATTTCACAAGTCCTCACTTCATACTTAGAAATAAATTTGTCAAAAAGTTGCATCCAAACTAGTCTTTGCATTGTCACCATTTACATCCCTCTTAGGATCCAATTTAAGTCTTGCACATTCCAATAGCTTGAATTAGAGTCCACCTCTATCTTGTTAGTCTCAAACCAATCCTTGAATAGTTTTTACTCATGTCCATCACAGTCCATCATCCATAGGAAGTATTTAGCATATTATTTACATGGGTTTACCAGGTAATGGTGAATTCCCTTTTGAACAACCCAACCTTGGACCAAACGATGATAAATTAGAAATACTTGATGGTTTGGATAACCTTTCTTGGGAAGTGAGAATTGATCTTCCTTTGTATGAAGAATTCAAATTTTTTATAGACAATGAAATCCAAAAATCGGCCTGGATTGAGAGGCAAGATGCACGAGAAATTTCTCAACAAAGAGAACAAGAAATTGTTTGACAACTAATTGAAAGGCTTACCATGGAAGAAAAAAATCCTCCCCAATAGATTGCCAAAGTCTAGCATCATTCCCTTAGATTGCATCATAACTCATCCAAGGTCTTGCATTTCCTAGGTGTCTTAGAAGTCATTCATGCCAGCTACCAGATCACAAAGATCTAAAATGGATCAAAACAATGACCCATCAGTCCATCCTACTTGGAACATAGATTTGTCAACATATCAAAACTCACAGGCTAGAAGACCTGCAACACTACCAATAAATGCAAACAAAATGCCTTTAATAGATAAAATCCAACATAATTTGACACAAGAAGAATTGGAGGCAGCACAATAAGATCCAACCTTCCTCATGGTTTTAAATGCACTTATCAACAATGATAGAGATCAATACCTTTCTCTTCTAATTCAAACTGGGGCCAAGTTGCCTCCAGGTATTGATATCTTGGCAATATTGCCACCAGGGGTGACATTGACACAAAATGCAACTCAAATACCAAATATCACACAAACTCAAGCAACATCTTCTAGTTCAAGCCAATGTACTACTCAGAATACGCAAGGAACAACAACTCAAGCCGTAATGGACTCAACTCAGAATCTTCAATCAGGAGACATGTCTTCAAATACCAATATCACATCTCAAACAACATCAAATGCTTTGAATACATCAATACAAGTTCAAAGAATGACTGCTATTCCGACAAGTACTTGTCAACTTGACGCATCTATTGCAATATAATCTCCTTATAGTGGTCATAATTTGAATTAGGGCTCTACTGGAATGTATGGATCAAACCAGCCTAATGTCAGTACTCAGTTTGCATATGTTACACCACCTAATTGATATCATGCCACACAGTTACATAGTCAATCAATGTTTCAACAAGATCCAATATACTCCAAAACAAATCCTTTTGTGGGAAATACCTATAGGGTCAGTGAACCTTTGAATCAAATAAAAATCTTGGCCCAACAAGTGTAGAATCTCCAAAGGAAAATGACCAATATGCAAAGAGTGAATGACAAAAAGAGCTACACAATGGAAGATATCCATCCTTATCCTTTTGATAGGACCTTATATATGCCATCTTTTCCACCACATTTCAAAACTCCAAAGTTTGACAAATATAGAGGAAAAGGTGATCTCCAAGATCATGTCTGATAATTCTTCATAGCATGTATCGAAGTGGGACATGAAGACACATACTTGATGTGTCTCTTTCTCAAAAGTCTTGGAGGGATGAAATTAGAATGGTTCTCACATTTTCCACCTAAGATTGCCTCATGCAGTGAGTTGGATGAGTAATTTATCACAAAATTTTCACACAACATAGACAATCCAGTTACCTTAATGGATTTATGTGCAACCAAACAAAGGGAAGGTGAAACATTTGCATCATTCTTGTAGCGATAAAGATCATTATACTACAAATGCCTTATCCATATTCCAGAGGTTGAGAAAGTAAACATATTTATTGAAAATCTCATTCCTTAGATCAAATGTCCACTATAGATGCAATATTTGAATACCTTCAAAGAAATTACAGAAAAAGGTATAAAGTGTGAAAAGGGCTTGGTGGAGCAAGGAATATTGAAGCATCATAAGGATAATGGAACAAGCAATAACTCAAACACTAAAAAACCAAAGTTTGGGTCCAAAAACAAGAATGTCACAAGTGATGGATATGTGGATGCCCATTTTGTCAACAGAGCTCAACTAGTGGTATCAATTCAAGGACTAGTTGATTCCCTTGCCTCCAACAAAAAAAAAACTCCTAGAATGCAAATGCTAATGCAGTCCAATTTGGTAATCAAAGACCTCCAAGGATCAATATACCTTCAAGGAATTACACACCCCTTGGAGAGACAATTAAGTTAGCTCTTAAGAAGTTGATACAAAATAATTATATCGCTCTACCAGAAGTCAGACCAAATGAACCAGGTCCTTTCAAACCTACTTGGTGGAATGATAATGACTATTGTGAGTACCATCATGCTAAAGGGCACAAAACAACAAGCTACAAACTCAAAAATTTGATACAAGACCTTATTGATCAAGGGGATATCACTGTGGATGCCAACAAGGGATCAACCAACACAGATTATACCATATTCAAAGACCCTTTTGTTAAACATGACAAAGAGAAAGCTTCTAGTGCACACGCACAAAATAACACTGCATATTATAGCAATGTGGCGTATGATTATGCAATTAATACAATCAATGCAGGAGATGAGATAGTGGCCACGATTACAGTTAATCCAAGGAAGCAAGAGTGTGCAGTTATCACCTGCAGATCTAAGGTCACTTTACAAGTGGTACCACCTAATCCTTCTCCACCAACTAGAAACTATAATGTGGTTGATCAATTGAGGAGGACCTCGACCCAAATTTCATTGTTTGAGTTGCTTCGCATCTCACCAGCACACAAGGCAATCCTAGATAAGGCACTACAAGAATATGTTGTTTCCCGGGATATAGATGAAAATGTATTCCAATCCATGGTTGGAAATTTGATAGCTTTCAAGGTAGCATTACCAACAGATAGGTCTATGCACAATTATCCTGTGCACTTATAAGTGCTCGTTCACATAAAGAAATCTAGAAGAGTGTTATTAGATGGTGGATCCGGAATCAACATATGAACTCTAAAATTGATCAAAGCTTTGGGTTACTCATAACATCATATTGATCCTACCAAGAGAATCAACATCAAAGCATATGATGATGAAGAACATCCATCCAAGGGTATAGTGACCTTTCTTGTGCAAGTAGGACTTGTTACCACAAATGTCACATTTCAAGTTCTAGATTGAGAGTTGGGATACAATATGCTACTAGGTCTCTCATGGATACATGCCATGAAGGCGATGCCATCAAATTTACACCAATGTGTTAAGTTCCCCTACAATGACATTGAGATCATAATACATGGTGATCCAAATCCTTTTCAACTTTGCAACTACTTGAGAGCAAGCATAAAGAATCAAGTCCCCATCAATCAAGCAACTCCACTAACCATGTAGATGGAATCTCTAAAAATATTTGACACGCCAACATCATCATCTCACAAACCTACAACACCATCTCTCCAAATCAAGGATGAAGGGTGTGGTGATTATTCTTATTCTAAGACATTTCCATTAGGGTAATTATTTCCTAGATCTTTTGGGAGAACATTGCTAGAATCCAAGGTCAGTAAGAGTTGGGGGGGGGGGGGGGTGAAATAGTGTTCTGCTAGTAAGATAAATTTCAACCTTATTAACAAAGTGTTTCAATAACCGGTAACCATAAAAGAATATAACAAGTACAAATAATGCCACCACAAGAATATACACCATAGCACAAAGATTTATACGTGGAAAAAATCAAAGAGGAAAAACTATGGTGGGATTGGTGACTCACAATATCTATCCACTGGCCAAATGAATAAATATTACAATAGGGGTCTGCACCTGCAGGAAGGCCAACAACCTAGAGCACACTGCTCATCACAAAAGGAGCCTCACCGACTACAAGCACAAAATAATGGTTTACATACAAAATTCTAAACTCAGAGAATGCATTTGCTATGCTGGATGAGTTCCAGTTCAAGCACTGATTGTACCAGTTTCCATTGTGTCCTCCTTTATTGGTAACTTTCTCTGCATCCCAAACTTTAAAACCAACAACCAAGATCGACTATAGAATATTATATTCACATACAGTCGATCAATATTGTTCGCACAATATCTCATATCATATTTATATCTCTCAATATCATCATATAATCATATCCAAAATATCCTAATCGGGCTGACTTAAATACCCTTCCCAAACATAAACATAAATGCCTTATGTCGGCTTATAATGATATTGCAATTTATTTACATGTCAGCCTAGACAAAAATAAATATTTTAAACTGTTTGTATTATGGATGTGTTGCATTGGTTTTGTCATTGATGTCAACACTTATCCTTCTAGAGATCTCTGATTATGTTGAACCGGTACATTATGTTCACTGGCATGTTCAGTGACTTATGCACAGTCACTGGTATATTGTATGCACAGACCCCATTTGTATACACATACTATCTATAGTAGTATCATCTGATTGTGGGTAAGGTTTCCCATCATGGTTTTTCCCCTTATAGGGTTTCCACATACAAATATTTGTGTTATGTGTTGTAGATGTTGTTTCCCTTTCTGTTCTATGCATTCAGTTTCACCGGTATTAATATTTACTGCTAATCTGTCTATCGACATTAAGTTTGGTTTACCGGTATTAAGTATCAAGTTTGATTAAATTATATTTGGGTTGAAATTAATTGACAACTAATTCACCCCCCCCCCCCTCTCAGTTGCCTCTAGGTCCTAACAATTGGTATTAGAGTGAAGTCCTCTTTTTGCAGAAGTTTTACAGCTTGAGGAGATTCTATGGCAACTAACTTTTTCAGGATGGACAGTCCGAAACTTGATGGAGCTAACTATGGTATATGGAAGATCCGAATGGAGACATGTCTGAATTGCATTGGAAGAGACATATGGGATGTTACAAAGAATGGCTATGTTTGTCCTTTACCGAATCAACCTCATCCACCAACATTGGCTAAGGACATGGAAAATGATTGCAAAGCAAGAGAAGCACTTTTGAGCGCATTGTCAGATCAACAAATCATGGGATTATCAAACTAATCTACTGCTAAATATATTTGGGATAAATTGGAGACATTGAATGAAGGAGATACCATTGTCAAAATTACAAAACTAGAATGCTTCCGGGTCACGTATGAAAATCTGAAAATGGAAGAAGATGAAAGAATTTTTTCTTTTATGGAAAGGGTAAATGAAATTGTTTTGGGAATACAATGCTCTGGAGGTTCTTTGAGTGAAGATAAAAATGTTTCTAAAGTTTTAAGAGCATTACCACTGGCATACAAAATGAAAGTAACTGTTATTAATGAGTTGAGAACAATGCCTAATACATCAGTATCTAGAGATACCTTGGTTGGAAAACTTTCAACATTTGAGCTTGAGGAATTTGGTCCTATTGCTACAATTAAGATAGATTAAGCCTTCAAAGCATCATCATCTGCAACAACATCATCATCATCATCTAACAAATCTAATTGGAAAGCACTTTATGCAAGAGAACTTGAAGATATCAGGAGGGAAAATGAAGAATTGGAAGAATTTGAAGCACTATTTGCAAGGAAAATGCCTAAAGGTCCTATTGGAAGTAAGTATGAAGGTAAAGCACCATTTAAATGTTTTAATTGCAATAAAGTTGGTCATATGGCATCTAGATGTCCTGATAGACATGCAAGATTGAGAGAAGAACCTAAAATGACATATAAACCTAACCCTGAATTTCAGAGAAATAGAGTTAAGAAGAATAGAGACAAATCATGTTACTATGCCGATGAAGGAGTTACTGATGATTCTGATGAAGAACCATCAGACAATGGATGGGATTTTGTTGCAATAAAAGAAGATCAACCAACACCTACTATTCCACTGGTAGAGCAGGCCCTAGCAGCTAAAATTGAAGAAAAGGATGAATGGATTATAGATTTCAGATGTTCACATCATATGACTGGTGATAAAAGTAAATTCTTATCTTTTCAGGAATACAATGGAGGTCTAGTAATATTTGGGGATGATAAAGCTTGTTTGATCAGAGGAAAAGGCACTATATCTTTTGATGGTAAGCACAATACTAACAATGTTTACTATGTTGAAGGTTTGAAGCATAATCTTTTGAGTGTTGGTCAATTAGTTGAAAAGGGGTTTCAGTTATAGTTCAAGAATGGTAAATGCAAAAACATGAATAGAACTGGTTTGGAGATTGCAATCGGTAATCAGACTAGAGGTAATATCTTTCATTTGAACAACAATGAAAAGACATGCTTGATTGCACATATTGATGAAAGTTGGTTATGGCATAAATGTTAGGATTCCCAAAGATACTGAGAGGGGGGGGGGGTTGAATCAGTATCTGACTGGTAATATTATTTTCTTAACTTATAACATGAAAAGCATATTAAAACTCTGTACCGATAAACCAGAAATAATGCAGCAAATAAGAATAACAACAACAACATGAAAAGCACACCATAACACAATATTTTAATGAGGAAACCCAGTGTGGGAAAAACCTCGTGGGATTTGTGACCCACAATATTCACTTACTGGCCAATAAGAGAATATTACTACTACAATAGGGGCCTGCACATGTAGGAAGGCCAAGTGCCTAGAGCTCACTGCTCAAATACAAAATGAAGTTACAGTGACTTACAAAAATGGATTATACAAATCCAATGTCTTGTACTACTTCATATTAGCATCTGCTATGCCAGATTCAGTACCGGTTTAAGCTCTTCTACATACATAAACCCTTAACCAATAATTCGCATATTAGGTTTGCTACCTTCTATTCATATTTCACATCATATCATATCCTAAGTGATCTACAATGATCTCATACATATATGAGTCATATTATAATCCACCATGTCGGCTTACAAAATATTTTACAATTAATTACAAAATACATTAATACAAAATTGTTGTTGGCCAGGGGTGTCTGTAATCTTCCTTTTCGGTGTCGGTGTTCTGTATGCCAGTGTAGAGTCTGTCGGTGCCAGTGTCGGTGTCTGCCTGCCGGTATCACATGATTGTAAGGTTTCCATCAATGAAAATACCTTCAATCACCTAAAATATCTCATTGGAGTGTGCATTTTCCAACAATCTCCCCCTTTGGCATTGATGGAAACACTCATGAGAAAAATTCAAGAATGTATCCAAAAATTGAAGTCCATAAATCTTGCCAAAAATTGTACCAAAAATTGTACCAGATGTGTGCTCCCCCTGAGAAAATGATCTCTACTTTTGGATTTCTCTCATCTCTACTACTCCCCCTTTGACATCAATGACAAAGGTTGTCATTCGCTATCAGTGGAGTCCTACCTAGATTCTTGTAACTGGTGGGTTACAATCTGAAAAATATCTGCCAAAACCAAATTTAAGCTATCACTGAATCTTTTGTTGTATTTTAATGCCTCTTCTATTCTCTACACTATATCAGTGAGTATGTGCATTTTCTCTTCCAGTGTCTTAAGTCTGGGAACTAGAGCCTCAGATATTTCTTTTCTCAAAGAAATGAGGTAATCTAGTTTGGGACCAAGTCTACATTTTAAGCTCTTTGCTTTATCCTTTATTCTCTCTTTGTCCTTCTCTAACTTGTCAATTTTCTCTTCTAGCTCTGTCATTTTCTTTTCTATCTCCAAAAATGAATCCGATGTACCTATCGGATTGTCAACAATATTGTTAATCTTATCTTGTGCTTTGCTGATTTCCTTATCTAGATCTTCTATTAGAATATTTGTTTTACAAGAGTCTCTATATAGTTTCTTGAAATCAAAAATTTTCTCTCCAAGTTCCAGTGATAATGTGTCCATTTTCTCCTTGTTCTTCTTTACAATTTCCTCAAAGAATTTCTCTTTTTTCTTAATCATTCTCTCCTTAAATGTATCCTCATTTATTTAATCAACTGTCAAAATGTTGTCGGTGATGAACTTAGACAATGTGTCTAGTTGACCTAAAGAATCCTTATTATCCACAATGCACTTTGGTGCTATCAATTTAAGAATAGGAATGGTGTCATCAATAGCCTTATAGGCTTGTGCATTACATTCTGTGATCTTCTTTATAGAATCCAATAAGACCTCGGTTACATTTGTAGGTCAAAATTCTGCTATAGAAGTACCAGATGTCTATCCAACTGTTCTCACAATATCCATACTACCGGTTGTAGTAATCACCTTGCTTGATTCAACCTCTGATAGGTCAGTCTATGTTTACATTTCTACAAACAAAGGTTTGGGCTTTTCAATTTTAGCCGGTGGCACTATTTCTATCTGAACTTGTGTCTTAGCCTGCTTTTGTTCCGGTTTTTCAATCTGTATCTCAAAGGGTTTCTTTGAGCTCTCAACAACTGGTTTCTCAATCTATGTCTCTGTATGCACTTCCGGTTTCTCTATTTCTACCTCTGCACTATCCATTGCAAATTCTCCTAATTGTTTTTCAATTGTATCTACCAGTTTCTCTAATGGTTTACTAGTGGTGTCCTCTGCCGGTTGCTCTATCTGAGTAGGTTTTTCTGGGTTTATATTTACAGTTTCATTTGCCTCAACCTCAACATCTATAGCTGGTGACTCAGTAGTCACATCTTTCTCTTTGTCCTTAGTGGTTTCTCTATCAACCACAATGTTTACTTCTTGAGTGTCTATATTCACAGTGTACAAAATTTTAGATTTAGGATTAGTATCCTAAAGTGGAGTTTCCATACTCTTAGTGGCCGGTTGACTATCTGTAGTATCTACCGGTGGAGTATCTGAAGGAGGTGGGAGCACATTATCAGTTATTTTCAGGCTTGGAGGTCCACCTACCTTACCTTTCCCCTTATCCCTATCCTTTTGGTATACTCTGATAGTCTTGGGTCTTAGTAACTCTTCCTGTTTCTCTTTTTCTACAAAGAATATATCCCATGCATCTGATGTTTCCTTAGAGATTTCATTTACTCTACCTGCCATTAGTGCTACATGCCAGTGAGAAGTTGAGAATACTGTCCTGTTTGCTTCACTGATTAGTTTATCTATTTCATTAGGTTAGTTAACTTGATGCACTACAAGTAATTTTTCAATTTTAATTTTCTTATCCAGCTCAACAATGGCTAACCTCCTATCTTCTAGTCTTCTATACAAATCATTTGGTATTTCATCAACAATTTCCATCAATAATTTCTTGTATATCCAAGTGTAGGATTACACTGTTCTCTATGCTTTCCTTCTTGTCAATAGATAGTGTGTTATAAATTTTGCTGATGTTCTTCAACTTGCCATCCTTTGTTATTTCACTTAAGAGTTTATCCAGTGGAGCAATATCTTGTTTTACCTTCTTCTTCTTCTTAGGAGTCAACTTCTTTTTCACTGGAGACCTTACTGCCTATTGCTTTTGCCTTGTTTTCCTAGGTGTAGGTGAGGGTATTGGTGAGGGTTTTCTTTTCCTTTCTACCCTTTTAAATACTGCAGGCATATCACTCTCAGAGGAGGTTCCAACCAGTGAAAGGTGAGCTTCCAATTGAAGTCCTTCCAACTCACTTTCTTTTATACCAGTTTGTTTCAAAACATCTTCCTTAATTGCTTTTACCTGTTGCGTTCCTTTCCTTACTATTTATTCAACCTTCTTAACCCTTTTCCTAGACTGAATTCCACTTTCTATTGTTTCAGCATTTCCAAAGACTTTCTCAGTGGGTTCCTTTGGTGCTTCAAGGAGGGCTTTTGCATAAGTTTCAATAATGTTATCATTTGTCTCGTAGCCCATTTTAGTTACCTAGATAGTTCTAGGGACAACTGCCTCCATCCAGATTTCATCTTTCTTGATTACAAAACAAATTTCTTTTTGATATTTGTCCACAATAGCCTGTGACAGTCTTATTCTTGTTTTCATTCGAGCCTTCAATTCTTGAAAATGTTCATTTAAGTTTTTCTCCCTGTTTTCTCCCATGTTGTTCAATAGATCCAATAGTTGCTTTCCTACCGGTATATCAAAGCCAAAATCTCTTCTACCAATACCAGGTACTTGTTTAGTTATGTACAGTATTAGAAAAATAAGCAAATTTCCAAATCTAAAGGTTCCTTTCTTATCTCCTTTAATCTTCTTTAGATTGTCTATCAATTCATCTTTGAGCCATTCACACACATCTATTCTAGCATTATCATTAACCATGTCATATGCACTTTTAATACATAGGCTAGAAATTGAGTTCAACCTATTTGCATGTGTAGCCTTGTAGCCTAAAATCATTCTAACAAATCTAACATTGATTTCCTTTACATCATTTACCCTTAGAGACCTTTTGTCAAAAGTTGCACCGGTTAAATCCATCACTGTGTCATTTAAGACTCTTTTGGTTCTGTCAGGTCTACTACGGGTGGAAGGTAACCCTATTACTGTTTTAACAAATTCCTTGGTGATTTTATGGATTGAATCCAACCAAAAGAATTCACCATGAGCTCTGCTTAGCACAATTCTAATAATATCCTCAGGAAAATCAGGAATGCTAAGAATATCCACAAAGCCTAGGGTTTCTACTATCTTGTGTTCTAGCTCAACATTACCATCTTCATCACAAATCACAGTGCTATACATGTTTTTGATCTCATCATCACCTAATTCCTCTATATGAAAATGTATGTGTATCCTAGGGTCTTCAGCATATACTACTCCCTTAGGAATTTGAGAGAATGCACCTATTCTATCATCTTTCTTCGTGATTTTGGGAACCAGTTTGAAAATGGGTCTAGGGCGCTTAACAACCTCAATCATAGTAGGGTTTGCAATAAATTTAGGAGTGGATGAAGAAGCCATAGTTATAAATACCTCAATCTTCCTTAAGATGAATGCTTGGATGAATTGCTTCACTTCTTTGCTAAGGATGCCTTCGCTCAGGAATTTTCGCGCTCTCAAAGATTTGAATGCTCGGTGAATGAAAAGGAGCCAAAACACTTGCTTTATAATGTTATTTTCTCCAACTACCACATTTAATGCTTGCCAGTTAAGTCACAACTTAACTCATCTGCCGGTATAGAAGTAATTTCAACTTCTCACCATCAACCGAGGGAACAATAGCATATTTTTCATTTTGTTGCTAAACCCCCAAAGGATTTTCCTTTAGTTAGATGAAGAGTCTCCTGTCGGTGGAGTTTTACTCTGTTCTACTAGTGGAGGAGTATTCCCATCAACATTTTGATCTGACTTTTTGATCCATTGTTTTGAGAATTCTTTCTTTACCTCTTCAACCTTTTCTTTACCTTTCAAGCTAGGACCTTTGTTATTTGCCGGTGGGGACTTGCTTCTACAAAATTTTGCAATATGCCCAATTTTGTTACAAGCATAACAAGTCACATTGTTTTTCTGAATAACTTTCCCATATCCTATGCTAGTATGTGTTCTGCATTGATTAGATAGATGTCCAAATCTTCCACAAACATAACATCTTACATTCATTCTGCAATTTTCTAAGTTATGACCAACTTTGTTGCATTTAGAACATTGACCGGTGGGTGTATTGGTGTTCTGATAATTTCTAGATCTACACTAATTTTCTCTATGACCATACTTGTTATAGTTAAAGCATTTCCCATTGAATTTGTATGCATTAGGTTATCTTACCGGTTTATTATGATCATGATTGTTTGCAGTACCAGAGTTTTCACCAGTTTCAAATCCAAGGCCATTTGTATCACCATTAGGTTTCTGATTCTTCAGCATGTCAACAAGTTCTTCTGAACTTTTCTTGAATTTCTCCTTGTGTTGATTTGCAGCAGTCAGTTCATTCTCCAAGATTCCTTTTTGTCTCATGAGTTTAGTTTTGTCATTTTGTGTATGCATCAAATCTGTCTTCAACATATCATTTTCATGACTAAGTCTTATGTTTTCATTTCCAACATCATTTAGTCTTCTAGTCAATTCATCTTCATTCTTCTTTCTATCTTCAATTTCTTTACAAAATCTCATAGTCATATCTTGCATCTCATTCTTCATTGTACATTTATCTTGTCTTAGTTGGTTCACCAGATCATTAAGAGTTTCCTTTTCATCTTCCTCTTTCTACATCTTCTTACAAAGTTATCTTCTTTTATTCCTTGCTATAGTGTAATTCTCTTGAAGTGCTTGAATGATATCCTGAGTAGCCTTCAGTTCATCGTCAAGTTTGATATTCTTTACCTTTTCTACATCATATTCTGAAAGAGCTGTTTCCAATTGCTTTCTCAAATTTTTCATCTCTACCGGTGTCAAGATCTTCCTCAAGCCGTTCTACTTCTGAAAATAGAGGGCCACGATTTGATACCAATTTTTAGGATTGATGGGGGGTGAATCAGTATCTTCCTGGTAATAATATTTTCTTAACTTATAACATGAAAAGCATAATAAAACCATGTACTGGTAAACTAGAAATAATGCAGCAAATAAGAATAACAACCACAACATGAAAAACACACCATAATACAATATTTTAATGAGGAAACCCAGTGTGGGAAAAAACTTGGTGGGATTTGTGACCCACAATATTCACTTACTGGCCAATAAGAGAATATTACTGCTACAATAGGGGCCTACACATACAGGAAGGCCAAGTGCCTAGAGCTCACTGCTCAAATACAAAATGAAGTCACACTGACTTACAAAAATGGATTATACAAATCCAATGTCTTGTACTACTTCATATTAGCATCTTCTATGCTAGATTCAGTATCGATTTAAGCTCTGCTACATACATAAACCCTTAACCAATAATTCGCATACTAGGTCTGCTACCTTCTATTCATATTTTGCATCATATCATATCCTAAATGATCTACAATGATCTCATACATATATGAGTCATATTACAATCTACCATGTCGTCTTACAAAAGATTTTACAATTAATTACAAAATACATTAATACAAAATTGTTGTTGGCCAAGGTGCCGGTAATCTTCCTTTTTGGTGCCGGTGTTCTATATGTCGGTGTAGAGTCTGTCGGTGCCGGTGTCGGTGTCTACCTGTCGATATCACATGATTGTAAGGTTGCCATCAATGACAATACCTTCAATCACCTACAATATCTCATTGGAGTGTGCATTTGCCAACAATAAAAGACTTTCTCATGTGAATTTTGATTGCATTATAAAGATTAGTTCATCTAAGGCAGTAAGGGATTTACCTAAGATTGTAAAACCTCATAATCCAGCATGTAAGGAATGTCAAATGGGAAAGCAAGTTAGAACAACTTTTAAGAGTATTTCTGAGAAATCCAATAATGTTCTTGATTTAATTCATATTGACTTTTGTGGTCCGACAAGAACAAGAAGTCTACTGGGAGATAGATAATTTATGCTAATCATTGATGATTATTATAGAATGTGTTGGGTTACTTTTCTCAGTGAGAAATAAGAAGCTTTTGGGAAATTCAACTTATTCAAGTCAATGGTAGAGAATGAAACCGATAAGAGAATCAAATATTTAAGATCAGATCAAGGAGGTGAATTTACATCTAGGGAGTTTAATACATTTTGTGAAGTGAATGGAATTAGAAGACTACTATCAGCACCCCAGACACCTCAACAAAATGGAGTTGTGGAAAGGAAGAACAAAACTATTCTGGATGTAGCTAGAAGCATGATATTATAAGAAAATCTACCTCATATGTACTAGAGAGAAGCAGTGAATACAATGGTTTACACTTTTAACAGAGTTCACATCAAAGGTGAAACCGGTAAGACCCCTTATGAACCATGGTTTGGTAATAATCCTACTCTTAAATACTTTAGAATATTTGGAAGAAAATGATATATTAGGAGAGATAAGTATATTGGTAAATTTGATCCTCGAAGTGATGAAGGAATATTTTTTGATTGTTCATCTAAGAGAAAAGCATATAGATGTTTTAATAAAAGATTGTAGAAAATCATTGAGAGTGCAAATGTGAAGATAGATGAACAATTTAGAGGAAATTCAAGTTCTATGGATTTTGAACCGACAGTTGAGATGATCATAAATGAACCTATATAGAGTGCACCAATACAGAATGTGGATCTAGTCACACCAGCATCATTAGAGAATTCCACAGTGACTGCAGAACAACAACAAGTGAACACACCCAGGTATGTAAGACTGAATCACTCTGAAAGTCAGATAATTGGGAATAAATATCAAGGTGTTATGACAAGAGGGAGACTGGAAAATGAAGAGGTATGCTTAATTTCTCAAATTGAACCAACATCTTTTATTGAGGCATGTGAAGATAAACATTGGATTAAAGCTATGGAAGATGAATTAGAACAAATTGAAAAAAACAATACATGAACATTGGCTCCCCGGCCTAAAGACAAAAATGTAATTGGAACTAAATGGGTATTTAGAAATAAAATTAATGAAGATGGTAAGGTAATCAAAAACAAAGCAAGATTAGTGTGTAAAGGATATTCACAAAAAGAGGGAATTGATTACAATGAAACCTTTGCACCAGTAGCTAGAATTGAGGTAGTCAGATTATTTATTGCATGTGTAACTCACAAGAACTATAAAGTATATCAAATGGATATTAAATGTGCATTTCTGAATGATGATCTTGAGGAGGAAGTTTACATTGAACATCCTGATGGATTTTCATTGACAAATGATAAAGACATGGTTTGTAGATTAAGGAAAGCTTTGTATGGATTCAAGCAAGCTCCTAGAGTTTGGTATGCTAGATTGGACAAATATCTTTTGAAGCTTGGTTACACTAAAGGTAATGCTGACAACAACTTATATTTCAAAGTGACTAATGAAGACATCCTGGTTATTGAATTTTTTGTTGTTGATATCATTTTTGGAGGAGAAGATGGATTGTGTCAAGACTTTGCTAATAAGATGCAGGAAGAATTTGAAATGTCTATGATTGGGGAGATAAAATTATTTTTAGGATTGCAGATTTCATAGACTGATAAAGGTATATTCATATGTCAAACAAAGTACTTGAAGGAACTAATGAAGAAATTTGGTATGAAAAATTCTAAACCGCTAAGTACTCCTATGACTACAACTGTTAAATTGACATTGAAGAATGATTTAGCTCCTATTAATCCGACAAGATATAAATATATGGTTGGAGGTTTACTGTATTTAACATAAACAAGACTTGATATAATGAATGCAGTATGTATTGTTTCAAGATTTTAGAGTAATCCTAGAGAAAATCATGAATCAGCAGTGAAAAGGATTTTTCGGTATCTACAAGGCACAATGACACAACGAATCTTGGTTTATGGTATCCTAAAGATGAAAATTTTGATTTGTGTGTATACAACGATGCAAATTGGGTAGGAGATGTAGATGAAAGAAAGAGGACCACCGATGGGGCATTCTTTCTTGGTAGCAAATTGATTTCATAGTTGAACAAGAAACAGAGTTGTACATCATTATCAACAACAGATTCAGAATATGTTGCAGCAACAACTAATTGTACTTAGGTATTATGGATTAAGCAAATGTTGAAGGACATAAAGGTAAAATGAAAAGAACCTATAATCATTTATGGTGATAATTCAACAGAAATTGATATATCTAAGAATCTGGTATTTCACTTTAAGACTAAACATGTTTCTATCAAATATAATTTTCTGAAAGAAAATATTAAAGCAAAAGAAGTGAGATTGGTTTATGTGAATACTAAAGAGCAGATTGTGGATATCTTTACTAAGCCTTTGCCTAAGGAAACTTTTTAATATCTCAAAGAGAATCTTGGGGTTATACCCTCACTGGTAGAGACTTAGACAGTTGATGATTGGCATCAAACCAATAGAATTAACAAAAAAATGTTTTTCTGGCTTTGATCAAGGTGAGCTACTTTTCAAGGGGAGTAGTTGGTTAAAACAATTGGTTATTATAATTGGTTGTATGTTCTGGTATTTGTATTTATTTGGAATTTGATGTCAAAGGGGGAGAGATATCCATGGAAAAACATTATCCTTTGGGGAGAGATTATTCATTGGGGGAGAGATATATACTCTCTACATTTGTATTTTCATTTCTGGTATTGATCTATTTTGGAGATTTTTGGTTTTTGGTTTTTGGCATTCTATTTTGGCACTTAGATGTTTTTCCATCTTGTGTTGCCATCAATGCCAAAGGGGGAGATTATTCGTATTATGGATGTGTTGCATTGGTTTTGTCATTGATGTCAACACTTATCCTTCTGGAGATCTTTGGTTATGTTGAACCGACACATTATGTTCACTGACATGTTCAGTGACTTATGCATAGTAACCGATATATTGTTCACTGACACTTTGGATGACTTGTTATCATCTAGAGATCACTTGGTTATGTCGAAGAAATAGTTTGGACATTTGGTTTTGGTATTTTGGTTATTGGTCTAATTGGGTTGACAAATTTGTTGTTACCGACACACTGGTCTAGGTTATGGACCGACATGCATTATCTATTTCAGATCAGAACAACATGTTATGGAGATGATTTAATTAATTGGATATTGTTGTAAATGTATTGAGTCGACATGGTGCATCGCATCTTGACATATTTGTAATTGATCTAATTGTAATATTCTTAGTTAGCCAACCTACACATTTGGTCCTAGGTTTTGGTATATATGTAAGATCTCATTTGTGAGATGACATGAGATGGTATATGGTTATGGTATTGTAACATGGTATGTGTGAATATTGAAGATCATATGAGAAGACCATAGAGAAGGTTCAAGGAAGGTTTGAAGGTGATTATCAAAGTTTAACCAATACTAAATCTAGCATTGGAGATGCTACTTTGAGCAGTACATTATCATTAG
This sequence comes from Cryptomeria japonica, assembly GCF_030272615.1. Taxonomy (NCBI): domain Eukaryota; kingdom Viridiplantae; phylum Streptophyta; class Pinopsida; order Cupressales; family Cupressaceae; genus Cryptomeria; species Cryptomeria japonica. Next base: position 555,658,552 of record NC_081411.1, on the reverse strand, counting down.
ATTTAATCATCCAATTGTAGTCAGTGTGACTCCTATTTTGTGATTGAGAAGTGAGCTCTAGGCAGCTGGCCTTTCTGCATGTGCAGACCCTATTTATATACACATACTATCTGTAGTAGTATCATCTGATTGTGGGTAAGGTTTCCCACTGTGGTTTTTCCCCTTACAAGGTTTCCAAATACAAATCTCTGTGTTATGTGTTGTGGATTTTGTTTCTCTTTCTATTCTATGCATTAAGTTTCACTGGTATTAATATTTACTGCTAATCTATCTACTGACATTAAGTTTGGTTTACCGGTATTAAGTATCAAGTTTGATTAAGTTATATTTGTGTTGAAATTAATTGACAACTGATTCACCCCCCCCTCTCAGTTCCCTCCGGGTCCTAACATAAACTTCACGACCAATGCCGTTGAATGCTACCGTGTAGACCTGTCGAATCAATCTCCTATGTCAGCCTCATGTACCAGTTCGTAGTTTACCAATTTCCCTGAATGTCAGTTGCCGAATCATGAATACCGGTGAGTACCGGTTAAGTGTCCAACCCAAAATTATATGTGTTTCCATCAATGACAACACAACTAAACTGGATGAGTGCCAATTGCCAACAATCACTCCCTTTGGCATTGATGACAACACTCATGTGAAAAATGAATCGTTGAAGTGTTGTTCCGATTCCTCCCAAAAATTGATGACCAAAACTGACCCGACTCCCCCTGAGTTGTAAATTACTTCTTATCTCCCTTGACATTTTTCATAATAATCACTCCCCCTTTGACATCAATGACAAAGGCGGGGCAAAAGAATGAAAGAATTAAATCAAAATGTGTTTACCAAATCTAGATGTACTTGAATATATTCAATAAGCACCCTTAAAAAATCCTAAGTAACCCAACTAGTTTTCAAAGTTCCCAAAATAGTTAGAAACCCATTAAGAATGTATACATGTAGTTCTTCTTCTATTAGATCCGCCAATGTGGGTTTATCATCAATTCTAGACTTTCCCACTTATGGAGTAATAAAGTGTTCAACCGGGGACTTACGAATCCTCTCAATTCCCTAGCTCGCCAGATTTATCTATCCCTATATTTCTCCAAGGTTGATATCTTAGATTTTATAACCAAAATTTGACCATCAATGGTGTTGGTCAATGACTGAGTACCATCAAAACTGTTAACTAGATGTTCCAACCGGGCCTTTTCCACTTTTGTTTTTACCTCCAAGTCAGTTGTAAGTTTTTCGGTGTTAGTACAAGACCTATATATACAACTGCACTGATTAAGAGCCTCACCAATCCTTGTAAGTTGCTCTGTCATCTTAACCTTGTATGATATGAGCATATTGTCATAGGTGACCTTCCTAGCTACATTGTATCTCTCTATCAATTGTCAGTTTGATATCTATTGAAGAGTTTGAAACTCTTTTGCAATATGTTCAGTCAAACTCTTAAGCTTACCAGAGGGGCTATCTACTAGACTAGTGTATCCTAGAACTAGCTACTCCAAAATCGGAATGGCCTACTCAATGACCTGCTTGTGTTTTGATCCTTCCTTCCTCAACTTCTGAGTTGCAAAAAACATTAATTCAAAACCGCTCAGCTACTCAATGTTCTTCTTCCCAAAATCAACTTGACCGGATGAGCCAAGTTCCAACAATGAATGACTGGGCTCTCCAACCTGTTGACTAGCACCCATGGATTCGCCACTAGGTGCGGTAACCATCTCAACCTTAACCTCTTCAGTATGTACATTTTTTGCCAGAGGTTGAACATCCTCAACCTATTTATTATCAGTATCCACATCAATAACCTCTACATCCAGAATGTTCTATTCCAGTGTATCCTACTTATCATGCACAACTTCAAAGTTATCTATTGGTTTCTCTACATTATGTATAGGTGATACTGCTGGAGGAATATCCTCTGTTAGCTTTTGTCAATCCATACCCAATATACCTTTTCCCTTACCATCAACAAATATGTCTTCAATGCCAGATAGACAAAAATATCGGTGGAGTAAATAATTCTGGTTTGTCTACAAAGAATTTTACCCATGCCTTGTGGGTCTCCTTAACTATTTCATTTAATCTACCTATAGTGAGACTCACATGTCGATGTCTGCTTCGAAAAATTATTCTATTAGCCTATTCAAGACACTGCTGCAACTCCTCATTAGTTATAGCACCACAAATAGTTAATAACTCCTGTAACTTTATATTTTTATCCTCTTCAACTGCACATAATCTCCTAGCATCTAGCTTATTGTACAAATCTCCTAGTATTTTATTTTCAATCTCAAGTAATACCCTCTTATATATATATATATATATATATATATATATATATCTAATAAAATTGCTTCCTCAATCTCCATTTGATCCTTATCATCCATTTGTTCATAATAATGTTGGATATTACTCAAAATTCCATCTTTAGTTATTTGATCTATTAATTCAGCAATTGAGAGAGGAGGAGTGACCTCAATACTCTTGCCAGATTCGAGATATATAGCTAATTCTGATTTCTTCTTATTGTCAGGAGTAGAAGTAGATTCTTTAACTAGTTTCCTCTTCTCTATTGGTTTCCTCTCCTTCAAAATTTTCTTAGGGGCTGTTGGAGGAGTGACCTTCACTTTCTGTACCTTTCCTTCCACAGGCTTCCTCCTCAGTACTCTGATGTATGTATGGGGAATCTTTGGGGGAATAACATCAGTATCATAACCAGATTCAATAGGGTCAATTTAAGTTTCTGGTTTCTTCCTCTCCAGTATACCCTTGCCGGTTGTTGCTACCGATGGAGTTTGAACTGTTGTCGGAGATGACTCTTCTACCAATCCAATGATATGCTTGATTTCAGGGGAGATATTCTCCTTATCTTCCACAACCTTCTTTATTTTTCCCTCCCTTTTCTTTTGACTGAAACCTATCTGAACTTCATATTCCTTTTTCTTTGTTGTCCCAAAGGTTTTCTCAGTTTCATCAACCGAGGCATCGATCAGAGTCTTGGCATATAAGTCCAAGATCTCAGCATCAACCTCATAACCCATCTCAATGATCGAGATCTTCCGTGGTTGCACTGCTTCCTTTAATGTTTCATCCTTCTTAACCATAAAGAATATTTTAGTAGAGTACCTATCAACAATATGTTTTGGCACTCTCTCTCTTTTCTTCATAGCCTTTTGAAATGATTTGAAATAACCCCATAGAATTAAGTCTCTGTCCTTGTCTTGTCCTAAACCTCTTTTAGCATTATTTATTTTCTTTCCTACTGACATATCAAATTCCCATTGAGTTTTACCAGATTCTGGTAACTCATTCAAGAAGAAAATCATTAAGCAAACAACAAGATTGCAATACCGAAAAACACCTTTCTTTTTACCCTTAATCTTCCCTAGGTTTAAAATAAGCTCTTCACACATCCATTGATAGAGATCATACCTATCATTTCCTTTGATGAGCATAGTAAATGCATGAAATGGAAACAAAGTTCAATTAGTTTGTTTGGGTTACCTTGTAACCAATGATCATGCTTGCAAATTGAACAACTTTGTCTCTGATAGTGCTTATCCTCATTGACCAGTTGTCAAACGTTGCACTAGTTAACTTCTCAATCTCATTGTTAGGTATTTTCTTCCTTCCAAGAGTCTAACCAGTTTGGGGCAAACTGGTGATTGCATGAATAGCCTCCTTAGTGATTTTGTATGGTCAGTCCAACCATATGAATTCCCCATGGACATGGCTCAGTACATACTAGATCATTTCATCTTCAAGTTTTGACATCTCCAAAATTTCTGTGAAACCCTGATCCTTTAGAATTTGAAATTCCAGTTTCATCAATCCCCTCCTATCCAACAGATTTTTCATGTACATTATTTTGATCTTAGCTAAACCTAAATCCTCCAGAGTGCAGTGGATATATGCATGAACATCTTCAACATACAAACTTCGTTTGGAACCCTAGAAAATGTACCGACTGAATCATGAACCTTCGCAATCTAAGGGCATTGTGTGAAAATAGAGAATGGACGATCCTTGATGTCAACAAAAAAGGGTTAGCCACACCTACTAGAGCAGGAGTAGATCTAGAAGTCATTATAAACAAAAGATACTCCAGGAACTGATAAAATACTTCACAACCTTCACCGGTGAAAGTTCTTGAAAATCCACACCTAATGCACTGGAATTCACTTGAAAATACTTTTGATCACCTTGAATCATCTTAAACTTGCTCTACTTCGCTTTGAATGCTGTGTGACTAGAAATGAACCAAATTCTCTCTTTTATTTTGCAAAAACCCTAATTTCTCATTGATGTAAAAGCACGCTGGTCTATCATATCGAATTCAAAATCCATGACCTCAGTGTTGGGAAACCTTTAGATTGGCTTCTCCAAGATCTAAAACAATCTTTCAGATCACTACCAGGGGTAATGCAAGATCTATCATTTATTTGCCTCCCCCTAAGGCTAATGCCTTAGTTACGAGATGAATCTTTTGCCGATGTAGGAACATTCTACTCTGCTAGTTGAGTAACTGGGTTGATTGTCTTTGCCGGTTGATCTTCATATTTCCTATCCCATTTCCTCTCATTCTCCCTTTAGATATTATCAACTTTCTATTTTCATTTTTCATCATTTCCTACCGGATTGTTCTTGCTTTTGAAGAATTTAGCAATATGTCCTATTTTGTTGCATGCATAGCAAGTGACATTATTTTTCTGAATTGCCTTACTATATCCTTGATCATTCCTTGACCTGCATTGATTAGCCATATGTCCAAAATTTCCACATGCATGACATCTCACATTCTCTCTACAATCTTTTGTCCTATGACCATACTTCTTACAATTTGATTACTAACTGGGAACTGCATTATTATCCTGATTCACTCTATTTCTACAATGTCTTTCCATATGACCAATTTTATTACAAACAAAACATCTACCATTGAATTTATGCACATTGGGTTGCCTTACCAATGATTTCTAGTTGACAGGTGGATTCTCCTTCTGACTGGTTGTTTCAACTTCATTTACAATACCGAATCTTTCTCCTTGCTCAAATTCAAGACCTCTAGTGTCTCCCTTGCGCCTTTGATCCTTTAGTAGTTCATCAAGATTTGCATAACTGTCCTTGAACTTGTCTCTATATTCATTTGCAGTATTCAGATCTCCTCTTAGGACTGTTATCAATCTTTCCAACTCCATCTCATTATTTTGGGATTGCACTAGTTCAGTTCTCAACATATCATTCTCATGTGCCAGCCTAATGGATTCTTCATATCTATCTTTTTGAGATCTACCAACATTTTCTTCATTCTTTTTCAAGTCTTCAATATCTTTGTACATCCTCATAGTTAGGGCTTGCATTTCATTCTTCATGACATTGTTCTCCTGAATCATTTTAAGACATTGTTCTTTAAGGGCATTATTCTCTTTATCATCCTGATATTGTAAAAGTTCCTTTCTTCTAGCTTGAGAAGAGGATGTTAGCATTTTTTATGATTATGTTGTGATTGTCATTGATGGACACACACTTGCATTGAGATCACTTTTGTATGTATAAGTTAAAGCTCAATTGGTACTTGTTCCAACCGGTATGATGCATTATAGTCCCTAGACTATTGGTGTTTTGTAGAAAGTGATTACCGATTTGAAGTAGTATGTTGACCCCAAGCAATTGAGGATCTCAAGCAGTAGAACACATATTTCCTAGTCTTCATTTTGTCAAACCGACAACCGATATTTTGCTTAAGCTGATATTTTGTATGAACCAGTAATACTTTGTGATGAGTTACCATCCACCAATTGTTTGATGGTGCTGACACTTCAATGGTGCTTTTTGTGTCGTGTTATAGAATATGTGTAGATGCATTGAACCTAGGAAATTGTATTGTAATCCTATTGGACCGACATGAAATCAGATTCCTTTATAAGGACATCATGTCTAGGGTTTTAGGTTGTTGATGTTGTTGCTAGGGTTTAAGGTGGTTGATGAGTTAGAGAAAGTATGAATGTGTAGAAGATTGAAGTAATGCTGGAATGCATTAGGAACGAGCTATCAAGGATCTAACCAAGCAATCTATGCTATTTGCTAGATCACTCACTTGTTGATTACTCACATCTTCGACAAGTCTAAAGCCCTTAACTGGGTAGGCCCAAAAAGCCTTTTGTAAATCCTCTAACAAGGTGGTTCACATCTGTGGATCTAAAATCTTCTAGCAAGGTAGGCTTTAATCGGACTTATCTCCTAACAAAGATTGAGATTCCTAACAGGATTTGTTCTGGTAAAGAATATTGTATGACCTTAACCGGTATGGTTCCTATTCTGCAGATAGTTACTTGTGAGTTCCATCTCACCGTGGTTTTTCCCATTTGGGTTTCCATGTCAAAATCTCTTGTGTTATGGTGTTTGTGCTTCTATGGGTGAATGCATTATTTGCTATTTGGTTTGCATGTGTGCTAATCGGTTTGTCTGCTAAACTGTTTTACTGGTTTACTGTTAGTCTAGCAAAGTGTTTAAGTACAACAATTTCTAGCATGCTAATTCACCCCCCCTCTTATTATTCATCAATTGGTATCAAAGCTTACCTTTCTATAAGTGAAACCACTTGGAAAGAGATATGGGGGAATATACACTCAATTTGAGAAAGCCTAGGATGATCTTATGGTCAAATATAAGGCATCTCAAGCAAAGAGGAGAGAACATGCTAAAAAGATGATGGAGCTATCTAAATAGTTCTTCTGGTGAAGCGGACATGGAAGCCCTAATTCAAGAAGTAGAAAAACTGAATGAATCCAATTCCAACCTGAGAAAATAATTAGAAGGACTAACTATTCAAATGTGTCAAGAGCTTGAGAACCGGAGGAAAGCTGAAGGTTTGGTCAAAGACCAAGATCATGAAAACTCCAAGCTGAAGCAAGAGATCAGTTCCCTAACTATTCAACTCCATACGAGAAAAGTGGAAAAGGAAGACATCCAAGGAGAACTGAACATTGCCATCTCTGAGAATGAAAACCTGATGGAAACAAATGCTGCCATTTCCAAAGAACTCTCTGAGTCAAAGGAAATACTTGCTAAGTTCAACAAGAGTACTATTAAGCTAGAGCAAAAGCTTGAATCTACCAAACCTATCAAGAATACTGATGGACTTGGTTATTTCGGTAATGAGGAAGGTGAGACCTCTGGTACAAATGTTGGAGCATCCAAGAAACAACTGACATCAAAGGATAAAGGCAAGCAAAATTTTAAACCTGTTTGCTTTAACTGTCTTAATGAAGGACATACTGTCAATGTGTGTAGGAGTAAGGCTTACAATAATTTTCCTTATTTTCTAAATGATAAGCCTAGATCCTATAGATTCAATGGTAACTATTATGCATGCAACAAGTTTGGGCATAGAGCATCTAAATGCAGTTCTATTATGAACAACACTGGAAGATATTCTTGGAGGTTAATGCCTTCAATCATCAATCAAGAAGTGGTGGCTATCAAGAAGCAACTGGTTGGAGAGAAAAATATTTGATCTATCATGATCATGGTCACACTACTACAACACGCATGAGGAAGAATGGTCACATGAATAGTGGACCTTGGAGAGCATCTGGAATGGTCTGCTATCATTGCAACAAACCGCATCACATTGCTAGATTCTATAGATCAAGAAAGAACATATCAGATGACATATCGGTCACTCCAGAAGGAAAGATTGATATTGACACTATTCAAGTGGATATGAACAAAACCTGGAAGAAGAAACCAACAGTGCTACAAGAAGAACTAGTTTCTGCACCTAGTGTGGAAATATCAGAACTGACAAACTAAGCATCACAAAAGCTTAGGGGGAGAAAATGGTGAAACACTATGAACCCCCAGCTTACACCGGTAAAAGACCTTAACCAGTATGTGATACCTATCATTTGGTAGAAGACTAGAAATGGTAACAGGCAAATTAGGGTTTACACCCTAATGATGGAGCATTTATTACGGTAGGTGAGGAATATGTTTAAAAGGAAATTTCAAATCATTTCTCACTATCATTTTTTGAGTGAAGAAGTTTTTCAAGTGCAGAGAGAAGAAAAAGTGATTTGTGTTGCGATTCAAAGAAATCTCGAAACCCTGAAGAAGATTAGGAAGAAAATTTCAAATGGTCAAAAGAAGAACTCAAAGTGGTGATTCAGCAACCGACGAAGTGGAAGGCGAAGTGGAATTTGAAAGCCCTAAATTCTCAATTTCCAAAAGGTACTTCTCAAGTTTTCTGTTTTGTCATGGCTTCCGCATCTCATGATAGTTCTAGTGCAATTGTCGATTCTATGGATTTCATTCAAAGAAAATCAAAATATAATGCCTTGTCTCAAGTACCGACTGGGGTTATAGTAGAAGAAGGGATTTCAGATTACATAGACTACAAGATCGAAGACCTAGGGTCTCTTGTGATCCATTCTCAGCTAGGTCTATTCTGTGGGAAGGATAAAAAGATCAAACTGGAGTATAGCATCTTGGAGAAGAAAAAGCTTCACAATGCGGTTTACTTCCTAAAGGATTTCACAGATGACCATATTAGAATCATTCTAAGCAGAGTTCATGGTGACAAGATGTACTTAGAGTGGACACATGATATCACACCACAAATTATTCATGCTGTCACCAGTTTCTGCAATACAGGGGAAGTGCCAGCCCTAAGGAAGGTCAAAAAGACTGAAATGTTGAAACTCACCGATTCAGTGAGCTGTTAGGCCCAATATGGAAAGCTAATGTACTAAGAGGGGAGGGGTGAATCGGTACTTCAAATATTTTCTTCAACAATAACTTTATTGTTAAGCATAAAGCAAAAATTGCTGTAATATAATATAATGCTAAAACAAATAAATAACAATCATACATGATTCACTCCATAACACATATATTTTGGTTACGCAGAAACTCTTGGTTAGAGAGAAAAACTGTGGTGGGGATGGCACCCACAACTTCACTACTGCAATAATAAAGGGTGCTTGATTAGAGCTACATGTTTATCTATTTTTGATAGCTTACCCTATTAGGAGTATCAAGATCATTAATCTACCTTGCTAAAGGATTTTACAACACTTATTCTAAATGCTGCACCTGGTTAAAGGCTTTACAATTTATAGACTTTGTTAGAGTCTTTTACCCTGTTAAAGGTTTCTCTTACAACTCAAAATATTAAAATAAAATCTTTACAAATATCTGCAACTTCACATCTGAAATGTTGTAGCAAATTCTATATGCTCAGAATGAGATTACCTTGCTTATAGCATACCTCAGTAATCCATAGATTAACTCAGTAAACCCTTCTGTTTACTCTGTTCCTTGACTGTTCTCTGAAATCCTTCTCGGTGACCTCTGTGTCTCTGACAGTCACAATACTTAGTGCTTTCTTATCTATCACACATGTCTTGCTTCATACACCTTTCTTTTTCATATCTGATCCTTAAATCATTCTGCATATAAATAGATCTCTTATGTCAGTGATCTGGTTTTTGCTTCGATCTTACTAAGATGATTTATTGAATGAATAACCATACAAAATATTTCATTGGATAGATGACCTCAAAATCATACAAAATCTTTAAGTGCAATTTCCAATGTGATAACAGTTCTTTGTTCCTCGATCTTGTAACACGTTTCCCATGTGTGTCTAGGTTCAATGAATCTGGTAACATGTTTCACTCAGTGTGTGTTAACTCGATATATCATTTTTGTTGCTCGATAGACACAATAGTGATACTCGGTAGGCAGCTCAGTGTATACTAGGCTCTGTGACTACTTTTTTCTATAATCGACTACTCTGTGCATACCAAATGAATGTTTCGGTAGTAGTAACCAACTAGAGTATATAGAATGACTTTGGACATAAAACTAATGACAACTTAGTAAGTAGTAACAATCTCCCCTTTTGACATTAGTTGAGATGTTTGACAAAACTTCTTTCAAAGTCATAACTCAAAAATCTATATACTTACAAAATTTGACTAAACAGATAGTATATACATTAGTCAATAAAATAGTCTATTTAGATATACTCCCCTTATCAATATACTGTACATAACTCTGATTTTGTATGCTTGATGATCAATATTCTGTATTACTTTCTCGGTTGTCACTACTCGATTCACTGCTCTGTTCACTGCTCGGTTCACTCCTCGGTTCACTGCTCGATATACTCCCCCTGTATACTACACTCCCACTTTGATACTTTGATACTATACTCCCCCTTTTTGACAAACATCAAAACTTAGTTACCATTCAGTGGAGGCAACTGGTCAAAAATGGATTTGTACTTTGTCCTTGCATCAGTGAGAGCGGCAGAGAGGGCATCCTTGACACTATCCACAAGTGAATTCTGAGTTGCAATGTCAGCTAACAGTGAAATTATTCCATCTAAGGTGCTTCCCTCTTGCTTAGTGGATAGGGAGGTAGCCTTGTTGATCTGCTCTTGGACGGAGGACAAGTGTGGAATAAATAAGGTTTGAAGAGTCATAATGTCCATCCTTATTTTGTGCTCTTCATTCCTAAGTTCCAATTGTTGAGCCATGAGCTTTTGTAACTTTGTATAGAAATGCTGAATAGAATTTGGCTCAGTGGTCAACTTATTTGAGAGATCGGTGATCTCTTTCTCAATCACTTCTATTTTATTTTTGATATCTTTAATGAATAAAGAGAATGTACAGAGTTTCTGAAATAAATAAAGAATGTGCTTGAGTTGAGGGGACAACTCAACAATAAATTTGACAAGTTTTACTTTGCCAATAGCAATGGCTTTCTGTACCTCTTCAATCATTTTAGCAGTGAGCTCTTTGTCCTTCAATTTGCTCAAATATTCAGATGCGTCTACTCTAGATGTCTCTATTTTAGTTAGGAGTTCATCCAGTTGAATATGGATGGTTGCATCTATTGTCACTGTAGCTTCAGGTAGCATATCTGTTAATAGTGCTTTCACCTTCTGAAGTACTTTGTTTTTCTTTTGAATAGCCATTTGTTTTTCCTGTTTTGCTTTGGCTTTGCATAGTTCACCGAATTCAATGAGTGCTTGCCCTTTTAATTTGGATATGCCTACATCCGACAACACTATTGGTTTTGACAAATCTAATTTAAAACTATGATTTTTCATTTTCTTTTCTTTAGTTTTCACTGGTTAAACTAATACAATGGCTTGGGAGGCTTGTTGACTCTCGGTAGGTTGCTCGGTAGAGGCAACACTTTTGTCAATTTCTTGAATCTTCGATGTAGCCTTTGGTGAATCCTTTCTTAGGGTCTCAGTTGTAACATTTTTAGTGCTAGAAGGAGCTTGAGAAGCTTGTTCCCTAGTGGCTTGAGAAGTAGCTTCTCCTTCTGTAGACTTGTGACCCTCTGTTCCTTGTTCAGTATCCTGAGGGGCCTTAGTTGAAATAGGCTGAGTGATCGAAGGATAGGGCTGAACTTGTTCCAAAACTGACTCACTGGATACCAGTTTGGCATATGCATTCCCTTCTATCATTTCCTATTCTCGTGCCTTGGTGTCCATGATATCCTCATCAATTTGTATAGTATCAGCAGGGTCTTGCTCGGTGATATCAGGATCTTGCTTAGTGACATCAACTATTTCAACTTCAACTTGCTCACCATCATTCTTGATTTGAAAGAATTCCTGCCATTTTTCCTTTGTCTCCTTCTCTACATCAAGATAGAAGCCATTCATCAATTTCAAGGCTCTTTGCTTGACTAGAAAGTTTGAGGGGTAGTTTTTCCGATGTTCTCTTATTTCATCTACCGACATGTCTAGAAAGAGATGTACTAGACTTCTTTCTCTCATCTTCTTTTCTGAGTTCATGGCATATTTCCACCTATTAGCAATATGCAAATATAATTCTTTTGGAAGAGAATTAGTTACTTCCAATGGGACCAATCAGAATTTCAGAAGAGTGTAGATTACAACTTCTTCAATTTGTCTATTTTCTGCATTAGATCTGTAGTCATATTTAACATATCTAAAAGATCCAAATCCACCATATTGTTTTAGATTAGCACAAAAGTTATCAACACTATGTACTTCTTCCTTTTTGCTCTTGACAATCTGAAACTTACTTGCATCTTCAAATTCGGTGTCACTAGACTCTTTAGTCAAAATGAGTCTCTAAGTAGATTTCTTATAAGTTTTTGTTACCTTTGGTGCAGCAACATTCTTTGGTTTCTTACTCAGTGATGTTGCAGATGATCTTGTGTTTGGGCGCTTTACTGAAGGAGTTGGTGATACCTTTGATGTATCCTGTTTCTTTCGTTGCAAAACTTTCCCTTTAGGCAACTCGGTGCTCAATGTAATAGCTGCTTCTTGGGCTTCAGATTCCTCCTCGATGATGACTAGAGTGCCCTTAATAGGTGTGGAGGAAGAACCTTCTCCAAATTTCGCCGTTAATGCCTTGATCATTTTTTTTGCTTTCCTTGTAGCCTTTGGTACTACAATACTCATCTTAACTTTCTCTTTAACTTCTTCATATGTACCACATCTCAACTCAGTAGCATGCCTTGGTAATGTAAGAAAAGCATTTATCTCCTGTTGTGTGATGTCAAAATCAATCTTATAACCCATAGGTGGCAAAGATTGAGTTCTTGGTTCCACAAAATTAACATAGCAGTAGTCGGTGTCTACTTCAAAGCATATGTCATCCTTGTATTTCTCTACTAACTGGGGTGGAATTCTATACCTGTTATGCATCTTTTCCTGAAACTTTCTAAAGTAATCATCCATAATATCATTAAAGTTATCACCTAGCTGTTTGATGAAGTTATTTATTTGATGGGTGATTGGTCAGTGTAGCTCCCAAACTACATTACCGACTGATGGAAATAATTTCTCAAAATAGAAAAACATGCATACCAAAAGTGATCCAAACTTCAGTGTGTTAGCCAAGTTGTTCCTCTTTGGCTTCCTTATGGTGTTTAGATTCTCAAATAGGTTTTTCAACAATACTTTGCATAGATCAATTTTCATTCCTTTCTTCACAATTTTATATGCTAAATCGACTGCTGCACAGGGTACACTATTTGCCCTTGCTGATTGAAAGAAATAATAACCTATTACTCTAATGGCAAACTTCAGCTCTGCATCTGTGACATTGTTCAGTTTTAGTCCTCTGCAATTAGATTCAACTCTGATTAAAGTGATCAATTCCTTTTGTGATATCATTTTCTGAGCTCGGGCATGATCAAAAATAGGGTAACTGGTGATCAAATGAATGATTTCCTTAGTGATTTTGAATGGTTGCTCCTCTAACCACATGAAATCATCATGAACTCTGCTTAGAACAAACTTGACCCATTGGGGTTTGAAGACACGGGGATAGGTTAGGGCTTCCATCAATCCCTTGATTTTAATGTGTTCATACTTTCTATCTAATTTCCCATCGGTACACAATTCATCGTATGTGTCCTTGATCTCAACATGACCTAGTTCCTCAACATGACACCTAGTGAAGAATCTGACATCCTCAACTAGTAAAACCTTATCCAAAATGAGTGAAAATGCAGTTTTTTCATCCGGTTCAGATGCTACTTTGGAAGTTAGAGAGTATTTCAGTGAGGGCTTTTCAATATTCTCAACAACAATGGGGCTTCTAGATCTTCGGTGCCATTGCAAATTTTGGATAATTATTAACAAAAGATCCTTAGGGTTTGAAAACTTTTAAATGGCAGAGGCTTCCCACTTAGCAAATGTAAAACAAATATTCACAACTAATATGATCAGTAAACTAGCTTGATAATGCGTTGTGATTGATGTAAATACCTTGAATTTTGCTTCGGAGGAGGTTTGATCACCTTTGAATCGCTTTGCTCTACTTTCTTGAAAACTTGGTAAGTGTAAAATGACCATGTAAAAGCTTTAAGTACACAATATACCTTATCAGGCTTCATGTAGTTAGGTCAGAAAACATTAAATGCACTCGGTACCACTTCCTTTTTATGCTTTTACCGAGTAGCCAGACTTCCTGTATTTACCGACTAGACAAGCTTCCAAAAGACTTGATAAAATTTCAAATTTCCTAATGCATCTTTAGTTATGCAGAGTTGGAATTAAGTACATGATAAAATAGGAACTGTTAAGATTTAACCTTGAGAGAATGCAGTCCCTTCATACCTTTACCCATTAATTTGGAATAGGTGCACCTAACTCGATAGGTAAGGTGCTTTCTTCATTTGACACAATTTCCTTCTTTTTCCAAATCATCTGTAATTTGCTTTTTATTTCCTCAGTGTCTCCACTAGGTTGATCTCTGTAATCTCTAGCCAAGTGTCCAACTTTATGACAATGAAAACATGCCATACCAGGATTTCTCTATGATCTTCAATTGTTCATTCCAAACCTTATAAAGCAGTTGGCACTTATATGTCCATATCTTCCACAGTATTCACACCATATCCTTGTATTGTAATCCCATGGTACTGTAGAATACTGTCGGTTAGGATTTGTGTGAGTTCGATAGCCTCTAGTACTTGCTCGGTGTGCAGACCACATATAGTTCTTTTGCTTAAACCAACACTTCTCGGTACTATGTCCATATCTATTGCAATTTTTATAGAACCCTTTGAATTTTGCCTTCTGATAATTGTTAACAAACTTTGTCCTACATTGATTAGATGTGTGACCATATTTATTGCAATTGTAACAATAACCATTAGACCTTGTGACATTCGGTTGCTTACCTTTTCTGATTTGGCATAAGTTGGCAGTATGGCCTTGATTTCCATAGTAGTTGCAAATAGGCTTCTTTCCTTTGATGTTCTTCTTGTTTCCAGCTTGCTTTGATGATTCTCCTCTCTCGGTAGTGTGGATTCCCTTCTTGGTAGAGTCTTTTCCTTTGTAACCGAGTCCTACATCTTTGTTGGGTCTTCTTGTATTCAGTTGCTTATCCAACATCTTTGATGCTTCATAACTCTTCTTCAATGTTTCTTTGGATTTCTTTTTTGCTTCAAGTTCATCAGTCAACCTTGATACTTCAAGTTTCAATGCTTGATTCTCATTATCCTTCAAATTTTATTCATGATGTGCATAACCCAATTGATCTGACAGATTACTTTGAATTCTAGTCAGCCTTGTGATTTCATCATTCTTTTCAGATACTAATGCTTCAAGCTGTTATTTTTCTCTTTCTAGATCTCTTGCTTTATCCTCGGCTGACGTCAATGCATCAAGATTTTCAGTCATCTGTGTGTTGAAATGCTCATGTTCTCTTTTCATTGCTTTTAGCTATTAAATCAGTGCTTTGTTCTTTTCTTTCAATTCTCCAATCATCTCTTCAGTCTCTTCAGATATACTATTCTCAGATAATGTCTCAATCTATTCCACTAATTCTTGAGAGTCCTATAAATCATCAAATAATCTTCTTCTAACTTTCAATGATTTTTGCATTTGTCTTTGCATGTCTGCAATCACTTGATTAGCATGATCCAACTCTTCTTGCAAATACACAATTCTCTGAGATTGTTTATAGCCTTCCATTGATAAGATCTTTTTCTTTAGGCTATTAAACCCTTTTCCAAGATTCAAGCTCTGATACAAATTGTTAGGCCCAATATGGAAAGCTAATGTATTGAGAGGGGAGGGGTGAATCAGTACTTCAAATCTTTTCTTCAACAATAACTTTACTATTAAGCATAAAGAAAAAATAGTTGTAATATAATATAATGCTAAAACAAATAAATAACAATCATACATGATTCACTCCATAACACATATATTTTGGGTACACAGAAACTCTTGGTTAGAGAGAAAAATTGTGGTGGGGATGGCACCCACAACTTCACTACTACAATAATAAAGGGTGCTTGGTTAGAGCTACATGTTTAGCTATTTCTGATAGCCTACCATGTTAGGAGTATCAAGATCATTAGATCTACCTTGCTAAAGGATTTTAAAACACTTATTCTAAATGCTGCACCTGGTTAAAGGCTTTACAATTTATAGACTTTGTTAGAGTCTTTTACCCTATTAAAGGTTTCTCTTACAACTCAAAATATTACAATAAAATCTTTACAAATATCTGCAACTTCACATCTGAAATGTTGTAGCAGATTCTATATGCTCAGAATGAGATTACCTTGCTTATAGCATACCTCGGTAATCCATAGATTAACTCGGTAAACCCTTCTGTTTACTCTGTTCCTTAACTGTTCTCTGAAATCCTTCTCGGTGACCTTTGTGTCTTTGATAGTCACAATACTCAGTGCTTTCTTATCTATCACACATGTCTTGCTTCATACACCTCTCTTTTTCATATCTGATCCTTAAATCATTCTACATATAAATAGATCTCTTATGCCAGTTATCTGGTTCATTGCTTTGATCTTACAAACATGATTTATCGAATGAATAACCATACAAAATATTTCATTGGATAGATGACCTCAAAATCATACAAAATCTTTAAGTGCAATTTCCAATGTGATAACGGTTCTTTGTTCCTCGATCTTGTAACATGTTTCCCATGTGTGTCTAGGTTCAATGAATCTGGTAACACATTTCACTCGGTGTGTGTTAACTTGGTATATCATTTTTGCTGCTTGGTAGACACATTAGTGATACTCGGTAGACAACTTGGTGTATACTAGGCTCTATGACTACTTTCTTCTATAACCGACTGCTCTGTGCATACTGACTGAATGTTTCGGTAGTAGTAACCGACTAGAGTATATAGAATGAATTTGGACATAAAACTAATGGCAACTTAGTAAGTAGTAACATGAGCGACTCACGTGGCATGACCGTCAACTCAATCAAGGATGTTCTAGTTAAGTATGCCTGCATGGTGATAGGCTACCGAACGTTCTCTACTATCAGAATTAACTCAATATCTGCTGTAGTGGTAAATGTCACTTACCGGATGAGCAAAGAAGATGCATCATTTGATCTGTGCACCTGTATGCAAAGACAACTTATGTTGAATCTTAAGTCAATCAAACAAGATAATGCATTAAGATTCAAGTTTGGACAACTACTGGTAGGGTTATTCTTCTACTTCCAAGGTTATTTCCCAGGAGTTGGAGATATTCACTGGTCTACCGACCAACTGGTTACCAAGCAGATCAAAGAGAGCCTGCAAGCAGTTGGAACCGGTTACCCTGAAGTTCTGAACAAGTACTTTGACGAGTTCAGGCGCAAGATGAGCCAAAGGATAAGGATGTCCGGTGACATTGTCAAGAAATATGAAGAGGATATCTACTTTATCATCAATGTGGATGAATGCATAATGGAGGTCATTGAGCCCAGACAGGAAGAAGTAGAGCCTATGGGCTATGAGGTGACATATGATATGCTGGACGGGTATGCTTCTACCCTAATCGCCTCACCCCTTGATCCCAAGGCAAAGAGAACCGACACCTATCTGGAGAGGGTTGCACCAGTTGTAGAACCTCCTGAAAAGAAAGGAAAGGCACTGCCTTCGGCATCGGCATTGGTTATTGCAGCCAGTCCCAAAGTGACCAAGCGATCAATTGCAAAGAAGAAACAGGAAGTGGCACCTACTAAAGTCTTCGAGAGGAAGAGGAAGATAAGGAATAACTCACCGGACTCAAAAGAAACTATGTCTGAGGAAAAACCCAAGAAGACTAGACAAGCAAAGAAAAAGACAAAGAATGAACCAACATCATCGACACTGGTAAACATTGACATTTCTTCCTACAAACCTTTGACACATTGTCAAAGAACTATAAAAAATATTAGGAGAAAAGTGCTAAATGATTTGATTAATTGTTTTGATGATTTCAATGATGATGAAAAAGAAGCAGTTGAAAAAGAAATCATTAAGTATTTATGTGTTAATGACTGGTCGCCTTCAAAAATTAGATCTGAGACACTGAATTCTTTGTATAATTCCTTAGATAATAAATGGCGCATTGCCATAGAAAAGGAATAGGAAATGAGAGAAAATTTTTGCTCAACATTTTCCTGATGTATCTAATTCAAAACTTTTCAAAGTTATGAATAAATACAAAGGCCTCTTCTTCATGAGAAGAAGAAGACTCCTGTTACTTAAAGGAAAGAGGCAATAAGTGCTCAAGAATACACATACTCTTTCTCTAGAAGCTCTTAAGATGCATCAAGTGGCTAAAGCCAACAAGAAGGCTGAGCAAGAATTGACAATAACAAAACTGGATGAAGTGTTTGATAATGAAGGAAACCCGATTACTGAACCCATGGACATTATTAATGTTGATGCTCTGGATGAAGAGGATGTTGCTCAGGGTACACCATCAAAAGCAATAGAATAGGACAAGCAGGTAGAATAGGTAGATAAGAAAAAGGAAGTAGAGGACAAAAAGGAGGAAGCAAAGAAGCAAGTGGAGAAGAACAAAGCAGAGGAGGATAAAGAAGAGGAGAAGAGAAAGGAAGCAAAGAAGAAAGCAGAGAAGAAGAAAGTAGAGGAGGATAAAGAAGAGGAGAAGAGAAAGAAAGCAAAGAAGGAGAAAAGGAAGGATGAAGAGGAGAAGAAGAAGAAGGATGAAGAGGAGAAGAAGAAAAAGGAAGAGGAGAAGAAGAAGAAGGATGAAGAGGAGAAGAAGAAGAAGGATGAAGAAGAGAAGAGAAAGAAAGAAGAGGTAAACAAGAAGGATGAAGAGGAGAAGAGGAAGAAGGAAGAGGAGAAGAAGCAGCAGGAAGAGCAGCAGAAGAAAAAGGATGAAGAAGAAGAGAAGCAGAGGAAAGAAGAGGAAAAGAAAAAGATAGAAGAAGAAAAATTAAGAGCTACAAAGAAAGCAGAAGCGACAAAAAGCACTCAGATGGAGACTCCAAAGGCAACTAATAGTCAAGCCAAACCAGTTGACCTCACTAGTCCTATTGAACTCTAGTCTACAAGAGAAATGGAGCTGCTACAGAGCATTAAGGTTGCTCAAGAATGCCTTGAGGTGTTAAGGAGGAAGAAGGAGGAAGATGTGATCCAAGCTATGGTGGACACTCTTACCAGTTTGTTACTCGACACAAACCTTCCCAATGCTAATTCATCTTTGGCACAATTGAAGCTCCTATGCACAGTAGTGGATGAATAGGTGCAGAGCCTAGAAGAGGTAGCAAAGGCAAATGCCAAGAAAGAGCATCAAAAGGCTCTCAACATTGCCTTGGTGAAGAAACTTAATGAGCTCCGGTCCGAACTGCAAAAAGCACAAAAAGACATAAGGAATGCTCTGGATGAGGGGAATCTACTACTGAGCAAGATTTTCCAACCCCATCTCTTCTATGATGATGTGCTTGTATAGAAGCAAAAGCTACAAATTGATTTGCAGTTATATATGAGTACCTTCAAGTTGTCGTATGACTCTTTTACAACTTATGCGCAAACCGTTCACTGGTTTCATATCCAGTATGCCAAAATAGAGTTGGAAATAAGAAACCAGACTCGAGATTTGTAGGAACTCCAACTGGTTCTACTCCCACACCTGCAGATCCTTCAGAAATGTTATCTCAATCTGGATTCTTTAATGGTAACTCAGGAGATGAGCACAATAGATGCCATGGAAGAATAGGTCTCCCAGATGCAGATAGAGAAAGAAGTGGCTACCTCCCTACTTGAGTCCTGGTCCTTATCTATGAAACAATTTTTGTAGGACTTCAAATCAGTTTTTGACAAGTTTTTATTCCTTATTGTCATAAACTCTTATTCTTTTTATACTAATGAAACAAGGGTTAGTCTGTAATATTTTGTTGTCATTGTTGGCAAAGGGGGAGAAGTATCAATTTTGAATGTTCTGATGTATACTTTCATGTTATTTTTGTTAAGAAGTAGTATACATTGTATTTTCCGCAAAAGAGATAGTGTATATGCTTGGGGGAGTAATTTTGATTCTAGCATATTTTTGTTGTAAAACACTTAGATGTCAAAATTTCCTAAGTGTTGCATCAATGCCAAACGGGGAGATTGTTGACATTTTTGATGATTATGTTGTGATTGTCATTGATGGACACACACTTGCATTGAGATCACTTTTGTATGTATAAGTTAAAGCTCAACTGGTACTTGTTCCAACTGGTATGATGCATTATAGTCCTTAGACTATTGGTGTTTTGCAGAAAGTGATTACCGATATGAAGCGGTATGTTGACCCCAAGCGGTTCGAGGATCTCAAGCGGTACGAAGGATCAAAGAAGTAGAACACATATTTCCCAATCTTCATTTTGTCAAACCGATAACCGGTATTTTGTATGAACTAGTAATACTCTGTGATGAGTTACCAGCTGACATTTTGTGATGAGTTACCATCCACCGATTGTTTGACGATGCCAACACTTCAATGGTGCTTTTTGTGTCATGTTACAAAAAATATGTCTAGATGCATTGAACCTACAAAATTGTATTGTAATCCTATTGGACCGACATGAAATCAGATTCCTTTATAAGGACATCATGTCTAGGGTTTTAGGTTGTTGATGTTGTTGCTAGGGTTTAAGGTGGTTGATGAGTTAGAGAGAGTATTAATGTGTATAAGACTGAAGTAATGCTGGAATGCATTAGGAACGAGCTATCAAGGTTCTAACCAAGCAATCTGTGTTATTTGCTAGATCACTCACTTGTTGATTACTCACATCTTTGACAAGTCTGAAGCCCTTAACTGGGTAGGCCCAAAAAGCCTTTTGTAAATCCTCTAACAAGGTGGTTCACATCTATGAATCTAAAATCCTCTAGCAAGGTAGGCTTTAATCGGACTTATCTCCTAACAAAGATTGAGATTCCTAACAGGATCTGTTCTGGTAAAGAACATTGTATGACCTTAACTGGTCTGGTTCCTATTATGCAGATAGTTACTTGTGAGTTCCATCTCATCGTGATTTTTCCCATTTGGGTTTCCACGTCAAAATCTCTTGTGTTATGGTGTTTGTCCTTTTGTGGGTGAATGCATTATTTGCTATTTGGTTTGCATGTGTGCTAACCGGTTTGTCTACTAAACTGTTTTATCGATTTACTGTTAGTCTAGCAACGTGTTTAAGTACAATAATTTTTGGCATACTAATTCACTCCCCCCTCTTAGTATTCATCAGATGATAACCTCTCCTATAGGATAAGAATGAATTCCTTTGCAAAGTTCAACTCATCTTGTAATTTCAAAATTTTCATCCTTTCAGCATCATAGTCTTAAAGAGATACTTCAAATTGTTTGTCCAGACTCATCTCCATGGATTCTGGATTTAGAATATTCCTTAAGCTATTAGACTTACTCCAAGGCACTAGGCTTTGATACAAATTGTTGGAATCCAAGGTCACTAAGAGGGGGGGTGAATCAGTGTTTTGTCGGTAAGATAAATTTTAACCTTATTAACAAAGTGTTTCAGTAACCGGTAACCATAAAAGAATATAACAACAAGTACAAATAATGCCACCACAAGAATATACACCATAACACAAAGATTTATATGTGGAAACCCTCAAAGAGGAAAAACCACGGTGGGATTGGTGACCCAGAATATCTATCCACTAGCCAAATGAATAAATATTACAATAGGGGCCTACACATGCAGGAAGGCCAATAGCCTAGAGCACATTGCTCATCTCAAAAGGAGCCTCACTGACTACAAGCACCAAATACTAGTTTACATACAAAATTCCAAACTCAAAGAATGCATCTGCTATGCTGGATGAGTTTTGGTTCAAGAACTGGCTGTACCGGTTTCCACTGTGTCCTCCTTTACCAGTAACTTACTCTGCATCCCAAACCTTAAAACCAATAACCAAGACTGACTACATAATATCATATTCACATACAGTCGATCAATATTGTTTGCACAATATCTCGTATCATATGTATATCTCTCAATATCATGATATCATGATATCCAAAATATCCTAACCGGATTGACTTAAATACCCTTCCCAAACATAAACATAAATGTCTTATGTCGGCTTACAATGATATTACAATTTATTTACATGTCGGCCTAGACAAAAATAAATATTTTAAACTTCATGACTAATGCCATTGAATGCTACCGTGTAGACCTACCGAATCAATCTCCTATGTCAGCCTCATGTACCGGTTCCTAGTTTGTCAGTTTCCTTAAATGTCCATTTCCGAATCATGAATACCGATGAGTACCAATTAAGTGTAAACCCAAAATGATATGTGTTTCCATCAATGACAACACAACTAAACTAGATGAGTGTCAAATTCCAACAAGCATCACCAAATCCAACAAACAAAAATAAAGGGAAAAAAATTGTCTAGTTTTCTGACTCTTGTTCCTTTATAAGATGGGGAGAGATTAATGAAGAATCTCTAGATGAAGATGTCAATGGATGGTTGTATAAAGAATAAAATGACACTCCAAATATCCCCTTAGAATAATATAGAAATGGCTTTAAGATGTTACAATGACATGGTTATGATGGAAAAACAAGCTTGGGGGCATATGCTCATGGTATCATAGGACCCATATTACCATTAGAAAACCCAAAGAATTGGGGTTTAGGATACACTGGCCCGACAAGAAAAAGAAGAACATTTTGCCTAGATACTCTGATTATCCAAAATTTGCCAAGAACAACAAAAATCACAAATGAAAATGAGGATCCTGAATCACCAAGTCATAACAACATCAATACAGTGGCATAAACAGGAATTGCACCAACATCTCATGTCAATATAGTGATGGAAACAAGAATTGCATCGATAGATGAATCAAGTGATGTTAGACAACTCAGATAACCAGAGGACAACTTAGAAGGGGGGGTGAATCAGTTGTC
Source organism: Cryptomeria japonica (assembly GCF_030272615.1). Lineage (NCBI taxonomy): Eukaryota > Viridiplantae > Streptophyta > Pinopsida > Cupressales > Cupressaceae > Cryptomeria > Cryptomeria japonica. The sequence continues at coordinate 555,635,840 of NC_081411.1, read as the reverse complement.
AACAGATTACAAAACTTTAAGCATTCAAATCCTTATTATCAGAACACATAAACCCAATACTGGAATGCATAAACCAAATACCAGAATAATTGATATAGCAATTAAGCATAAACATAAATCACATAATAGTTACCATCCATCTAGAACACATGACACCAAGATTTGTACGTGGAAAACTCGGTAAAGGGAAAAACCATGGTGGGAAGCCTACCCACAGTCATATAATACTTATGCAGTAAGTATGTGATTACAAAATGAGAGGCCTGCACATGCAAGAATGCCAATAGCCTAGAGTGCACTACTCATCACAAAAGGAGCCTCACTGACTACAAAATAAATCTAGACTACAATCTAGAAAGAAGAGTACAGTTCTGGTTAAGCTCAGTACCAGAGGTCTTAAACCTCTCTTACCAACCCAATTCGATCACCTATGATCTACCAAAACTCTTCCATATGATTACAACATTATTCACACACAATTAATTGCATAACCATCCCATAACAATAATCCTGTAATCCCATGATCTACAAAGAGATCTTATATCATATTTATACCAACCCAAGACCTAAACAATTAGGTCGGCCACCTAAAAGATAATACAATAAATTCATAACATAAACCTACAATCCAATGATCAACCAAGTTGATCTAAGACCGAAACAACATAATCCAATCAGTAATGCATCAAGAGCATCCACCAACATGTTACTCAAACCAGTCCATAACCTAGCAGAATAAGATAGCATTAGGTCCAGTCCCAAATCCAACACCACCGATCAACAGGAAAATAAAAAAGATAACCAACAACATCCCAAAAGCCATCTAGAAGCCACACCAACACAACTTATCATGTGCATCAAAAGATCTTTGACAAAGCTCTACTGGTAAAACCCTTACCGGTGACCAAAAGGATTACTAGAACAAATGATAGTATCTGAGTCATCAAATCCCAAATCAACTAGTCATGATACAATCTGAATAGCATGAATTATAGATCCAAATCAACTCCACAAACCAAAGCATACCAGAGCAGGCCGGTTCAATATAATAATCCAACCACTCTACCGAAAACCGATAAACAACCAAAACAACCAGTGTTTCCCTCAATGACAAAACATCAATCCAACACATAATCAATTCCTCCAAATTGCCAACAATCTCCCCCTTTGAAATTAATGGCAACACTAGATGTGAAAAACATCCAAGTGCCAAGAAATTCCAAACAAGTCTCCCCCTATGGAAGACAACCAACAATCTCCCACAAAATGATATAGCAATGAAGCTCTGAACCAAACTCCCCTAATGAATATATCTCTCCCTTATGTTTTTCACAAGAATAACTCTCCCCCTTTGCCATCAATTTCAAAGATCTGACATAAATATCAAAGAAAAATCATAAATCGTCTGATTCTTACAGCTGACTACTCCCCCTGAGTAGTAGCACCACCACATCTATCTGGAATGAGTAATAGCTTTGATAATGCATACCAAACTGATGCCAATAAGCATCACTTGGGTCTCTACCAAAGGGGCAAAAACCCCCAATCTGCCTCTGAAGTACTCAACTGATTCTTTAGGCAAAGGTTTAGTGAAGATGTCTGCAATCTGCTCTTTAGTGTCATATAAACCATTCTGACTTCATTTGCTTCCACCTTCTCCTTCAAAAAGTTATACTTGATAGATATGTTCTTTGTCTTAGAATGAAATATGAGATTCTTTGATATATCAATTGAAGTAGAGTTATCACAGTTAATAACTACCTGTTCATTACAATCCACCTTTATATCCTTCAATATTTGCTTCATCCATAGAACTTGTGTATAGTTAGTAGCAATAGCAACATACTTAGCTTCAACAGTAGATAAAGAGTTACATGACTACTTTTTGCTGATCCATGAAACAAGTTTCTTTCTAAGAAAGAAAGCTCCATCGGATGTTCTCTTTTGGTCATCAACATCTCCACCCCAATCTGCATCTATATATGCACATAATGTAAAGTCATCATTTTTAGGATACCACAAACCATATTCAGTTGTTCCCTACAAATACCTGAAAATCCTTTTCACCGCACTTTCATGATTTTCTCTAGGATCACTCTAACATCTTGATACAATACAAACTTCATTCATTATATCCAGTCTAGTCTGAGTCAAATATAACAAACCTCCAATCATAGACTTGTACCTTTTAGGATTTACCAGTGCAGATGCATCTTTCTTTGTCAATTTCTGACTTGTAACCATCAGAAAACCAACCGACTTAGAATTTTCCAAATCAAATTTCTTTAATATCTCTCTAGCATACTTAGTTTGATAGATGAAAATACCTTTATCAGTTTGAGTAATCTACAAACCTAAGAAAAAATTCATCTCCCCAATCATAGACATCTCAAATTCATTCTTTATATTGTTAGAGAATTCCATACACAACTTATCTTCACCTCCAAAAATGATATCATCAACAAAGCCTTCAATAATCAATATGTCATCATCAGTGATCTTATAATATAAATTCTTGTCAGTATTACCTTTAGTGAAACCAAGCTTCAAAAGATATTTATCCAGTCTTGCATACCAAACTCTAGGAGCTTGTTTCAATCCATATAAAGCTTTCTTTAACCCGCAAACCATGTTTTTGTCTTCTGAAAGTGAAAATCCATCAGGTTGCTTAATATAAACTTCCTCTTCAAGATCTCCTTTCATAAATGCACACATAACATCCATCTAATAAACCTTGTAGTTTTTATGTCTAGCCTAAGCAAGAAATAATCTTATAGCTTCAATCCTAGCTACCCATGCAAAGGTTTCACCATAATAAATTCCTTCCTTCTGAGAATATCCTTTACAAACCAATCTAGCTTTATTCCTCACAGCTTGTCCATCTTCATTCAATTTATTCCTAAAAAACCATTTAGTTCCAATAACATTCTTATTTTTAGGCTGGGGAACTAAATTCCATGTGTTATTCTTTTCTATTTGATCTAATTCTTCTTCCATAGCTTTCATCCAACATTCATCTTTACAAGATTCAATTACTAATGCCGGTTCAACTTGAGAAATTAAATATACATCATCAACTGCCAACCTTATTCTTGTCATCACTCCTTTGTTTTTGTCTCTAATGATTTGATCTTTTGAATGATTCAACCTTACATACCTAGGAGTCTTCTGATTTTCTATTCCTCTGCCCTGATCTTTAGTTACCGCTGAATTTTTTGATAGTGCCAGAGTAACTGGTTCAACATTATGTTTCGGTGTAGGTGCTACCAATTTAGTTATGATAATTTCCACTGCCGGTTCTCTCTCATAAGTTCTGATTTGACTTCTATTCTGTTCATCCACCTTGACATTTGTGCTCTCCATAATTCTCTGCAATATTTTGTTATAACATCTATATGATTTTCTTTCATTAGAATAACCAAGAAATATTCCTTCGTCACATCTAGGATCAAAATTTCCAATGGAATAATCTCTTTTGATATAGCATTTACTACCAAAGATTCTAAAATACTTAACTGTCGATGTATGACGAAACCATAACTCATAAGGCATCTTACTAGTATCTCCTTTGATATGAACTCTATTGAATGTGAATACCATTGTTCTTACAAAGTTTGTCTACAATATACATGAGGTAGATTAGCTTCCATCATCATAGTTCTAGTTGCATCCAAGATAGTTATGTTCTTCCTTTCCACAATTCCATTTTGCTGAGGTGTCTGGGGTGTAGGCAATTGTCTCCTTATCCCATTCTTCTCACAATAGATGTTAAATTCATTGGATGTGAATTCTCCACTCTGACCTAACCTTAAGCATTTAATCTTCAATCTTGTCTCTATCTCAACTTTAGCTTTAAAGATTTTAAAAATTTCAAATGCTTCAGACTTCTCCCTTAGAAAAGTAACCCACATCATTCTTGAGTAGTCATCAATGATTAGCATGAAATATCTATCACCCTGAAAAACTTTTGATTCTAGCAGGACCACACAAATCAGTATGAATAAGATCAAGAACATCATTAGATTTGTCTTGTATACTCTTAAGAGAATTTTTGACTTGCTTTCCCATTTGACATTCCTTACCTATCGGATTATAGGGCTTTACAATCTTAGGTATATCTCTAACTGCCTTAGTAAAATTGATCTTCACAATGCAATCAAAATTCACATGACACAACCTATTATGCCATAGCCAACTCTCACCAATTTGTGCAATCAAACATTTCTTCTCATCGGAGTTCAAATAAAATAGGTGACCTTTAGTTTGTGTACCGGTTGCAATCTCCAATCCAGATTTGTCAATAATCTTACATTTTCCATCCTTGAACTATAACTGAAATCCCTTATCCACCAACTATCCTACACTCAAAATATTATGCCTTAAACCTTCAACATAATAGACATTATCAGTGTTAAGCTTACCATCCAATGATATTGTTACTCTTCCCTTGATCATGCATTCTTTGTCATCTCCAAATCTAACCAGACCACTATCAAATTCTTGCAAAGATAAGAACTTCCTTTTATCTCCATTCGTATGATGTGAACATCCACTATCAATTACCCATTCATCCTTGTCTTCAATTTTAGCATCAAGGGCCTTCTCTTCATGTATTGGATCATATTCCTTGATAGCCAAAAATACCCATTCCTTTCCATTGCTAGATCCACAAGATAAATCTTGTGTCTATTCATCATCAGGATCAGTCACACCTTCCTCATCGACAAAGTAGCATGATTTTTCTTTGCTTCACATGTACTTATGCTTGTTTTGATAATCATGGTTAGGCCAAAAATATCTTCTAGCTCTTTCTTCATAATATTGAATTCCTTTCAGGACATCTATATGTAAAATGACCTATCTTATTACATGAAAAGCATTTAAAAGGTGATTTTCCTTCATACTTACTTCTTGTTGGTCCTTTAGGTACTCTTCTAGCAAATAAGGCTTCACATTTTTCAAACTCTTCATCTTCTTTCTTCATATCCTCTAGTTCCTTCGCATATAAATCTTTCCAATCAGTCTTGTCGGTAGATGATGTAGATGCATGAAAAGCAGGTTCAAATTTTACAGCTCCAAAAGGTCCAAATTCCTCATGTTCAAAAGAAGATAACTTCCCAATGAAGGTATCCCTATTTACAAAGGTGTTTGCCATATTTATTAGCTCATTAATTGCAGTAGCCTTCATCTTATAAGTCAATGGCAAAGCTCTCAATACTCTAGAAACTATTTCATCTTCGCTCAGAGATCCACCACAACATTGAATTCCCATAACAATTTCATTAACTCTTTCCATAAAAGCAGTAATCCTTTCATCTTCTTCCATCTTCAAGTTCTCATACCTTACCCAGTAATCATCAAGTTTAGCAATTTTAATAGTAGGTTCACCTTCATTTAGAGTCTCCAATTTTTCCCATATAGCCTTTGCAGTTGTTTTATCAGTTAGTCCCATTATTTGTTGATTAGAAAGTGCACATAAAAAGGGCTTCTCTAGCTCTACAATCATTCTCAAGCTCCTTATCCAGGCCCGTCGGAGGAGGATTACTAGATGCCAGATTAAAAGGGGTAACACCTTTCTCAGTGATCTCCCAAATTTCCTTTCCAAGACATCTCGGATGAGTCTCCATCTGAATCTTCCATATCCTGTAATTTGTTCCATCAAGTCTAGGAATTTCTCTCCGGAAAACAGTTGCAGATGTATTTGATGACTTGAATTGTTAGATGCCATAGGATCTTCCTCAAGTGGTTAAGCTTTTGTAGAGAGGACCAAACTTTGATACTAATTGTTAGACAACTCAGATAACTAGAGGACAACTAAGAGGGAGGGGGTGAATCAGTTGTCAACAGATGACAAAACTTTAAGCATTCAAATCCTTATTACTGGAACATATAAATCCAATACTAGAATGCATAAACCAAATACCATAATAACTGATATAGCAATTAAGCATAAATGTAAATCACATAACAGTTACCATCCATCTAGAACACATGACACCAAGATTTGTATGTGGAAAACTTGGTAAAGGGAAAAACCATGGTTGGAAGCCTACCCACAGTCAAATAATACTTCTACAATAAGTATGTGATTCCAAAATGAGGGGCTTGCACATGTAGGAAGGCCAACAACCTAGAGCGCACTGCTCATCACAAAAGGAGCCTCACTGACTACAAAATCAATCTAGAGTACAATCTAGAAAGAAGAGTGAATTGCAAAGATAACATCTCCTATGCCTGAGTACAGTTCCGGTTAAGCTCAGTACCAGAGGTCTTAAACCTCTCTTACCAACCCAATTCGATCACCTATGATTGACCAAAACTTCTACATATGATTATAGCATTATTCGCACACAGGTAACCACATAACCATCCCATAATCCCATGATCTACAAAGAGATCTTACATCATATTTATACCAACCTGGGACCTAAACAATTAGGTCGGCCACCTTAAAGATAATACAATAAACTCATAACATAAACTTGCAATACAATGATCAACCAAGTTAGCCTAAGATTGAAACAACATAATCCAATCAATAAATCCATCCGGTAACGCATCGAGAGCATCCACCAACATGTTACCGAAATAGGTCCATAACCTAGTAGAATAAGATAGCATTAGGTTCGGTCCCAAATCCAACACCACCGATCAAAAGGAACACAAACAAGATAACCAACAACATCCCAAATGCCATCTAGAAGTTGCACCAACACCACTTATCACATGCATCAAAAGATCTTCAACAAAGCTCTGCTATTAAAACCCTTATCAGTGACCAAAAGGCTTACTAGAATAACTGATAGTATTTGAGTCATCAAATCCCAAACCAACTGATTGTGATACACATTTGAATAGCATGAATGACAGATCCAAATCAATTCAACAAACCAAAGCATACCGAAGCATTACCAGATCAATATCATAATCCAACCACTCTACCAGAACTAAACGGCAACCGGTAAACAACCAAAATAGTCGGTGTTTCCATCAATGACAAAACATCAATGTAACACATAATCAATTTCTCCAAATTGCCAACAAGCAATGCCTCTACATCATCAATATCCACTAGTACATCAAGGGAAACAAGAATCGCACCAGCTAGAGATGGTAATTCCATATTACCCCTATCTCTCATTCAAGCCCTAAATGAAGCTTCTCTCATAGAATAGGGGTCTACAAGTTAGGATACTCTCCCATTTATCATCAACACTATTGAAACTCCTCTTTCTCCAATTGAAGAAATTGATGAAGATGGATCAGATAGAGAAACATATATCAAGAGTATAATTGATTCCCATGACTATGCATTCTTATCTCTCCATACTTGTTGCAGATATTCAATTTTTAGATCTTATGACAATCAATCACCGGTGGACGATGGCATTGAATACGAGGACAAAAAAATTGATTAAAAATCAATCAAGTAAGTATATGGTAGTAGGATCTACATTATGTCAGCAACATCTCCTCCTAATGAAAATAGAGACCTTTATCTTATGTATCCTCACTTGATAGACTGGGGGCAACAAGAATCCCCACATTTGGATTGGTTCAAAAATAATGAGCCCATAGCTGAAATATTGGGTGCTAGGGATGGGTTTCCCTACGATGATCACAAATTCGGTTTTGTTATAGATCTGGACAAAACTGCCTACTTTGGAGAAGCAAGCTCCTCTTCTAATCCAAACGATACTAAAGAAATGGTTAATACAACTACAAACAAACTAGATAATCTTCCTATAGATAAAGAGCAATCAACACAACTAGTTGTAGAAACTAAATAAATCAATGTCGAAGATGTTGAGAATGTACATAAGATATACCTGGCTAAGTCTCTAAATCCCATGGAAAAAGAAAACTTTATTCAATTCTTCTCATAGCGACCAATAAACTTTGCATTGTCATATGTTGATATGCCCGGGTTAGACCCAAAATTGGTCTTGCATCATTTTCCATTGCTACTAGGAGTGAAACCATACAAGTAGAAGCTCAAGAAGATGCATCCTCAAATAACCCTATTAGTTAAAGTCTAACTACAAAAATTGTTAGATGTGGGTTTCATCAGACCCATAGACTATGCAGAATGGATTTCAAACTTAGTACCAGTAACTAAACCCACTGGGGGAATAAGAATCTGCACTGGCTTAAGGGATCTAAACAAAGCCTATCCAAAGGATGATTTTTTGCTACCAAATATAGACATGATTGTAGATCTGACAGCGGGAAATGAAATGTTATCACTCATGGATGTTTTTTATGGTTATAATCAAATCAAAATTGCACTAGAAGACCAACAGAAAACAACTTTCACTTGCCCTTGGGGAACATACTACTAGAATGTGATGTCGTTTGGTTGTAAGAATGTTGGCTCCAGTTACTAGAGATCAATGACCACCTTGTTTCATGAAATGATACATGATATTATGTAAGATTATGTAGACGACCTACTGGCCAAATAAAAAACTAGGGATGATCATCTAGATGTCTTGGCTAAAATCTTTGACAGGCTTGAGAAATATAATGTCCGACTCAATCCAAAAAAGTGTGTACTTAGAGTTACATCTAGTAAAATCTTGGGGTTTATTGTATCAAATAGATGCATTGAAATAGATCCTTAAAAGGTGAAAGATATCCTAGAAATGCCATCACCCACCACATTTAAGCAATTGAGAAGTGCCAACCATTTCAACACCTTTTGAAGAAAGGTGTAATCTTCAAATGGACAGAACAATGCCAAGAGGCATTTCAAGCATTAAAAGAATATAATTTATCAACACCAGTCTTGTTTCCACCAGTACATGGAAAACTATTACTACTGTACATATCTACAATGAACTCTTATTTGGGTGCTCTCCTAGACAACATGATGAACAAGGTAAAGAGAGAGCTATCTACTATATCAGCAGAACACTCATAGGATATGAAATCAACTATACTCCTATCAGATGAGCATGTCTATTAGTGATCTTCTCATCCCAAAATCTTAGACACTACATGTTGAGTCATAAAGTTCAGCTCATTGCATGTAGTGCCCCTCCCTGATCCATCTTTCCCTTGTGTGCATCGATAGACTATATTGACATAACTTAGACTATTTTGTGATGCTTGATGAATAATGATGAACGACAAATACCCTAATTGGTACTGAGAGGGGGGGGTGAATCAGTACATACAAAAAATTCTCAACAACTTATCAAGTTAAAACAATGCTAACTGGTTGTCTTCATCACTAAACTTAACCATGGCAATACCAGTTAAACATAGTAAGACTTCAGACAACTAAACTAGAAAAATTGAATACTTCAAATAACATTCAACACTTGATAACTACTTCACCAATATACTCATGCATGTGTTATATCAGTAATACCATAACCATTAGCTTTGCATTCATATTCACCTAAATAAAGACTGCTCAATCATCACATGAAAAATGTGCAACTCATGACACACAAATTTTCCACATGGAAACCCAAATGGGAAAAACCACGGTGGGGATGAATACCCACAATCTTGTTTCTGAACTCTTTTGAAGCTTGCTCTATTAGGATCCTAGTTCAATTAAAGACTTTACAATAAGGTTCTGTTAGGAACTGATCTTGTTAAAGATCACCCAGGTAAGGGATGGCTATATACCCTGTTAAAAGTTGAAACCCTGTTAAAGGTTACCTTGCTAGAGGATTTGAAGAACTCAATGATCTTGAGTCACCTAGTTAGAAGATTTGCAATAAGCCTGTTAAAGCTACCCGATAAAGGGATTTTCCTACTATTGAAATGGTTAGAAGACAATAGGTAAAGCTCTAATTTGATAACAACACTACATGCTAAGGCAGATCCTTTTCATCTCCTCTACTCTGCAATCACACTCTGTAGTTTTCCACTCACTGGTCTACAAAGTATCTCATCACTTGGATACAAACACAAATTTTGCCAACACAAACAATAACAAACATCATCAACCTTATAGACCTCAATTAGGTCGGTAGCATAAACCCTAAACCCTAAACATTTTAGGTTTACAATTACAAGCGGTCCAATCCTAACCGTTCAAACACTTTGTATAGAATAAGACAATCTCAAACAGATCACAAGTCATTTTGCATCGTCAATTCTTCACCGCATGTGGAAATCAGTAACCCATCACTCTCTCTTCACATACCACTAAGAAAAATGTTCATTCCTGAGGTAGACATTTAATGCAATTGATATTCACATGTAAGATCCTCAAGGAAATCCTTCACATGCATAAAACTGACGTGGCATCTCGATCTCATCCTTATCTCTTAGCTAACTCATCACAAAATGTCACCAGTTGCATCGCACAAGCTAGATTTCCAAATCAGAAACCCTAGAGCTGAGACCACCAGCTGGTAGTCACACTTAGTGAAACCCTGACACCGGTCCACTTCAACACTTCATACCGGTTCTCCTACTTGAACATCAATAACAACTTCTTCCAATCTTCATACCGGTTCACCTGCACTTATTGCCATCAATGACAACATACATTATCATCATACCAGTTCATCATATGCCAACAATCTCCCCCTTTTGCATTGATGGAAATACTCAGTGTAGCATTGCAACTATAAACAACATAGACCAATGCAACTATAACATATATCTTCTCCCATATCATATATCTTCATCACTTCAGATATCTTCTCCCCCTTTGAGAGCAATGCCAAAGTGGAGGCACAAGCTTCCATTCTCCACTATGTTGCTCCCCCTATGGAGTAGCATCCTTCAACACATTAATTTTGAAAGATTTGACACTGTAGTACTTGAATGATGCAAATCACACATTTTTAATTTACTTCATGAAGGGGCAAAACCCCTAATTTGCCTCTCAAATAGGTAAATGTAGTTTTCGGTAAGGGCTTAGTGAATATGTTCACTAGTTGCTCCTTACTGGAAACATATTCTAATACAACCTCTTTGTTTTGAATCTTCTCTCTCAAGAAGTGATACTTGAGCTCAATGTGCTTAGTTCTAGCATGCAATACCAGATTCTTGGAAATATTTATTGCACTTGTGTTGTCACAAAATATACTCATTGGTTCAAATATAGGTACTTTGAAACCATCCAATACATGTTTCATCCAGATTGCTTGAGTGTAGTTCATAAATGTTGCCACATACTCCGCTTTAGTTGTAGACTGGGAAATATAGCTCTGCTTCTTACTTATCTATGAGACTAGTCTTCTACCAAGAAAGAACACTCCACGGTTGTGCTCTTCTGGTCATCCACATTACCTACCCAATCTGCATTGATATATACTTTGAGATTAACATCACCATTGTATGGATACCATAATCCATAATCAACTATCTCTTTCAGGTATCTAAGAATCCTCTTGATTGCTACCAAGTGGGATTCTCTTGGACTTTTCTAAAAAATGGGCCACAATGCCCACTACATGAGCAATATATGGTCTGCTATGTACCATATAGTGCTTCTTACCGATCATTGACCGGTACTCCTTCTCATTCACCAATGATGAATCATCTTCCTTAGTCAATTTGCAGCTAGTCACCATCAGTGGACCAATCGGTTTGCTCTCTTCCATGCCAAAGGTCTTCAATACCTCTTTGATATACTTGGACTGTGTAATAAAGATACCCTCTTTCATCTATTGAATCTGTAGACCAATGAATAACTTTATCTCTCCAATCAGAGACATCTAAAACTCTTTCTTCATTTCATTTGCAAATGCATGGCTCATTTCATCATCTCCTCCAAAGATTATGTTAGCAACAAACACTTCACATATCAGAATCTGATCACCTTCAGATTTCAGGTAGATGTTGTTGTCCTCACTTGTTCTCTGAAATCAAATCTTCACAAGATGAGAGTGTAACCATTCATACCATGCCCTTGGTGCTTGTTGCAATCCATACAAAGCCTTGTGTAATCCACACACCATGTTACTATCTTCTGATAAGGCAAACCCATCTAGTTGCTCAATATACACTTCCTCTTCTAGGATTCTATTCAAGAATGCAGACTTCACATCCATCTGGTATACCTTAAATCCCTTAAATGCTGCAAATGCAAGAAGCATTCAAACACCTTCTAGTCTAGCCACTGGGGAAAAGGTTTCTCCATTGTCTTCTCCCTCTTCCTAAGTATATCCCTTGCATACAAGTCTTGCCTTATTCCTTACAACTGTGCCTTCTTCATTCAGCTTATTCCTGAAGACCCATTTGGTACCTATGACATTCTTGTGTTCCGGTCTGGGTACCAAAGACCATGTTGCATTCTTTTCTATCTGGTCTAGCTCCTCTTTCATTGCCTTAATCCAGTCTTCATCTATAAGTGCCTCTCTAGTGGTCTTAGGCTCAAATTCAGAAATCATGGAAGAGTTTTCTTTCACCTTTCTTCTTGTGAGTATCCCTGCATCTTTATCTCCTACGATCTTCTTCGGATCATGATGTAGTTTCACATATCTAGGAATAAATCTAGCTAGTTCTGCTAGCTTTTCCTCTTCTTCTTCTTCTTCTTCCCCATCTTCTTCTTCACCTACTGCAGCTTCTACTGATACAGGAACACTAAGGTCTTTCTAGTGTTTGCAACTTGTTTCCTTTTTAACCGATTCCCAGAAGGCTACACCCAGTTCATCTTCCACTTGCTCATTGTTGGTTTCCTTAGGTTTCTCAAGGGATTCATCAACCCTGACATTGATACTCTCAACAATTTTCTGAGTCCTGTTGTTGTAGCATTTGAGAGCTTTTCTTTTAGTGGAATATCCCAAAAATATTCCTTCATCACATTTAGCATCAAGCTTTCTCAGATGCTCACCTCTCTTGATATAACACTTACTGCCAAATACTTTAAAATAACTCATAGTGGGAGTCTTCCCAATCCAATACTCATAAGGTGTTTTATCTTTACCTTTCTTGATGAGTACCCGGTTCATATTATAAACTACAGTGCTCACCGCTTCTCTCCAAAAAGTGTGAGCAACCTTTCCTTGGATCAGCATAGTTTTGGCCACTTCAACTATAGTCTTGTTATTCCTTTTTGCTATGCCATTCTGCTATAGTGTCCTTGGGGTAGAAAAATGCCTCTTGATGTCGTTCTCTTCACAGTACTTGTTGAATTCATCATAAGTTAATTCACCTCCTTGATCAGTTATTAGGTATTTTATCCTTTGACCACTTTCCTTTTCTACCAATGCTCTAAAGGCTTTGAACTTTCCAAATGCCTCAGACTTGTCTTTCAAGAATGTGACCCACATCATTCTTGAGCAATCATCAGTAAGAATAATGAAATACCTATATCCCTGAATACTTCTAGTTTTCATTGGACCACATAGATTGGTGTGCACAAGATCAAGTAAGTTCTCTGTTGTAAAAGACTTACCTTTGAAAGTTGGGGAAGACATATTCCCAAGTTGGCATTCTCTACACAAAGAATTCTCTGGTTTGTTCAGCAAAGGTAATCCTCTTACTGCTTTGATCTTACTAGCTTTTACAATATTGTTCAAGTTTATATGACAAAGTATCCTATGCCATATCCAACTGTCATCAAACTTTGCCATCATACACTGACTAATCTTGGCATTTGACCGAAACAAGTTACCTCTGGTCTACCTACTAGTGGCAATAAGTTCACCACTCTTTCCAATTATACTACAAACTCCACCTTTGAACTCCAGAATGAGTCCTTTGTCATTTAGCTAAGAAACACTCAAAAGGTTATGCTTAAGACCTTCTACTCAGTAGAAATCATCCACACTCCTCTTTCCATTCAATGAGATGGATCCTTTACCTTTCACCAAGCATGGTGCATCAGTGCCAAACTGGACAACACCTCCATCATATTCTTCCAGAGATAGAAACTTTCTACGGTCACCAGTCATGTGGTGAGAACACCCACTATCAATAATCTACTCATTAGAGTTGTCAATGCGAGAGACAAGGGCTTTCTTGTCAGACACTTCTTCCTTTACAACTACAAACACTATGTCCTCATTCTCTTCATCCTCATATTCTTCATCAGTAACACCTTTATCCATTGCAACAAGACAATTTCTCCTACCTCCTTTATACTTTCTAAACCTCTCTGGTTTATCCTTATTGTCATTGTTAGGATGGTTAATAGCTATATGTCCTATCTTGTTGCAGGAAAAACATTTTAAAGGAAGCTTACCTCTATATTTTTCAATGCCTTTTGGAAGTCTCTTGGAAAGAAGAGCTTCAAAATCCATCAGAATATCTTCATCATCCATTGCTTTGCATTGCTTGGATTCATAACTGATACTTACTTCTTTTCCTTTTCTGGTTCGTGCAACAAATGCTCTAAAGGCTGACTCAGTCTTCTGAACACTACCATCATAGTTATTCAACTCATATGCAGTCAACTTTGCAATGATAGAGTCTAAGGATACCTTGGTTTTGTCGATAGACCTTAGCTCCTGAATAGCAGCAACTCTGATTGCATAGACCGGTAACAATGATCTCAAAACTTTACTAAAAATGATGGCATCATCAATTGTTCCACTAGTGCTCTTGATATCTTCAACCACAGTGTTGATCCTTATGCCATATTGTTGAATGGTCTCTCCTTCAACTATCCTCATGTCTTCAAATTTTCCTCTAAGGCCCTCTTCCTTAGCTTGCTTGATATGCTCATCACCACCATAAATGGTTTCCAGAGTGTCCCATACATCCTTAGTATTGACCGTATCTTGTACACCAATGAACTCAAAATCGAACAGGTTGCTACTAATGGATTCCATGACTTGCCCATTTTCTTGAATCTCTCTATTTTGATCATCATTTAGAGTGCCAGTGGGGATAACATAGACATTCTCAACATAGCTCCAGTGTTGAGCACCCAAACTCTTGATATAAATCTTTATTTTGTCCTTCCATATTTTGAAGTTATCTCTATTGAACTTAGGACCTTCCCTCTTCATCATTAAAGTAGGAACTTTTAACTCAAGTGGTTAAGCTTATATCATCGAGAACCTGGAGTTGCTCTGATACCAATTGATGAATAATGATGAACAAAAAATACCCTAATCGACACTGAGAGGGGGGGGGGTGTGAATCAGTACATACAAAAACTTATCAACAACTTATCAAGTTAAAACAATGCTAACCGATTGTCTTCATCACTGAACTTAACCATGGTAGTACTGGTTAAACACAATAAGACTTCAGACAGCTAAACCAGTAAAACTAAATACTTCAAATAACATTCAACACTTGATAAATACTTCACCAATATACTCATGCATGTGTTATATTAGTAATACCATAGCCATTATCTTTGCATGCATATACACCAAAACAAAGACTGGTCAATCATCACATGAAAAATGCACAACTCATGACACATAGATTTTTCATGTGGAAACCCAAATGGGAAAAACCATGGTGGGGATGAATACCCACAAGCTTTTTTTTGAACTCTTTTGAAGCTCGCTTTGTTAGGAGCCTAGTTCGGTTAAAGACTTTACAATAAGGTTCTGTTAGGAATCAATCCTATTAAAGATCACCCGGTTAAGGAATGGCTATATACCCTATTAAAGGTTGAAACCCTATTAAAGGTTACCTCACTAGAGGATTTGAAGAACTCAATGATCTTGAGTCACCTAGTTAGAGGATTTGCAATAAGCCTGTTAAAGCTACCCAGTAAAGGGATTTTCCTACTGTTGAAATGGTTAGAAGACAACAGGTAAAGCTCTTATCTGATAACAACACTACATGCTAAGGTAGATCCTTTTCAGCTCCTCTACTTTGCAATCACACTTTGTAGTTTTCCACTCACTGGTCTGGCAAGTATCTCATCACTCGGATACAAACACAACTTTTGCCAACACAAACAATAACAAACATAATCGACCTTATAGACAACAATTAGGTCGGTAGCATAAACCCTAAACCCTAAATATTTTAGGTTTATAATTACAAGCGGTCCAATCTTGACCATTCAAACACTTTGCATAGAATAAAACAATGTCAAATAGATCACAAGTCATTCCGCATCCTCCATTCTTCACCGCATATGGAAATCAGTAACCCATCACACTCTCTTCACATACCGCTAAGAAGAATGTTCATTCCTGAGTTAGACATTTAATGCAATCGATCTTCACATGTAAGATGCTCAAGGAAATCCTTCACATGCACAAAACTGACATGGCATCTCGATCTCATCCTTATCTCTTAGCTAACTCATCACAAAAAATCACCGGCTGCATCACACAAGCTAGATTGCCAAACCGGAAACCCTAGAGCTGAGACTAACAACCGATAGTCACACTTAGTGAAACACTAACACTGGTCCACTTCAACCCTTCATACCAATTCTCCTACTTGAAAATTAATAACAACTTCTTCCAATCTTCATACCGGTTCACTTGCACTTATTGACATCAATGACAACATACATTATCATCATACCAGTTCATCATATGCCAATAATGCTATGATTGGGTGTTTATGGATTTACTTATGATTTGGATGTTTATTTATTGGTGATAGACATATTATATTTGCACTTGATATTATGATTTTATGAGGATGATGATGGACTCTTATTTGATGATATATATGTACTCATTTCATATGCATGGTTAATATTTGTTTATGGTGATTTGATGATATTTTATGATGTACTAACCCTATCTCATGATTATATTGGATACGATAATGTTGATGATAGTTCTTGATTGTTGTGACTGTCTTATAAGGGTATTCCTGAAAGAGATGATGTCATATCACTCATTGCGAGCATGATATGATGTTGCGATT
Source organism: Cryptomeria japonica (assembly GCF_030272615.1). Lineage (NCBI taxonomy): Eukaryota > Viridiplantae > Streptophyta > Pinopsida > Cupressales > Cupressaceae > Cryptomeria > Cryptomeria japonica. The sequence goes on along the minus strand of NC_081411.1, from coordinate 555,619,067 downwards.
CTCTTCACTTTCTTGTTTAATTACATTATATGTTATTGTATATGTATTGGTGGTGACAGGTTTGTAGGTACCAAACATCAACTCCACTTGGCTTCACAGGTTTGAGCATGTCTTATCCCAATGGCAAGTTGATTGGAGATGACATGAAAACCCATTTTCCACTCTTGGTTTAAGTTGATTACCCTTGTCAGCTTGGAGTCTTGGTGTGAGATGTTTTAGCGTCTAGAGGTCTCTTGAGTTACCCTATGTTGGTTTGCTTTGAAGTATTATAATTATTGGTTTAATTATTAATTAAATTAATTGATTTATATAGTTTAATAATGTTAAATTAAATTAATGATTTACATATTTAATAAATTAAATAAAATAGTTGATATTAATATTTAATAATAACTTAATGAGAGATTATTATTATTTTATCCTTAGTTTTTATATTTAATTTAATGATTTAATACCAAAGATTATTTATATTATTTATTTATGGTTTTTATATTAATGTAGGTATTTGTTTATATCCTTTGATTATTTTGTTAATGGGCTTTTATAATTAATTGTGTCAATGGTTTATTTTTCATTGGTTGCTTATAATATTTATTTATTTTTAAGCAAAGGTAGCAAGCCACTAACATATATATTAATAAGAAAACTGATTCAAGAGCTCAATAGGGAAAGAATCAGGAAGAAAACCCTATATCCTTGCTCAAATACAATAAACAAAGAAGAAAAGAGGCTATGAGAAGAAGCCCCTTGAAGATCCGAAGAGATAGATAGAACTTGCCCATAGAACAAGCCTCTTAGAGGCCAAATTTAGAGTAGCGGGTCGAAACAAAACCAAAAGAAACCTTAGCAAAATGACCCCCACAACCGGTTATCATGAAGACTTCAAAAGCGGAAATCTGGTTGTCAGAACACTGTAGAGCTACCACAACCGGTTACTAGTTTTGTTATACTGAAACTTTGATACCAGTATGTTGTCCTCTTGACCTGTTCATAAAAAAGCCTCCATTACTGGTACTAGTCGACAAGCTAAGAAGATGACTCCGCAACCGGTTCTGTTGTACCAGTGGAAGTAAACTCATAAACCAACACCGGTAAACAAGGGGCAGTCAATTGTTTTTGGGTCATACTGGTTGCCGTCAGATTTTCCACACATCAAAAAGGAGAATATTCTAAGTAGCAAAAAACAAAGCCAAAATTACTTTACTCATCCATGGCTGCATCCTCCTAGGTCCGAATTTGAAGGGCATCAAATGCAGACTAAAAGGAGGTAGTCCATCCCATGGCCTCATCTAGCACCGATGTGTTGAGGTCTGGCACCCTATCTATATCCCGTCCCCTTTCCACAGGTTGCAAAATTGCTAGACTGGGATTGACGTTTTCTATTTCCAGGATCACCATGAGAGCCCCAACTTTAATTTTGACTCTATGCACAATATGGTCATCCAATTGTCTACCAAATTGTTGCAGACCATTCTTCACATGGCAGAAGTTTTGCCGTTCGAGGGCTTGTTTTATTCGGTCATAAAGCACCATGTAAGCATGGCTGGTTTGAATAAAGTGTCATGGAAAAAGGCCCCCAAGGAGAGCTGGCCCCTGCCATAGATTATAGTTTACCAAGGCTTCATGGAACGAGGCCAGTGCAAGCACATCTTGTCTTACCAACTTAAAGAAAACTAGTTCAAGCAGAGGAATAGATTGCAATAGATCCAGAGCATTGGAAAGAAAAGAAATGGGGAGTTGATAGGGATAAAGAATTCTTTTGGCTTGAGGGGACAAAATCTCCTCACCAGTGAAGTCTTTGACAACTCTCCTCAATTATAGATTGTGCAAAAGAAAAATTTGGTCAAGGTCCCTGTCATTGATGTGTCCTTGAAAAGCCACCGAAGGATTTGAGATTCGCACTAAAACTCGATCGTTCCATGGCATATACTCCCAATGCATTTGCCTGCACCCTATGCAAGAGTCATTCTCCATATTGCAGAGCACTGAAATACTTCAAAAATTAAAAAACTTCAAAAACTTCCGCTAAGAACTATGTATATGAAAGCAGGCTGGTTTCCATTTATAAACAAAATTAACATCTCGAAGTGCAATAAATCATCGGACTTTAAAATCAAGTTTGTGATTTCTTGTATTAATTTGTGACCGTAATGTAGTCGAGAGAATGTGTGAGAGGCCTAAGTCTATTTTGCCCCATGTGAAGTGACATTGTGAGAATCCCAAAGTACTTCGCACTAAACTTTTATTCATACCATCTACAAACTACATTTAAATACATAAATGCTAGTGTCCTATCAGTCTTCATGTTCTTAGGCCCCGGTTAAATATCTATGTGCGAGAACTTATCAAGAAGTAATTTGTGATTAGAGTGTTGTACGTTCCTTTTGTACCAATTCAAGAAATTTGGGAAAAGAATTCAGTTTAGTGGGAATTGCAACTGACTCAACTGAAATGCCATCGCAACCCATATTTGTTAACATGTCAACAATGAAGTTGCCCTCTCTTAATGTGTGGCTGACAATGTAATCCAAAAAAGTGTCAAGAAGATCCAAGGTATGCTTCAAAACATTCGATAGATGCCAGGTCTTAGATCTTTTTGAGGTAATTGAATTGATAATAACTAATGAATCCCCTTCTATATGTATATTGGAGAAGCCACACTTCCTTGCTAACACTAGACCAACTAGTAAAGTGTTTTCCTCCACCAAGTTATTTGTACCCGGAGGGATGGGTGAAGCTTGGAAAGCACACATTTTGCCAAATTGATCTTGAATACAAACTCCAATTCCCAACTTCCCTGGGTTTCCATGAGAAGAGTCGTTAAAGTTGATCTTAAAGAAATTAGGTGCTAGAGGTACCCATTTTATGGAAGACCTATCTCTCACATGAGCCGAGGACCAGTTCGGGGGAATCCCTATTAGAAAAATAATACCATTCCATGATTTTGAAATTACCTTATCCCACCAGGTAAATGAATGGATGTCCTTGGAATTAGTGAGAGAAGAATTTATGATTTCTGTAATCAATTTTTCCAACTTGATCAAAACTTGATCCAAAGAAGAGGATTTTTTTCTGAAAATTCTTTTGTTCCTGTCCCACCAAATGGCCCAAATTATGTGAGCAGGAGCACATTTCCAAATGCCTGAGAGGGTTGATGTAAAAAATAAAAGAGGCCACGAATTATATTGGTTTTGGAAAGGGCATCATAACTTGGATTTTATTCATGATGAAGAACCAACATTGGGAGGCAAATGTATAGAGTAAAAATAAATGATCAACTATGTTTCTTCCTCTAAGCCACAAAATAAACAATTAAAATCTTGTGTAATGCTTAGTTTTACTAGTCTATCCGCTATGAGGATTCTTTTGTTCAATGATAGCCATGCAAAACAACCTGCTTTAGGTAGAACAATGTCATTCCAATAGAATGAGTATGCTCGACTACTTACCTTACTGCTACAACCCTGCTATAAGGATTTGTAACCTTCTTTAATTGAATATTGCCTTGATTTAGAAGCTGCCCAAAATAAAACATCATCCCTATTAGACATGAGAACTATCCTATTCAATAAAATATTTGCCAAGGAGGAAGATTGTTGGGTGGATATTGGGAGAAGAGTGGGATCTTTCTAGATTATTTTCCTTGAAAATATTTCTACAACAGACACATAGTCACTCAATTTTGTACCCCAATGAGCTATAGCTATATTCATTGTGTCTTCCATATTATCCAATTAAGCAATAGGAGGATTCCCACACCATGAGTCTATCCAGAAGTTAGCACTAAGACCATTATTGATCTCCCATGAAACATACCTAGATATTATATTTCTTGAATCAGTCATAAAATTCCAAATAGCAGACCCCTTTGGAGGATCTAGAATTGTCAACACTCTTGATGGTTGAGTGTTGTCCAAATATTTAGCTTGCATAATCTGGCACCATTTGGAGACAGGATTACTGTACATTTTCCAAATCGGTTTTCCTCCAAAAGCCTTGTTGTGATGCTTCAGATTATGAAGCCCAACTCCCCCTTGGGATTTTTGGCATGACATATTTTCCAGAGAGGCTAAGGGGATTTTCCTTTCATTTGTCATATTACTATTCCATAGAAAGTCTCTAACAAGTTTCTGCAATTGTTGAATGATGGATGAGGGAGCTTTGAGAACAGACATATAATAGTTTGGTATTGCTGTTAACACTGACTTGATAAGAAGGATTCTACCTGATAGTGAAAGCCACCTTACTTTCCAAGCTAAAATTTGCGCCTTGATTCTACCAATGACAATAGACCAATAAGAAGGTTTGTTTGTTCCCATAAAAAAGGGGATGCCAAGGTAAGAAGATGGCAATTGATCCATTGAGAAACCAAAAGTCTTGGATATTCTTAGTGACAAGATTGAAGGTGTGTTAAAAATGAAAATCTTAGACTTAGCAGCATTCATTTTCTGGCCCAAAGCAGATGAATAGATTTCCAATGTTTGCTTGATGAGCTTGGATTCTTTTAGAGAAGCCTTACCAAATAACAATGTATCATTAGAAAAAAGAGAGTGAGTTACTATTAGTCAAGTACCTAGAAGAGTGACACCAAGCCAAAGCCCTTTTGAAGATTGAAAATTGATCTATCTGCTAAAGGCATTTGCCATGAGAATGAAGAGAAAGGGTGATAAAGGGTCATGTTGTCTTAATCCCTTTGTACCTTGAAAAAACCCTGAGGGATGTCCATTTATTAGAATAGAAAAATGTGCACCTGAGACACAAGTTTTGATCCATTTGCACCATTTGTTTGAGAAGCCGAATTTTGATAATACTTTAAAGAGAAAATCCCACTTAACTCGGTCGTATGCTTTCATCATATCAAGTTTGACAACAAAATTTGCTTGTTGGTTTTCATGGATAGAGTGTAAAACCTCATGTGCTACTAGGGCTCCTTCCATAGTCTCCCTACCTAGGACAAAAGCCCCTTGTTCTTGCGAGAGGATCTTGGGTATGAGATAATGCATTCTAAGGTAAATGGCCTTAGTTATGATCTTGTAGATAGTGTTACAAAGAGAAATAGGTCTGAATTCTACGAATGTTGATGGAGGAGGTGTTTTTGGGATGAGAACAATATTTGTTGCATTAAAACTTTTTAGCATTGCTCCCCTTTTCCTAGATTCTTCCATTATTGCTAAGAGGTCAAAACCAATCACATCCCAACATTTTTGGAAAAAGAGGGTGGTGAACCCATCCAGACCTAGGGCTTTATCTGGGGAAAGGGAGAATACCACTTTGTGAACTTCCTCTAGGGTGAAGGGGGCTGATAGGATTTTGTTATCCTAGTTGGAGATCAAAGGAGGGATAGATTGCAGTAGAAGCTCAACATTATCCTTCCAAAAAGGATCTAAATTAGAAGGTGGGGGGGCTAAAATATTCTTGAAAAACTTTACTCCTTCATCTTGAATGTCTACTAAATTTTTAATCAATACCCCTGTGTCTGCATGCTTGATTGAGAATATAACATTACATGCTTTTCTTTGTTTTGTGGATGCATGAAAGAATATTGTGTTCTTATCTCCCTACTTCAGCCAGAGCTCTCTTGATTTCTATCTCCAATATTCTTCTTCTCTCTTACAAGCTTCTTCCCACTCACTTTGAAGACTCTTCTATGTAGAATGCAGGAGTTGATCTAGTCCCTTGGACATTATGTTTTGGTTAACTTCTTCCAATTGTTGTGCAATGATTTTTCTTTGAGAAAAAACATTCTTAAAGATCTTTCTATTCCATTCCTTAGCCTGGACCTTAATAAATTGAAGTTTCTTAAAAAATTGGAACATCTTTGTTCCACTACATGTAGGGGTAGATACCCACCATTGTCTTAATAAATCCTGGAAGTGTGGATGTCTAAACCACATGCGCTCAAACTTGAAAGAAGAACCAAAACACGACATAGGGTTCTGTTTTTGTCATTCAAGGACAATTTGAACTGGGAAGTGGTTTGATTCTGAAATAGGAAAAATGTTTGAATTATAACTGACCTGATTTAGGTGCCACTCCAAGGGAATGAAAAACCTATTGAGTCTCTCTGCAATCTGAAGGAAACCTGATCTCCTGTTAGTCCAAGTGAAGATACCACTATTGGGAATCACACCAATAAGTTGTTTTCTATGGTGAAACTTAGAAAATCCTACATAGATCGTGGGGGTGGGCAGATTCCTCCTTCTTTCTCCTTATGAGACAAAATCGCATTAAAGTCTCCTCTGATGATAAAATTTTGTGCTTCTTCTTGTTGGAGTAAAAGAGTCAGTTTGTCCCATAGGTCATTCTTTTCCTGAGTGGGGATGGGGCCATAAACATTAAATACCGTAAAGGGCATGTCATAGCATACTTTTTTCAACATTTACCAATTATGATCTTGATCTAATAGGTGAGCTTGAACTTTTTTAGGATTCCATAATGTAAGCAATCCTCCTGAGGCCCCAACACCTTGCATATGGGCAGATCCAAATTGTGTCCATTTAGCCACTATTTTGTAATACATTTCCTATGATAACTTTGTTTCTTGGAGTATAAAGATGTCGGCCTTTGAAGAATCAAGGTGAGATTTGATTCTCCCTCTTTTGTCAGGAGCATTAATTCCCCTGACATTCCAAGAAATCATTTTCATTATGAACCAGGTGTGCCTTTTGCACTCCTTGTAATTCTTTTTGATACCTTGAATTTACCATCTAAAGTACTCTGCACACCTGCCTCTATTTCTTCTTGAATCCTCACAGAGTTCAGTTTTCTACCTCTCTTTTTTGGGGTTGTAAACACTTTTGATTTCAAGTTGGGGCTCTACTCAACCGATAAGAACTGTGCATAATCAAAAATAAATCTTTATCTCACCATCTTGTGAAGGGGCTTCCATTTCTTCCTACCTAATTTCCAAGGGAAGTTCATCTTTATCTGAATAGTTGAACAACAACACCTTGCCTTTCGTAAGGGACACATTACGTTTGTCATACTAACAACTTCCTCCTCTGCAATTTCCTTAATCATAGTGGCAGCTAAAGTGGATAGGATATCATCTGCTACTTCCTGAATATGACCCTCCTTATATGAGACAGCTACCCCTGAAACTAATAAATTATGCATTAAAATTTGAATATCAATTAGGGATTCATTAAACATTAGGTCTCAAATTATAACTTCTCTGTCATCAGATGATTTGTCACATAATTGGAGAACTGACATGGGCGTGGAGGTAGATTTATATCTATAAAGAATCCAGCTATACATGATAAAAAAATTGGTCAACTGATTAATCCATTGAACGTAGAATGGCTCAAAATTTAAGTCATCCTGAGGTTCCGAGGGATCATACATGGTTGTACAAGGTCATAAGACAAAAATGCCTCACGCTGGAGGGCAATGCACAGAAGAGGGTCTGAGCAGTGATTTTTACAGACTAAAATCTCTGAGCACTCATGACCACTACATGAATTTGTGAAATGACCTAGTTGGTGCTGATAATTGTAGATGACCTCTACATTATCCAAAACAATGTCTTGATGCCATAAACCCCATTTTGATGTGATAGTTAAGTGCCTTGGCAGGGCTTTATCTGAGGCAAGAAGAAGGCAAACTCTAACATATCTTTGGATTGTTTCAAAGGGTATAATATTGTGAGAAACAAAGATTCCTAATTGATTGGCCATGGTCTCCACAATATCTAGATCTCTGTATTCCAAAGGCAAATAGGGTAAAGAGATCCAGTGGGGGTAAAATCTACATAGATTAGGATCTAGTTTAAAATTTGGAATCCAGGACAAGGTAAAAAGACCAGACCCTTGACAAAACCAACCTTTATTTTTATGAACTGCACCTCTATCTTCAGATGAAGAAAACAAAGCAATAAAAACCCCGAATGGCTGTCAATGAAGAAAATGTCACAAAGACTCGACCAATGACTATTTGCCCATGAAAGCAAAGTTTGAAGAGGGATTGAAGAACTAAACTTACTGATGAGAGCCAATTTTTGGAGAAAGGAGATCGACTGGGAGAGAATGTGGTCAGGAAAGGTTATCTTGATAGTGGAAGCATTCTCTACCGGAGCCCGAGTTGGAATGGGAAAAGAGGAGTCTGCCTCTTTGAAATTTACCTATTTTCTTTTCCACACAAAATGCGCTGGTTTTGACTAGAGGGGGTCTCCATGGTCACCTTGTTGATTTGCTCCATTTTCCCCATCAGCGAAACAATCCTTGAGAAAAGACTGTTGAGATGCAGATGGAGATTCTTTACAGATGTCAAAAATCGATTGTTTCTCTTAATGTTTTGACCAAAACGCTATCAAAAGTGGAAGCTTTTTGGCAGGATTTTGAAATTTTTTTTCCTGCCCAAATGAATTTTGAAATGATGGGCCATGGTTAAAAGAATTTTTTTCCCACCCGAATGGTTTTTGAAAAGGTGGGTGAAGGCCTGGGTGTCCTCTGGAGTCCTTACGAGCCCTTTGGTTGTGAGAAACTCCCCAGATGAAGATGTTGGCCACTAAAAAACTCTCTGCTTCCTACGCCTTGCTGCCCTGCACTGGCATCTTGCCACCATCTTCCATTCCCTAGAACCCTAGTTTGAAACCCTAAAACATGCTATCCTCCTCCCATTATTCGGTTGCTTTATATTATTATTTCTCTTTTTACCTTTTCTGGTTAACTAATATATTCTCTCTACCTACCCTATTATTCTATTGGCGGAATAATTGGGTAAGTTAATTAAATACTATTTTATTATTCTTACCTTGGTTTTTGGAAAGGGTTGGTAGGAAATATATTTTAATTGTTTATTATGATTGGCCCTCTTGGGAGTTGTGATTGTGAGGATATTATTAATTAATTGTTTGTTTATTTCTATTATTTGTAGTTTATATTTAATTGGAATATTTATTTATAATGCCTTTGATTTATTTTATTGGCCTTTAATTTATTATTATTGTTTATTATATTATTATTACATTCTCTTGTTAATAATTGAGTAAGTGTTATGTTTATACCTACCCTATTGTTTTATTGGTTGAGATTTGAGGTTAAGTAAATAATATTATTTTATTATTATTCTCGCCTCGAATTGGGTAGGGTTGGTATGATTAATAATATTTTAAATTATTTTGATGTCGACATGATTGGTTAGGGTTTTGGATTAATTTTTATATATTGAGTTTATTGAGTTTTGTTGGGGATTGGCTTGCTAGAGATTATTTTCATTATTGCAAAATTCATGATTTGGTTTGGGTTTGAAATTGGTATTGGAGCTTGGATTTGAGATTGCGCTTCATTGAATTTCATTATGCATTTTCTGCTATTACTAGGTTAGAGGGTTTATCCTTCTTTGCAATTATTTTTGAAAAGCTTGTTTGGAAAAGATTGTTTGTGGGAAATTTTGGGGTTGTTGAGAAATTTAAATAAATCAATTATAAATGTGTTGATTGGGATTATTATATTCTTTGGTTTAAATTTTTGGAAATGGTTGTTGTGAATTTTTGGGCATTCTGGAGTTGTCGGTGTTGCGAAAATGCTATTTAGTCCATAATAATTGTTGTATGTGCAAGATAACTCTATGTAAGCATCACAGTGTCATGAAAATGTTGTTTAGTCTCTTATGTATTCTACAATAATTGTTGTATGTGCGACAAAACCCTGTGTAAGTGTCACAGTATCATGAAAGCATTGTTTAATCCATTATGTATTCTGTAGTAATTGTTGTATGCATGACAAAACCATGTGTGAGCATCGCAGTATTGCGAATGCGTTGTTTAACCTGCTAGATGTTCTGCAGTAACTATTATATGCACGACAAAACCTTGTGAATGTGTTGGAGAGTGTCGTAAACACATTGTTTGATTTTGTATTGCTATTTTAGCTTTTTGAGACATTGTTTGGGTTTTTTTTCATACCAGAGGCTTATTTTGATGTTGTTTGAGTGTCTTGAGGTTATCCGGGACTGTGTTGTTGATTTTATTGAACTTTTGCATTTTTTTTGTTTTTAATAAACTGGCTTATGCCTTTTGGAAAATTTTGCAAGATATGTTATGCCTTTTTGTTATTACTATTTGGGCTCATTTTGTTGGTATCATGGTTTATATGCATGATGTGTGTTCCATGTTGTTTATAAGGTTAATGATATATACTATTCATGTCTCATGAGTTTATATTGATTGATAAACCTTGGTTATCTAGTTAGATTATTTGAGAGCCCTTGTTTATGTGTTGTGCATTATTGTTACACTAAGGTCTAGGTGCATGTTAGGAGAAGAGGGCTTCCAAGTGGGTGACTGGGGTCATGAGGATTAGACTGCTAGGTTACCCAGGATCTAGACTTCCAGAATACCTCATTGGAAGTTTACCTTGTAATTAAGTGAAGACACAAATAACTAATCTTAATGGGATGGGTAGAGGTAAATCACCATAATAAGATAAGAAATGGTTTGTGGCCTCAACTCATATCCTTGGTGTGGTTTATGGATCCAAGAATGGTTGGGTAGACCTTGGTGATCCAGGTAAGCTGAACTCCCTAGATATCCTCAAAGGTTGAGATGGCTTTGCATGAGTATCATGGATGTCAGGATAGGTTCCTAGGTTCCCATGGTAGCTACATGTGATGACACTCTTTCCCTACATGTAGGTCCTAGCACCTTGAGTCTTGATTTGCGAGTTGCCTCTAGAGATTTTTGTGTTGGAGGTCTTATATTACTTGGGTCTTGAGTTAGCCTTGTGTTGTTAGGTGTTAGCCTAGATCTAGAGTGTGTGTGAGATCTTGTGTCATCTCCTAGCATAGTGGGTGGTTCCTTTGGTTCCACATGGTTGGGTGGTTTGATTTCTTCTTCCATTGGATTGTTCTTCATTGGCTGCTCTTGTGCGTGGATGTGGATTCTTTTGTTACAGCTCATGGATGGATTCTTGTAGCAGATTATTGTAATATGATTCATATGGCATATATATCTTGTAGAATCTATGATGTAATTGTATATGTAGTTGAGAACCATGCCCCTTAATGTAAATGGTTGATGTATATATTATGATAGATGATACATTTGGTCATGATTATAATACTTATAAATAAAGCAATGTGGTATCTTGGATATTGCTCATTAGTGGAATTTATTCTATGGTATACACTTAGTGTTGTGTGAATGATTATGATGTTTAAGAAAATGGATTAGTAATGTGGTAAATAGCTTTGGAAATGGAATAATGGTATTAGGATGTTGACTAATAAATTGGGATTAGGAATGTTTGGTATTGGTGCTCTTTAAAATGAATCATAAGGATTATATGAAATTTGCATTATAAATTGATGAATGGAAATCATGATAATTGGATTAGTGAAGGATTCTTATGTGTGCATGAAAAGAGATAGTATCAGTCGATTGGAATGATCTAGACTGTGATAGTAATTATAATGTATGCTAATGATGATACGTTCTTAAGGATGTTGTAGGTAATGATAGTAATTATAATGTATGCTAATGATGATATTTTCTTGAGGATGTTGTAGTTAATGACGTTGAGATGCCCTAGGGAATGTTATTGATGTATTGTGTATATTTCCGCTTACATTATGTGCTCATGTAATTATGTTCATGAAGGTTAATTGTTTATCATATTCATGAATGTTAATTGTATATGAGTAGTTGATTATATATGTTGTAATAATTGATATTTAATTTTTTTTAATCTCTATTTGCATATTAGATGGTTAGTTTCTCTAGGGTATTTTGGTGGGCATTACATTGCACATTTTGATCCTCTCAAGTACTTGTTGAACAAAGAAACATTAACCGAAAGACTAGCCAAATGGGTTATGATCCTAAGTGAATTTGACATAAATATTTTGACAGAAAGGTCATAAAAGGACAAATCATAGCAAATCAACTGGAAGAGGCACCCTTACAAGATAGTCATCCATTGGTGGTAGACTTTCCTGATGAGTCAATGTTTTCAATCTTAACATCTACAAACTAGAAATTGTATTTTGATGGATCCTATACCAATCATGGAGCAGGAGGATGAATACTTTTTATTACTCCTCAAGGAGACTCCATTCCAAGATCATTTAGAATCAATTTTCCATGTACCAACAATATAGCTGAATATGAAGCCCTAGTCAGAGGACTTCGTACTATCGTATAGTGGAAGATAATGGAGTTACAAGTCTACGGAGACTCACAAATTATCATCAATCATTTGAATGATTATTATAATATAGAATATGACAAGATAAATCCTTATAATCAATTGGTAGAAGAATACGAGCAACATTTCACCAATGTAACATTTGAGAAAATCCCAAGAATGCAAAACAAAGTAGTTGATGCTATGGTAACAATAGGATCTCTCTTGGTTATGCCCAATAATGGAACCCAGTTTGAGTTCATAGTGGAATAACTCATGGTACCAACATATGAAATACCATATTCTAAATATGTTTTTATGATAGTGGGACCTGAATCTCCTTGGTACAGAGAAGTATATGTTGACTTACATGATCAATATGTGTCTCCTGATCTCTCCCACAATCAATGCAAGATACTTATTTGTAAGGCTTCGAGACATACAATCATTGTTGTTACTCTGTACAAGAAAGGTTTAGATGGTACTTTACTTCACAATCTTAGTCCCGAGGAAGCACAAACAAATCTAAAGGAAGTTCAAAGTGGGATATGCGGTGCTCACTCTTCTGGTCCTGCACTGGCCAAGAAACTACTAAGAACATGATATTATTGGCCAATGGCGTAGAAGGATTCTTACAAATATGTCCAAAAATGTAGACAATGCCAGATACATGGAGATTTGATCCATGCACCTACTCAAGACCTTCAACCAATTACATCACCATGGTCGTTCTCATAGTGGGGATTGGATCTTGTTGGGAAGATAAACCCTACCTCCTCCAATGGACACAAGTTAATACTCACAACTACTGAATACTTTACCAAATGTGTCGAGGCAATCCATATGACTTACACAATAGGAAAACAGATAGCTAAATTCATCTTGAACTATATCATCTATAGGTATGGAGTACCCATGTGCATCATTACAGACAATGGATGACCTTTCAAGAACTAAGGAGTGAGTGAACTTTGCGAGTGGTTCCAAATTCAAAAATGTCTTGCGACTCCTTACTATCCTCAAAGAAATGGTCATGCTGAGGCAACGAACAAAACCACATTGAAAATTTTGAAGAAATTTATCAATGAAGTCAAACAAGACTAACACCTTCAACTGAATCCAACAATTTAGGCCTATCGAACTAGTGTGCGCACAACTACTAGTGCTACACTATACTCTTTAGTATATGGTTTAGAAGACATTTTTCCTATTAAGGTAGAATTTTTATCACTAAGAGTTTCTCTGAAACACATCATATCAAAAGAAGACTACATAGTCACACACTTACAAGAACTAGAGCTATTATACAAAAAATGGCAAAGCGCTCTGAATCATTTACAAGGTTACCAAAACATAATGAGATGGAGCTATAACAAAAGAGTAAGACCACGTTGCTTTGAAGTAGGGGATATAGTCCTCAAGGAGAATCAAAGGAACCTAGCAGAACATGGAAAACCAGGAAAGTTTGAGCCCAACTAGTTAGGTCCTTTTGTAATAACAAGAGTTGTTGGAAATGGCTCCTATAACTTAACAACAATGGAGAGAGATCCACTCCGTGATACTATGAACAACATGCACCTTAAAGATTTTACATCTAAGGGCTGGGTTAATTTAGTCTTTGCATACTATTTTCTTTAAATCATTGCATTTCATATAGTTTCTTTTCTAAATGCAATAAATTTACAATATTCATAGCATATAACTCTACATTCGCATATAGTTACATCAATAAAACAAGGAGATTGTCGGAGTCATTTACTAGTTTGTACTAAAAGGAGAGAAGGTTGTCTCATTTCCTAGATACTGGTACATGAAGTTTTTAGGAGGTCTTAGGTCATTCATCTTTAACGTCACCTTGTGATTGAGATTTATCCAAGGTTGGGTAGAAGTTTCACTATTGAGGCTTGTTACCCAAAATCTATCAATTTCTATATCTCACACATTAATCGAATTCTCTAAGTCATTATAGATACCTAGTTGGTCAAGTGGCTAGTGAAAATCCAAAATTCTACTTCAGCGTAGCTGTAATCATCATACCCAAGTAGGTTTCATTACTTACAAGTCAAGGCAAGAAAATAAAAGAAAAAGTACTAATATGCCAAAATCTATATAAAAATATCAAGGCAAAAGAGAAAAGATATATAACTGAAATATCATGCATACAAGTGCAATAAAAGCTTGACTATGGGAACATGTGACTAACTCCATCAAGGCTATGAACGTCTGCTGGAAATGGAGAAATATTTGAGAGATTACAGTGTACAACCTCGTTAGGACTATAGACGTCTGACTAGCAGCAAGGCTCTATCCAAGATGCTTTTGAAGTCAGAATATCTCATGTAGCTAGTCACATAGGATTCCAAGGGTCTTTAATGGTTATAAGAGTCAGAATAGAGCCAATAGCACACACATGGGCAAAAGAAGATAAGAGTCTCAAGAATCAGTGGGGAAGTTTTATGTGTCTCCATTTTTAAATCTTGGTTACATAATGTGTTAAGTTGGACAATCCTAGATCTTTTGAGAACAGATTGAACTCCTATCTCTGAAATATTTTGTACCTTTAATTCATTGTGCATTTTAGAATAAAAGACACATACAATTATCCTTGTTCAAATAGGAAATGCATCTTCACATTGCATCCTACATATAGCATAACTGCATTTTAAAAGCTCATTTGTCCACACATGCATTCTGTAGATCATCATATCATAACAGGTCTGCATACTAGGGGCATGGTTGAAAAAATCCTAAAAATAAGATAAAGTCCTGAAAAAATCCTTAAAAACAGATAAAGTCCTGAAAAATCCTACAAAATAAATAAAGTCCTAAAAAATTCTAAAAATCAAATAAAGTCTTGAAAAATCCTAAAAATCAGATAAATCCTAAAAAACAGATAAAGTCCTGAAAAAATCCTAAAAAACAGATAAAGTCCTGACAAAAAAAAAATCATAAAAAATCAGCAAAAAAATACCAAAAACATTCAAAACCTAAACATCGAAACAAATAAAAAAACAAACTAAAAATCCAAAAACAATCAAAAAACTTGCAATAAAATGTCTCGCAAAAATCAAACACCCTGGCAGATATTCAATAAACACTTCACATGAAGTTCGCAAAGGATACAACTATCTAAGCAACAATCTGCCACCAAATTGATCAAACTATATTATCAACCAAGTCAACTATATATCCATATCAGGTGATCATTATCTTGTCTTAAATAGAGATGGATACACTTGAAACTAGATAGGTCAGTCTTAAACAAGGTCCACACTTTTTGAAACCAGACATTATCATCCATCGCATCAAAAAAATCAAAGAAGACATGAATTAGTATGGCTACTAGATTTTATCCTAGTTGGTCTTTATCTTTTTATCAATTGGCACTAGATCATGTTACTATGCTACTCAAGGATGTCTACAAGTGACTAGAGGAGCCATGATGAGCATGATATTTTTATTTGTTTGCTATTTGTGGTGTGAACCAATGAAGTTCTGGGGAAATAGTTTTAGTGGGTGTCTGTGATTAGTACGTTCATTCGGCAAGTATCCCATGAAGGATAACTATACTTGTGACTACCCACATACCTCGATCCTTGGCACTATTCCTAGAATGGAGGGTTCACTCCTTGTCTGTTATGCATATTTTCTTTGTAGTGAGATATATTTACATCTTGGTTCCTAATACCTTGATGTACGCAGCTTCATTGTTACATAATAAGGCTCAGTGATGAATATAATTTGCGCTATGAATAAAGGCACAAAAGTTTGTGTATAAATTATCACTCTTATCATGTTGATTGTATAAATCAAAATCATTCTTTTATTAAATATCTTTTCTTGGATTGACCTAATTATTCTTTATGATCATTCCATCATTTAACATCATCTCTCTCATCATGTATTTCTAATATTTTCATCTTACTAACAGTTCTACTTTGTTACTGAAGTCCAATGGAAAACCAAAGAAATTATGGTATATTTTCAAGCAAAAGGATTCATTCATTCATTTAGTTCAATTGCATTTTTCATTTAGGTGATTGCATTCAAATAATGATACCTACGTTCATTAGCTTTACATATCAATTTCATTAGCTACATTCATTTAACTTTGCATTATAACAAAGATTAAATAATCCATAGTTCAATTAATATGCATTAGATCATTTTATTTCATTATCATGTAGATTCATTGCATTCTATCATCTATAAATCACATCTTACATCATAAGCACATAGAACTGCATCATAAAATCACATATAATCATGCATCACACATAAAACATAAGTAACATCATATAGAATGCATTGCTAAATCATATAGACTACATCATAAATCATAACATAGAACCATGCATCACAAATAGGAAACAAAGCATATAATCGCCACCAAAAATGCATGTCATTTATAACTCAAAAATGATAGTGTCAGCAAACAATCATACAAAATAAACAATGGCTCAAATAAAATCATCATGAAGTGTCTCAACTGACACTACCACTGTTAGTAGGGGGATCCCGCCTACTAGATCCTTCTCTAGTATGTCCTGATGGTGACCTAGGTGTACCTAGTACCCCTCCGCTGCTAGTTTGTCATGATGTTGATTGATTGAATCTCCTCCCAAATAAGTATGCACTATAGCTCAGACATCGTTGTCTCTTTGGGATAACTCTCTCATACTCTCACTGCTAGTATAGACACTCCTAAGTTGGATGGACAATATGATCCTCACGCGATCCAGTACCTAGCACTATATACTCCTGATAAGAATCATATGCCAACTGAGCCCTCCTCAATGCATCATCTCCCTCTCTCTAGAGACGATCTCTATCAACAATAGATGAACCCCTCTCACCAAAAATCTAATCCCTCTCAGTGGCTAATGCTACATAATCCCTCTTAAACAAATCCCTATTCTTACTTCGTCTCTACCTAACCCTAGCCACCACATCCTCTAGACTGTGGACCCGTGTTCTCAGGATTCATATAGTGTCACCCTCCCCTCGTGCCTATTTCTCTCTAGCTAGCACATCCTCCAAAATCCTGATCCATGCTCTAAGAACCTGCGGATTTTCATCATCTCCACCTTGATCCTGACCACCATCCCCACCTCCCTCTGCAGTAGGACCATCCTCTAGATCAGACATATCAATCTCCTGTGTGTCATCATCACCATCATTTGATCCTAAAGTAGAATCATCACTCCCCTCCTCATATCCACTACTAGACTCAGTGTCTCCACCAATTTCTACCTCCTCTCCCTCCTCCTCATTTCCCTCATCCTCCTCCTCTACTACTATAGTGACAGCTACAACCTGTCCCCCTCCTCTCCCTCTCCCTCCTTGTGGCCTCTGGTGCTGAATCTACTGAGGTGATATCATAACTATTAGATATTTCAAAGGCACATACCTATGCCTAATCCACCAACCATCACACTGAGGAGTAGTCCCTAGATTTTCTATCCCCACTACCCAAACCCACTAAACTGGATGAAGAGAATCAAACTCACAAAAAACATGAGGATGAACGCAAGCCCCCCAATCACCAACCTCTCGACTGATCCAAGCAAAGTCATTGTCACATCTAGTATGCCATGTACCTCTCCAAACTATTGAAGTACACAAACTGGAAGATGAATGTCAATAATCCTGTTTCGATCCACATCACAACCAATCAGGTACCTCTGCTATTGGTATTATGGATATGTTGCATTGGTTTTGTCATTGATGCCAACACTTATCAAAACCTATCTTTCTAGAGATTTTTTGGTTATGTTGAACTAGCACATTATGTTCACCGGCATGTTCAGTGACTTATGCACAGTCACCGGTATTTAGTTCACTGACAGGTTTTACCGTTCACCGACACTAAGGATGATCTATTATCATTTGGAGATTACTTGGTGTAGACGTATAAAAATGACCATATTCCTAAATGAATATTTTATGTTCATTTCTATATTTGATTAAATCCAATTTAATTAAATTATCCACATTCCTCTATTTAATTAAGTAAATTACTCAATTTATTTAAATTAAATTCACTATACCCATTTAATGATTAAATCATTTTATTCAATTAAATCCCCTATCCACTTTTAATTAAATTCAAATTTAATTAAATAGTTATCCTAAATTAAATAAATCAAATTTATTTAATTGCAACCAGATTGAATTAAATTATTTCAATTAAATCCTATTATCCCTCCATCCACTTGCAAAATCCTAAAACCCCTTTCTAATCCCTTATAGAATCTTCTAATCACTTCTAATTAACCTAACCCATCCTCTAAACTTTGTCACATCCCTAAGCAAAGGGAAGTCACTTCTCAAACCCTCAAAGTCTTTGATAACCATTAAAGGCTTTCAACCTTCAACCACTAAATGACTCAAAGTCTTTGATAACCATTGAAGGCTTTCAACCTTCAACCACTTAATCCCCAAAGTCTCCAATAACCATTAATGGTTAACTCAAACCCTCCTACATGGTTAAAACATTTGTTTTGACTCAACCTTCATCCAACCCAAAGGTCTCATCAAGCCATTAATGCTTTGACCATGATTATCTCTTAATCATTTGCACAAAGGTTTATCCTTGGATTAACTCTTAATCCAGTGGGTAATCTTAATTTAGACTTGACCCTTAGCCTCTAGATAACCATGAGGTCTTCTCAGGCCTTTAATGCCCCCAACCCCTTCTCTCAACCCAATCCTATGTTGACACTTGTCACCATTTCATTAGGTGCCAATTGTGCACATGGATCCCCAACTTTCAAACTCAACCCTTGATTAAACCATTCAATCTTGACCATCCATTGCCCTATTTGTGCTATAAATAGAGCTCTCATTCCTCCATTTTTAACAATCATCCTTCAAATTTGTAGCATCATACTTATGCTCAAATACATTCAAGCTTTCATATCTCATTTTATGCTCATCATTTTAGCTTCTTTGAAATCAGGAATTAGTCTAGATATGCATGCTTAGAATAATTTCTTTATCATTTAGCTCAATCATAGACTAATATATCATGTTAGGATAGTATTTATACTAATCTTGTCATCTTATCATTTAGTTTATTGCATTTCTAAGATCATACATAGCTTAGCATACCTTTCATATTAAAAACTATCAACGCATCCCTCGTTCTTGCATTTGCCATCCCTAAACCATTTTGCTCAGTAATCTGAGAGCAAAACATTGGTTTGAGGGACATTGTGAGATAGAGAACCATGGGACCCACCTTGGGAAGCTAAGTAATACATTATCACTCCATAGCTTGCATCAAGAAGTCCTATGTGTGTGTGGACAAGTATTTAGCAATATTTTCACATATTAAGTTTTATCAGCCCACTTTTCCCGCATACATTTCTGGTGTCCACTGTGGGGCCCGACCCCAAATAACAAATCGGTTTTTCAAACTAATCACTTTTACAAGTCCGCAGGAAACAGGAATCGGCGCGTGGGAAACATTCCCTAGCACATCTAGTTAACAGTCTAGCGCATCCTGCTTACTATTTAGTGCGCGCGGTCTATAATTTAGCACGTGAAGAGCTTTCTTTAGTGCATAGCCCCACTAAACTTTTCCTATAGGTCTCGACGAGGGCGAAACATAGAGTAGCGCATGCAATAAACAAAATAGCACATCCATCCCATAGTTTAGTGCTTGTAGACCATCATCCAGCGCATGCAATTCACATGTTAGTGCATCAAATTTCTAATTTTACTGTAGGTCTCAACGGGGGAGAGAAAAAAAGACAGAACAGTGCTTCCAACATACAGAGTAGCGCATTCAGAAAACAGAGTAGTGCGTTGATACTTAGTTTTAGCGCATCAAGTGTATATCATAGCGCATACAGTCTATTATGTAGCGCATCAAAGACAGAAACAAACATTGTAATCGGGAATGAAATTTTAGACTTGTTGAAGTCTACAACATCCTCCATTTTTCCTAACTACTGTGGTGGTATTTTGCAGGATTTCTGACATTTTATTGCAGGAAGAGGAGTTTAGTGACTTTTTTTTTAGAACTATAAATTGTTTAAATTTTACTAGCTTGTTCAAGTTAGTTAAAATTTAAAGTCTTTTTAATTCTAGTTAAAGAAAATTGAACTCACCTTACTTTGGGCTGTAAAACGAACCACAACAAAACAATCTTTATTTTTTTTACAACAAAGGGATTTAAAATGAACTTCACCATCCTTTAGTGCATAAAAGGATTCACTTCAAATTTCTGTCAAGTAAAAGAATCACACAAGTCCAGAGTCAGTTACAACTAAAGAGGGAAGATCTTCCCCTTTTAGCGATTTCTTTTGCTGACCACAACATCGAATTTGCTTTATTGACCATTTCTTTTTCATAGATCAGACAATCATTGCTTTGAAAGGATAAAATAAACACCATGTGTTTGTAGAGCAACATCTCCACATAGATTTTAGCAAATCACTGATTTGAATGGATAAAATAAACCAAATTGATTGCTTTGTCTCGAAAGTGAAAAGAATATGCTCTCCCCTTAACTGGGTGATAAAAAATCCAGACCACTCTTAGAGCTTTCTTTAAATTCAAGCAATAAAACCTTTAGCAGGCCTACCTTCCCGAGGAGTTGCAATCAACTCTTAAAGCCGTTTATGGCCAGTGTGAAGGGAACAACCTAAGTGGGGAATGGCTTTGACGCTAAGAATTCCAACCCACTATAATCAAATGTGGAAAGTGACGAAATTCCTTTTCAACAGTTGCGCGCAGTGATTAGCTTTCCCCCAATATCCTTGAGATATGTAAAGCCTTTGTTCTAAAGGTTAGGAAGCCTCCTGAGGGAGTTTATCACTGACGGCCGAACGGGAAGCCTGATTACGAACCATAGAAATAGAAGCTTTGAACTGAGTCAGTAACCAGACATTTATAACATCATAGTGCAAGGGTGGGGAAGAATCTGCCCCCAAAATTACTCACCATATATCTCCCAAGATAACTACTCAACTGTGAAGTGATTCACTTTGAGTTAATTTCTGGCAAAAGGCAAAAAAATGGGTGCCCTCTAGGGGGTGATATGGCTGTTTGAGCTGACGGAGTATCAAGTCTAGTGGGCTACGATGTTATTTATGACCCTTGACTAAAGAGTCTTTCTGAAGTGTATTACTTGTATCAAAACTTGTTAAAACATTGGGGATTTGAACACATCCTCCCAGAACATACACTTTTTGTTAGATTAGGAAAAAATGGTTGTACTTTTTGTGCCGTGCTTGCATTTATTACCTTAGAAAATCATCCATCAAGCTTGAAAAATTCACAAAAAATTTCAAAATCAATAAAGACCAAACCAAAAAAAAATCATCAAGACAGTTTAGCGCATCAAAGAAATCTCTTAGCGCATGGAATACTTCTGTTAGCGTATCCAAACCTCAAGTTAGTGCGTTGGTTCAAAATAGTAGCGTCTTCATCTTAAGGCAAAACAGTGTAAAGTCCTTTAGTGCATCCGAAAAATAGTCTAGCGCGTGGAAGCAACATCTTAGCGCGTAGGAACCAAACATTAGCGCATAAAGTCAAATAGTTAGCGCTTCATAGGCCCAGGGTAGCGCATAGCTTTTTCAATAGTTAGACAACAATTTTTTAAACAGTCTGAACTTTAGCGCGTGGAAGCAATAGCTTAGCACGTGGAAACCAAACATTAGCGCATACAGTCAAACAGTTAGCGCGTGACATTTCCAAGATAGCGCATAACTTTTTCAACAGTTAAACAATAGTTTTCCAAAAGTCCAAACTTTAGCACGTGTATGGGGGTAGCCTAGCATGTGTGGTTAGTCTTTTAGCACATCGAGTTATTTCAGTGGCGCATGTAGACTCTGTTCTAGCATGTGATCCAAAACAGAAAAACAGAGAGCAAAATCGAGAAAAATTTTGAAATTTCACAAACATTTTTAGAAGCCTTTTTCATCAAAAATCATCTTTCATCAAACTAGAGTGACAAAAAGAAACCACTAAAACTATTTCTTAAGCTCAATTTGTGTCAAAACAAAAGTTGTCAGAATCTTAAACGAATCGCACAATAGAGGATGTCTCTCCTATCATAATCTGGAAATTTCATCATCAGTATCAACAGAATCCTTTACCATCCTATGGATTTTTATCTCAAAACACTTGTTAAAATTTTCAAATTGTCAAATCAAGTTTCTAGATCGGGAAGCTTTTATCCA
This sequence comes from Cryptomeria japonica, assembly GCF_030272615.1. Taxonomy (NCBI): domain Eukaryota; kingdom Viridiplantae; phylum Streptophyta; class Pinopsida; order Cupressales; family Cupressaceae; genus Cryptomeria; species Cryptomeria japonica. Next base: position 555,596,749 of record NC_081411.1, on the reverse strand, counting down.
TATCATTTGACACGATTTGTCATGAAGGGGCATCTAAACCTTCACTTTGATAAAGTAAGATTTGAAATTTTTAAAAACAAGAATCAACTGAATCCAAACCAATCAAAGGAAACCATTGATCACTCATGCATGACTAATCCCCTTATTCTGAGAAGAAAGAACCTCTATCGTAACATCACGTTGAAGAAACAACAACCTAGTTTTGCCAAATTCATTAAGAAATAAGTTTTTATACATCAATCGTCAACTCTTCAAATCTCATCGGGTATTCCTTCATCACGTCAAACGTTATATCCAAAACAAATCTAGCGAATTTGACAAAGAACCTTTGAAAACAAGAGCATACTGTCAAAAGTCTACTTTTAATCAAACCATAAACCGCAGAGGAAAGATCAATCCAACATTCTTGCTCGACGAGTACATCACATACAACACATCTCGACCAGAACCACCAACACCCGAGCAACACATTGAAGAGGATTTTGTCCCCTTCATCACTGAAAGTTTCTACTAAAATGCCTGTTACTCGCTCTCAAAGTAACAAACAAAGCGAGGCACACACTGAGTCCAGTATGAATCGAAGATTATCAAATCCTTTTTAAGTTCCACCCATAGAAAAACCTGAAATTACCAAAGCACTTCTTTGGGAATGTCAAGAAAACCCTTCCTTCCAAAAACTTGTTGAAAAACTCCTGGAAAATGACAAAGAAAAATATCTGTTGATGCTTACAAGTAAAGGCATTAAACTTCTCGAAGATTTAGACCCAAACGTTTTTCAAACCGGATCTCGACAATATGCATATCAAGAACAATACAAAGAAGAAGAAACTCACATACCCGAACAACATATTCCAGAGCAACACATTCCAGAATAACGCATACCAGAAATGATTATACCTGAGCTCGAAACACCAGAGCAAAATATACCATTTACCACACCTTTTCAACTGAGAACCAATACAAGGCAAGAATTTTTTCCTCGGCAAGATAATGCATCTTTGGTTGCTCTTACTCAACAAATGCAAATATTGCAAAGGCAAATACAGGGTATGCAACAAGGGACAACAGTGTGGTACTCCTTAAATGAAATCTATCCTTACCCATTTGACAAAAGCTTGAACATGGTGCCTTTTCCTCCAAACTAGGATGTTCCCAAATTTGAGAAATATGATGGGAAAAGTGATCCCCGAGATCATGTTCATGAATTTTGCACACTGAGCCTTGAATTCGCTCATGATGACACCTATTTGATGAGGTTATTCCCCAAAAGCTTGGGAGGACAAACCATGGAATGGTTATCCAAAATTTTGCCACCTATCAGATCATTTGATGAGTTGGTTAACAAATTCATAACCCACTATTCCTACAACATCCAACATTCCATAACCATGCTAGATGTTTGCAATACCAAACAAAAGAACAACGAAACATTCATGGTATTCCTTCAACGCTGGCGATGCATGGTCTCTAGATATCCTCGAGATATTCCCGAAAAGGAGAAAATGGAAATCTTCATTGATAACTTAAATGGCGAGATGAGTTACAGACTAAAACTTCAATGCATACCATCTTTCGCTAAATTGATTGAAAATGGCATTCAAGTGGAAGAAGCATGTGTTAAAAAGGGAACACTCAAATTCTACAAGGAAGGAACAAACTCATCAAACTACAATAACCAAAACAACACCAACCTTGACAAATCTCGATTTTGGACCTGAAACAAAAATGAAGGCAACAATGAAACACATGATCCCAAATCTAAACAACCAGTGCTTGCATTATCTGGAAATCCTCAAAACACGAAAAAATCCTAAAAATGCTACTCCCAGTGCTAACACATATGCACAAAACACTAATCAAGGACAACTCAACACAAACAACACCAATGATACTCAAAGCAAAAACATGAATCCAGGACCTAACAACAATTCACGCAACATGAACAATTTTCAAAAGCACATTTTCACACCACTGGGACAATCACTAGAATCCGCATTCAGAGAACTTTTGGCAAACAAGATTCTTTCTTTGCCTCCAATCAACAACTATGAACCCCCAATCAAACCACCTTGGTGGAATGATTCACACTATTGTGATTTCCATCGCAACAAGGGTCATAAAACAAACGAGTGCATGAGATTGAAACACATAGTACAGCACATGATTGATCGAGGTGACTTAACGATCGATGGTCTCAAAACAAATAGTGATCACGGAGCCTTTAAAAATCCTCTCCCAAATTACAACAAAGATGGAGCATCAACTTCAGATGATACATGCGGAGCTCGTATTAATCACATCTACAACAACACCATCAATCACATATCAGCTGAAGATCATCAAGTAAATGTCATCACCATCTGAGATCGGCATGATCATGAATCAGTCAATGTCACAACCCGAACTCAGAAATATGTCTTGAAAGGACATACTACACCTACAACTACCACACCAAAAATCCAATATGACTTGGTTAGCCAACTACGTAAAACTACAGCATAGATATCTATACTAGAATTGCTGAAACTATCGCCAAAGCACAAAGACATATTAGAGCAAGCGCTATTGGAAACTAATGTACCTCAAAATTTGGATACGGACAGATTTCAAGCCATGGTTACCCATATGACTGAACCTCATAACCTCACCTTCTCAGAGCATGATAATACTTCCTTGAGTCATCCACATAATACTCCTCTCCATATTGAAGTCATTGTTTGCAAACACCAAGTAAAGAGAGTCTTAATAGATGGAGGAGCCGGCCTTAATATATGTACTTTAAAGCTTATCCATGCATTGGGCTTCTCAGAAGAATCTATTGATCCCTTCAAAAAGATTACCATAAAAGAATATGATGATGAAGAGAGGTCCTCTAAAGGCATAGTGATATTACCTATTCAAGTGGGACCAGTAGAAAAGGATACTATATGTCAGGTCTTAGATATTGATCTAACCTACAATATCTTGTTAGGACGACCCTGGATACATGAAATGCAAGAAATACCTTCTACGTATCATCAGTGTGTCAATTTTCCTTATGATGGACAAGAAATATCCATATCTGCTGATCACAATTCATTTCAACATTGCAACGCAATGGGGGCAGCCCAAGACAGTTTGGTTCCTCATAATAGAGAAAAGCAGCAATCTTCAACATCAGATCCACACACAGCAAAATCCAACTCTTTAAGGGGAGACTTTAAATAGAAAATGCAAATTAAAGACCAAGGTATGGGAGAATACTCTTTGGAGCCTTTATGTTTGGCTAAATTGCCAACATCACCTAGATCGCACGGTTTGCCTACTACATCAACACATCTGGTCACTTAGGCCATTACCAAATTTGATGGTACTTTCATCCAATTGGGTACTCTAGCACATGAATCAGAAGACAAAGATGTTCTTAGCTGGTTATATAAAGATGAAGAAGAAGATCATAGAGCAGCCACTTTGGACATTGTTCTACCAACACAATTGTATGGAAAAGGCTACTTAATCATGAAGCAAATGGGATATGGCGGTAAAGGACCTATTGGAAAATGCAAAGAAGGAGTCACTGAACCTATAGATCTTCCTTCACAACCTAGCAGAAACAAAGTAGGATTAGGTTCTAAACTCACGTTCCTATTGAAACAACCGCCACACCTAACTACCAAACCTCAATGGAAAGTAAAAGTACAAAGAAGAATCTTGGCAGGAAGCACTCTTTGAATCTGCAGAAACAATCCGCAAGGCATGGGAACATCAAGATCAAAAGTTACATCAGGAAAAGCTTCTAAGTCATAAGAAGGCCCTATCTGCAGCAGTAGCTCATATTTAGACACCAATATCTCAAGAACAAATCATGTCATCTTCAGATACCGTTATTCCCCCCCAAGGAAGCACAGTATATGAACAAATCCAGAAAGTAGAAGACGGATCTGACACAGAATCAACAAAAACCATCAAAATGGTATCCACCATCAAAGATTTGTTTTCACCATACAACATACCAGTTTACAGCACAGATAGAATCTGGGATGATGCCTATGAGATAGATTCCAATGAGTATGAATGGGGTACCTGCTCCAATGCTACTACAGATATCCCTAGTGATACTGATTCTATATCTATCTCCCAGGAAGAACATAACGCCAAAGATAGACCTCTTGAATTTGGACCACAAAATATCTATGACGCCGAGGAAAGTGAACATGAACATTACGAGCAAGTATATGTAGAGGATAATACCATCGACGACCTCGACAAAGTCTTGAACTTCTTTAAAACCAAGAACAATCATGATGAAAACTCTATCCTAACACTCATAGTAGCCGAACTTGATCCACCTAACGATTCCTTACCACTTGTCTTTCTTGACCTCATCGACTGGGATGAACCTGAAATCCATGATATAACAATTTTCCCCAATGATGAATCTATTATCCATTACCTATGTACTGTAAATCCAGAAACAGGCTCTACTAGTGAACAACATAACGATATCTACAAACCAGGGAGTGCCAAGTCTCTCAGTCACAAAAATGAACCAAATAAAAGATCTAATGCTGAAAACCAATCAATGGCAGCTTTAGATCACAAAAAAGTAAAAATAAAGGATGCATCTGAGAGTGAAAACCTTTTTAAGGCACCTAACGATGGGAGACTTGACACTCTTCCTGAGCACTTTCATGAGCAATCGTCCATATTGATTGAGCCCACTCAATCAATCAACATTGGTACCACAGAAGCAGTTAAGAACCTACACCTTGCAGAATCTCTGACAGAGGCAAAAAGATCAGCATTCATCATTTTCTTTAAAGAACAACAAATTAACTTTGCTTGGTCATATGCTGATATGCCTAGAGTGGATCCACACTTAATCATGCATCGTCTGTCCATTTCTACAGGAGTTAAGCCAGTCAAGCAAAAGCTACACAAGATGAATCCACAGGTGGCACTTATGGTCAAAATGGAACTAAAGAAGCTATTAGATGTCGGATTCATCCGACCCATTGACTATGCAGAATGAATTTCCAACATCGTTCCAGTATCAAAACTAGATGGTAGTATCAGAATATGCACTGACTTCAGAGACATCAACAAAGCTTGTACAAAAGATGACTTTCCTCTGCCCGGTATCGACATCATTGTAGATCTCACAGCAGGCCATGCAATGCTCTCACTAATGGATGGTTTCTCAGGCTATAATCAAATCAAAATAGCTCCTAAAGATCAAGATAAAACCGCATTCACCTGTCCTTGGGGAACGTACTGTTGGAATGTTATGCCTTTCGGCTTGAAGAATGCAGGGGCCACTTATCAAAGAGCAATGACCATAATATTCCATGACATGATGCACACATTTATGGAAGACTATGTGGATGACTTACTACCTAAATCCTTCACCAGAGCAGAACATCTTGGTATCCTAACAAATATTTTTGATCGATTGGAGAAATTCCAAGTCAAGCTTAACCCTAAGAAGTGTGTCTTTAGGGTTACATCAGACAAGTTACTAGGCTACATAGTCTCAGCTAAAGGTATTGAAGTAGATCCAGCAAAAGTACAAGCCATTATGGACATGCCACCACCAAAGAATATCAGTCAACTCAGATCTCTACAAGGCCGACTTCAATCAATTAGGCGATTCATCGCTCAGCTAGCAGATAAAAGTCTCCCCTTTAACCATTTACTACACAAAAATGTACCATTCAAATGGGAGGCCAACTGTGCAGAATCTTTTTACCAAATCAAATAGTACCTGATGAATCCACCAGTTCTAGTTCCACCAATCGCAGGAAAGCCTCTTATTTTATATATCTCAACAATAGATATATCACTAGGGGAATTATTGGCACAAGAAGATCAACAAGGAAAGGAACGAGCCATATATTACATCAATAGAACATTGAATGGCTATGAACTCAACTATACATTCATTGAAAAGGCTTTCCTAACAGTGGTCTTTGCATCTCAAAAGTTCTGACATTATATGCTAGCACACACCATCAAGCTGGCTGCAAAAATTGACCCTCTCAAATATCTACTTAGCAAAGCAGCTCTTACAGGCCGATTGGCTAAATGGGTCATGATTCTCAGTGAATTTGACATCTAATACATAGAAAGACGAGCCATCAAAGGACAAGCAATTGTAGATCAGTTGGCTGAGGCACCGTTACCAGGAAAACACACCATGCAGATTGAATTTTCAGATAGGGATGTTCTTACTCTTTCTACTAAACAATGGACCCTGTACTTTGATGGATCCTATACACAACATGGTTCGGGTGCTAGCATTCTATTCATCACTCCTGAAGGACACACTATACCTAGATCATATCGGCTTATGTTTCCCTGTACAAATAATGTGGCTGAATATGAGGCACTGGTCATAGGCATCAAAATGGCCGTAGAATGGAAAATCACAGAGTTAAAAGTCTATGGAGACCCCCAACTAGTCGTCCATAAAATCAACAATGACTATCAGACAAAGGATGACAAGCTACTACCCTACAAGTGAATGGTGGATGACTTCAAACAGTATTTTGTACACATCACCTTCGAGCAAATACCAAGGTTGAACAACAAAGCAGCCGATGCAATGGCTACTATCGCTTCATTACTACAAATTCCAGAGCAACAGAGTCATTACGAGTTCCTGGTAGAGCAACTGTTCTCCCCCGCCTATGACCATTCTGAATCCCAGGTTATCTATGCCTTGACTGGTTTAGATTCTCCGTTATATGGACCAATATATGACTACCTCAAACACAATATCTTACCCATTGACCAATCCAGTAACCAAAAACATAACTTTATCCGACAAGCTACCCGTTACACCCTTACCGCTGATACTTTGTATCGTCGAGGTCTCGATGGTACTCTTCTTTGTTGTCTTGATTGAAATGATTTCGATTTTGCTTTACACGAGCTTCACGAAGGTATTTGTGGCACACATTCAAGTGTTACTACTCTTGCTAAAAAGCTTCTACAGATGGGATACTACTGGCCTACAATGGAGAAAGATTCATATCACTTTGCTAAAAAATGTCCTAAATACCAGATCCATGGCAACCTAATACATGCACTAGCACAGGAATTACAACCATTTACAACTTCTTGGCCCTTTTGTCAGTGGGGACTAGACTTAGTTGGCAAAATTCATCCTTCATCTTCAAATGGACACAAGTTCATTATAACTGCAACAGAGTACTTTACCAAATGGATAGAAGCAGTTCCCATGACCACAGTGACTGGGAAACAAATTGCCTCTTTTATCCTAAATTATCTGATCTGTAGATATGGTATTCCAAGTTCAATCATCACAGATAATGGAGGACCTTTCAAAAACCAAGATGTACAGGAACTATGTGAAAAATTCAAAATCCAACATAGGTTTTCTACACCATATTACCCACAGGGAAATGGTCAAGCAGAGGCATCTAACAAAACAATACTGAAAATCCTCAAGAAAACAGTAAATGATGCAGGAAAAGATTGGCATGTACAACTCAATCTAGCACTTTGGGTATACAGAACCAGCATCCACACACCTACAGGAGCAACACCATACTCATTGGTATATGGATCAGAAGCCATTTTACCCCTGGAGGTAGAAATCCCATCTCTCAGAGTCTCTTTAAAAGGCTTAATCCCAGATGAAGAGTATCGAGTTAACCGACTGCAAGAACTTGAACTCTTAGATGAAAGATGCCAACATGCTTACACTCATCTCAAAGCATATCAACAACGCATGTGCAGGAGCTACAATCACAAGGTCATTCCCCGCAACTTCAAGGTTGGTGACCTAGTCCTTAAAGAAAATCCAAGAAATCAGCAAGATCGAGAAAAGAAAGGGAAATTTGAACCTAACTGGTTGGGTCCCTATGTCATCATATCAGTTTATGGATCAGGTTCCTATTAGTTAACAAATTCAGAGGGTGATGTACTTGATGAACCAACTAACAACATTCATCTGAAAAGGTACTACACTTAAGTGGCCTAGTGCACGGAAAAAGCCAAAATAAGCAAAAAAATCAAAAAAATCCAGAACAAGCAAAAACAAAGTACAATAAAAACAAATGGTGAAAAGCTGTTAAACAGGCGCTCTTGTGAAAGAATGGCTCCTCCATCTATATCCCTGCCATTTTATCCATACAATCACTATCGGCCATTGCTCGACACTTAGCAAATATCCCTTCAAGACATACTTAGCGTAGTCACTATCTTAATTTGTCTATATATATCCTCTTACCATTAATCCACCACGGCTTGGAATCACTGTATATATTAACATCAAGAGGCACACTCGGCTAGGGGCATGTAAATCGTATCAATATTGCAAACATTCAAACAATCAAAACTAGATGCAAAACTCAACAGCTTGACATCCAACAACAAAAACTACGCTTCATTGCCAAACAAAAACAAAACAAATCACAAAAATACCAAGGATGGATGATTTTCTGAAGTACTAAATGTTGCACTATAGCATAAAATCTTAACTAGTTTTGCATTTTGAACTTTTTGAATGTTTGGATTCTCTTCCTTGTTTCACTAAATGCTTCACAGCTAGAGGTCAAGGGGAACTTCCAATATTTTCTTAGTCTTCTATTAGGGAGGCGATCACTTGTACTGTGTGAATACATGCCTCGGGACGTGATACATCAAATATCACTAAAGGCCTAATTCCACTTCACGCATATAAATGATCTAATCTTGTCTGTTTATGCAATACGCACTCAGGTCATCCTAGTTCAATTATACCTTGACGCTTGTGCTATCTTGCAAAATCAAATATCATGTAGATTTTTCTCAGGTCATTATGGTTCAATTATACCATTATGCTTGTATAAATTTTCAACATATCCTAAACAAATCAATGCTCAATGATGAAACCTACAAAGAAAGAAAACATATGATTCTATCAGATGGCAAATACAGAATGAGGATGCTCCAAAAACAATTAGTTGCATATCATTTTACAAGTAGTTACATATCATTTTACATCATTGCATATCATTTAAACATGTTTGCATATCATTTTAACATCATTTACATATCAAGATACATTTAGCAGCATATTAAAACATACATCTCATTTTCAAGATACATCTCACAGCATATAAAAGCATACATCCTGCATCATACATTACATCATATATTTAAGCATTACATCATCACATAAAATAAATGCATCTATATCAACACATCACATGATCAAAAATGGTGCCGTATGTATATATATATATATATATATATATATATATATATATATCTCAAAAATGATCAAAATCTACAAAATGTGTCCAAACACTGTGTCCAGTACAAAGAATAACAAATGCTCAAAAATACAACAGAGACCATGTCTCTCAAGTATGACTATCCCCTGACGAAGATGGTCTCGCTCCAGATGCACCCGCCCCTAGATCTCCAAGAGGGTCTTATCTCGGTGGCCCCGTCACGCCTCGGCTCTTAGATCGTGACCCAGTGGCTTGAGATCGACTCGATCTCGACTGTGAAAAACTCTCAACTCGTCAATCCCTGGGTACTGCAGCCTCATAATGCCACCTATAATACTCTGCCTTATACGCTCTCAGCGCCAACTCTCTCAGGATGTCTCTCATCGGACCACCCGCCGCTGCTCTCTGCATGCTCACCACCACCTCCTCCACTCATCCCCTCCGCTCTATCTCGGTATCTCTCTTAGTAGTCAACTGAGAAATCTGCCACTGATAGGTCAAAATCTGTGCCTGCAGCTGCTGCACAGTAATCTACAAGGTCCGTATCTGCGCATCCTCCATATGACCTGGAACTTGCACTTGCAGCAGTACCTGTGCTGGCGGAACCCCTCCCACTCGGCCTATCCTCGATACTAGAGGTGAGAGTACATCCGTCCTCCTCCTTTGTGCTGGTCGACTAGGCTCATCCTCACCACCCACTGCAACTAGCACCTCCCCCACTCTCCCCTCTCTACTGGCTCCGATAGCCAATCCACCTCTCCCCCTGTCTATCCTCCCTTGTCTCACTGCTCTCTCCACACCTCTATCTCCCCACCTCCCTCTACCTCCTCTCCCTCGTCCTCCTCCTCCATCCTCCCCATCATCTCCATCATCTCCCCCATCTCCCTCCTCCTCATCTGAATCAAAGGCTGGCCTCATCTCCTCAGGATCTGATATCCTGGCCACCGCCCGTGTAGCAAACAATCGGGCAAACTCATCTATCATGCCCGCATCTTGAATCTCTAGGGCATAATCCTAGATCTGCCCAGCCAACCCCACAAACTCCTCCACCACCACGACACTGTTGATAGTCGGCCCCAAATCGGCCACATCCTGCTGCTGCCGTACATAAAGGCACGCTCCCTGAGGAATACCCTACTGGCACCCAAACTGCCTCAAAACTTGGGTCACCACAAATTACTCAATCATGAATGGGGTCCTCCCAATCAGGTACCTAGTCATGAATACAAAGGGCATCTCTAGCCCATCCTCAGCCCACACCTCACATCCTATGTGCGGTTGCCAGGTGGCTGTATCTATGTCATCAAAAACCCTCCTCCAATGCTCTAGTTTGCGCAGCTTACATTGGACAACTAGACCTCTGTATCCGTAGGCATATGCTGCACCTACGGGCCTGTCCCTGTCTGCTAATGGCCTCGCTGCTGGGATGTGCTCCTAGCACCATACCTATAACAAAGTCACGCCAGCTGACACACTGCCATAACCGAGGTATACTACCTCATGCAGACTCTTGTATAAATGAGCCAGCATAGCTGACCCCCATGCAAACCTCCGGCCCTGAGTGACCATCTCCTCCAGAACTAACCCCCATCCCACTGAGAATCCCTTTGACCTACGATCAAGACAAAGGAATCCCCTAATGAACCCTGCTAGAACGGATGGTAGCGGTGCATAATCTAGGTCCAAAAACTCCTGCCATGGGATCTCATAGCCGCAGACGGTATCATCATGAAAAATACGGTGCAGTGCCTCTGTGCCACCCTCCTCTGACTGCTCGTAGGGTAATAGTGCCCCTACTACAGGGATGCGCAGGATCCTGTAGCAATCCTCAGGTGTCACTGTCATCTCTCCAGTGGCAAAATGAAAGGTGTTCGTATCACTGTGCCACCTCTCTGCCAAAGCTGTCAATAACCCTCGGTTCACAGTGAACCGAGGCATATCTAGGAGAGAGGTCAATCCACATCTCTTGATAATATCAAGGTCTGCTTGCAACAATCATGGTATTAATGTCCACGGTCTGAGGAATCTCTCCCTCGACTGTACCATGCTCAATCACTCCTGTCAACAAACAAAACAAATCCATTATCAGTTTCCACATCAAAACAAAGATATCAAAATCAAACTTACATCAACAACATGAAACAATTTGCTCATCTACATCAAAGTTCAAAATCCTATCATTTTATATCAACTTGTAAAATAACTCAAGTTCTCAAAAACCATATCAAAACTTGTAACACAACTCAAGTCTCCACAATCACCTAAACTTGTAAAACAACTCAAGTTTCCCACCCATATCAGCTTGTAAAATAACTCAAGTTTTCAACCCATATCAGCTTGTAACACAACTCAGGCTTCACACATTGAACTTGAAACAGAACACGCAAACAAATCATATTTTGATACATACAACACATTGATATCTACACATAACTTGAAATATCGCAAATCAAAACAAGTTATATCAACACTCATATTGGACAAAATGCATACAAACATGATAGACAGACCAAAACAAATTTTCAAATCGGCCCATCTCGCAAAAATTTTCTTGATGCACTAAAACAAATACCCAATGCGCTAAAACACCTCCACGCGCTAGGCTATCTTTTCTATACGCTAATCTATTTGACCTATGCGCTAGACTGACTCTACATGCTAATCTTCTCCACCCATGCGCTACCTAACCCACCCTATGCGCTAGACTCTGTCTACGCGCTAATCTATCCCTCCTAGGCGCTACCCATTTGGCCCTATGCGCTAGGTTAGTCCTACACACTAAACCCGCTTACCTAAGCGAACCCCTGCGACCCCTATGCGATAGGTCACCCCTACGCGCTAAGCCGCTGACTGGACGCACTACCCGACACTTTCTATGCGCTATTCTACATGCATGTGCTAACATATTTTTGCTATGTGCTATCCTATCTATTTCGGATGCGACCCCTAAAATTCAACTTGATGCGCTACTTAAAATTTTGTATGCGTTAATCTAGACCCTAGACGCGCTAAAATGTTAAACCCGAACTTTAAAAATAAAAAAAAAAGCCTAAAAATGACAAAATAAAAAGTCAAAAAAGGGTAAAAAATGTTGACTTACTGGTGGTCCATGCGCTGTAGGCCTCCGATACCTCCGAACGCCCTCAAAACGGTGTCTATGATAAGGAATAGGCATTTTCTCTGCAGACCAAATTCTCTTTTTTCAAAGTCAACAAAGCACAAATGAATCTAAATCAAGCCCTTTTCCCCTTTTATAGGAGGAAAATGACATTAGGGTTAGCCGACTGGACCTGTAATATGGTCGTGGTCTCCCCTATACCATAACATTTGTAACTTATCGGGAGATGAATCAATTTACACACATTTTACATGCACGAAATCCTACACATCATGCGCAACTCATCCAATCAAATCAAAAATTTTCAAAAAAATAAAATAAAATTGATTCATCTCCCGAGGGGGCATCACCATCAAAATATCGAATCTGGGGCATCATGCATCAAATTAAATCTGGGGCACGATTTGCAAATCAAAAGAGCGACACAAAAATTGCATTTGATCATAAATCACAAAAACACATCATTTTCTTTGAAATAACATGTGCACACACGTCACTTCAAAGAGGGGCAAAATGTAGACGTATAAAAATAACCATATTCTTAAATGAATATTTTATGTTCATTTCTCTATTTGATTAAATCCAATTTAATTAAATTATCCACATTCCTCTATTTAATTAAGTAAATTACTCAATTTATTTAAATTAAATTCATTATACCCATTTAATGAATAAATCATTTTATTCAATTAAATCCCCTATCCACTTTTAATTAAATTCAAATTTAATTAAATAGTTATCCTAAATTAAATAAATCAAATTTATTTAATTGCAACCAAATTGAATTAAATTATTTCAATTAAATCCTATTATCCCTCCATCCACTTGCAAAATCCTAAAACCCCTTTCTAATCCCTTATAGAATCTTCTAATCACTTCTAATTAACCTAACCCCTCCTCTAAACTTTGTCACATCCCTAAGCAAAGGGAAGTCACTTCTCAAACCCTCAAAGTCTTTGATAACCATTAAAGGCTTTCAACCTTCAACCACTAAATGGCTCAAAGTCTTTGATAACCATTGAAGGCTTTCAACCTTCAACCACTTAATCCCCAAAGTCTCTAATAACCATTAATGGTTAACTCAAACCCTCCTACATGGTTAAAACATTTTTTTTGACTCAACCTTCATCCAACCCAAAGGTCTCATTAGGCCATTAATGCTTTGACCATGATTATCTCTTAATCATTTGCACAAAGGTTTATCCTTGGATTAACTCTTAATCCAGTGGGTAATCTTAATTTAGACTTGACCCTTAACCTCTAGATAACCATGAGGTCTTCTCAGGCATTTAATGCCCCCAACCCCTTCTCTCAACCCAATCCTATGTTGACACTTGTCGCCATTTCATTAGGTGCCAATTGTGCACATGGATCCCCAACTTTCAAACTCAACCCTTAATTAAACCATTCAATCTTGACCATCCATTGCCCTGTTTGTGCTATAAATAGAGCTCTCATTCCTCCATTTTTAACAATCATCCTTCAAATTTGTAGCATCATACTTATGCTCAAATACATTCAAGCTTTCATATCTCATTTTATGCTCATCATTTTAGCTTCTTTGAAATCAGGAATTAGTCTAGATATGCATGCTTAGAATAATTTCTTTATCATTTAGCTCAATCATAGACTAATATATCATGTTAGGATAGTATTTATACTAATCTTGTCATCTTATCATTTAGTTTATTGCATTTATAAGATTATACATAGCTTAGCATACCTTTCATATTAAAAACTATCAAAGCATCCCTCGTTCTTGCATTTGCCATCCCTGAACCATTTTGCTCAGTAATCTGAGAGCAAAACATTGGTTTGAGGGACATTGTGAGATAGAGAACCATGGGACCCACCTTGGGAAGCTGAGTAATATGTTATTACTCCATAGCTTGCATCAAGAAGTCTTGTGTGTGTGTGTGGACTAGTATTTAGCAATATTTTCACATATTAAGTTTTATCAGCCCACTTTTCCCACATACACTTGGTTATGTCAAAGACATGGTTTGGACACTTGTTTTGGTGATTTGGTTATTGGTCTAATCAAGTTGGCATATTTGTTGTTACTGAAAAATTGGTCTAGGTTATGGACCGACATGCGTTATCTATTCCAGATCAGCACGACATGTTATGGAGATGATTTATTGATTGGTTATTATTGTAAATGAATTGAGCAGACATGATGCATCACATATTGATTCATTTGTAATTGATTTAATTGTAATATTCTTAGTGAGCGGACCTACACATTTGGTCTTAGGTTTTGGTATATATGTAAGATCTGATCTGTGAGATTATGGGAAGAATGGAATGTAATATGGTATGGTAAGGTTGTGATATTCGGTATATGCGAATATGAGTAGAGCTACTCATGCAGACATCATTTGAAGATTCAAGGAAGGTATGAAGGAGATAATCAAAGCTTAAGGGGTACTGAATCCAGCATATGAAGATGATATTTTGAGTAGTACATTATCTAGGATTTAACCATCCTACTGTAGTCATTGCGACTCCCATTTGAGCAGTGAGCTCTAGGCAGTTGGCCTTTCTGCATGTGCAGACCCCATTTGTACACACATACTATCTGCAATAGTATCATCTGATTGTGGGTAAGGTTTCCCACCATGGTTTTTCCCCTTACAAGGTTTCCACGTACAAATATCTATGTTATGTGTTGTGGATGTTGTTTCTCTTTCTGTTTCATGCATTAAGCTTCACTGGTATTGTTATTAACTGTTAAACTGTCAATCGACATTAATTTTGGTTTACCAGTATTATGCAACAAATTTGATTAAGTTATATTTGGGTTGAAATTAATAGACAACTGTTTCACCCCCCCCCCCTCTTAGTTGCCTCTAGGTCCTAGCAATTGGTATTAGAGCTAAGTCCTCTTTTTGTAGAAGTTTAATAGCTTGAGGAGATTCTATGGCAACTAAATTTTTCAGGAAGGACAATCCAAAACTTGATGGAACTAACTATGGTATATGGAAGATCAAAATGGAGACACATCTAAATTGCATTGGAAGAGACATATGGGATGTTACAAAGAATAGCTATGTTAGTCCTACACAGAGTCAACCTAATCCACCAAACTTGGCTAAAGATCAGGAGAATGATTGCAAAGCAAGAGAAGCACTTTTGAGTGCATTGTCAGATCAACAAATCATGGGATTATCAGACCAATCTACAACTAAATCTATTTGGTATAAATTGGAGACATTGAATGAAGGTGATACCACTATCAAAATTGCAAACCTAGAATGCTTCCAGGTCAGGTATGAACATCTGAAAATGGAAGAAGATGAAAGAATTTCTTCTTTTATGGAAAGATAATGAAATTATTTTGGGTATACAATGTTGTGGAGGATCCTTAAGTGAAGATGATATTATTTCTAAATTTTTAAGAGCATTTCCACCAACATACAAAATGAAAGTAACTACTATTAATGAATTGAGAACAATGCCTAATACATCAGTATCTAGAGATAGTTTGGTTGGAAAACTTTCAGCTTTTGAGCTTGAGGAATATGGTCCTGTTGCTACAATTAAGATAGATTTGGCCTTCAAAGAATCATCATCATCATCTGATAAATTTGATTGGAAAACACTTTATGCAAAAGAACTTGAAGACATCAGAAAGGAAAATGAAGAACTGGAAGAACTTGCAGCACTATTCGCAAGAAAAATGCCTAAAGGTCTAGGTGGAAGTAAGTATGAAGGTAAAGAACCATTTAAATGTTTTAACTACAATAAAATTGGTCATATGGCATCTAGGTGTCCTGATAGACATGCAAGATTGAGAGAAGAAGCTAAAAGAACATATAAGCCTAACCCTGAATATCAAAGATACAGATTTAAGAAGAATAGAGACAAATCATGTTACTATGTTGATGAAGGAGTTACTGATGATTCTAATGAGGATCCGATAGACAATGGATGGGCTTTTTTTGCAATAACAGAAGATCAACCAGTACCTACTGTACAACTGGTAGAGCAAGCCCTGGCAGCTAAAATTGAAGAAAAGGATGAATGGATCATTGATTCTGGTTGTTCACATCATATGATTGTTGATAAAAGTAAATTCTTAACTTTTTAGGATTATAATGGAGCTCTAATAAGATTTGGGGATGATAAAGCTTGTTTGATCAAAGGAAAAGGCACTATATCTTTTGATGGTAAGAACAATACTAACAACGTTTATTATGTTGAAGGTTTGAAGCATAATCTTTTGAGTGTTGGTCAATTAGTTGAAAAAGGATTTCAGTTACGATTCAAGAATGGTAAATGCAAAATCTTGAACATAACTAGTTTGGAAATTGCAACCGGTAAACAGACTAGAGGTAATATCTTTCATTTGAATAATAATGAGAAGACATGCTTGATTGCACATATTGATGAAAGTTGGTTATGGTATAAGAGACTTTGTCATATAAATTTTGATTGCATTGTAAATATTAGTACAACTAAGGTAGTAAGGGATTTACCTGAGATTATAAAACCTCACAATCCGACATGTAAGGAATGTCAATTCGAAAAGCAAGTTAGAACAACTTTTAAGAGTATTCTAGAGAAATCCAATAATTTTCTTGACTTAATTCATACTGATTTATGTGGTCCAGAAAGAACTAGAAGTCTACAGGTAGATAGATATTTTATGCTAATCATTGATGATTATTCTAGAATGTGTTGGGTTACTTTTCTTAGGGAGAAATCAGAAGCTTTTGAAAAATTCAAACTATTCAAGGCAATGGTAGTGAATGGAATCAGAAGACAACTATTAGCACCTTAGACACCCCAGCATAATGGAATTGTGGAAAGGAAGAACAAAACTATTTTGGATGCAGCCAAAAGCATGATATCAGAAGCAAACCTACCTCATGTGTATTGGAGAAAAGAAGTGAATACAACGGTTTACATATTCAATAGAGTTCACATCAAAGGTGAAACTAGTAAGACCCCTCATGAACTATGGTTTGGTAATACTCCTACTCTTAAATATTTCAGAATATTTGGAAGCAAATGTTATATTAGGAGAGATGAGTATATTGGTAAATTTGATCCTAGAAATGATGAAGGAATATTTCTTGGGTATTCATCTAAAAGCAAAGCATATAGATGTTTTAATAAGAGATTGCAGAAAATCATTGAGAGTGCAAATGTGAAGATAGATGAACAGTTCAGAGGTAATTCAAGATCTGTAGATTCTGAACCAACAATTGAGATGATCATAAATGAACCTACACTGAGTGCACTGGTACAAAATGTAGATCCAGTCACACTGG
This sequence comes from Cryptomeria japonica, assembly GCF_030272615.1. Taxonomy (NCBI): domain Eukaryota; kingdom Viridiplantae; phylum Streptophyta; class Pinopsida; order Cupressales; family Cupressaceae; genus Cryptomeria; species Cryptomeria japonica. Next base: position 555,579,128 of record NC_081411.1, on the reverse strand, counting down.
CATCATCAAAGAATTCCACAGTGACTGAAGAATAAAAAGAAGTGAATAAACCTAGGTATGTAATATTGAATCAGTCTGAAAGTTAGATAATTGGGAATAAGTATCAAGGTGTAATTACAAGAGGAAGACTGGCAAATGAAGAGGTAGGCTTAATTTCTCAAATTGAACTAGCAACTATTTTTTGAGGCATGTGAAGATAAACATTGGATTAAAGCTATGGAAGATGAATTGGAACAAATTGAAAACAATAACACATGGCCATTGGTTCCCTAGCCTAAAAACAAAAATGTAATTGGAACTAAATGGGTATTCAAAAATAAACTTAATGAAGATGGTAAGGTAATCAAAAACAAAGCAAGATTGGTGTGTAAGGGATATTCACAGAAAGAGGGAATTGATTACAATGAAACCTTTGCACCGGTAGCTAGAATTGAGGCAGTCAGACTATTTCTTGAATTTGTAGCACACAAGAACTATAAAGTATATCAAATGGATGTTAAATGTGCATTTATGAATGGTGATCTTGAAGAGGAAGTTTACATTGAACAACCTGATGGAATTTCTTTGACAAATGACAAATATATGGTTTGCGAGTTAAGGAAAGCTTTATATGGATTGAAGCAAGCTCCTAGAGCTTGGTATGCTAGATTGGACAAATATCTTTTGAAGCTTGGTTACACTAAAGGTAATGCTGACAACAAATTATATTTCAAAGTGACTAATGATGACATCTTGGTTATTGAAGTTTTTGTTTATGATATCATTTTTGGAGGAGAAGATGGATTGTGTAAGGATTTTGCTAATAAGATGCAGGAAGAATTTGAAATGTCTATGATTGGGGAGATAAATTTTTTTTTAGGATTGCAGATTTCATAGACTGATAAAGGTATATTAATATGTCAATCAAAGTACTTGAAGGAACTACTAAAGAAATTTGGTATGGAAAACTCTAAACTGGTAAGTACTCCTATGACTACAACTAATAAACTATCACTGAAGGATGACTCAACCCCTGTTAATCCAACAAGATATAAATCTATAATTTGAGGTTTATTGTATTTGACACAAACAAGACTTGATATTATGAATGCAGTATGTATTGTTTCAAGATTTCAGAGTCATCCTAGGGAAAATCATGAATCAATAGTAAAAAAGATTTTTTGATATCTACGAGGCACAACACATCTTGGCTTATGGTATTCTAAAGATAAATTTTTTGATTTATGTGCATACACTGATGTAAATTGGGTAGGAGATGTAGATGATAGAAAGAGCACCACTGGCAAGGCATTTTTTCTTGGTAGCAGATTGATTTCATGGTTGAGCAAGAAACAGAGTTGTACATCATTATCAACAGGAGAATCAGAATATGTTGCAAGACTAACCAATTATACTCAGGAATTATGGATTAAGAAAATGTTGAAGGAAATAAAGGTAAAATGCAAAGAGCCTATAATCATTTATTGTGATAATTCAGAAGCAATTGATATATCAAAGAATCCGGTATTTCACTCTAAAACTAAACATGTTTCTATCAAATACAATTTTCTGAAAGAGAATGTTGAAGCAAAGGAAGTGAAATTGGTTTATGTGAATACTAAAGAGCAGATTGCAGATATCTTTACAAAGCCTTTACCTAAAGAAGCCTTTGAATATCTCAAAGAGTAGCTTGGGGTAATACCCTCACCGGTAGAGACTTAGACAGTCGAAGATTGGCATCAGACCGGCTGAAATTAATAGAGAAACCTTTTTCTGCCTTTGATGGAGGAGAGCTACTTCTTAGGGGGAGTAGTTGGTATTTGTAATTAGTTCTATGAACTGGTTGTATCTGGTTTTTCTATTTCTTTGGCATTTTATGTCAAAGGGGGAGAGATATCTATGGAAAAACTTTGTATTTAGGAATCATTATCCTAGGGGGAGAGATATTTTGTATTTTGATTTCTGGTAATTGATCTCTTCGGGAGATTGTTGGTTTTTGGTTTTTGGCATTCTGACTTTGGCACTTAGATGTTTTTCCATCTTGTGTTTCCATCAATTCCAAAGGGGGAGATTATTGGTATTATGGATGTGTTGCATTGGTTTTGTCATTGATGTCAACACTTATCAACACTTATCTTTCTGGAGATCTTTGGTTATGTTGAACCGACACATTATGTTCACCAACATGTTCAATGACTTATGCATAGTCACCGGTATTTAGTTCACTGGCAGGTTTTATTGTTCAATGACACTGAGGATGATCTATTATCATCTGGAGATTACTTGGTTATGTCAAAGACATGGTTTTGACACTTGTTTTGGTGATTTGGTTATTGGTCTAATCGAGTTGGCATATTTGTTATTACCGACAAATTGGTCTAGGTTATGGATCGGCATGCGTTATCTATTTGAGATCAGCACGACACATTATGGAGATGATTTATTGATTGGTTATTATTGTAAATGCATTGAGCCGACATGATACATCACATATTGATTCATTTGTAATTGATTTAATTATAATATTCTTAGTGATCCGACCTACACATTTGGTCTTAGGTTTTGGTATATATGTAAGATCTCATCTATGAGATTATGGGAAGAATGGAATGTAATATGGTATGGTAAGGTTGTGATATTTGGTATATGCGAATATAAGCAGAGCTACTCATGCAAACATCATTTGAAGATTCAAGGAAGGTATGAAGGAGATAATCAGAACTTAACCGGTACTGAATCCAGCATATGAAGATTCTATTTTGAGCGGTACATTATCTAGGATTTAACCATCCTATTGCAGTCATTACGACTCCTATTTGAGCAGTGAGCTCTAGGCAGTTGGCCTTTCTGCATGTGTAGACCCCATTTGTACACACATACTATCTATAGTAGTATCATTTGATTGTGGGTAAGGTTTCCCACCATGGTTTTTCCCCTTACAGGGTTTTCGCGTACAAATAGTTGTGTTATGTGTTGTGGATGTTGTTTCTCTTTCTGTTTCATGCATTAAGCTTCATGGGTATTGTTATTAACTGTTAAACTGTCAACAGACATTAAGTTTGGTTTACCAGTATTATGCATCAAGTTTTATTAAGTTATATTTGGGTTAAAATTAATAGACAACTGATTCGCCTTCCCTCTTAGTTGCCTTCAGGTCCTAACATCTGTTGCCTACAATATGACAAATTTTGAGCATCATCCACCCAACCAGGGCAACCAAGATACCGTCTCCAAGTGAAATACTGTAAGGTATCCAGCTGATGTCACTAGTATAGGGTGTTCCCTAAACCCCCATGTCTGATCCTTGGTGTATACCTATAGGCATAAGGCTTCTCATCCTCAAGATCTATTTGAACAACTGGTCGAGCAATGAATATATGCTCCCATGCCCACACCTGAAGCAATCTAATTCTGCAACCGATGGATCTCTGTCTTAGATAGAAAATACCATGCACCTGATGATACAATGTAGCAAGAAGACATGGACCCCACCCAAATACACATCTATGCATAATCATGTCATATATCACTTTACCCCAACCAACTTGGAATCCATGAGTCCTCTTATCTAGAATTAGAGGACCTACTACTGTGGTGTATAATATGATGGTCAAATCATCATAATCCATCACCTCCCAAGGGATCTCATAAAGACCCCTAATCTAAAGCTCCTCCTCAATACATTCATGAAGTTCACATATCCCGACTATACCTACTCTGTGATCATATATAACTCTGGCACCATGAATAGGAATGTGCAAGATATGTCATACATCCTCTAAACTGATGGAAGGCTCTCTAGTGGGTAAGTGAAATGAACAAGTCTCTGAATTCAAGTGCTCAACCAAAGTTGTGATCATAGCCCTGTTGGTCATAACCTCAGGCAAGTGAAATACATGGTACAATCCCATATGCCTAATCAAGGAAACATCCTCAACACTCAACATAGATCAGAGATTGAGACCATTAGGTCTCATCTGTTGGCATACCAATACAGGGAAATTCTCCTGCAAGTGAAAAAACAAGAAAAAGTCAGACAAAATATTCGCATGACAAAATTAATATCATACATGTTGGAAACACAACATATTCAACAAATGTGAATCATTAATTGCAAATGTGGATTAATAAAGTCAGATGTGAGTCATTAATAGCAATTGCGCATTAAGAACATCAAATGCAAATTTTTAAAATCAATTGTGCATCACTAAATTCAAATGTGCATCATTAAAGTGATTGCAGTGCAATTAAAACAAATGTGAACTAATACAAATGATTGCGAATAATTCGACATGCAATTGTGCATCAGATAAAAAAAATTGCTTTGACAAAATTTGGAAAAATGGACAAAAATAGGCAAAAATGAGAATTTTTTTGGAAATATGTACCATGCCTCTAGTGTCGGTGGTCTCTGGTATGATCAAACTCGATCTAACAAGTGAAATAATGCTCTATGACTAGCCATGATGCTCAAAAGATGCAAGAAAGCTCTAAAATCAAAGGAAACTCAATGAACTCAAAAGAATACAAATGAGAAAATGAAAATAAAAAATTCCTATTTATAGCTCAAAATTAGGGTTTTTACCACTCCAACGACTGTGGACCTTGTGAAATTCAAAGCACTTGTAGACTAGTCAAACACACTCGAAATTGCACAAAACTTGACACGATTTCTCACTAGCATTGTATCGATTAAATGGTCTCAATTCCATAATTTTTCAACCACTTTTTTCGAGGGGGCATATTTACACCCTAAAGCATCACCGGGATAAAAAAAATTTGTTTTCTTTGAAACAATGTCGTATCAACATTATTTCAAAGAGGGGCAAATTTAAACACCTAAAAATGTCTCATTAGTCACACACTAATTATTCGTCTTATTAATTAAGTAATTTTTTAATTCTTTAATTAATTTAATCCTATTTCTTCTCAATTGACTCAATCATCACCTTCTACACATTACTAATTTTTCAATTTCCACTTCTTAATCGATTCATCATTTAATCCTATTTTTAAAAATTAATTAATTACGATTAGTTTCCTTAATTAAATAATCTTTATTATTTAATTAATTCCATTTCTAATGATTAAATAATTTAATATGTGCTTTATATTTGAAACTTGATCTATGCTTGCCCCTTTGTCTCCTATCTTTTTCTCATTGCACACTCTCCTCTATGTCCAAATTTGTTCAATATCACATACACGGTATATAAAATTCATCATCTCTTTTTCATTACCTTATGTGCACTTTTATTCATAATACTATATCAACATTCACCAATGCATGCACATCCTACTCTAATCATGAATTCAATATAGATTATGTGTTCATGAATGACCTTTATGTCCATTAATCTATATGTTCAATATCTACACATTTGAATAAAAAGCCTAATTTATTATTTTGCACATAGAATTTCCTTTTGTTGACAGTTACAAAATTCTTTGTATCTAGCCCAGAACAATTCACATGGTTAGCTATTTTCATTAGATTAAACCTAGACCGTTGATAGTATGATATAGCACGCCAAAATGAATAGTTGAGATCAAATTATAATTGAGATGCAAAGGTAAGGTAAAAATTATTAAAACACTCTAAATTTACCAATACTTCAATACCCAAAACACACAAAAGGGTAAAATTCTCTTACAAGCCTTCAACTAGCTAGTAGTATTCCAAACGGTGTCTCTCCATAACTTTCAAGGAAAAAATGATAACAAAAATTTAAAAGTATTTTCAGATACCCATTTGGGTTTTATTTAACATATCTCAAAACCATGGTAGGTTGTTTTGTACGGAACCCCTAAAAAATTGACTGTCGTTCTGCCATTGGGCCTAAACTTTTTCTATTCATGAAAAAATCAGACAAATAATCACTCACAACTTTTTAAAAACACATAATTAAAATAATATCTTTAGTGGAGTTATATATAACCTATTTATAGACTTTTCCTGAAGTTTTTATAAAGATCCAGCAGTTAAAAAATGAATTTATTGTGTTTTTACCAAGACTGGGAACCCTAGGCAGGGTTCAAACCTGCACTAACCAAAATTTTAATATCATGCACAAAAATTAATAAAATTGAACCCAACAAAAATAAAATGAAATTTATCTCATTTATATTTCCAACCATATAAGGTCTAGACTTGTATCATACTGTACCAAGCCATACTAAACAAAATAGTAGACTATTTGTAGGAAAAAACACCACAAAAAACTAGTATGCAATGACTTCAAAACAAGTTTTCTTCCATTCCCAAACTTCTTCCACACATGAGTTTAGATTGGGAGGCCATATTTATGTCTTTTCAACAAATTAAAACTTTTACAACAAGCCAACTTCCCTTATTTACAACTTATGACTCTTCATATTCCCATTCTTGCATTTTTTCCAATTTTACAATTTGACAACATTTACAAGATTTGAAAACGTTCACAAAATACCCCCTAATGACCTATCATGAATCAAAATATACATAAATAGTCCTCAAATGACCTTTTACATGATCAAAACCTATAACTCAACCCAAAATAACAATATGGCCTCATGGAGGCATATAGTCTATTAGGTGCTCCTTTACCAAATTACCACGACATGGGCAGTTGATCCCACTTTAACCATTGGAAGAGAATATAGAATATTAGGGAGACATTATCATATTTCTGGGACATATCATGAGTCATATTGATGCTAGGTTGACAAACATGCACACAGAGAGGCAAAGACTATCGATGAGATATTCTTGCGGCGACATGAATCTGTTTAGGTATCATTGATCCTCTAGAGCCTAGCTTGAGCATAGGAAATAAAAACCATCGAAGTGACATACTGGTACTGATGAGAGTCTAAATGAGTCTCATTGATTTATTAATGAGAATAAAAAATTATGCACAATGAACATTAGATCAGATGGCTATTGTCCAATCAAAGCCATTATCGTTAAGATAAATTACATTGTTCTTGAGCCATGTGAACCATGAGATGAATAAGTTCAAGAATTAATGTGGGCATAAGACAAGAAGGTCCTACTACTTCCACTATGTCATCCAAATCATCAAACACATCATTGAACACATCACCATGTGTGGTTGAATAGCACAAACACAAAGACCATCAAAGAGACTAGCTCATATCAAAGATTTTTTTTTTCTATTCCATCCAATCCTTCGACATCAAACCAAGAGAAAAGGCAATAAATCCCATCGAAGAGGCAATTACATGTTGATGAGCATCTTAACAAGTCACAATGATGAAAGATGAAGAATAACTCACATGCACAAGACAATGTAGGATTGGTTGTAGAACAATAAAAAGACCCTTCAAGTAGTCAACATTAATGAGATCACCATCTAGAGTAAGTCACCAAAATTGAAGATGTGCAAGAGAATTTAGACTTAGGAAAATTTGTGCACAACTTGGATTTAGGATTTAAGCACAACCAGAACTTCATTTTTTAAACCCTATCTTCATAGTTCTGATTAAGGATATAGACAGAGTAGGTAAATACAAGATGTAGATCAACCGCAACACATGTTGACATCAATGCACACTTAGAGAGCCATGTGCCAACAATATCCCCTTCTTTAATGGACAAAGAAAGCTAGAAATATTCTTATTCCTGCTAATGTTTCTACAGGTGCAAATATTAGTCAATACCTTCAAATGGTGCATACTAGCCTATCTTTTTTCCTCACAACTTTTCCATTTTCACCAAGCTTGCTTCTTAATACCCACTTAGCTCTGATTACATTCTTGTGAGTAGGCTTACAAAAAGCTCCCATGTTTTGTTCTTTCAATATACATTATATCCTCCTTCATTACCTCTATCTAACATTCATCCTTGTTGGCTTGATTGTGGTTCTTTGGTTCAAGTTCTCATAACATACACAAATTAACTTTTTCATTTGAATTTGCAAAGTTTCTTCTTGTCTGAACTCTAGCATCCTTATCTCCAATGATGTCCTTCAAGATGATTTTTTCACATTCTTTTTTAAGGTGTCTTGGTCACATATTCATCCACCTTTTCAGATGTTGTTTTTTATTTAGGGGTTTCTTCTTCTTCTACACTTTTATTCATATTCACTATATTCTTATTTTTTCTTGATAAATTGTAACTCTTCGTCTACCTTAACGTTAGCACTTTCCACAATTTTTCTCAATCTCTTGTTGTAGCCTCTATATGCTCTGCTATGAGTGGAATATCTAAGAAATATTCCTTCATCACTTCTAGACTCAAAGCTACCTAACCCTTATCCATCCTTATTTATGTAACATTTGCTACCAATTACTTTAAAATATTTGATAGTAGCTATTTTTCCAAACCATAGTTCATAAGGAGTATGTTTGGAATTCACTTTAAGATACACTTTGTTCAGTGGGTACATAGCTGTATGAACAACCTTTCTCTAATAAAAATTAGGTATCTTGGATTCATTAAGCATCATCCTTGCTATCTTCTTCACAATTCCATTCTTCCTCTTAGCAACACCATTATGATGTGGTGTTCTATCAGCAGAAAATTGTCTCTTGATTCCATTTCGATCATGATAGTCCTAAAACTCACTTGTGGTGAATTCTCCACCTCTATTAGACCTAAGAAATTTGAGCTTATAACCACATTCCTTTTCTACCATCTTATTGAAAATTTTTAATCTTTCATGTGTTTTAGAAATGTCGCCCAAGCCATTCTTGAATAATCATCAATCAACAACATGAAATACTTCTCTCCATTTAGTGCTCTAATTCTTGTAGGACCACACAAGTTTGTATGCACTAACTCCAAGGGATTTGTTGTTGAATATTCCTTTATATTTAAGTTGATTCTAGCTTGCTTTCCAGGTTGACACTCCTTGAAAATAATGTTTGTTGGTCTAGTAATGCAAGGCATATCCCCTACATTCTTTGTTTTTCTGATTTTGACAAGATTGTGAAAATTGATATGTCCTAATTTCCCATGCCATATCTAGCTCTCATCAATTTGTCTCATGCTTCTCTCTGCTCTTAAGTTCTGTGAGATTATATACATTGCCTTTTGTTATTTCACACCCTTGAGAATTCAAAGTAACATTGTATCCATTGTCAGGCATTTGACTAACACTCAGATTACTATGCTTTAGACCTTCCACATAATATACATAATGCACGAGAAACTTATCACCCAAACATAAAGTGCCTTTACCTTTGATATAGACAAAAGAATTGTCTCAAAATGAGACTGAGCCACCATTCCAATCTTCAAACTTAGTGAACTTTCTCTTATCACTAGTCATGTGATTTGAGCATCCATAATCCAAAACCCACAGATCATTCCTTTTAGCATGTGAGCTTGTCAGTGCAATCAATGATTTCACAGTTTCTTTAATACCTTTCTTCTTCAAGACCTTGATTTCTTTCTCTTTGCTTACAAATGATTGAGTTTTTGTTGTCTTTGGCTTTGACTTTGTATTCTTCTTATGAACAATATTTGCATTCTTTTTTTGTGATATAGAATTTAATCTACAATGCTTTGCAACATGACCAAAGTTGTTGCACTTATAAAATATCAAGTTCACATCCTTGAAAGGAGAGGAAGGATATATACTTACAAAATTAGATATTCTTGTAGAAGGAAATATACACTCTATAGCTTTATGGCCAAAATAATTACAATTATAACAATAACCATAAAAATAAGAATTGAATCTAGTTGAAGTAGAGCTATATTCTAGAGTAGACCTTATTTTCTTCTTCATATCTCTGACCTTGGTATAGCCATCAACACCCTTGTTCTAAGAATGTTCACAATTTTTTAATTTGATGAAGATAAATACATTATCTAATCCAGTCTTCTTTTCCTCTAACTTAGAAGGAACAAAATCTTTCTTTTGTCTTGTCTTTTCACCATCCTTTGACCTTTGTCTCTCCCCATATCCTAAACCAAGTGTATCTTTGGAATTTTTATGCTTGTTAATCATTTCATCTAGCATATTCTTGTTGCTTTCAAACTTGTGAAACTCCTCATATCGAAGTTAATATTTTTCAGCTTCATTTGTCAAAGATACTATCTCTGCCTCAAGCTCGTGACATTCTTCAATCTTGGCATCAAGTTCTGATTTCATTTCTTCTTCCGTTCTCTTGGCGTCTTTAATTAGAATCTCTAGGTTGTCAATATGTTTTTCAAAGTCCTCAAGCCTTTTTACTAGTTGATCCTTGTTTGTTAATGATTTTTCTATCCTCTTTGAAAAATTTTCTTTGTCTTTAAAGAATTGATTCTTCTATTTTGTATTTTCCTTCTTTATTTTTTGTATTTATTCAAAAGGAAAAATTAATTCTCCTTCAAGATCCACTTCAACTTCTCCCTCTTCATCAAAATCTTAATTTTTATTACCATTTAGATTAGTAGTTGAGTCTTCTATAGCCAAAAACAAAACCTGCTCATTGTCTGAGTTTGTTGTACTATCACTGTTGTAATCAGCTCAAGCTCCTCTTCTTTTTGTTAAAATCCTTCATTTTGGAAATATAAGGTTTCTTGCCTTTCTTCCTATCATTATCATCATCTTTATTATCTCTTCCACCATAGGGACATTTTATAGCAAAGTTTCCTACCTTACCATAGTTAAAACACTTGAAAGGAAGTTTTCTTTTTATTTTCCTTTACCCCTTTTCAACTTCCTAAAAAAGTTAGCTTATTCTTGTCTAAACTCTTGTGGATTAGATTGATCTTCTTTTCCTTTACTATCCTATTTGAATGTTACTTGTTTTCTTATGGTTTCTTCATTGCAAGTTCTCATCTTATATGTTGTGAGTGTTCCATGGAAGTCATCTAATTTGAGAGTATCAATATATTTGACTTCTTCAATAGTAGAGATCTTGGAATCAAATCTTGTTGGTAAGGAGCTTAGGATATTTTTCACAACTTTGTTATCTTTCACTTTCTCACCAAAACCCTTCATAGCATCGACAATTTCATCAACTTTGAGAAGCTAATATGTAATATTTTCTTCTTTCATTTTGAGATTCTCAATATTTTCTCCATAGATTTGCACTTTTTCTTATTTCACTTTAGCATTTCCCTATGAGCTAATACATAACTTATCCCACATATCTTTAGCATTTTCACAATGCATAACTTTACCAATTTTTTTGTTTGACAATCCACAAAGAATAACATTCTTTGCCTTTGCATTGTTTTTATAATCTCTATTTTTTTCTTGACCTGTAGGAGGTTGTTGAGGAAAAGTGTATCCATTTAAAACAATCATTGAAACATCAAAGCATAATGATGCTAAATATGTTTGCATTATGATACTCCTAAACTAATAGTTTGTACCATCAAATAGGGGTGCTTTGTTTGATGAAGCTCCTTCTTGACTAGCCATTGTGTTTCTAAACAAAGTCCTACCCAAGTTGATTAATATTCCTTAGGGATCCTAGTTCTCTGATACAAATAGATGAAACACACACAACCATTAAGAGGGAGGAGGGGCGAATCAATGGTACCAATTTTAAACTTATATATTATGACTCTTTAACAAGATTAAACAATAAGAAAAATAACAATAAAAACCATAAGATTAGAAAGAACACAAGATCATAACACAAGGATATACATGGAAAACCCTAGAAGGGAAAATCCATAGTGAGAAATGCTTCTAGGATCTACTATCCTAATTCAACCTCACAAAATAAATATCACTTGTTACAAAGACATCAGTGGTCTCATATTTAATGGCACCAACCCTAAGGAGTACCAACCCCTACCAAGCACTAACTCAATACACACCTGGGAACCCACCCAGTCACAATTTTAATAGAGTAACAACTCCAATCACCTGAAAGCCCTAATAACATTGTCATGGAAGAATTATACAACTCACACTTTTGTTGATAATATTTGTATTATAGTTGCAACTTAGTCTCTACTTGTCCCTTTGTCTCCTACCTTTTTCTCATTGCACACTCTCCCTTATCTCCAAATTTCTTCAATATCACTTACACAGTATATATAATTCATTAGAAAATATTTTGCATTACCTTATGCACACTTTTATTCATAATACTATATCAAAATTTGCCAATGCATGCATATCTTACTTTGATCATGAATTCAATACAAATTTTGTGTTCATGAATGACCTTTATGTCCACTACTTTGTATGTTGAATATCTACACATTTGAAGATAGAGCCTAATTTAGTCTTTTGCACACAAGTTTCCTTCTATTGATGGTTACAACATTCTTTGCATCTTATTATTTGTAAGTGATGCAAAATAATTCATATGGTTACCCATTTTCATTAGATTAAACCTAGACTGCTTATAGTATGATACAATGTCAAAGAATGAACAGTTGAGATCAAAGTCTAATTACCACATCATGGTCGTCGGTCCTAGTTTGACTGTTGGAAGAGAAAATAGAATGTCAAAGAGACATTGTTACATTGTTGGGACATATTCTGAGTCATATCTATCCTATGTTGACAAACATACACATGGAGAAGCAAAGACTATCGATGAGACATCCTTGCATCGATGTGAATCTATTTGGGTCTCATCGATCCTTTGGAGACTAGCTTGAGCATCGGAAATGAACACCATTGAAGTGACACATTGACATTGATGAGAGTTTGATTGAGTCTCATCGATTCATTGATGAGAATAAGAAATTGTGCACAATGAACATTAGATCAAACGACTATCATCCACTTGGAGCCATTATCATTCAAAGAGGTATCATCATTCCTAAGCATACAAACCATTAGATGAATAAGTTGAAGAATCAATGTAGACACAAGACAAGAAGGTCCCACTACTTCCACTATGTCATCCACATCTCCAAACACATCACTGAACACATCATCGTGTGGGGTCCACTAACACAAACACAAAGACCATGAAAGAGACTAGCACATATTGAAGAAAACCTTTTTCTTTCCCGTTGATCCTTGGACATTAGACTAAGAGAAAAATGAAATAAATCCCATTGAAGAAACAATCAAATGTCAATGAGAGTCTTAACAAGTCACATTGGTGAAAGATGAAGAAAAACAACACAGGCACAAGGCTATGCAAGACTTTCCATCGAACGATAAAAATACCCTTCAAGTGATCAAAATTAATGAGATCACCATCTAGAGAAAGTAATCAAAATTGAAGATGTGAAAGATCATTTAGACTTTGGCAAATTTGTGCACAAATTGGATTTAGGATTTAAGCACAACCAAAACTTCATTTTGCAAACCCTAGTTCCACAATTCTAATTTAGGATATAGATAGAGTAGGTAAACACAACAAGAAGAGTGACCACAACATAGGTTGACATCAATGCCAACTCAAATATCCATATGCCAACACAAGATTGATCTCAAGAGAGAATACCATTAGAGAATAATTTGGGAGGGAGATGAATAGAATACTCCATTTAAAACCAATGAAGGATTGTATGAGTGATTGGTTATGCCTTTTGGACTCACTAGCACACCAAGAACATTCATACAGTTTATGAATGAAAATTTGAAGGAGTTCCTAGGTAATTTTATCATCATTTACCTAGATGATATACTATTTTTCATCAGGACAAGGGAAGAACATATCTGACACATCAAACAAATGTTCTGGTGGCTAAGGGAAGAGAAGTTATTGATCAACATCAAGAAGTGTAGTTCATGATGATAGAACTAGTTTATCTGGGATTTTTATCTCTATAGAGGTGTGAAGGATGTATTCAAAGAAGGTGAGAGCAATTATGGAATGGCCTATACAACAAGAAATTGGGGAGGTAAGATATTTTCATGGCTTGGTGAGTTTCTATTGAAACTTCATTATAAATTTTAGCACCATCTACAAAACAATGAAGGAGATAATGAGGGGAGACATTAAAGAGTTCAAGTGGAGATGTAGAGCACAAAGGAGATTTGAGTTTTTGAAGCACAAGGTGATGAAGCATATAGTACTAGCCTTACCAGATTTCAACAAAGTATTTTGAGTAGACTGTGATACTAGTAGCAGTGCTATAGGAGCGATCCTAAGCTAGGATAGAGGGCCAATTGTTTTTTTCAATGAGAATTTGAATGATTCCTAGATAATTTATTTTGTGTATGATCCAGAGTTCTATGTAATAACTCAATGGGGTAGGACCAGGTCATGGTACAATTGTACTCAATGGGATTGGGGTGTGGCACATTGGTCCTCTCAATTAGGACCTTAACTTGGCCCTCTTAATGGTCACAATGAATTAGTGAGAATGTGATCTTGTGTTGGCCTATGTTGGAAAGATAAGATTTTTTTTGATGGGCAAGTATAAAATGAGGTCTATTCCTCTCATTTCATATAACAGGAGAGTCATAAGTTATCCAATCAATCTATATTCAAGCAATCTATCATTCAAGCATTTAAGAATTCATCATCAAGCATTTTAAGAGATGCTCAAGGCTGCATATTCTTCATTTATCCATTGTGGAGAAACATTACATCATTCATATGCAAGCATGTGTGTGATTAGGGGTTTTTCATGTTCATGCCATTTCATACAACATATGTGGTTACATTCAAGAAGAAAAAGAATCATTATCAGTCATTATAGATCTGAGGTATATCTTTCCATTATTTATTTCAGTATTTGCAACATTTAATTCAAGCTTAATTCCTAAATTGGGATATGGAGCCGTGATCTTCAAAATAAGCATTATTTATAGTGATGAGTAAATCTCCCTTTGGAGTGTGAAAAGTTTAGAGGACTAGGGTGACGAGCACCTTAGTCTTGACATTTTGGGAGCTCTTTTAGGGAACATGTCTATATCTACTTACATTGCTAAGATCCAAGTTTGTGACTCAATCCTGCAACTGTAGTTCACTGTTTATGCATTTCTACTTCAATTTCCAGCACTTTTACCGCAATTTCAGCAATTCAATTTACAAAAAAGGTTAAGTCATCAAAAAAACCCAATCCAATTATAATTCTCAGTCCTAATCCATGTTGGTTCATGACTAGATCTATTGGATTGGAACCCTCTTTTGAATGTAAAGGTCGCTAAAAAATAAAAATTAGAGGTTTTCATCCTTCTTGTGGTGGAAACCCTAATTTTTCACCATTACACTAACTTATTCTTTTGAGAAGTCATTAGGCTAAAGAAGGTACCAAAGAGTATTATTTCAAACTAGGATACCAAATTCACTAGATACTTTTGGAGGAAACTATGAAAGATGATACAAACAAACTTGAAGTTCAACTCTACATTTCACCCACAAACTAATAGATAGGCAAAGGAAGTGAATAGAAGCTTGGGGAACTTACTTAGATGTTTGATGGGAGACAAAACCATGAATTGTGACATGATCTTACCATAGGTAGAATTTATGTACAACAACTTAGTGAACTAAAGCACCAAGAAGATACCATTTGAAATCATTACTAGAATGCACCCTAAAGGAGTAACCAAACATAGATACATTAACATAGATGATAAGAGGAGCATGGAGGCATCAGAGTTTACAAAACATATTAAAATGGTTCACAAGGAAGTCAAACAACAACTAGAAGTTAAGAATAAGAGGAGACAAAAGGAGTTTGTGCTAGAAGATGAAGTCATGGTGCATGTTTGGAAGGAGAGTTTTTCAATAAGAACATATAAAAATTGAAGATGAAGAAGTTTGGAGTTTGTAAGATCATTTAGAAGTTAGATTATAGGAATGCTTATGAAGTAGAGTTATTGAAAGGCATTTACATTTCACTAATCTTCAACATCATAGATCTTTACCAGTTTCATGGAACATGGACCAAGGAGGATGACACCATTTTAGGACCAACTTCTGCAAGCACCACTAGAGTAGATATAACAAATCCTAGACAACTAGACAACTAGACTAGACACAATACTCATCTAAATGGAAGGACAAGCTGGTAGAAGATGCAACATGAATCTCAGAAGATGAACTTAAGAGATTTGGATCACATTTGGAACCAACAACATGTGGGGAACACTTTTCAAATAACCTTAAGGGTTTCATGTAGGGGCATCCTGAAGAACATGAGGTTGGACCTAAAGGTGGAGGCATGAAAAACATCCAAATGGTTCTACACCTATCCTCATCTAGTTTTGGACCTTCTTCAAACATCTAGAGATAACACACATGTGACACCAACAATTAGACCTATGAATCAAGGGAGTAGTTAGGGGAAGGTAGATCCAAAAGACTTCTATATTAGTATTTTCTTTTTAATAAGCCCATGGTGACCTATGTTCTAATATGTGGGGTCAATGGGAAAAATGTAAATAGTATGTGAAGGTTTACGAGCATGTAATTTTTTTGTTATAATCAATAGAACTCATATATCTACTTTTTTTTCATTTTTTGTCATTCTTTTGTGTATGGTTTGGCTGCAAGGTTGGATAGTCCATTCTAGACCCCCCAACCTTGACTACATCACTCTCTCTCTTTCAGTATCCTTTTCTATCTCTCTATATTATCATCTATCTATATCTCTCCCTCTCTCCCTCTCCCTATCTATATATTGAGATATCTCTCCATCACTTCCTCATCTCCCCCTATCTCCCTCTCTACCTATCTCTCTCCCTCTCTCTCTCTGCGCCTCCTGTAGTGGTGGGTAAATGGGACCTGCTAGTCTATTTCTACAAACTAGGAATCAAACTCATTTACCTCATCAATACATTTGGAGAGATAATCAATAGGCCCTACCTCATATATTTTGAAAGGGGTTGGGTGCTATTGACTGGTTATTCTCCTTTTAGCTTAATTTGAATTGAATTGATTATGATGGAGACTATAGTAAATGATGCAAAATTAATAATGATTAGCATGAACAAAGAATTTAAAATCAGATATATAGACATCAAGTATATATATAGAAATGGGAATCAAAGAGGAACCTATGATTGAAATTTGGACTTAAAAATGCAAGTTAGTGATGCTAGGCAATATTGACCCAAAAATTTTGAATGCATATATCATAAATAGTTTTTGAATTAGGATGTTTTTGATTAAGTAAAAATAGGTTTTAAGGGACCCGAAACCTGATTACATTTGAAAGATATTCAAGAAGGAAACAAAACAAGATAGCTACAAAAGACCAGCAAAAAAACCAACAGCAGAGAAAGGGACAGCAAGAGGCTAGCGAGAAATTGGCCCAAAGCCCAGCATTACAAGTTAATTAAAAACTCTTCATAGTTTCCTCAACATTATGTACCAAGAGCATCATCACCTTGGCTGCTTCCCTCAGGTCATTGTTTTCCTATCCAAGCTGACTCTCTTTCATTTTGGTGTCCTTCCCAATAGTGGTCTGCCTAGTTCTGCACCTAGGGTTTTGGTGGGTGGGGCTGGAAGTTGGAGCATCTTCTATAATTACCAGGTTCTTATCCTGATTTTTTCTTTCCAAATGATCCACCAACATGTTCATATTCTGGGAATAAACTTTATGGACCTGGAGGCTATGGTTCATAAGGCTTTTCAAAGCCTTCTCATTACGGGCGATCTGAGTGTTGACGTTGTCTTTGTCCTCCTCCACCTGCTCTTTCAAAGTTCTAATAACATCCTCCAAATGTTTTAGGTCTCCTTTGATCAGATCTTTCTCCAACTAGTCCTCCATCTCCATTTCCTCCTCAGCTTCACTGTTTTCTATATCCTCATTCTATTTCCTAGAGTCAGACATCTTAATCAGCTTATTGATCTTATCTTCCAGCTCTCTTTGCTTACCCTGCATACTGGTGATGTTTTTAACAACCCATTTTTGGAAATTGAAGAATTCCAGAGTGCAGTTATGGGCAGTGTCCAAGATGGTGTTCACAGAGTCCTTGCCCTGTTCAGTCTCCTTAGAGTTAGGGTTGTCATACTCCTTAGGATTCAGAGCAGAATTCTCACTTTCTGAACCCTTAGGGTTAGAGTGAGGGTTTTCAAAATTACTCCCTTCCTCCCCTTCACCATAGTTCTCATCCTTATTTTGCTCCATTTTACTATCAGTGTCTTTATCCTTTTCCTCTTCTTCATCACAATGCACCTCCTTTTCCTCATGCTCTATTTCAACTTTCCTTTTTTTGTGGGTAGGGGTGTTGGGCTGATCCCCATTCACGTCAGAGTCTTTGCAACTCTCAGATATATGAGCATTAATGATCAAATGATCATCCTTGGTTTCCCTAGCCTTATCCTTAAGATGTTCATATATTAGTAGAATGAGCCCCTGGTGGGCTAAAGGGTAAGAGTTAGGCTTTTTAGCATGGTCTGCAAGGCTCTTGTTTAGAGAGGACGTTAAATAGAAGGGCAGAGATATTTTAGCCCCATGACAAAAATGGTACAGAATAGTGAAATGATAGTTATAATTTTTTGTAAATCTGCCATCCATAGTCAAATACTCCATTAAAGCCCTAAGAACTTTTTGCCAAAAAGGCTTTACCTGCTGGGGAGTGTAGTAGGAGATGTTGTCCTTCTTCACAAGCTTGCCCTTCTCATCCTCTAACTTTGGGAAGTTTTTGAAAGCTTCAGCTACATACCTCCGATCCCTGTAGAATTTAGTCCCCTTTGTCTGGAGACCCGTGACCTCTACAATCATGTTTTCATCGATTTGCCAAATCTCCCCAAACAAGGTGACTCTGTTGTTACTCCAGCTTTTAGCAAAACTATAAGACACAGAATTTTTGCTTCCGTGAAGATTTTCCATATAGTCAGTGAAGTCATGTCTATGGAGCCTTCTCTGGACCTTTCATTCACTCTTCCAATTTTCACATCCTGGAGGCTTGTTCCTATTTAGGTTACCACCCATTATGAGCTCCAAGTAAAGATACCCACTGTTGCAGTTCACAATCTGCAGAAAGGACTCTTTCGTAGTTTTGAAATTGTTGCTTATGGCCACACAAACCCAGCTATTATTACTATAATATTTCGCACACATATCATCTTGGAAATGATGCCAAAAAACACTCATAATTTGATAGTTAATCCACCCCCAAAATCTATCTTTGGAAATCGTTCCCTAGAAATTAATCATGAGATTAACTTGACCCATTGATGCGATCAAAGTATAATTGCTCTTTAACCTCCCTTTTGATGTGAGTTTCTCCAATGTATTTGACATCCTTCTCCAAATTGACCCCTTCATTGGCTAGGATATCCGCAACCTTATTGCCCTCTCTAAAGGTATGAGTTATACTAATGCTAACATAGTTATTTAGAAGATATTTAGCATTTTTAATTAAATTGGTAATATTCCAAGAAATAGAACTTGTACCTTTGAGGGCTTATATGACATTTGAAGAGTCCCCTTCGAGCCATTTTTTTTTGAATTTGAATTCCTGAGCTAGCTGGAGGCTCTTTAGCATTGTTAGAGCTTCAGCCACATGGTTATTTTGGACCCCAAAGGCAAAAGAAAAAGTAGCAATGCAAATTCGTTGAGCATTTCTAATAACTCCTCCTCCACCAGCCTTTCCAAGGTTCCCTTTAGTAGCCCCATCAAAATTAACCTTTATCCAGTCATATTCAGGAAAACACTAGACAATGTTATCTCTCCTATTCTTATTTTCCAATCTGTAGACCTTATGCATTAGGTTCCATTCAGTGAGGATGTCTCTTTCCATATCATTCATATTAGTAATAGACCATTGTTGATTATTCTTGTGAGGAATGTTGATGTTCTCCTTTATAGCCTTGCACATTTTTTCAAAGACCACCTGAGTGTTACACTTAGCTTCCCTAAATATCCTATTATTTCTTTCTTTCCAAATGCCCCAACAAATCATGGGGAGGGTCAAAGACCAAAGGTTCTTGATGATTTGGTATTTGGTTGGAAATTCCATTGCCAGATAATATCCTTGATGCTCTTGTTCATAACACAATTAACTTTCCATTTTTCCCACATTTTGCACCAAATATCCCAGGTAAAGGAGCAGTGAAAAAAGAGATGATCAACTAATTCCCCCTCCTTCTTGCATAGCTCACATCTATTAGGTAATTTGAAACCTCTTCGGATTAAATTGTCAAGAGTAAGGGTACTATTATGAGAAGCAAGCCAAAAGAAAATGTTGACTTTAGGGATCAAAATTTTGTTCCAAACTTTACTCCAAATGGGATTGCTGGTTTGAGAAAAGGTGTTTTTATAGGCTGAGCCAACTGTAAATTCACCTTTAGGATCACTTTTCTAGAGGAATACATCATCATAGCCTTTGTTAGGGGAAAAGGATAGCAACTCTTTCTAGAGGGAGGAAAATCCAGAATGAATGTCATCAAGCCTAACCCACTTGTCCTCCTTCCAGTAGTCACAAACCATAAGCCCAAACCTCCTTTTACACTCCTCAATAATTTGACTATTGTTTTCATCATAAAGAGCTTCATTCTTCATCCAGGGGTCTTCCCAAAACCTTATTCTGTCACCTTTTCTAAGGACCCATCCAGCCCCAACTTTTGCCACTTTTATGGATTTGGTAATGCTATTCCAGATGAAGGATCCAATAGGGATATCTTCAGAGTTAAGGACCCCTTGAATAGTATGATTCTCAATGTATTTGTCAAACCAAATTTGATTCCAATCTTTCTTAGTATCATAGGCTCTCCATAATTTTTTAGCAAGAAGAGCTTTGTTAAAGGTTTTTAGATCTTTAATCCCCAACCCCCCTTTGTTCTTTGGTCTACACACTTTGTCCCAAGCAAATAAGGGTATTCTCTTTTTTTCTTCCACTCCTAACCATAAAAATCTCTTCTGGATTCTTTCCATTGTTTCAACAAATTTAGCCGGGATACCAAACAGGTTGAGGGCATAAACAGGGAGATTTTGAAGAGTAGCTTGAAGGAGCTGCAGTTTCCCAGCCTGAGATAACATTGAGCCTTTCCATCCAACAAGTATTTTATTAATTTTATCAATAAGCATATTTCAAAAGGAATTTAGGGGAGCTAACCCCAAGGGAAGACCCGGATAGGTGGAGGGGAGCATTTCCACTTTGCACCCAATAATTTTAGCAATTTTCTATTGTCTTATGACTGGAGTATTCAGGAAGTACATAGTCGATTTGTCCCAATTGACTTGCTGACCAGTAGCCAAAGCGTAGGAGTTAAGAGTAGTTTTGAAGGCATCAACCTCCTTGATAGAGAATATCCCATGAGGATAGTGTCATCAACAAACTTTTGATGAGTGTTGATGAGTGCAAAAAACATTGGCAGAGGAAGGTTGAAGACCTTTGATAGTTTTGCTTTATTTCAAATTGTGAATCAATCTGCTCATACTTTCAGCCAATATGGTAAAAAGGATAGGAGATATGGGATCTCCTTGTCTGAGCCCTCTTGAAGTTTTAAAAAAATTGGTAGGAGATCCATTAATCAGAATAGAAAACATAGGAGTGGTGATCAACTCTCTGATTATTTTGGTTACCTTTTCATCAAAACCAAAAGCCCCCATGATTTTGAAGAGAACATCCCACTCCACTCTATCATAAGCCTTTGCCAAATCCAACTTTATCAAGAAACCTTCTTTTTTAGCAGCACTGAGGGAATGAATGTTCTCATGAACAAGAATAATTGAGTCGAGAATCTGCCTACCAAGAACAAAACCTTTCTGCTCCTCGGAGATGATGAAGGGAAGCACCACCAAAATTCTAGTGGTCATAACTTTGGATATGATTTTGTAGAAAGAGTTGCATAGGCTAATTGGCCTAAAATTTCCCAGAGTCCACCCTAACAACTTTGGGGATTAGGGATATAAAAGTGGAGTTGAGTTTCTTAAGGAATCTTCTAGATCCAAAGAATTCTTTGACTGCATTAACTATGTCTTCCCCCACAATATGGCAGAATTCTTGGAAGAAAAACATAGGGAAACCGTCAGGACCCGGAGCTTTATCCCCTTGAAATGAAAAGACAACTTTTTTTATTTCTCCAGCATACAGGATAGTAGTAAGGGCCTTATTCTGAATAGGGTTAATGACCTTAGGAATAATATTGACCAAATTGAGTTGGTGGGTCTGATCAATGTCCTTGTTACTAGTAAGGATCTAATTGAAGAATCTGACAACTTCATCCCTGATTTCATCCTTATTATCAACAATCAGTTTGTGATTCTATTCCCTGCCTTGTGTTTTAGAGAAGTCATATGGAAAAATTTAGTGTTTCTATCCACTGCCTTCAACCATATAGCCCTAGATCTCTGCCTCTAATAGATTTCTTCCCTAGAAATAATGTTGTGGATTTTGACTAGAACATCATCTTCCATGGCTTTGGAATACTTTTTGTAGCCTTCTCTTCTATATTGAATTTTGTATCTAGTCCAGTTCCTCCTTTATTTTTTTCTTTGAATCAAAGATATCACCAAACACCTTCTTGTTCCAAGTCTTAATGTTGGTTTTGATGTTTTTCAGTTTTTTGGTAACTTTATACATGGCAGTTCCATTAATATCAAAATTCCACTAGTTAGCAATAGATTTTTCAAGATTAGGGTGGGAGATCCACATCTTTTCAAACTGAAAAGGGAATCTCTGATTATTCTTAAATTTCTCAGCAACAAAAGAGATGGGGTAATGGTTTGACCCAATTCTATTAATAATAGAAAGGGAGCATCTATGAGAAAGAATCCAATCATTAGTAAGAAGGGATCTACCAAGTCTTACCTGGATGAGATCTTCACCATCCCTTCGGTTAGACCAAGTGTAGGAAGCCCCGTTGAGATCCATATCAATGAGAGCATTATCATTAATAAAGTCCATCAAGTCAAATCTGCTATCTGGTTGAGCTTGACTACCTCCAAATTTTTCAATGTCTTGCAGAGGAGTATTGAAATCTCCCATCACAACCTAACTGTTCAGAGGGAAGGAATTTCTTTTATGCTGGATTTTATTCCAGAATTTACTTCTAGCAGATTTGGAGTTAGGGGCATAGATATTAGTGATAACAAATTCCTTACCATCAATGATGCTTTTAGCTTTTAGGGATAAAATAATGCCATCAACATCAATCATATCTCTAGAGGTTGTGCTTTTATTCCAGAATATAGCAACCCCTCCAGAGGCTCCATTCGAGGTACTGCCACAAGCCCCTCCATTTTTGAAAAAAATTAATTTCTCCACTTTCTCTTTACTCATTTTGGTTTCCTGAACTAGGATAATATCTGGATTTTGATCTCGAATGAGGTTCCTTAATATATCCTATTTATTGAGACCATTAAGGCCTCTGATGTTCCAAGATATTATCTTCATTTGGAAGCCTGAGGGCAGGATTCCTTGATAGTTCACTGCCTTCCATCAGCTATGTTTTGCTTACTCTCCTGGTCCCTATGCCATTTCATAGTTTTGCATCTCGGTGGGGATCTTGAAGCCCCAAAATCAGCCTTGGATCTGGTTCTGGTTTTTACTCCATTAAGGCCTCCTACCTTCTTGGTTTTAATTTTCTTTCCATTTCCTATTGTGTTTTCTTCTTGTTCTTCTCTAGACTCATCTTGCATGTTGCTCCATAGGTCTTCTCTTTTCTGGGATGAGGTAGTCATATCGACTCTTATGTTTTGGAATAGGGCATTTAAGTTTGCCTGCGGTGACCCAAACTTATTACTCCTTCCCAGTTTTATTTCATGTTTCTTGAAACTCCTCCTCTAAACAGTGTTCATCTTTTTTTGATATAGGTTCCTGAAAAGCCTCAGGATGAATATCAGTGATATTCTCAATCTCACAATCTTCAAGTGTCTCTTCACTGATTTCATTCTCCTTCACCTATGTCTGTAGAGCCTCAAAGGTATTGCCTGTTTTAATCTCAAACTCCCTAATTTCATTATTTTTATTCCCCTTCAAAGGGGGGTTCTTAGGAGGGTCAGTGCTATCTGCTTCCAGGTGTTCAAATATATTAACCGAGTTTCCACTTTTTTCTTCTAACTTGTTATAGTCTTTGTTATTATTTTTTTCTTTCCATACCCGTTTATGAATATTTATCATCACAGGTTTTTTAGGGTTGTTGGGGCAAGCCTTAGCCCAATGACCTGCTTTTTTACAAGAGAAGCAAGCAAAGGGGAGAGATTCAAATTCTATGGATTATTCCCATAACCCAAATTTTGAATTTATGTCAATAGTGCTTGGGAGGTCCATATTCTATGATATGTTGACGCAGATGCACACATACACCAATCTCTTGTGAGCTGCTGTCATTGGGTCTATCGCAACAAGCTCCCCAAATTAGTTAGTGATTCCTGAGAAAACATCCTCCACCCAGTATTCCAACAGCAGCCCAAGCAACCTACCCACACCAGAGCAGATTCAAAGTAAGAATCATTGAGTTCCATGTTAGGAGACCATTTTCTAATAGAAAGAGAGGATTTTCCAAACATCTAGGGGCCACCACTTAAAGCAACTTCCATATCTTCCCCACATGAGAAAGAAAAAACAAAAAAACCTCTAGGCAAGGCAGAGACATCAACCTTTCCTTTCATTCTCCATTTTCTCTTAACAAAGGACCTAACATCCTCAATATTAGGTCGAGGTCCAACAAATTTCCCCAGCAAAGAAAAAGACATTAAAGAGATGCTATGATCAATAACTATATCAGGAATCTCAATCGTAAGTTTACCTATTCTATTGTCTAATATATCCTTCACAAAGGGGAAAGATGATTTACCAGTCGGTTTACCAGATGGTTGTCTTGCAAAGAGACTATTCTAGGGTTTAGGTATTCGCCCCTCCTTGATATTTTCTGAGTCAAACTTCACTGCCTCGTGGCTCGAATCTTGAGAATCTTCTAAGTTTTCAGGATCGGGAGGAGGGCCCCGTATTCATGGGTCCCCATCCTGCCTTCCATCCTCATCATCAAATGCTTGTCCTTGAGTTGCAGTGGATTCAGAACCAGAGGATCGAGCATCGTTGTTCCCTCCATTTCTCAATTTCAAATTTCCCATTGCAAACATTGTTCCCTCTGCTGTTCCCTCCATTCAGTTGTTACCTCTCTTTGAATTAGGATGTTACTCTAAGTATTTCTTTGAATGTTTTTGTTAGAAAGTGTCGGTCATTGATGCTAGGTGACCTTGACCCAACCCTTTTGCTTCTTCAAAATTTTGTTCTATGTGCCTCAGTTTGTTGTTTTCATATCTACATTCATTGCCTCCAAACTCTGTCACCCACACATGCAAGAAGGGGAAAATGGTGTTGGGTTGATAGGGGTTTGCCTAGGTCGAACCTGTGGTTTGGAATTAACCCTTAATGAAATAAATGAAAAGAAAAATTTGAAGTAAAAAGTTAGATATGCAATATTTTACCTCAAGTTTGCTGATGTTGATAATGGTGATGATGAAATTCTCTTTGAATACAACTTACAAGTGTTGATACAATAATATTTAATGATGACATAAAAGGATGAATTATGAAAATGTGTTTGCATGAAGATTGGTGCAACTTGTTGGTCCATAATGCTTAATTCTGAAGGAATTCATCAATGATACTTGCTCTTGAATGATGTAGCATATGGTGGGATGAAATATTGTGTGTATCATATAAATGAATTTAAATTATTCTCTTATACAGGGTTCCTAAGGTATTTCATAAATTAGGATGACCTCCAATGGTCATTTTAAAATATCAGGATTGGGAATCAACTGGTAGGAACTGATGCATTGCCATATTTAAAAATGGGCCCTTTCTAAAGGGCCAAGGGTTCTTAGTGCTCTATACCACTAGGGAAAGGATGCCTAACACCCTTGATTACATAGAAAGGGGTGAAACAAAGGCAGATCACATGCACTCGGGATCAAGGAAGAGACCCAAATCACCATATGATCATATGTTGACAATTTTTTGGTGCAAAGGCTAGAAATAGGATTGGGAAAGAGCTAGGAGGAAAAAAAAACTAAGGCAAGGGAACAAAAGGGAGTGTAAAATTGTAAGGGGTTACAATTGTTGGGATAATGTGCAAATATGTGTTTGGATTGTTTGAGTGATGTGTTGTCATTGTTGTCAACATATTCCTCTATGTGTTCCAATGTTACAGTTAGATTAAGTAAGTTGGTTTGGCCAGTGTGTTGTAGTTGAGTTGTTCCAGATTAAAGGGTTTTGAGATAAGTATCTCTAGTTGATTCAAATAAAGTTTTGTTGGTCCAAATAGATATTTGATTGAGTTATGTGATCCGGTATTGTGGTTGGTATTTTAGTTGTTCAGGGTTGATTAGTGTTTTGGATTTTGCTTTGCATTGCAATATCTTGGTTTGAGGATTTGGCAAAGTGTTTGGGATGATCTGGTGTGTCCTCAATTCATATGGTTCATGATTTGGAGGTCCACAACTGAATCTTTAAGTTTGACAATCAGTTCAGTTAGAGTTGTTGAATTTTGATATAATGGTGATGGAGATTCTAGTAAGTGGTGATGTTGCAGTTATTTTTTTGGTAATTCACATTGCTTGTGGATGTTTCTAGATCTTGTCCTATTTGTGTTGATGGTTTGCATTTATTGTTGTGTGTGTTATTGATGATTTTCCTTGATCTAGTGGTGTTCTTCAAGTTCTTGGCTGACATGATGATTGAATCATGCTATGGATATTCGAGGCATAATTCTTGAGAGGTGTTTCTTGTTTGAGGTGCTGATTTGGGTCCATACTATGTCTTAGCTAACATTGTTTTGGTCTGCATATGTTATTGTAGCGTGTATGGTTATATCTTTGTAATTTGTGATGTGTGTTGAGCTGACCCTAAAATATAGGTTGATGATATATATAAATAAATACAATACTCATGTGAGAGAGGTATCTGTGTGTGTGAATAATGCTTTAATGTTTTGGAAGCAGTGAAGTAGTGCGAAGAAGTGTGAAGAAGTGAAAAGGAGCAGTATAAGTATTTTGTACTTAACCAGAACTGTAACCAAGCATGAGGAGATTCTATTATATCAGTTCATGATCTTATAGATCTAATTCAAATCTTTTTGCAAGACAGTGAGTCTTCCCCAGGGTTGTAGCCCTTGCTATTGTTGTTTTTAAGAAGTAAACTCTAGGTAGTGTGCTTGAATGCATGTCCATTCCCCATTATAATATTTCATATAATTCTAATAGGGTATCATCATATTGTGGGTAGGGTCCCACCGTGGTTTTTACCTTAACTGGGTTTTCCATGTCAAAAATATTGGTGTTATGTTTGTTATTAATGTGATGTTGATTTATGCTTTCACTATTATTTATCAGATCTGAAATTATGTTTGAGTTAAGTAAAGATTTTGAGAAAACTGATTCACCCTCCTACCCTCTTAGTTTTCTTCCTTGTTTCTAACAACAATTTAAAAGACTATATTTAGCTCCATCTATAGTGGGAGTATTAAGTTACACTCATACTTAAGGAAAAGGAGAAACAAGAGAAATAAAGAGACATGAGCAATCAAGAGAAAGATTATAAAGTGATAAGATGCCCCTAAATTTGATAGAAAAATCCCTCAAGGTTGGGATTATAACTCATGCAATTACATAGAAGGACACATAAAATAAAGAAAAGATAAAAAAATACAAAAGACACACAAAAAGGGTTAGTAATAAAGGCTCCAAGTCAACTAGTTGAAGAGACCTATATAATCAAAATTTCTCAATTATTATTATGATTCTCCATATGCTATTGTAAGAGAACAAGTGGTCTAGTGGAAATATCAAGAGAATACACCAATTGATGAGACAAGAAACCATGATCCAAGAAATAGAAATGTGTATCATGCAATGAGTTCATGGGAGGGAGAGAGAGAGAGAGAGAGAGAGAGAGAGAGAGAGAGGAAATATGGATTCCATTGGCTAGGTTGTGTTATGCCTGGTGATCCATGGAGGAAGGGAACATGGATTCCATGGGCTATAACGTTATGATATTCTAGGTGATCCATGAAAGCATGAATTCCACTAGACAACAAGTTATGTTATGTGTGTGATCCATCCACGAAAAAGGGAAAGAGATTCAAAAGGTCTAGAAAGGTGTGTTATGCTAGTTGAATCATCCTAAAAAAGAAAGATTACCAAACAAAACTTGTTATTTGTAGGGAAATCTACTACATCATAGGTGTTGTAGTGACACCGAGACAAAGGTCTACAGATTGAAAAAGTATAACAAAAAAAAATCCTTTGTTTGTAAATAAATCCTACTAAATAAATGGGTTCTTCAGTGACACTAGGACAAGGGTCCACAAATTGAACAAGGATAACCCAAAAAACAAGTTTTTAAGGAAATCCACAAATTGAACAAGGATAACCAAAAAAACACGTTTGTAAGGAAATCCATAAATTGAACAAGAATAACCAAAAAAAGCCTATTTTTTGTAAGGAATTCCACAAAATGCAATTGAAAATTAAGAAAGGAGGCTACATATATCCTTCCCTTAAGATGCTAACATGGACCTATAGTGTCATAAATTGTACACCCTTGCTAGGGTGGTACAATTTCACACTTAGGTTAGCACCCGCCTTAGTGTGTCTTGTATCTTGCATTTATAATTCTCCTTTAAGAATTTAAGTAATTAATTTAATTAAATCTAAAGTCATGTTTCATCACTTTACATGTTATAACATTGGTCCCTTTACCCTAAGTGTGGCTCTTCCTATTTTATTCCTCCAATAAATCATTTAATCATAAACCCTAATTATATCTTATTTCAACCTTTAAGGCCCGATTTCGCATATCAAAACATCTCAAAATCAGCTGTAACTTTGGGATGCACTCTAATATCATCATATCTAATGGCCCCAAAAATTTGGTGAAAAGTTGGTTGGACTGTGGTGGGAATACACATGGTCCTCGACTTTTTTCCTGAAATTTTGGGAGCATAATCCTATGATATAATAATGCTTAACCCCAAAATATTGGTGGGAAATTCAAATCCTAGGTCGGCCTAAAGATGAAATTAAGCTCTAGGGTTCCATACTAAAGATCTCTCTTTCTTCATTTGAAGGGGTCTTCTTCTAAGAATCTAAGAGCATGTTTTTAGAGCATAAAGAGCCTTTTTTGTAGTGAAAGAGTAGATCTTTGAAGTCTTCAACAACATTCAATATTCATCAATCATCATTTCATCAATTAGGAGCTTTTGAAGATGTAGGAGAACAATAGGAGATCACCGACTAAAGATTGGCTTGTACATCTCCCTTGGGGTTGGGTATGGTTTCATGTTGTTTTCATGTCATTTCATAAGATTCACTTTGATTCATACTTAGGCTTTAGATCACTTTGAATCATGGATTTAGAGCATTTACTTTGTCAATTATAAGAAATTAGGTTTTACTCTTTAGGGTTGCTCTAGATTGTTTGCTTTCATTTTAGGATCTTGCACACGCACAAGGTTGTTGCACACACATTTTTAGTACATTATCGACTATTTGTGGAGGTGGAAATCACCAACAAAGGGGTTTGACTAAGGAAAAACCCTATATAGCCACCCAAAACCCTATTTTGCAGTTTCACATACAAGGTTGGATCTGAGCATCGCTGGAAGTTTTAGGACTGGAGGAGAACACATAGATAGGTTTTGAGTGCATATTTCATTAGAAACCCCAAGGATAGGGGAGTGGCACCCTATTCCTTCCTAGGATGGGGCCGTGGTGCCTTGATCCTGCCCTCTGTTAGTAGGATTTGGCAGGATGGTGTCTTGCAGGCTTTAGAACCTATCCTGTCAGTTGCAGCTCTAGAATTGTAGAATCAGGATAGTGGCATGGCACCCTGGTCCTAGAAGTTTCTGATTAGATCTCAAACACAGGTGCACCTCTGATTTTGCCTCCTAATCTATACTTTTCAGCAGTATATCAGTTGTCCTTTGATTTGCATTTCCAAATTAGGGTTTGCTTGCTTACTTGCATTCTAGGTTAGCTTGCACTTTTGGATCATTCCTATCTCACATTTACAGCAAGGGAATATAAAACCTAAGAGGTGATCCTTGGCTCTCTCTTCCACACAAGAAGTAGCCCGAAGTATGTCACCTCCCTAGGCTCTTTCGTATTCTGT
This sequence comes from Cryptomeria japonica, assembly GCF_030272615.1. Taxonomy (NCBI): domain Eukaryota; kingdom Viridiplantae; phylum Streptophyta; class Pinopsida; order Cupressales; family Cupressaceae; genus Cryptomeria; species Cryptomeria japonica. The sequence continues at coordinate 555,549,264 of NC_081411.1, read as the reverse complement.
GAGTGTGTATGAGAGTGGGATTAGGGCTTCCATAGTTAGTCTCACTTTTTCCCCTACACATCTTTGGTGAACCTAACGTGAACCCAATTGCATTTTCATTACATTGCATTATAAACATAAAATTTGAAAAAAAGTGAAAAAATTCAAGAAAAAGAAAAAAAAAGAGAGATTTCTTTCTTTCTTTCAAAATGTCAGATTTTTATTTGAAAGATGTTCATGATTTTGATGATGTATGCAATTATATTGATTGTTATTTTAGTAATGATTAATTAGATGAATCTCTAGATGATTTTTTGAACCCTAAGCCTTCTAAACCCTCATTTTGCCAAAAACTAATCAACCTTGTTACTATGCCATTTCGTGGTGATGAGAAAAATAAGTTGAATGATTCCTCTCATGGGTACATTCCTTTCAACTCCTCCACTAAATATAATGACTTTCTTTACCTTCATAATTCCCTTTATGAGGTTATGTCTCCTTTTGAGTCCAAAGACAAGCCTTTCAATCACTATGATCATGCTTTATTAGGCGATGCCCTTGATGACTTGATGACTTTGCCTAAACCTTCAAACAATAGTAATGCATCTAAAAGGTTAATCAATATGACCAATGTGAATGAACACTCTTTTTATATTCCAAGGTGCTTGTCCTTCTCCAACTTCACCTCTTCCTAATCAACCTCTTTTCACGATTCAAGGTGGATATAGTCATGATTCCTTTAGTACTCCAAACAAACCCATCATTACGGTTCAAGGAAGGAGTCCCACTATGAGTCCTTATAGCTATGCTAAACAACTAAATAAGGAGAGTTATAATGTAGTTGCCTACACCTATAATACGAGAAACAATAGGCAACCTAATCCTCCTCTGTTTATTCCAACTTCTCTTCCTAATCCTCGACCTATTCTTCCTCAAGCGCCTCACATTTCACAAACTCTTGGTAAGGACTATGACCTAGTTGAATAACTTAAAGCTACTCCTGCCAAGATATCCCTTTGGGATTTGATTCAACCTTCTTCAACTCATCATGGAATGCTACAAGATGCATTGAAAATATTAAATGTCCCACCTGTAGTGACATCTAATAATATGGTTTCCTTGATTAACTCTATCACAACACCTAAGGCTTAGATTGTATTTACACAAGATGAGCTACCCTCTAGTGAAATTCAACAACAATATGATCCTTTGATGATTGTGGTTATCATAAATGATAGTGCAATAAAGTGAACACTAGTGGACAATAGTTCTAGCCTTAATGTTTGTAGCATTAAATTGTTGCATTAGATCAATGTTGATACATCTCTTATTAAGCCCGATTCTCTTACTATCTGAGGCTTTGACAATGTTGCTAAATCTTTATTAGGTATCATTACCTTGCCTATTAAGGTAGGTCTTGTTACTTTACCCACACCTATCCATGTCATTTCTGGAGAATTGATGTATAACTTGTTGCTAGGGCGACCTTGGATTCATAGCATGCAAGTTGTCCCCTCTACATTACATAGGCAAATTATATTTATTTACTACAATAAAACATATACCTTGCTAGGTGACACAAGTCTCTAGGCTTGTCTACAAACATCAAGTTATAAATCATCTTCAATTGGCTCTTCCATAATTGTCTTAGATAATTCCAATAAAGCTTCTACTCCTACTAATGCGACCACTTCATCAAACTTATCTCCTACATCCGAATCGATTCCCAATACTTCCTCAAGTGAACCTAAGGTTCTTGAGAGAGAATCTTCTCAGCTTGATTCTACTACCGAGAACACCCTTTCTCCTGAGAATGTTTTGGAAGAAGATGATTGGGGATCCCTTGGTTTTAATCTTACTTTCATAGGGGAATACAAAATTCCCCCTAGAGAACCTATGGTGAAATCTACTTTGTCTGGGACATTGAGTAATAACTTTGTCGTGGCTTCTCAGACTTCATCTCCCATTTTTGACCTGGAGGACTTTGACCCTTCGCTTTATGAAAATCCTCCTTCTTCCATAGAAATGGCTAATATTTATGGTATTGGTTTTCACATCCTAGCTAGATGCGTATATAATGGTAATGGATGTGGTGCTCAATAACAGAGGATCGAGGTTCCCTTGGAAAACAACTTCCATGATATGACATTTGGGTTTGGTTATGATCCTTTTAAGCATACTGAAACCTCTAAGAGATCATTTATTAGTGTTAATGTCATTTCTACTTCTCTTTTACTAAAATATCTAGAGTATATTGACTGTGACTCTTCTAGTGTCCTAGCTTTGGATGTTTTTCCTAACGATGATTTCTTAGCCAAATTCTTAGGAGCTTATGCCAACCTTCCTCGTTATCACCATAATCATGGCTTTCCCTATTGTCTAAATGTGAAAGCTTACTTTGGGAAAGAAATAAATAACAATGATATAGTTAAAGAGTTTCCTCGGTTAAAAGATGCTCCTCAACAAAGGAATCTCCTAATAAGTGACACTATTGATATCAAGATAGATCCTTATGTTGAAGATAAAATCATTAAGATAGGGAGATGTCTTGAGGAAGAAGAGAAAAAATAATATTTTGAGTTATTACTTGAATTTCCTGAATTCATTGCTTGGATATACTCTGATATGCCTGGCATAGATCATAAGATTGTCACTCATAACATTGTCCTAATTCTTGATGCTAAACCTGTGAAGAAAAATATTCAAAAGATTCATCGTAAAGTGGAATTACTTGTTAAAGCTAAGATTGAAAAATTGTTGGATGTTGGATTCATCTGTCCTATCGATTATTCCCCATGAATTTCAAACATTGTGGTTGTGGCTAAGTCTCAAAACAATATTAGGATGTGTATGGACTTTCATGATCTAAACAAAGCCTCTTTATAAGATGATTTTCCTCTCCCAAATATTGACATGATAGTGGATTATATAGCAAGTCATGCCCTCTTATCCTTCATGGATGGTTTCTCAAGATATAATCAAGTCTTCATTAATCCTCAAGATCAATATTAAAAATGCTTTCACCACCCCTTGGGGCATGTTTTGTTGGGTTATGATGCCTTTTGGATTTAAAAATGCAAGTGCAACCTATCAGCGTGCTATGACTCTCATCTTCCATGACTATATGCATAAAAATTTAGAAGATTGCGTTGATGATATCTTAGCTAAATCCGTTCTTTGTATAGATCATGTTAAGATCCTTCACCAAATCTTTGAGAGAATTTGTAAGTATAACATGAACTTGAATCCCCGAAAGTGTGTGTTTGGTGTGGATAGTGGAAAACTATTAGGGTGCATAGTTTCACATCGTGGCATTGAGGTGGATACGAAGAAAATAGATACTATTGTTAACATGCCACCTCCTAAGAATGTCTCCCAACTAAAAATTTTGTAGGGAAAGATCCAGGCTATTTGTAGGTTTGCTTCTCAACTTGCGGATCATACCTTTCCGTTTACTCAATTGCTTAAAAAGAATACCATTTTCCAATGGAATGAGGATTGTCGTCAAGCATTTAAAGACCTAAAAGCCTATTTGGCCAATCCTCCTATTCTTTGACCTACTCATCCTACTAAGCCTTTCCTATTATACACAATTGCTTGCCTTCATGCTCTAGAATCCTTGTTGGCACAACGTGATAAGGATGATAGAGAATGTCTGGTTTATTATATAAGCCACACTCTACTCGATTACAAAGTCTGATATTCTATGATAGAAAGGCAGTGCCTTGCTTTGGTCTTTACAACCCAAAAGTTAAGGCATTACCTTTTGAATGTTGAAGTCCATGTTATCATTAAACTTAATCCTCTTTAGAATATTTTCTCTAAAACTGACCTCTCCGGACGCTTAGCTAAGTGGGTTATGATGTTGACCGAGTTTGACCTTAAGTTTGTCTCGTAGAAGGCAAAAAAGGGTCAAGCATTGACTGACCACTTAGTTGAGGCTCCTTCACCCTTCTCCCTACCTAATCCAGAGTCCTTTCCCGATGAATACATTTTCTCTATTGAGATTGATGAGACTTGGGAATTGTACTTTGATGGCTCTACATGTCGTAAAGGATCAGGGGCAGGGGTGATCTTAATTTCTCCTAAAAATAAGCCTATCCCTTTATCATATTGTCTCAATTTTCTTGTGTACCAACAATATTGCTGAATATGAGGCTCTTATAGCTGGAATTAAAGTAGCCTTAGCATTAAATATAAAACATCTACATATCTATGGAGATTCTCAACTAATCATAAGACAAGTGACAGGAGTTTATCAAGATAAGAAAGACAAGTTATCACAATATAGAGATTTAGCTATATCCTTGTTATAAAATTTTTAGTCTTATACCATGGAGCCTGTTCCTCAAAAAGATAATCAAAATGCTGATGTAATGGCATGTGTAGCCTCTCTTGTATCTTTAGAGGATCCCTTGGTAGATCTTAAATTCACTAGTCACAACCTCACTACCCTGACTATTGATGATAATCCTAGCGATGTGGCATACTATTGCATTATAGATTCTAACAAATGGTACTCGCATATCATGAGATATTTGAGTGATGGTACCTTTCCTGACTTTTCAAACAAGAATACTAGGGCTAGGATTCACAAGTTGTCCACTAGATACATTATCCTTTCTAATGTTCTTTATAAGAGGGGTTATAATGGTCTTCTCCTTCGTTGTCTCAACAAAGCTGAAATGCCTATTGCCCTTGAGGAAGCACATTTAGGTGCTTGTGGGAGGAATTTTGGGGGTACATCCTTAGCTCATAGGTTGCTGTAAGTTGGATATTATTGGAAGACCATGGAAAAGGATTCCTTCGCATTTGTTAAGAAATATCATTAGTGTCAGCAACATAGCAATTCGATTCATGCCCCTACCCAAGAACTTCGATCTCAAGTAGCATCTTGGCCCTTTTCTACATGGGGTTTGGATCTTGTTGGTAAAATATCTCCTCCTTCATCTCAAGGACATACCTTCATCATAACTGCAATTGATTACTTTACGAAGTGGGTGGAAGTTGTTCCTCTTCGATCCACTACCACTAAAGTAATTTGTCAATTCATTTTGGAAAACATTATTTCCCGATTTGGAATACCTTCCGCCTTAGTTTCGGATAATGGAACATCATTTAAAAATAAGGATGTGAAGAAGTTTCTCGAGAAATATCATACTCGACATAAATTTTCTACACCTTATTACCCTCAATCAAATGATCAAGTTGAGTCTTCGAATAGGATAATTGAACAGATTCTTGAAAAGACAATGAATAAGCATGGTAAGGATTGCCATAATCAATTAACCTACACTCTTTGCGCCTATCAGACAAGTGTACATGTTGCTATGGGTTGTACTCCTTATAATCTTGTTTATGGTGTTGATGCTATTATGCCTTTGGAGTTAGAAATTCTTTCTTTGAGAGTTTCTCTTAGGGGTATAATGGATGATGATTCTTATAGAGAACAAAGACTTCAACAACTTGAAATGCTTCATGAATGACTTATAAACACTCTCGTGCATATTCAAGCATATCATAAAACTTTGCAAAGGAGCTATAATTATAAAGTTATTCAACATTCCTTCTCAGTAGGTGATCTAGTGCTTTATGAGAATTAGCATAATGTGAATGCTTTACATAAGGAGAAAGGAAAATATAACCCTAATTGGCTTGGACCGTACATCGTTGTTGAGGTCTATGGATTAGGTGCTTATAGGATAGCAAATGTGGAAGGTACACCTCTTAAGGAACCTATAAATGCTATGCACCATCATAGATACTATGCCTAGCCTCTATCTATTTTTTTATCTCCCTCTTTCTCTCTTTCTAGTTTATCTTCTCTCTCTATGTGCCTTCTCTTTCTTCAAAATTGGATAATGTGTTAGCATATCTTCATTAAAGTATGTGTTATTGAATGATATTGTATTATTTAGTCTACATTTTTTCGTTCTTGACAAGCATGTTCCTTCACTCTGTTGTTTGTCTTGGATTCATTTATGTAAATTGTAATAGATTTACATTTTATATGTGCTAGCATATTATGCAATTTCTTATGTGTTAAGTAGGATTATATCATGTTGTGTTTAATTATAGTTAATTAAATTATATTAGTCATATATTTATTAAAGCTTAACACATTTCTCTTCTACATCATCAAAGTAGCATTCAATTAAATACTTAGTTATTTAATTAAATCACACATGTATCAATTTAATCATGAAGCATTGAGAAATCAGTCACATGGAAATTAAATTAGACATACATGCTCACCACCAAATGTGTTACTTTTGATCTAAAGCAATGCATACATTGTTTATGTATTAAAATAACATGTTTGAGATATAACATGAGCATAAATCAATACATATCCATGAGTGTCACAACATATACATCAACAAAAATTTCTCAGGACATAAGAAGGTCATCTCCTATCCCTGGGACTAGTAGTTGGAGGATGGTGGCTATATTTCCCCTCCTAATCTAGTCATGGAGGTGGGCCCATGGGTGTGTATCGTGATATGGACCATGAGTGACTCTATGAGGAGCTCCTGCGATCCCTCTCCATCATAATCCCACAATATGTGGCTTCCTCTTTCTGTGACATTGTTAGATCGCGCTCTGTCCACTGTAATATCTCTCACAAGACCTACATCTTCATTTGAAGGGGGGTGAATAGAACCGGGAATGTGTGCGGTCATGATGAGGTTTGTCACTGCATTCTAAATGAGAGAGCGCCACTCCTAGACAATAGTTGTAGGGAAAAAGGAAGAGATTTCCATCAGTAACTTTTTAAATCATCAAATCTAAACTAATAAGATATTAAACTAAACACCTTACCTGGATCTCCCTCTCCCTAATAGGGATCGTGGACAAAGACTGCCTAAGCCTGGGACCTTCTAGGCTCTCCGCTCTCATACTGTCTCTATATAGTGGGCATGGGCTGATGGGGACTAGAATCAAGACCCCTTATAGGGTCCTTCTCTGCCTGTGATGGGATGCTCGGTGGATCTAGTGCGATGAGGAACTGCATCTGATTTATCCTCATCCTCGTCCTCATCCTCATCCTCCTCACCATCCTCATCCTCCTCATTGTCTCCATCCTGATCTCTCTCTCCAGTATTAGGATCATCTTTGTCTCCACCTACCTCCTACTCTACTCCATCATCAACCTAATCATTTGAGTCCTCCTCGGATGTATCGGGTCCTCCTCCGTTGCTTGTCTATCTCCATGGTTCAGGGTTCGCTCTAGGGAAGTCTTATGGGAAGATAGCTCTAGGATATGTCCTCCCCCACCATGTGATGAACCATCAATGTGAGCCCACATTGTCTATGTATTCTATCACAATGTCTCATTCTGACTTGTCTAAATCTGTGATGTCAATCTCATTACTAGTGAGCCTAAGAATGGCTTTGGGCCTTGACATCACATGAGAATGACAGATATACATAGGTACATCAGTAGGAACACACTGCTTGAACCCAAACTACTATTAGACTCAATCAAAGTAGAAGGGGACAACTATGTGGTTGTATTGTCCCTCTAGTAGATGGTTCCTTTGCATGCAGAACAACTGCCTATGTATCCCTACCCACATGTACATACTAATGTAGGGTCTCCACATGACTCCACTTGCTGTCAATTTGTCTAAGCTCAATCTCCAATGTAGGAGATCACCAAATCACCACTCACAGACAAGTGGATAAGCAAATGCCTTATGCTTCTCTAGGAATAATTCTATAGGGACTCCAATGGGCCTAGTACAAGTAATGTGAGAAAAAATCCACACCTATAGTAGTGTGCATGTCATCAGGTTGCATCCCTATCAAAAATACATACTCCCCAAGGTCATGATAGAGCTTTGACCCCAAGAGTATATGGTGTAGGAGCACCTCATGACTAAGATAATAAGAGAAATAAAGGGTAAAGGACACACATGAGAATGTGACCTTTCAATCTATGTAATAGGGTAGTCTTGTTTGTTTGACATTTGATTTGTTTGTAATAAACCCCACCTTGTTACCCAATGATATGGATTTGGTAAATTGATAAGACACCATGGGCATATGAGCCTAGGGGAATTTGGTTGAGTATTTTTCTTGGTGTTTATGTGTTGTAAATTTCTTAGAAAGGTTTAGGACATGTTGAAGCACCTCTAGGTAGTCGGATTCAACATATGTCAAAAGTTGCTCAACCTTGACAACTTTGTTGACAACTTTTAATGACAACTTTTGGTTGCAAAAAGAAACTTCTTTCCAATGATCACCTCAATTCAAAAGGTGGTTGATAACCATTGAGGAAGGTATGAAATGTAATTCCCAATCATCATTGAAAAGAGAGAATGAGGGGAGAATGACTTTGCAAACTTTTGCATCATTGAAGTAATAGATTTATGAGAATTTCCTGCAATTCCAATATTCTACGTGGTGTACCATACTGTATGATCATTTTTGAATTAGGAAAATAGTGGGATGTGTTAGAGTGGAAAATAAACTTTCAAATGCATCAAGTTTGAGGTCCTAATTCTCCAAGACAAGGAAGAAATCGGCAAATTTCTGGAAGGGTTCTAGATTTGACAGTTTTGTTTAGGGTTTTACAAAGAAATGGCCTTACCGTGCTGATCCTTCATTGGTGGTTCACGAATTTGAAGGGGATGCAAGTATGGACAATTTAATTTAGGATTCTAAAGGCCTTTTGTAGGCTAGGACTAGTAGGAGGTGAGGGTTTGCTGCATTAAGGTGGGCAACTCCATGTGGCCATCGACAAGTGTAAACAAACAGGCCTCACATCAGGGGTTAAAGGTTTGATCATGGCATAAGAATTAGGAATTGGAATCTTTGTAATGGCTTAAGAGTACCCCTTGAATTTTTTTTGTGAGTTAAGGTTCATGTCTATACACTTCTTTGTAAAATAGGCCTAATTGGGCTATATCAGTCTCCTAACCAAGTAGGGTTTGGATTCTTGTGTTCCCTACTAGTAAGGACCCTCAGGATATGTTTTGTAACTCCCAAAAGGGTATCTAAGTCCAGGATTTTTTGTCTGGTCTTTTGGAGTAACAAAGAGTTAAGTGTAGAAAACTAGTATGGCAAGGCTACTAGGTTTTGTAGACCTTGTTGCAGCAATTATCCAAACAGGTAGAGGGAACCTAAACTCAGTGGTTGAAGGAGGTATCCTTGATGTAGGGGACTTCAAATCAAACCTTAATTAGCCATTGTTGCATTGGAGAAGGGACCAAACCATTGCTGACCATAGAGACTTTGTACCTGTAGATGAAAGAGACCATGTATTGGTAGTTTTCTGTTTTAGAGAAAGGGATGTGGGACTTGTCAAACTGATGTTCCTTAATCCTTAGAGTGTTGTGTGACTACTAGGGTCCTTGGTGTGTTATTGGATTAGGGTAACCTATCCTATACCGACATCGGGACTCTCTGCATTAGTTTTGGTATCAGAGAAAAGCAGGAATCCTTTTGGGAAGAAGAATAGTACATGTCAGCAGAAGAATCAAAGGGTGAGGCTAGAAGAATGCCTTTGAAGATGAAAAATGTGGAACTTTCCAAGATGGTGGAAGAGAACAGATAAGAAAATGATCTTCTTAGAAGATTGATTAAGAACTTGGAAGGTAGGCTAGAGAGAGGACTTGATAGCTCAAAGGAAGTGGGAGAATAGGAGAACCCACAAGGGCAGGAAGAAGAGGAATTTCCTATAGAGCATAGGTACCTGGTCAATGCCTTGAAGTCTGTGGAGAGGAGAACCATGGACCACAAATCAAACCTTCCTATTTTCAGTGGGAAGATGGATGTCAATTGAGTGATGGACTGAATAGAGTCCTTAAACAACTTCTTTGAATATGAAGACATTGCTGGCAACCAAAATATGAAGGTTGCCAAGTCAAAAATGTAGGGAGCAGCCCTGACATGGTGGAATTTTGTGCAAGGAGAAAGAGTGAAAGAGGGAAGAGGAATGATCACCTCTTGGAAGAAGATGATTACAGAGATCAAGGGAGTATATGTACCAGAGGACTATGAAGTCCAATTACACAAGAGAAGGCAAAATCTCAAACAGAAAGAGATGGATATGTGTGCCTATACTGAAGAATTTCAGAAATTGAGTATAAATTCTAAGAAGGTTGAAGATGAAAGTGAAAGAGTGGCAAGATATCTAAATGGCCTAAGGTGGAACATACAAGAAGATTTGAACCTCTTGTGCCCTGACACTGTTCATAAATTCTATCAATTAGCATTAAAAGTAGAGGAGAAGCTCAAAAGAAGACAAGAGCAGAGCAATAGAGGAAGGGGTAAGAAACTAAGAGGAAGGAGAAACTTCAGAGGAAGAGGATCAAATTTTTAATTCCAAGGAGAGAGAAGTCAAGACTCCTCAAGAAATGATAGTAACAACAAAGGCAACTTCAGAGGCAGAAGGCCAAATTTCAGAGGAAGATCATCAAGAAGAGGAGCAAGACCAATAGAATGATTTAACTGCAACCAAGAAGGACACATTGCCAATAGATGCCCAGAGAAGATGGGGTCTAGTTCCCAAGGAGAAAGGAGAGCTAATCTAACCCAAGAATCAGATTTCCAAGGCAGTAGTAAACCTTATTCATATGGCTATCCAGAGACTAGAGAGGCACTAATGTTGAAAAGAACCCTCTTGAAGGTACCAACACCTATGGAACCACCTTAGAGGAAGTCTATCTTCTGCACCACTTGCCAATCAGGAGGAAAGGTATGTAAATTTTTGGTTGACTCAGGGTTTACTGAGAATTTTGTGTCAATAGAAATGGTAGAGAAGTTGAAATTGAGGAGGATACCCCATCCATACCCCTATAAGGTGTCTTGGATCACAAAAGGGCAACAAAATCTTGTAGAAAAGCATTCATGGGTAGAATTCCAGATAGGAGCATATAAAGATAATATTTTGTTTGATGTTGTTAACATGGATTCTTGTCACCTTTTGTTTGGAAGACCATGGCAGTATGACCTCAAAACACACAATGATGGCTTTAGGAATACCTATTCCACCACAAAGAATGGCATGGTCATAGAGCTACTACCCCTGATTGAAAACAATGAAGAGTAGAAAGAAAATGAGTCCAAAGTGATGATGATGGAGGGAAAACCATTCCTCAAGGAGATAAAGATGGAAGAAGGAATATGCTTTGCATTTCTTCCAATACCAACCTCAAAGGGGAAGCCTGTTGCAGATGATAGAGCAGAAGAAAAGGACAAGGATCTCAGTCTAGAAGTGAAGGAGATCATTGGCAAATAACAAGGCATAGTTGCAGATGGAGTACCAAGGTGTTTGCTGCCAATAAGAGAGATCAGACACTATATTGACTTGATCCCAGGGGCCACATTACCTAACAAGGCTGCATACAAGCTCACACCACAACAAAATGAGGAGATGGCAAGGCAGATTCAAGAGTTGCTAGACTCTGATCTAATTGGAAAGAGTCTTATCCCATGTGTAATACCAATAGTTTTGGCACCCTAAAAGGATGGAACATGGAAGATTTGTACTAACTCAAGAGCTCTCAACAAGATCACCATAAGGTATAGATTTCCAATGCCTAGAATAGAGAATTTGCTTGATTGTTTGGGGGGTGCAAAATATTTTTCTAAAATTGATTTAAAGAGTGGATACCACCAAATTAGAATTAGGCCTGGTGATGAGTGGAAAATAGCCTTCAAAACAAATGAAGGGTTGTATGAATGGAGGGTTATGCCATTTGGTTTTTCTAACGCCCCAAGTACATTCATGAGACTCATGAATGAAGTTTTGAAAGAATTCATAGGGAAGTTTGTAATAGTGTATTTGGATGACATCCTAGTATTTAGCAGGACAAACGAAGAACACTTGAGGCATCTAGACATGGTTTTGAAAAGGTTGAGTGAAGAGGAATTGATGATCAATATGGAGAAGTGTTTGTTCATGCAGGAAGAGCTCATCTACCTAGGATTTGTGATCTCCAAGGATCACTTGAAGATGGATCAGGATAAGGTAAATGCAATTATTTCTTGGCCTACTCCTAAGACTATCGATGAAGTTATAAGTTTCCATGGATTAGCCACATTTTATAGAAAGTTCATAAGAGGTTTTATTCAGATATGTGCTCCAATGTTGGAAACCATAAAAGGTGGTCAAAAGTGCAAGTTTTATTGGACAAACGAGGTGGATGAGACATTTGAAACTATCAAGAAAAAGGTAGCTCAATAATTGGTACGTGCTTTACCTAATTTTAACAAAGTGTTTCAGATTGAATGTGATGCTAGTCATGTGGCCATAGGAGCAGTCATAAGCCAAGAAGGTAGACCTATAGCATTCTTTAGTAAAAAACTCAATGAGGCAAAGAGAAAATATTCTTCTTATGACCTAGAAATGTATGCACTAGTTTAGGCATTGAAAAAATGGAGACACTATCTACTACCAAAGGAATTTGTGGTCTATACTAACAACCAAGCCTTGAGTTTCATTAATAGCCAAGAAAAGTTAAGCCATAGGCATATGAAGTGGGTAGAATCCCTACAAGCCTATACCTTTTCCATAAAACACAAGAAAGGAGTAGCCAACAAAGTGGCTAATACACTAAGTAGGAGAGTGCTAACCATATTTGAAATCGAATTAGAAAACATTGGGATTGATGCAATGAAAAACATGTATGCTGCAGATGAGAACTTTAAGGAGATTTACAAGGCATGTAAAGAATTTGGTGAAAAGTATCATGTGGAGTTTTTTGATTTTATGATCCAAGATGGACTTCTTTTCAAAGGTGGGCAATTGTGCATACCAAAGTGCTCAATGAGGACTAATATCATCAAGGAAAAGCATAGTGGAGCTATGGCAGGTCATTTTGGTTTGGACAAAACACTTGAATTGGTAAGAAGGCACTACTTTTGGCCCAAATTATAGGTTTATGTAAGAAAATTTGTAGATACATGCACCATTTGCCAAAAGGCAAAAGGAAGAAGTACCAATGCTAGTCTCTATCAACCCTTACCCATTCCCTCAAGACCATGGGAGAGTGTGTCAATGGACTTTGTAATGGGTTTACCTAGGACCCAAAAGGGGTTTGACAGTGTATTTGTGATAGTGGATAGGTTTAGTAAAATGGCACATTTCTTGCCATGTAAGTCCACTAGTGATGCATCTTATATAGCAGATTTGTTTTTTAGAGAAGTAGCAATGATTCATGGACTTCCATTGAACATAGTGTTTGACCGCAATGTCAAATTTGTTGGCCATTTTTGGAGAACTCTTTGGAGGAAACTTGGCACCAATTTGTCTTTCTCATTAGCCTATCATCCACAAATGAATTGGCAGACAAATGTAGTAAACCCGTCATTAGGGAATTTGTTGAGATGTCTTACAAGGAAGCATGGTGAAAAATGGGATTCAATCCTACCTCAGGCTGAGTTTGCTTACAATGACACTGTAAACAGAAGCACCAGGAAGTCACCATTTCAGATTGTGTATGGGTTGCATCCAAGAGGGGTATTGGAGTTGAGAAAACTACCCCATATGGATCCCATAAGTGTAGATGGTGAGAGATTTGTTGAAGCCATAAAAGAAGTTCATGAGCAGGTCAAAATAAAACTTCACAAGTCATCAGAAAAATACAAAGAACATTCAGATCAGAAAAGGAGAGAGGTACAATTTCAAGTTGGAGACTTAGTTTGGACAAATTTGAAGAAGGAAAGGTTACCCAAGGGAAAACACACTAAGCTCATGCAAAGGAAAGTAGGACCATGTCAAATATTGAAGAAGTTTGGCACCAATGCTTATGAAATTCAACTACCATCAGACCTTGGCATATCTTCTATTTTTAATGTTTGTGATCTAACTCCTTTTAAAGGTGACTCTAATGCAGGTAACTCACAACAAATCCTAGAAGAAGTAGCAAATATAGATTTTCCCAAACATGAGCCACCTAAACCTAAAAAAATGTTGGACACCAAGATTGTAAAGAAGACTAGGAACAATGAGTATAAAAAATACTTGGTCAAATGGAAAGGAAAACTAGACTCAAAAGCCATGTGGTTGGATGAAGATCAGATCAAGAAGCATGGTGCTACATTACATGACCTCATCTCAAGTGGACTTGAGATTCATTCACCCCAGGAGTATGGTACAGTAGCACCTTATGACTAAGATAATAAGAAAAATAAAGGCTAAAGGACACACATGAGAATGTGACCTTTCAATCTATGTAGTAGGGTAGTATTGTTTGTTTGAAGTTTGATTTGTTTGTAATAAACCCCACCTTGTTACCCAATGACATGGATTTGGCAAATTGATAAGCCACCATCGGCATATGGGCCTAGGGGTATTTGGTTGAGTATTTTTATAGGTGTTTGTGTGTTGGAAATGTCTTAGAAAGGTTTAGGACATGTTGAAGCATGTCTAGGTAGTCGGATTCAACATATGTCAAAAGTTTCTCAAACTTGAAAACTTTGTTGACAACTTTTAATGACAACTTTTAGTTGCAAAAAGAAACTTCTTTCCAATAGTCACCTCAATTAAAAAGGTGGTTGATAACCATTTAGGAAGGTATTAAATGAAATTCCCAATCATCATTGAGAAGAGAGAATGAGGGTAGAATGACTTTGTAAACTTTTGCATCATTGAAGTAATAGATTTTTGAGAATTTCCTACAATTCTGTTATTCTACGTGGTGTACCATACTATAGGATCATTTTTGAATTAGGAAACTAGTGGGATGTGTTAGAGTGTCCAATCACCTTTCAAATACATCAATTCTAAGGTCCCAATTCACCAAGACAAGGAAGAAATCGACAAATTTTTGGAAGTGTTCTAGATTTGACAATTTTATCTAGGGTTTACAAACAAATGGCCTTACCTTGTTGATCCTTCATTGGTGGTTCATGACTTTGAAGGGGATGCAAGTATGGACAATTTAATTTAGGGTTATAAAGGCCTTTTTTAGGTTATGACTAGTAGGACATGAGGGTTTGATGCATTAAGGTAGGCAACTCCATGTGGCCACCGACAAGTGTAAACAAACAGGTCTCACATCAAGGGTTAAAGGTCTGATCATGGCCTAAGACTTAGGAATTGGCATCTTTGCAATGGCTTAAGAGTTCCCCTTTAATTTTTTTGATGAGTTAAGGTCCGTGTCTATACACTCCTTTGTAAAATAGGCCTAATTGGGCTATACCGGTCTCCTAAGCAAGTAGGGTTTGGATTCTTGTGTTAACTACTGGTAAGGACCCTTAGGATATGTTTTTTAACTCCCAAAAGGGTATCCAAGTCCAGGATTTGTTGTTTGGTATTTTGGAGTAACAAAGAGTTAAGTGTAGAAAACCGGTCTGGCAGGGCTACTAGGTTTTGTAGACCTTGTTGCAATAGTTATCCAAACTGGTAGAGGGAACCTAAACTCAATAGTTGAAGGAGGTCTCCCTGACCTAGGGGACTTCAAATCAAACCTTAAGTAGCCATTGTTGCATTGGAGAAGGGACCAACCCATTCCTTACCATTTAGACTTTGTACTGGTAGATGAAAGATACCTTGTACTAGTAGTTGTATGTTTTAGAGAAAGGGATGTGGGACTTGTCAAACTGATGTTCCTTAACCCCTAGAGTGTTGTGTGATTTCTAGGGTCCTTGGTGTGTTCTTGTATTAGGGGAACATATCCTATACTAGCACCAAGACTCTCTACATTAGTATATCTATTCATTTTATCTATTCTGACATTTAATCATCTGGTCCCGTGTCGCCACTGGTTGCCCCAAATAGGGACCAGGGCACCCTTAGTGGACCAGGGTTCCCTGAGTGGACTAGGGCACCCTACTGGGACTAGGGAACCTATGTGGGACCAAGGTGCCCTAGGAGGACCAGGGCACCCCATTGGGACCAAGGCACCTTAGGGGGACCAGGGCACCCTAGGACCCCAAGGTGCCCAAATAGGGGGCATAGAGCCGGTTTCAGTGATGACATCATAATCTTGAAATCTCTAAAAGCATGAAAAATGTCAAAATGGAGTCAATGGAAGGTCAACTCACCTCATCGATTGGTCGATCGACAAGTATAGACTGGCATAGGATCTCCATCTGTGTAGGTCTCTTAGGTCGATGTCAAGGCATTCTGACTAATAGGTGAGCTCTTATGTAGTGAATAGTGTCAAAAAGTCAAAAAGTGACAAATGAAGGTGTCACTTTCATATTTATGAGTTATGGACTTTTTTCATTTTTATGATTTTAAGTTAAAAACCATAATTTCTGCACTTTTCCTTCAATCTCTCATATCTTGAGCTCAGGATCTCCGATTATCATACCATCGGTGGTGTTGGAATCATGAGTTCATCCTCTCACTCCATATTAGTTCCATAACATGCTTGAATGAACAATCAAGACTTGTTGTGAAATTTCTTCATCAAAATATTTATCAGAATTTGATGTGGTAAACATGATACCTTGTTTCATCTCACTAATTAGCAAGCCAAAACCGGGGGGGCATATAGCTACCCACAAATTTCATCACCTTCCTTTAGTAAGCATTAGGTGATTTTGTGATCTAACATGTGGTTTTGTATGGTGTGGTTCCTAATTGTGTACTACAAATACCGTTGGGGGCTTCATCCGACAACTTATGGATATATCCTTTTTTCCAAATAATGTTTACTTTTCTGTACTTTAGCTTGCATATGCATGTAGTGTCATATGACTACTAAAGTGGGCACTAAATGTAGTATCATAAATTGTACACCCTTGCTAGGGTGGTACAATTTCACACTTAGGTTAGCACCTGCCTTAGTGTGTCTTGCATGTTGCATTTATAATTCCCCTTTAAGCATTTAATTAAATCTAAAGTCATGTTTCATCACTATACATGTTATAAAGTTGGGCAATTTACCCTAAGTGTGACCCTTTCCATTTTATTCCTCCAATAAACCATTTAATAATAAACCCTAATTATGTCTTATTTCAACCTTTAAGGCCCGATTTCGCATATTAAAACATCTCAAAATCAGCTGTAACTTTGGGATGTGCTCTAATATTGTCATATCTAACAACCCCAAAAATTTGGTGAAAAGTTGGTCGGACCGTGGTGGGAATGCACATGGTCCTGGGATTTTTTCCTAAAATTTTGGGAGCATAATCCTATGATATAATAATGCTTAACCTCAAAATATTGGCGGGAAATTCAAATCCTAGGTCAGCCTAAAGATGAAATTAAGATCTAGGGTTTCATACTTAAGAGCTCTCTTTCTTCATTTGAAGGGGTCTTCTTCTAAGAATCTAAGAGCATGTTTTTGGAGCATAAAGAGCCTTCTTTGCAGTGAAAGAGTAGATATTTGAAGTCTTCAACAACATTCATCAATCATCATTTCATCAATTGGGGGCTTTTGAAGATGTAGGAGAACAATAGGAGATCACCGACTGAAGATTGGTTTGTACCCCTCCCTTGGGGTTGGGTATGGTTTAATGTTGTTTTCATGTCTTTGCGTAAGCTTCATTTTGATTCATAGTAAGGCTTTAGATCACTTTGCATCATGGATTTAGAGAATTTACTTTGTCAATTATAGGCAATTAGGGTTTACTCTTTAGGGTTGCTCTAGATTGTTTTCTTTCATTTTAGGATCTTGCACACACACAAGGTTCTTGCACACACATTTTCAGTACATTATCAGCTATTTGTGGAGGTGGAAATCACCAAAATAGGGGTTTGATTAAGGCAAAATGCTATATAGCCACCCAAAACCCTATTTTGTAGTTTCAAATACAGGTTCGGATCTGAGCGTCGCTGGAAGTTTCAGGACCAGAGGAGCACATAAAGATAGTTTTATAGCACAAATTTCATCAGAAACCCCAAGGACAAGGGTGTGGCACCCTGGTCCTACCTAGGATAGGGGCGTGGCACCTTGGTCTTTCCCTCTATGAGTAGCATTTGGCAGGACACTGTCTTGCGGGCTTCAGAACCTATCCTGTCAGTTATAGCTCCAGAATTGTAGAATCAGGACAGTGGCGTGGCACCTTGGTCCTAGACATTTCTTGTTAGATCTCAAACATAGGTGCACCTCTAGTTTTGCCTCTTAATCTGTACTATTCAGCAACATATCATTTTTCCTTTGATATGCATTTCTAGATTAGGGTTTGCTTGCTTACTTGCATTCTAGGTTAGCTTGCACTTTTGGATCATTCCTCTCTCTCATTTATAACAAGGGAATAGAAAACCTAAGAGGTGATCCTCAAATCTCTCTTCCACACAAGAAGTAGCCCGAAGTGTGTCACCTAACTAGGCTCTTTCGTATTCTATGAGTGTGTATGAGAGTGGTATTAGGGTTTCCATAGTTAGTCTCACTTTTTCCCCTACACAAGACCTATGTTGATATCTCAAGGTACAAATAAAATCCAACAAGAATAAACACCTTCATCAACAACGAGATATCCTTAAAGAAACAATGTACATACATTCTAGGCTAAAGAGGCCTCAACTTTTTTAAGAAAGGAAGAGATTGTTGCAAAAGAAATATCATGTAGTAGATGTAGAGGGATCCTTTTGAGGGACACATGATGAAAGGAGGAAGAGATACTTTCCCAAAGATATCTACCTCCAAGAGGAGATCTTTAACAAAAATAAAATATTGAACCAAAGAAAGTGGGGAAGGAGACAAATGATACACACCTTTCCTATTGTTAAGAAAAAATATTCTATATGAAATATTACTTTCAGCACTAAGGAGATATTATAAAAACAAACACTTTCAAGAAAGGAAGAGGTCCTAATAAAGGAAACACGCCTCCAATAAATGTTAAAATCCCATGAAGGATGAAAAATTATATGCAATAAAGGATATCTTTATAAAAGATGTAACTTAAAAAAAAAAAAAGCGGATCCTTAGAAAAGAGAGAAAATATTGAAAACTATTCTTTTTTTCCAAGCATGGAGACAAAAACAAGAAGACTATTATGTTGATATCCGAGTATCATTGTGTATGCTAAAAAGTGTGAAATATGCAAAAGAGAATCAAACAACATCAAACACACACATGAAACATTATGTTAGAGTTAGAAATCAAAATAGAAACTAAACTAATTTAGCTTCAAAATCAAGAACCCCAAGCACGTCTCATGTTCCTCTATCTCCAAGGATCTTCAAGATTCAAGGTGACTCTCACTTGGAAGATTACTTGATCTTTTAGATGTCAACCTAAAGAACGAGATTGAAGGATATGCCAAGATCAAAATGAATGCAACTAATATCCTAGCTAGATGATCAAATGACATGAAAAGATGAAATGCACGATGGAATGTGTAGTGCCTCTCCCAAATTTATCTTGTCTTTTGTACATCAAAGGAATATATTAATCTAGCTTAGTCTACTTTATGATGATTTGATGGTATCATGTTATGTACTAACCCTATTTCATTATTGTATTGGATATGGTGATGGATCTATATTTGATCATTATTCAAGATGGATCATATTGCTTATGAGATTTTGATGACATTATGATTACACTAACCCTACTTTATGATTATGATGATTGCGTTGATGCTACGATGTTTGTGATTGTCTTCTACTATCTTCGTGATTAGAGACAATATCATACCACTCATTACGAGCATGATATGGCTTTGTGATTCTCTATCACTTGCTTGATCATTTATGATGTATATGCATTGTGTATATATATTGTATTATATTTAGTGGTGGATGCGGGATTGCAGGTACCGGACATCAACTCCACCTGGTCTCACAGGTTTGAGTGTGTCTTTATCCCAATGGCATGTGTTTCCCTCTCATACTCTAGGCTTAAGTTGATACCCTTGTCAATTAGTGTCTTGGCTTGAGTCATTGGTCTACATCATGTGTTATGTTGTTAAACCTTATGTCAAGTTTCCTTGTGAGTTTGTGATTATTTATTAATTAATAATTAATCGGTTTATATAGTTTATAAATATTAAATTAAATCAATGGATGATATTAATATTTAATATAAATGTGTGATTATTATTATTATTTGAAAATTATTACTCATTAATGTTTATTTTATGGATTTATATTTTATTGGTTATTTGAAATTATGAAAATTAATTAACCAATTACTGCATATAGTCATTGGTGTAAATCATTAAATAATGGTTAGTACGAATACAATATATTTATACATATTTATTTTCAGGGAGTTTATAATTAATTGGTGGAATTATATTAGTTGAGTATTTATGCTTATCAAGTACATCCATTTATTTATTTATTATTTATTTGATTATTTTATATGTATGTGGGAGATATTTATAGTATTGAGTTTAACTTATATTGGCTAGAGCATTTATATGTATCTATATATTATTTGTTTATCTATTTATTTATTTTTGGCTCATCTATTTATTGGCTATTTATTATTTATTTATATTGGTTTTGATTTATTATTTGAGATTTTGATTCATTGGATTATTATTTATTTATTGTTTAATTATGGGATGGGTATTTATGTATGTCCATACATTTATTTATTTATCTTCTTTATTAATTATTTATTTATTGTTGGATTATTTATTGTTTTGATTATTTATTTATTTATTTGCATTGTTGCTTTATTTATTTTCTATTATTCATGTACCTACCCCTTGTTATGATTGGCCCTCTTGGGAGTTGTGATTGTGAGGATAATATTATTTAATTATTTGTTTATTTATGTTAATTGCAATTTTATATTTAATTGGAGCATTAATTTATATTGCCTTGATTTATTTTATTGGGCTTTAATTTATTATTATTATTCATTAAATTATTATTATTATTACATTCTCTTATTAGTAATTGAGTAATTAAATATTATGTTTATACCTACCCTATTATTTTATCGGTTGAGATTTGAGGGTAAGTAAATAATATTATTTTATATTCTTACCTTGATTTTTGGTGGGGGGGATTGGTATAGAATATAATTTATTGGAATATTTTGATTGATAGATATTCTTCTGTAGTTTTGAATGAGATTCTATTTATTGGCTTTGTGAGCATTTTTGTGGGTGTGCTTCTAGATATCTTTCTGCGGCTTTTGGATTTTAGAATTGCTTAGAGGGAGAATTACTTGGTTGGGTTGAATTTTGGAAAGCTTGTTGGTTTGGATTTTTTCTCTTCTACGAATGCATTTCCATCACTCTACTTCCAGGTTGGAGATCTTTTTCCATTCTTGCATTTTAATTTTTGAAAAGAGTTGTTTTCTTCGTGACTATTAAAAGATTGTTTGGGGAGATTTGGGAATGAATGATTTTTCTATTATCAGTAATTGGGAATAATATTTTGGGAAAAATATTTATATATGATTTTATGAATCTATGTGTTGTATTGCTAAAAAGGGCATTTGTGTATATTGATATGTTGATCACAATTTTCTTGTGATGCATTGTGGTAACAATTGGTTTTGTGAGGTTTATTTGTTGTTGCATAGCCTATCTTGTGTCCATTTGGTTTGATTAGATCTAGAGTGGTTATGTCTGTAATCATTTATGTGCAAGTTATTGTCAGTATAGAATTGCGTTGTATTGCTGGCCTTAACAAGGCTTTGTTTTGGTTTCTTATTGGCTTTTAGTGACTTTTTGGTCGTATTTATGCCATTATAAGGCCCGTGCCCAAATTTGGGCAAATTTGAATATCTTTGTATCCCATTTTCTGTGAGTTGGCCCTTTGTTACAATAGTGCTACTATGGGCTTCAATAGTGCCAAAGTAGTGTCAGTAGATTTATGGGTTGGTTTTTGGGTCCTTTAGTTGATTTCTCTGCTCGGTCTTCATTCCATAGGCTTTCTTTTGTTATGTTTGAAGGTTTTGGGGCACTGTACCATTCATTTGTGATATGTGTGAATCAATTTGGGCTCCAGCAAGTGGTATTGTGCTTGTTCGTTGAGGTTTTGATATGTTTCTCCAACAAGTTGAGTGATTCCTTGTTGTTGAGGATGGTTAATTGTAGCTCCAATGAGAGGTTATGGTGTGCCTCACTATGGAGGACCATTATATGTTATTGGATTCATGTATTTCCCCTATTCATGTGTATTAGATATTCTTGAGGTTCTCTTTATTATTGTATTTTGGCATTATGAGCTTATGGCCTTTGTTAAGTGGCTCTTGGTTGTATGTTGATGCTTATCTTTATGATTCAATTGTATCATTTTTGTAATGACTTTTGGATGATTTCCATGTTGAGCTTCATGTTATTATTGTGTTGTATTTTAACCTATGGTTATGGTCCATGGTTGGGAGAATGGGCTCTTGCATGTGTGGACCAGGGTCTTGAGCATTAGGCCTATAGGAGGGGGTCTAGACTTGTTGGAACCACATGAAGATTTTTCTTGTAATTACAAGTGATAATATTATAATTGATTAGTGGGTTTGTGTATTTAAGAATTCACTAAAAAAGATAATAATTGGTTTTGTGGCCCCACCTCATAGCCCTAGAAGCCTGTACGCTCGGGATGAGCTTGGGAAGATCGTTGGAGTGGTATATTAATATCCCTTTAATGGCTCCAAGGTTGAGATGGTTCCACATGTCTATCAGGGTGAGGCTTGGCCCCTTCTTTTGTGAGGATAACATGTGATGGCACTCTTGCCCTACATGTTTCCATTACCCATATGCCTTGATTTGTTGATTATACCTTTGGAAGTTTGGTTGCTTTGATTTAGCCATGTGATATGATTTGGTTGTTGTATTCTTATGTTTGAGTCTTGTGATGGCATGTTGTTTCCTATGGTTGTTAGGTGTCAACTTAGGTCTTGAGTGTGCGTTGGAACCTTATGTCATCTCCTAGCACAGGGAGTGGTTCCTATTTGGGTCCACATGGTCAGGTGGTTGATACCTTCTACCATTGGGATATTCTTCTTGGATGTTAGCATGCATGGATTTGGATCTATAGTATCTCATCATGAGTGTGGATTCTTGGAGCATATTTATGTAATCAGAATTGATATCAAGTGTTATGAAAGATGGAAATGTAAAGAAGACTATGTAATCAACATATTGAGATCATATAGCATGTAGTAAGATGATTTCTGAATGAAATGTATTGAATAATATTGTTGTAAATGGATATTCTGTTGTAGATGTTGTTATTGATTAGAAAGGAATAAAATGATTTAGAGATATGTATGTTATGTCTTGAGTATATTTTATGGATAGTAGTGATTATGTTAATTATCATATATGCTTTGATTTGAAAGATGTTAATCTCCAATGTTAGATATCTTGAGATATGGAAGTTAAGGGAGTAGTTGCGGTTCATATGAAAATATGGCTCTTTATTATGCGGTTTTCCTTTGGTCCTGATTTCTATGTATTAGAGATGTTACCATATTACAATGTCTTGTAAATGAAGAATATGAATATGTTTCTATGTAACTTTTATTATTAATAATTAGGATGGGATGTAGCAAAGAGACTATGTTCTTTCTCCATGTTCTCTTATGTAAATAAACTTGATATATAAGAACTATGCTATTGTTATAAGATGATGTATTGGTATGTGGTTCATAATATAGATATGTTTATCATGTTGAGAATGAAATCCTATGTTTAAATTAGGGGATTGAAATATTAGATTGTATTTATTCTTGTAGAATCATTTGACTCTCGAACCTGTTTAGTAGATTGGAATCCTATTTGGATGTAGATAAGTACTTTTTTCTATGATCTTGCATATGGCTATGGATAGTATTCTTGATGAGTTGTGCTTAAGGAAATAATCTAATACCATTAGTAAAAGAAGGATAAATGCGCTTAGTCTCATGATGTGTTAAGTATTCAAATGAGTAAAGACAAGTATTAGAAACATTTGATTGGTACTTAAAAATGAACCTTAGAAAGAGTATGAAAGGGAATAATGTTATGCATATGTGTTAATGTTTTATCATAGTTGCATGGGAAGTAAATGTTTAGTTGGATGATAGTATATGGTGTTCTAAATGGATATCTGATGTGTTAGTTTAATTTCAAGTAGTGACATTGAGATACCCTAGGGAATGGAGATGCATTATATGGTTTTATTATGTAGTTATGTTAATGATTAAATAGATGTTTCGCTTGCATAATATGATTATGTGGTTATCTTCTTGTTGATTTATGCATTCATTTATATAGTTAACGATGCATTGATGAATAGTGGTAGTAATTTTGCATTAATAAATACTAGTAATAGAAAGTTCTAATGGTTATCTTACAAGAAATTTTTTTTTATCTCTTTTGTTAGTAGATTTTGGGTTATTTCTCTAGGGTGTTTTGGTGGGCATTACAGAATGCAAGATATGAGACTAATATTGATTCCAAATTGAAAGCTTAGGTGTGCTAATTAAACCAACATGGAGATTTCTATGAGATTGATATACAATAGCTATTAATTAAGCTAGCATGAAAATGGGATTAGCATGATACTATCAACATGATGAAAGCTAAACTAGCATGCAACTAAGATAATCTAAGTGCTTGAAGATGACAAATTGAGCTCCTTGATAACCTACAAAATGACTATAAGTTTGATACACAAGATGATGGATCCCCAAGACTGAAGGAAGGGGCTCTATTTATAGGAAAAATAGAGAGATAGATGGTTGAGATTGAGCAATCTTAACAAGGGCTAGGATGGAAAGTTATCAATCCATGAGGGGAATTCAATCCAATCCCAAGTTGACAAATGTCATCTTGAGATGGATTGAGAGGATTCTAAACAATAATTAGATAATAAGTAAGCATTAGGGATAATATCAAGGGATGACATCATTGGATAATGCTATTATCCAAGGGAGCATGCTATTGTCCAAAAGGTAAACTCTTGTGCAAAGTTGAAGGATGGCCAAAGGGACAACCATCATGGGCTAGGGTGATGTCTTGTAAGAGGCATTTAATGCTCTTTGAAGACTTTGGAGGTTAAATTGTTGAAAGTTAGATAACCTTCAAGGCTTTTGTAAGAGCCTTACAAGTTTGGAAGACTCAACAAGTTAACTTGTTGAAGAAGGTAAAGTCTTCAACACATTTTGAAGACTTTCCCCAAATTTGGAGAAGTGACTCTCCCAAATTTAGGGATGTGACATAATTAGAAGAATTGGGATAATTAATGAGGGATTAGAGGGGTCCTATAAGAATATTATCATGCTAATGGAAAATGTAGGAGAATGAAAGTGGAGGGAAATAGACATTTTTAGATAAAATAAAAGATTTATTTTAGCCAAAAGGGGTGCAACTTGCATTTGTAGGATTTTGCAAGTGGGGGGACTATTCACAAATAAATAATGATTTATTTAAATGCAAAGGGATTTTTTTAATCAAATGCAAATTCAATTAAAAGGGGAAAAGGGTTTTAATTAAATAAACAATATTTATTCAATTAAATTTCTAAAGGGTACCTAATCAAACCTTAGTTTAATTAATAGGTTAGGCTAGAAGAAAAGGATTTTAATCAAATCTTTAATTTGATTAATAGGTTGATTGGAAGAATAGGGATATTAATTAAACCTTAGTCTAATTAATAGGTGAATAAATGAAGATTAAATGAATAAAATTTATTTAATTAGTAGTGCAAGTTGTAGGTGTCTACAGATTGCACATGAAATTGTACCACCATGAATGACAAAGAGTGCCCCCCAAAATGGAAATCTACAAGTGTCACATAGTGAGGAGAAACATAATAGGTGTAGGGAGTGCTAATCATCTGCTATTTGAATGGTACAATTAGCAATACATTGTTGAATTTTACATTCTAAATAATAACATTCATAAGTGGAATGGCCATGGATTTGATGGTATGTGCAAAAAGAAGGATTATCTTGATTTTATTTATGATTATTTATTTGATTTTATAAAGAAAAGTAGATCAATTTGAATCTAAGAAGGTTCAAAAAAATGTTTTCTTGTTGTGATGAAAAGTTGGGAGAAGAACACATAGATGTTTTAGGAAATGGGGGAGGACATCCTATGCCTTCTTTAATGCATTTTGAAGGAGTTTATATAGGGATCTTAATTCCTTGTTCCACTTTTCCAAGACCTTGTCCACTATAGCCTTGATTAAAATTCATGTCATAGCCAACCTCATAATGTGTTTTTAATTGTGAAGGGAAAGCACTTTCATTATAGACCTCATTAAATTTTGTTGTGCAAGTACATCCTGAAGGGCCAAAGGGATGAATGGATGAAGGGGGAAGGGTCATTGGAGGGAGATTATTATTTCTCTAATCATTATTCATGTCCACTTTATTAGGTTGGGAAGAAGTATTCTCACCATCTAAAGATTCATATTTACTTAATGTTAGGAGATAAATCATGAATAAAATATATAACATCTTCTCTCAAAATATGTTCATGGCTAATGTAGACTGTTAGCGAAAAAGTATGATCTAGAGTGATAGATGTACTAATATTAACATTCTTACCTTGTCCTTCTTGCACCAAAGTACCCTTGTGAGAAGAGGATTCATCATTATGTAGAACATAATTCTGCTACTGAGATTGGGGGGGGTGAATCAGTAGTGGATAAAATTTCAAATCCTTTATCAATTAAAGTGTTCTGGATAAACTTAAAATTAGAATTGAGAAGAATGCAATCACATGTAGAAACAGACACATAAGAAATATGTGGAAAACCTAATATGGGAAAAATCACAGTGAGAAGTGGTGCTAGGATCTACTGTCCTAATCCAGCCTCACAAATAAAAAATGTGTACAAATTATTGGGGAACCAACCCTAAGGAATCACAAAATTCCTTATTTGAGAGCACTAACTCCTACAAAATATCAACTTAACAAACTGAGTACCGACTCAACATCCTTGAGGCATCAACCATAAGGACATCATAAATCAAATAACTTTTCATTGTTTTTCAAATATAAATTATTACAATTTACAACATTGAATGTATACAAGTAAGTTGTTACAAATTAAACATTATTATCTTCTGATATTTTTGAACAATTTTACAATTGATAAACTTAGTAATATGCAAAACAAAGTGTATAATCTGAAAAACTATCTGCAACCTTCAACAATCCTATTCACACAAACTCATCAAAAATGGTTTCAATATATCCATGTTATTGCTAATTTAATTCACACTTCACAACACCTTAAATATGAAAAAAATAATTTCCAAAATAAATCTTGTCAACTTCATAATTGTTCAAAACAATCTTACCAAATCATTTAGTAATAGATTATTGCAAAGTTAATTTTCTAGGTCCATACCGATTGATGCCATCCACACTCTAACTCTTTTCATTTGTAGAGATGTACTGCTAAAATATTTACATAAGGAAATATCTCAACATAAAACTTAATCAATGAAATCCTACCTTCATTCGATGCTTCACAAATAATCTCACATCCAAAAAACCCACGCCTCACAAACCAAGATATATAAACTATTGATCAAAGATTTATGTTATCGTGTAGTAAAAATGGGATGATAAACTATTGTAAAACTAATAAAGATCCAACCACATAAAAACCCTAGTTCTACAAGTAAGAACCACCATAAACCAATGAAAAACCTAAAACATGCAAATCACAATAAAATAGGAAGATTATATCATTCACATGCTTAGTAGGGTTTGATCCCCATTGTTTCCTATCTCCGTTGATCTTGTTTGATATGGTTTCTCTCAGGTTTTGTATTGTGCACAAGAGCTCAAAAAAGAATGGATTGTGGTTGTGTAGATGATTGATTGCTTGATTCCTATGAAAGGTTGCATAAGCATTGATTCACTTGTTAGGGATATGATCACATTAGTTAGGGTTCATAAGGATGAAATAATCCTCTTATATAGAGAGTACCCTAGAAATGGAGGGCTAGAATTAAGAGGTGAAAGGATAAATAAAGAGATGAATGGCAAGTGTCATGAAGGGAAAAAGATAATGAATTAATTAAATAAATAAAGATCTATTTAATTAATAGAAGAAGTGGGACCAATTAAATAAATACAATATTTATTTAATTTAGGAAAGGATAATTTAAATAAATAAAAATATTTATTTAAATTGGGAAAAGCTAGAAAGGATTAATGAATTAATTAAATAAATAAAATATTTATTTAATTAGGTTAGGACAATTTTAGGTGTCTACAGTTATAAGGTAGTTGTAACTGCTATCAAATTACCTTTTCTATTGTAGAGATCATCGAATGAACACAAAGTTCTTCAAGTTTAGAGGATGTAAAAAATGTTTATAATTAATAACAGTTTGAAGGAAGTTAAATAGTTTGGAGGAAGTTAAAATTGTTTCTAATTGATAATTTAGCTATAACTAATCATACCAATCACTCATATCTTCAACTATTTCAAATCTTTAGAACATATACAATCATCTTTGATCATACAAGTTTGAAAAATATATGTGTGTATTTTGCGGGAAGTAATAAGAAATAATTCAAACATTTAATTTATTCTAACATTAATATTAACTTGTGATTGAAACATTATTTACTTGCATACATACGATCAAACATGTTTGAAATTCCAAAAGATCAACATGATGCTTTCATTAATTGTTTGATTAAGTTCACAATGAATGATATTTGTATGTGATGATATGTACAAGTAGGACAATCTATTGGGTCTACAACTCATCTCATAATCATCTTATACCTACAAGTGAGTGTTCTAAAACTCAACATAAATATGTTCAATGATGAATATCTATTTTTGACATCAATGACAATGTGTTTTATAACAATCTCCCCTTCTCAGTAGTACAATTGTGTTCTACAATTGGTATCAAACCTAGGTTCTTGAAAATGCTTGATTAGCTTAAGTAGATCTTGGTTAAAGAACACATGACTTGTTTAGAAGGATCCTCCTAAAATAAAGCCCCTTTAATTGATGTTACTAAGTATGTTTTTTGGAGTTTTAGAATGGAGAGTTATTTGTCTTATTTAGGGTTTGATGCATGGATATTTGTTGTTAATGGTTATACAATGCTATAATGCCTTTAACTAATCCTACTGAAAAGAGAGAGTATGAAAAAATGCTAAGGCTAAGAATTTAATTCTTTGTGAATTATCTAATACTGAGTTTGTTAAAGTGATGCATTGTCAAATAGGTAAAGTCATATGGGATAAACTAAAGAGCATCTATGAAGGTGATGATAAAGTGAAGCAAGCTAAATATACAAAATAAAATTTGAAGGGTTAAGATGAAAGAAGATGAGAATATTGCAAATTATCTTCTTAGAGTTTATGAGATAGTGAATGCAATTAAAGGACCTAGAGAAGACATGAAGGACTTTGTAGTTGTTCAAAAAGTTTTGAGATATTTACATTGTTGAACCTAATACAAGACTAAGAAGGGGGGGTAAATCAGTTTGGATCTTCAAAATAAATTAAGTATAAATAGCATTCAACAATTCTACAACAATATTGAAAACACATCAACCATCAACACATAAACACTAGATTTATGTCGAAAACCCAAATAGGGAAAAACCATAGTGAGAATCAAACTCACATTATGAATAAAAGTGATTACAAAGTTTTAGGATTACTACCAAGGAGAAAAAAGAACCTGATGGACTTGTAGGACTAAGGAACACTGCCCTAGGGCAAGATACAAGGACTTACAAAATTGAGACACACTTCTTTAGTTCAAGACACAAGGTGCTACCGAAGGACCCACTGTCAATCAACAATAAAGGAAATATAATAACTAAAATGAGAAGGATCTCTTGATCATGAAATTGTCCTTGAACATATGTATCAAATGACCAACATCATGACAAACATTTTTGACAACCACTGCTATCTCAACACATTGTCTCACAAAATGTATCATCTTTAAACTCTTCATAAACAAACTTTCATACATTTGTAGTCTCAAATTTGCTTGCACATCATTCACATTCACTTCTTATAAATTCACACACAATATCATACATAACTCATACATCTGCACTCCTTAAATATAAGATAGATCATCAAAAACCTAATTGAGGATCGACCATAACCAAAATAAACATTATTGCACAAAATAAGCTACCCAAACAAAATATACTCAAGGCGGACCACTCTAGGAGAAAGAGGGGAGACAAATTCATCATAACACATTCTTCCAATTCAAATCCAACAAACCACACACGATAACACATCCCCCAAAGTCACCACCAAACGTAACATGTAGATAGGCAATAAATATTGTCAATCGGTCAGGCAAAAGATATCTTCCAATGCAAATTATTCAATGCAGATATCCATACAGCATAGTGAGAATCATAACAACATTCTAACTCATCCTCCAACACATATTTTGACCCAAAATCATGATCCAAATAAGATAATCTAACTGGACACATCAAACCATAATACAATTGAATATACTAAACACAAGTCAACATAACTCACTTGTAGAATAGAAACATCACCAGAGAAACATACTAAAAATACTACATGAGCCACATAATCATGTCCACTAAATCACAACATAAAATTCAGCATATCTAGAGACCATCAAAGACTTTTTGGACCAGTCTGATAGACACCTTTACTATCAAAGAACAATAACAACTAAATTCTGCAATCCATGAACCATAAAACTAGTCGATGTAATATAATATTTATTATGTCCAAATGAATGAAAATCATTCCACCAATGAGACATTAAATATTGTTTCTTGCAAACATTAAAAACTCTTTTTTTCATATTAACCTTTCCACAACCAATACCCAAACATCAAACTCAATTACAACACCAAACACAAGACAAAGAAACCTACATCAATACAAGATCATATCTAGACAAGAATCCATCCAAAAAGCCAAGTTTGACATCAATGACAACCACACAAACTCATATTTACAAGGTAACTTTGAGATATAATGCTAATATATCTACAATAGAAGAGATCGAAGATCTTAGTAAAATTACACTTGATGATCTACATGGAATTCTCATAGCTTATGAAATGAGAATGGTTGGTGAAGATACTTTTAAAAGAGAAGTTGCATTTGAAGCAATATAGAAAGACAAATAAATAAGTTTTGAGTCAAATTGTGACATAGATGAAGAAATTGGAAATCTTGTTAGAAAACTCAAAAATGGTTTTGACAAGTACAAAGGATACCCTTTAAATGCTTCAATTGTAGGAAGATTCGACACTTTTCTTCTAAGTGTCCTTATTGAAATAAAAGATAAGGATGATGAAGGCAACTTCAAGAAGAAAAAAAAAAGCCACTTTCACTATGAACAAAGAAATTTTTCAAAGAATGAGTAAAGCTTGTACATCAAAGAAGAATGCAACACAAATTTAGAAGACAACAATGAGTATGAGTATGCTGGTGAAAAATGTGATACATTTTTCATGGTGGTTGGGTCACTCAATGCAAATAGGAGTGATGATATTGAAGGTGAATTGTTATGTGCCTTAGAGGAAATCAAAAGATTGAAGAAGAAGAGCAACAAGAAAAATATTTTGGTATTGAAGGACAATGAAACACTAAAGTAGAAACTTGAGGAAGGTAATAAAATGATCATCAATCTGAAAAATTGAAATTGAAGTGGGCAAGAGAAGAGAGTGGGTAATTAATTCTGAACTTATATTAAAATTTGAAAAATTGTTTGAAGTTAGAAAGTGAAGTAGTAGCTTTAATAAATGAACTTGAACAATTGAAAAGTGTGTCTAAAAAAGAGAAAAATTTCAAAAGACTTCTAATATGTTGGATGAAATGTTAGCCAGTCAAAGATAGACAACAAAAAAATAGTTTTGGGTTTTGACAAAGACCAATGTTCTAGTACAAATAATTCCTTCAATATGAAGGATAATAATGATGGTTTTGTTAAGGTCCAAAGGAAGAAAAAAAAAAGGTATCCAAAATGGTATTCTCCTATAAGATGAATGGTAATGAGCAAGTTTTATCCCTATTTTTATGGTTATTGTAACTTTTGCAATTATTTTGGTCATAGAGAAATTGATAGTAGAGTTATATCAAGAAAGAGAGCTAAATTTGTTAGTAGAAATTATTTTGATTCACTGAAAGTTTTTGTGATCTCTTATAAATGTCAAAATATTGGTCACATTGCAAGATAGTGTAACATTAGTTTTGCAGAATAGAGAAGGAAAGGAAGAAAATTCTTGAATGGTCTTGAAATCTTCAAGAAAGAAGCAAAAAAAGTGTGGAAGAAGAAAGAAAGCAAGTCCATGATTGTTCAAATTTTTTTGCATGTCAAAAGGCAGAATCTATGGATAATAAACAAATTGGTGATAAAAGTAAGTTTTTCAAGTAGTACTGATTGGAATGGTGGTGTAGTGAAATTTGGAGACAGGTCATTAGTTCAAATCCATGGTAAAGGTTCCTTGAGCATTAATGGTACTTTAGAAATAAATAATTTTTGTTACATAGGACTTAATATAATTTACTAAGTGTTAGTTAAATGTGTGACAATGGATACTTTTTAATCTTTAATTCTCAAGGATATGAAATAAGGAAAGTTAAATTACAAAAATTAATTGTTGAAGGGAAAATAACAAAGATTTTGATTAGGTTCTCAGGGAGATAAAAGGTAAAAAAAAATTGTTGGGCCAAGTTGATGAAAGTTGGCTTTAGCATAGATGGTTAGGACATGTAAATTTTGATAATCTTGTCAAGATTAGTTCTATGAATTTAGTAAGACATATGCCTAAAATTATAAAGCCTAAGAACATTATTTGAAAAAAAATTCAACAAGAAAAAAAACAAGAGTAAGTTTCAAATATAAATAATACTCAAGTTCAAAACCCTTAGAATTAATTCATACTAATATTTGTAGTCCCACCAAAGCTAAGGGTTTAAAAAATGAAAGGTATACTATGTTATTTGTGAATTATTTTTCTAGAATGACATGGGTGACATTTTTAAAAGAAAAACATAAAGCATTTGAGAAATTCAAAATTTTTAGTGCCATGGTTGAAAAAGAAAGTGGTTTGCAACTTAAATGTCTTAGATTGGATAGAGGTGGCAAGTTTATCTATAATGAATTTGATGAATATTGTGAAAATCATGGTATCAAAAGACATGATTCTGCAGTGTTCTACACAATGATCTACACTTTTGTATAAAGTATCTAAAGTAGGAATCACTATTGGTTTGAGAGTAGTCCTAATGGATCAAATCACCCTTCCAAGGAAAAAAAACTAGATTGATAGTAAGAGAAGGGAAAGCAATGAGAGGAACAAACTAGTGATCAAAAACCAACTAAAGAAGATATGAATATTTTTCTCTTCACCTCAACAATATATTCTATAACGATTTCATCCCTCTCGACCATTAGAAGAAGCTTATTTTCAAAGTGATCGAGTGGATATAGAAGATGACTCATCCAAAGTTCCTACGGCATCCCAAGAGTATATTGATATAGAGGACTTAGAAACCAATAAAGACAATTTTGAAGAAGGAACAAGTAGAGTAAGAAGAGGCTTTTGAAGAAGAGATTAGAAACAAGAACCCATTGAGAGCATAAAGTAAGAAGATCTAGTACTGACCTATGAAGAACAAAAAAAGTTGATAATTTTTATGGAAGGGTATGTGAAAAAAATAGACACCAACATAACATAGAAATAAAAAGAGGTGTGCCAACCCAAGGAGATAGTATATAGGTAAAAAATTGGAGACTATAGGGAAAAATTCTCAACATGGCAAGAAAAAAGACACACAACAATGCTTGCAACTTACCACATTAACACCAACATGGTTATTGTTGGATTTAGAGAAAATAAAATAGATTACCATTAAACCACATGACCAAGATAGTTCACCTCAAATTGGAAGAAATCACACTTCACCAAGTTGGCATAAAGCTGATTCTCCCTTAGGCACTACAATACCTGTCACAAGTGACCCTCATGCTCTTCCATAGTTCTAGAATAGATCAAAATATCATCCAAGAACACAAGGACAAAATGATCAAGGAAGGTGCGGAAAACCCCATTCATGAGGCTCATAAAAATTGAAGGTGCATTTGTCAACCCAAATGGAACCACTGTGAACTCATAGTGACCATAACTAGTATGAAAAGCTATCCTATAAATATCTACATCATGAATACGCAACTGATGCTACCTAGATTTTAGATCAATATTAGAGAACACCTTGGCTCCCTTTACTTGATCAAAGAGATCATCTATACGAGGCAATGGATACCGATTCCTAATGGTTACCTTATTAAACTATCGGTAATCAATGCATAACCGAAGAGAACCGTCCTTCTTCTTCATGAAGATAACTAGTGCACCCCAAGGAGAAACACCAGGATGAATGAACCCCTTGGCCAAAAATTCCTCCTTCTACAAATTCAGCTCACTCAACTCCTGAGTGGTCATCCGATATGGTACCCTCGAAATAGGTTCTAATCTAGGAACTAAATCAATGTGAAAGTCTATATCTCACTTCGGAGGCATATTGGGAATGTCAATAGGAAACACATCAGCATACTCCCGAAGAAGAGGGTGACTATCAAGAGCAACTTCCCTACTTCTCTCCTCATCCATGTCCTCAAGAGAAACTGCAAACAACTAGCACCCTTGACACATACACCACTTAAGCTGCATAGTGGAGATCATACAAAGTGATATAGGTCTAGGAATACCAACTATCTCAAATTTCCTGCCATGATCATCTAAACACTCCATTATCTTCTGATGACAGTCTACACTAGTACTGTGTGATTCTAACCAATCCATCCCCAACATAGCTCCATAAGACCCCAAAGGAATGAATCGAAGATCAACTATGGTAGCAAAGGGTCCTAGGTTCAACTCACACTTAGGAATGAAGAAATGTGTGGCCACACAAAAAATAGTAGCCAACTCTACTTGCCACCTATTTTCCTATCTAGTAGACATGATCCCACACTGCTCCATAATGGAGGAAAATATAAAGGAATAAGAAGCACCCAAATCAAATAATATTGAGATAGATATATCACCCAACACACCCATAGTCTCCATCACGGTGCACTGGTATTTTGCTTGGCAGTTATCTACCACCGCAAAAACTTTGTGGGATCGAATTGCATCCCCAACTGTAGGCTTTGAAGTTGTTGACCTCTGACTACTATTTTGTTGTGAATGTTGTGGAAAATGCGCAACTGCATGGCCATACTGACCACAAGAGAAACAAGCTCCCCTGTCGAGTCCTCTACCTCTAGTTGGCCCACTGGACTATTGGAAACTTCCCCTACTAGGGGCTTGAGAAGCACTTTATGAGGACTATCCTGAGAAACTCTGTCTATCCCTCTACTAGTTCATGTCCTTCCTAAACTGAGGGTCACCCCATGCTGACCCTAAAATTGTTTCAGCCTAGACTAAAATTTTTGTTGCTGTTGTTGTTGCTGACCACCCTTAGCGGGTGTCCAAAAACTCATATATGGTGCAACAGCCTGGGACTGATTACCCCTAGTCCCAGATCCACTAAAAGGTGTACTAACAATATGTGCCCCTAGCTGACACCATGTCCACGTGCAAGATTCTTCTCTACTAGCTTGGATTTCACCATGACTAACTCAACTAATGAAGGCTCAAACACTCGCACTCCCCCACTAATGCGGTCATTAAGACCTCTCATAAATTTTTTTACCAACAATGCCTCATCATTACCAATCTCAACATATTGTTTGAGCTCATAGAATCTCTGCTCATATTGATCAACAATCATGCCTAACTGGCGTAGCTCATAAAACTCATCTGTGCGACACTGTCTCCATTGTACTGAGAGAAATCGAGCTCTGAACCTCTCTAGGAACATCTCCCAAGATAGTGTACTAATGTCCACAATAATCCTCTGTTCCTCCAACCTCCACCAAGTAGAAGCAAAATCCTTGAGATGCATAATAGTGCACCTCACGGTGTTACTACCATATAGATGCATGGTGAAACACCTATCCAAGTCAATGAGCCAAGTCTCAGCTTCCAGTTTGGTACCCAAACCATCAAAAGTGGGAGGATGGGATCTCAACAAATCCCTCATATGACCCATGGCGACTATCTCCTAGTCTACTGGAACCTCTCTCCTCTATGGAGACCTCTCTCTCTCTCCACATGATCTTGAAGGTGAGAATCTCCAAACTAAGCATTACCTTTCTTCTCGACCTTAGGTCTAGGACCAAGTCAAGCTAATACCTCCTAAAACATCCAACTCCTCCCTTTCAAGAACCTGATGCATAGTGTGTTTCTCACTATGCTGGCTAACCTCCATGTACTCACTCTGATGAACACATTGAACTTGCTCAACACTCTCATGAGTAGGCTGCGGTGAAGGACTCTGTCGACCTACACTACGGTCATGACCCCTACCTCTATCATAATCATGACCGCGACCACGACCTTTACCTTTCCCAACCATAATCCTAACAACAACACAAGAGAAAAAGTCTAGATCTACAATAAGGATACTAACAAGGGAAACACAACCACTAAGAGTTAGTAATAGGTCTAGTTGAATGGGCTCAATTTAAAACTAGAGTACCCAATGTTGAAACTTGGGCTCTGATACCAATTGTAACACCTTGCCAGGAAACCCCAAAGGGATTAAATTAAAACACTAGAAAAGAGTACAAATAATTATTTTTTTAAAACTTTAATAAGTTTAATGATACATTGAGTTAACATAATGTTAAGATTACACAACGGAAGACGTAACTTAACACCTAAAGGGTTTCCCAACTTGGTTAACATAGTTTACTACTAACATTGCTTAACATTAGTTAATCCAATTAAGTTGATTAAACATATAAACATAATTACATTTATCCGAAGGTTAATTTATCCATAAGTATAAAGTATTAGTATCATGTTTAAGTTCCATTCAAGAGTAATCTATCTATTATAGTACATCTAATAATCACATAAAACATATGCATTAACATTTAATGTCCATTCGTACATTGTTTGCGTCACAAGATAAGAATACATTACATTTCACTGAACCACTAAGTCTCGAAAGATCATATAATGTTTACATTACAATTTATATCTTGCCATGAAGGCATACATATCAAATAATTACAACTAACCATATAAGGTCCATGATATACAAAGAATGATCCAAAATAACAAATAGGATCCAACTAACTAACAAGAACCTCAAATCCAAGCGCAACTGGAACACTTGTGAAGCCAACTCCTGCAAGAAGGAACACACACACCCGATGGAAAGTGGTAGTACCACCTGATCATGTGGTTCAAAAAGAACCATCCCACCATGATAGGAGATAAAAATAAAACCCACTAGCAACCTATAAGATATTCACACACATGGTCGAAAACACAACATCGGAAAGACTCACATGAAGTATAAACTCACAGAACATGACTCCACAACAAAATCAGGTGAAACCAACAAGGCTACACACTAGTGACCATAAGGGAAGAGTGTCATCACATAGCTTGTTATGATTATCCTAGCAAACCTTCATATGTCCTGACCCCCATCTTGGGTTATCCTAGCAACCTCTCCCGAACCCCCGGCTCCACCCAAGTCTCATGTGGACCCAAACAATATTTTAGTGAGGACAAGGTTGCTGGTTTGCCATTTCGGGCCTTCTCATTGCATCCTGAATCTGTACTAGCACTCAACCATGAGCAAGGTATAATTATCTTGCTTAATGTTTCATCTACCCAACCCCCTAATGTATTATTAGGTTATTAGTTACTTATTCAACTTCTGAGGGGTTATCCTACTAACCTCTTTGGGCACAACCCCCACTCGAAAGCCACTCTCCCTTATGACACTAAACCAAAAATATACCAACAAACTCCAAAACCAAGGTACCAAATTGAAATTACACATGTAGTTCAAAACAATAGAAAACCACTTGGCCAAACAAGCCCTTGCACAATGTTAAATTAACTGACAAATCTCTGTCTAGTGACATGACCAACCACGAAAACAACCACCACATGAAAACATCTAATACATTTAACCAAGGACTTGCAGTTTCAAAATCAAATGCAAATACAGACAATTAAACCAACCATCTTCACTAATCTAGAATAGCATTACTTTTCCATTTCATTAAAACACAAATTGACCAAGGTTCTCTAATTCTTCTAAGGTTCGAAATACACCATCTAAAAAAATCACCATTTCACTATAATTTTAAAAAAACCCATACCTTTATATAATTATACACATACGTATATATATAAATAACACACACACACACACACACACACACACACACACACACACATATATATATAAATTAATTAATTTATTTACTAACTTGAAACGTTTACTTTTTCCAAAATAAAATCATTATTTTCTTTATTTATTTTTTCCCATTTCGAAAAATATTTTTCCACATATAAAATATATATATATATATATATATATATTCTATATATATATATATAATTATAAATTAAATATTAATTAAATAACAATTAAAAACTTTTTTTTTAAAAACAACCTGCACCATACTAAGTGCTACCACGCAACCCTCTAAGAGGGAGGCGGTGGCTTGGGGGTCACGACATGGTCCCCCACCACAACCGAGGTTGTGGTGGGTGGCCACGTCGTGGCTGCCTAGCCATGGCATCGCTTCCCCCTCCCCCATGGGATGAGGAGACCACAGCTCCCCTCCCATGGAGTTCATGGTGGCTTGGCCCACCACGACACCCCCCCCCCCCGCTCAATTACAATTTTTTAAATTTTTTTTTTAATATATATATATATATATATAGAACTGGTAAGTTTTTAACAGCAAAAGACCCAGTCATTTTAAAATATGAACAGGTAATAATTTTTTTAACAAGTTAAAAAAACACAGAAAAAATCTTTTTTCCAGTAAATTAAGAAATCCATATACATTTTTTTTTAACCAAAAGTTTCAAAGAAATCAAACCCCAGCCAAATATCAAATTTAAATTTTGAAAACAATAGGGTTTTAAAACATTAACAGTGAATGATTGTTTTTTTTATGTTTTTGTTTTTGTTTTCCCTGTTGGCATTACATTAAGTTTGTTGGTATGATGATATTGAGAAGGTTGTTGGAGATTGATGATATAATTGATAAAGGATGATTACTGTCTTAATAATATTATTTTGTCATTGATGTCAAGAAACTGATTTTTTGATTCAGTATGATGTTGCCATATCTTAAAGAGTATGTTTTGATGAGTATAAAGATGTTGATAAGTGACACAGAAAGAATGTGAAAATGAAGGGGAGTAATAAGTTATTCAATGGGAAACTATTACCGAGTTAGACAGTGATGAGATAATGTTATTTTGATTGTTTTGATATCCTATATATGTGTATTCGAAGATTGAATGAGAAGGAGAAAAGATTTCATGTAACAGAATGAGTAAAGGTTTGATACTATTCTATTTTACCGAGCAAGGAGCTAGTTGGTAAACACCAAGGCTATCAGTATTGGTTAAAGAAGAAAGAAGTTTCTGAGTATCAATCGAGTAGTAATAGAATGCATTGGATGAATAAATACACTATTAAATGAAGGATGCCAATGAGCTGGACATTTATAGAAGATTGGAATGTCGTGCAAGAAGTTTGTTAAGGATCAACGACAATGAAAATTCAAGAGTTGGATCTATAGCACATATTGAATGGTCATAACCGAGCACAAGTACCAAGGAAGGTATACAAGTTTCAAGGCAAGATAAAATGTTTTTCAGTCAAGTTTGAAGATTTGATGGCTAAGATAATCATGGGAAATGTGATTAAGGAGATTAAGCGGTTAGGAATTGTTGATAAATAAGGAATAGTTGATGAACAAAGGATGCGGGCAAATAGAAGAGCAGTGATATTGCAGAGGTGATTACCGAGTAAAAAAGATTGAAGATTTGATTGAAGAACAGATTGAGAAGCCTAGCAAGGAGGAAGATAAGTCTTTTGACAAGATTATTTTGAGCACATAGAGTCTGCTTTAACATTTCAGATGTGAAGTTGCAGATATATTTTATTACTGTTATTTATTTTTGTAAGTGATGGGAAATCTCTTAACCGAGTGGTTTTTCCCTATTTGGGTTTCCACGTTAAATCTGATGTTAAATGTGTTTTGTTGTTTCAAGTTTATCAGTTTATGAGTTTGAATGATTTACAATCATAGTTGCATATCAAGTAAGTTCTACCGAGGTTGAATCTGGATAGATCATTGAATTGTGAGTTTATCTAATTCACCCCCCCCCCCTCTCATCTAACTAACAATTGGTATCAAAACAAGAACTCCGAAAGAAAATTTTAAAGGAACTTGAGGCAAGATCCGAAGATGTATAAAAGGGATGCACCAAAGTTGAACAAGTCAAGTTTCTCCACATGGCAAAAAAGGATGAAGCTGCACTTATCAGGAATTGGAGAATATGCAACATATTATCTAGAGAATGATTACACTGCACCTAGCAACTACCCAATGACAATGGAAGAGATAAAGGCAAAGCAAGAACATATTCAAGCAATGATTGAAATAACATCAGCATTGACCGACTCAGAGTTTAATGATCTAGAAGGTTGTAA
Organism: Cryptomeria japonica; assembly: GCF_030272615.1. Lineage (NCBI taxonomy): Eukaryota > Viridiplantae > Streptophyta > Pinopsida > Cupressales > Cupressaceae > Cryptomeria > Cryptomeria japonica. Next base: position 555,508,872 of record NC_081411.1, on the reverse strand, counting down.
TGATGCCAAAGCTATGTGGAAGAAGCTTATATTTGTGTATGGTGGTGATGAACATGTTCAAAGAGAAAAAGTAGATAGTCTAAGAGGACAACTTGAATCCATGAGAATGAATGAAGGTGAGAACTTAATCCAATACAACACAAGGTTAAAGGAAACTATCAATCAAATCAAAGCAGCAGGAGGAACTATTGAAGAAAAGGATGTAACAAGTAAGTTGCTAAGAACACTTCTACCTGCTTATGCCATTCAAGTCTCTGCAATTAATGAATTAAGGTCTGTACCAAACATGCCAGTCTCTTTGGATGCTACTATCGGTAAGCTAAATGCTTTTGAGTTGAGTAATTTTGATAACAGTGGGTCTTTGGTTAGCAAAGTTGAATCTGCATTTAGTTCTTTTCATCTTGGTCAATCTAATGATTATAATGATAGAATGTATAGGTATGCTGAAGGAAATCATAGTGGAGCAAGTGAGAGATTTTGCAAAAACATGGAAGAAGTACACAAACTATATGAGGAAATCAGAAAGAAAGAAGAGTTTGAAGCATTATTGGCCAGAAGGTTATAGAGAGGCAAAGGTAAGTATAAAGGAAAGTTACCTTTGAAATGTTTTAACTATGATAAAATTGGACATATGGCTTCAAACTGTCCTGACAAAGAATCTAGTGAAAAGAGAGAATATCGAGATGACAGACAGAAAGACAACCAATACAGAGGGCACTGAGACTTCAGAAGGAGAGATAGAGAGACATGCCTAGTAGCTGATGAAGAATCCAATGATGAAAAATCTAATGGGACTGAGACAGAGGAAGTTGTATATGTGGCTATCAAAGATGGATCAAATGAACGAAGGTATGAAGAAAAAGCCTTAATATCACACATAAATAATAATGATTCTTGGATCATAGATAGTGGATGCTCACATCACATGACAAGTGATAAACAAAAGTTTGTTAAATTAGAAGACTATGATGGAGGTTATGTAAGATTTGGTAATGATGCACCATGTCCTGTGAAAGGTAAAGGATCTATCACACTTCTTGACAATGCTAAATGTGATGATGTATATTAGGTTGAAGGTCTGAAATACAATTTGTTGAGTGTATCACAGCTAAACAATACTGGATACTGAATAGAATTTCATAAAGGAATTGTCAAAGTTCATGACAAACATGGAAAGTTGGCTGCTACCAGGACTCAAACAAGAGGCAATACATTTCATCTTGACTCAACTTGGAACAATTGTCTGTATGCAAAAATAGAAGATACCTAGTTATGGCATAAAAGGTTTTGTCATGTAAATTTTGATAACTTGATCAAAATAAGTAAGAAGCACCAAGTAAGAGGTCTACCGAGCTTGGAAAAACCTAAGAATGCAATATGTCGAGGATGACAAATGGGTAAGATGACAAAATAAAGATTTACAATTAATTCTTACACTTCTAAAGGAATTTTAGATCTTGTAAACACTGATCTTTGTAGTCCTATGAAAGTTCAAAGCTATTATGGTGATAAATACTTCATATGATTTGTGGATGATTACTCAAGGATGATGTCAGTTATGTTTTTAAAAGAGAAATCAGAATCCTTTCAAATGTTCAAATGATATAACGAAAGAGTTGAAAATGAAACAAGAAGACAATTGAAATGTCTAAGATTTGATAGAGGAGGAGAGTTCATTTCAGATGAATTTAACTTATTCTGCAATGATCATGGTATAAAGAGACAAGTATCTGCACCGAGAACACCATAGCAAAATGGGATAGCTAAGAGAAGAAATAGATCAATTGTAGATTGTGCCAGAACCTTGATGATAGAAAAGAAAGTACCTCAAATATTTTGGAGAGAAGCAATAAGCACTGCAGTTTACACCCTGAACCGAGTACAATTGAAGAAAGGAACTATGCAGACATCGTATGAAATCTGGTATGACAAGAAACCAAATGTAAGTTATTTTAAAATATTTGAAAGTAGATGTTATGTTCACAAACATGACAGAAATGGAAAATTTGATCAGAAAAGTGAGGAAGGAACATTTCTCGGTTATTCCTCCAGGAGTAAAGCATTTAAATGTCTGATCAAATCATCTAACGAAATAGTGGAAAGTGAAAATGTGAAAATTGATGAATTTGCAGAAAGGAATGATGAAGGAAACTCCAAAGAACCAGAAGATTATGAAGAGTTTGTATATGTACAACTAAGAAGTCTAACCAAGAAAGCCGATGAAGAAAATACGCAGTTACCGAGTGATGAAGAAGATCATACAGAGCCTACCGAGCCTATATTAGCAAAATATGTCAAAATAAATCATGAATCAAGTCAGATTATAGGAGATAAGGATGCTCTAGTGATGACAAGGAACAAACTGAGATAGAACACATGTCTGATATCCGAGTTTGAACTGAGGATAGTAAAAGAGGCACTAAGCAACGAAGATTGGGTGAATGCTATGATAGAAGAGATTGAACAAATCAAGAAAAATGAAACATGGACATTGGTCCCAAGACCAAAAGAGAAAAATGTAATTGGTACAAAGTGGATTTTTAGAAATAAGCTAAATGAAAAAGGTGAGGTCATTCGGAATAAAGCAAGGCTAGTTTGCAAAGTTTATGCTCAAGAAGAAGGAATAGACTATGGTGAGACTTTTGCACCTATGGCAAGACTTGAAAGAGTGAGAACATTCTTGGCATATATTGCTTACAAAATTTTTAAGGTATATCAAATGGATGTTTTTGATTAAGAAAAAAGTAGGTTTTGAAGGGGCCCCGAAACCCTTTACAAGCAGAACTTAAACAGCAAAGCTACGAGAAACAGAAAAGAACAGAAACCACAAAAAACGAGCGAAAAACCGAAGAAAACCCAAAAAAACCACAAAAGGCCAGTAGGCCTTCCAGCATTCCAATTTTTTCCAGGGCTTTAGCCAGGGTGTTGTTGATATCATACAGCTCTTTGATGTTGTCTTTGAAGTTAAGGGGATTCCTTGCTGAAGCAACCATAACTTTCTTGATACTGGCCCTGGTTCTCTTTGCAGTACCGCCCACCGAATTAGCATCACCGCTTCTAGTTTGGATGGTCTCCTCCTCCAGGTCAAGATCCACAACCAATTTAGGAGTGTAGGTATGATCAACAACCTTGGCGATGTCCTCCAGGTTTTTAGTGACAGCAGAGAGGATACTTGGGATAACTCCCATTAGATTTTTCATCACTTCTTTTCCCTCTTCTAGTGATTTTACCTTATTCTCCATTTCCTGCTTCCAATTAATTTGCTCTTTGTTTCATCCTCCCTCTTTTCATCCATTTTAATCCCTTTCTTATCCAGGTTTTTCAAAGTCTCATAGGTCCATCTATCGAAATCCATTTTGGCCTCTGAGAGCTTCTTGAGGTTATCCAAGATAAGCCCTTTACTAGCACTTTCCTTGTCCTCGCTATCCCTATCCTCAGTCAGGTCCTTCTCAGAGTCTTTGTTCATTTCCTTCTCAGAATTCACTCCAGTTTCCTCATTATCCTTGGGTTCCACTTCTTCCATCAGATGGTTGTTGTCCTTACCAGGGTATTCGCTGAGGGTAGGGATTTCTTGACCAGGCTAGTTATTGTTGCTTTCTTCCTCATTACCTAGCTCCTCATCTTGCTAGCTGTCTTCACCGTTGGAGTCATCTGTCTCCATTCCACTGCTTTCCTTAACAATGTCCTCTATTTCCAACCCAGGGACACTTTTTCTTTTTTTGCTGGAGGACACCTTCTCCTTGCTAGTTTCTCCCTCTTCCATCTTTCTTTTTCTTGGAGAGGCAGAAATCCTCTTATTTTCTAGCAAGGTGAGGTTTTTGCAATGCTCATAGATGAGCAGCAAAAGCCCGTAGTGGAGAATCAGGATGGAAGGGTTAGTCCTGTGTTTGTTGAGGGACCTGGAGAGGGACCAAAAAAGGTAGTAGGGCAGGGACACTTTTTTGTCGTGTCTGAAATGGTTTAAGAGCACAAAGTGGTAGGTGTGGACCCTTGAAAAATAGCCTTCAACCATGATGTACTCCATAATTGCGCTCAGAACCCAACCCCACAACTTCTTGATGTTTGCAGCTTCATAGTAGCCCCCAGTAGCCTTGCCAATTTTAGCTCTCTCTTTCTCTTTTTGCGGGAATAGGTTAACCGTGTTGTTGGAGAGTTTGAGGTCTCGAAAGAAATTAAGCCCAGAGTGGGGCATTCTGGTCATAGTGGAAATGAGCCCAACGTCCAGCTTAAACTTAACTCCATAAAGTTTAAAAGAGCCATTAGACCAGTTTTTGGAAATCTTGGAAATGGCTAAGTTAACCCTACCTTTGTCATAGTCCTCAAGTTTCTCCATGAAGTTGGTAAGAGAGCCCTTCTCCAATTTCGCCTAGACTTTTGGCATCGCTTTCCAGGTCGACGTATTGTCTGGTTCTTCCCACCTTAGGTCTCCTCCCATCTTTGGATATGGGTTGTCTACCCTGTTTCTCTACAAGTTATCACCTTCTTTCGCGATGTTGCTCAAGTTTTTGAACTGGGTAACCCATAAAGTGTGTGGCACTTTATTAGAGATAATAAAAGATCTGCCACAATGCCAAGTAATGATGGCCTTTCTAGCAAGGCATAAATGATGCTTTTTACTTGTCATGATTAAATTGTCCTTCTCTCCCTGTATAACAGCCCTTTCTAATGAACTCTTTGATATTTAAATTGAGATCCTCCTCGTGCCAAATCATTTGGGAGTTAAAGTTAACTCTAGTATTTGCTAAGCAATCCACCATGCTATTTTGCTCTCTGAAGACATGTTGAATAATGATTTCTTTGAAACTGGCAATGATCTCCCTAGCTTTCATGATGATATTTTCAATAGACTAGGAAGGCTTTGAGTCCCCCTTTAAGAACTTTATAATATTGAGTGAATCTCCCTCAAGCCATATTTTATCATAATTTAGATTTTTGGCTATAATTAAGGTATTCAAGGCTGCAGAGGCTTCAACAAAATGGCTAGTTTGATTCCCCAGAGGACTAGCCACCTCCTTAAGACAACTTCTAGCAAAATTCCTGACAATTCCCCCATATCCAGCTTTACCAGGATTCCCTTTAGAGGCCCCATCAAAGTTAGCCTTAATCCAGCCCTATGAGGGAAAACACCAGACTAGACCTTCTCTTCCAGTCTCCTTGCTAGTAGTAGTGGTAGAAAGGTTCCACCTGTCTTTAAAATCATCTTTAGCAATAGGTCCCTGATCAGTGCAATAGAGGCATTCAAAGATACTCCTAAAGATTTTATCTGCAACCACTTCAGGAAAAACCCTTTTATCCCTAAAAATCCTATTGTTGCACTCTTTCTAGATATTCCAGATAACAATCGACAGAGTAAGTATCCAGGTCTCCACAATTTTAGGATTATAATTAGGTCAATGCCATTGAAGCCAGGTGTCACCAAGAGAGTTCGGGATGACCCAACTCAGGTTCCACCTGGAAAGGATGATTTTCCAGATATCCTGGCTAAAAGTGCATTGATTGAGAATATGGCAAGTTGTCTCTTCTTCCCTGTAGCAAAGAGAACGCCTATTAGGAAAAATAATACCTCTTTTGTGAAGATTGTCGAGGGTTAATACCTTATTTTGTATGAAAATCCAGAAGAAGATATTGACCTTAGGAACTAACTTCTTGTTCCAGACTTTAGCCCAAATGGGAATTTCTTCCACCGGGACATTGTGAATAGCCACAGCAGAGGAAACAGAGTATTTCCCATCCAGAGTTTCCCTCCATATCAATCTGTCATCTTTGTTGTCTCTAGGGATTTTGGCAGAGAGAGCTATTTGAAGGAACTTGAGTCCCAAACACTGCTGGCTAAAGTCAATCCATTTCCCATTTCTCTAGTAATCTCTTACCATTTCTCCATACCTGCTTTTGAATCAGTCTTTCCAATCTTTCAGGATTCAGATTTCCTCCCGAGGTTTATCTAGGATCCATGTATCTTCCCAAAATCTTATTCTCCTCCCATCTCCAAGGTTCCAAGTTCTGCCAGCAACAGCCCAACTTTTAGCTAATTGCACAGCATTCCACATGCCGGATCCTTCAAAATTAAAAGAGTTGTCAAAGAATTCTTCCTCAGAAGGTTGCATATAGAGATATTTGTTTTTCCAGATAGAGTTCCATTCTCTTTCCTCCCCTTTGAATCTCCATATTTGTTTGGCTAATAAAGCTTTATTCATAGAACCAATGTTCCTTAAGCCCAGCCCACCAGAGGCCTTAGGGGAGCAAATTTTATTCTAGGCAATAAGGGGGATTCTGTTTTTAGCTTCCACTCCCAACCAAAGGAACTTTTTTTGGATTTTTTCAATGGCTTCCGCAAACTTTGAGGGGATTTTGAACAAGCTAAGAGCATACACAGGAAGATTTTGGAGAGTGGCTTTGAGCAGAGTGATTTTTCCTGCTTGACTTAGGACAACCCCTTTCCAGCTAGCAAGTTTTGTTCCAAAATGAATCCTTAGGCTTGAGACACAAAGGAAGCCCCAAATAGGTAGAGGGAAACTCAAAGATGTTGCAGCCAAGAATCTTGCCAATCCTTATTTGCCTTTGAACCGAGGTATTGATGAAAAACAAAGAGCTTTTATCCTAGTTGATTGTTTGGCCAGAGGCAGATTCATAGGTATTCAGAATAGTCTTCATATTTTTAGCTTCCATGATGGTGGCTTCCCCAATGGTAATAGAGTCATCAACGAATTGTTCATGAGAGCAGACAACATTGGATGAAGAAGGTTTCAGGCCCTTAAGATTGTCATCTTTCACATTTTTAAGGATGAATTTCCTAGGAATTCAACAAGAATAGTAAATAGGATAGGGGATATGGGGTCCCCTTGTTTGAGACCTCTAGAGCTTTTGAAGAAACTGGACAGGGAGCCATTGAAAATAACAGCAGAGGAGGAAGTTTCCATAAGTTGAGAGCAGAGCTGAATAACTTTGTCACCAAAACCAAATGCTTTCATGATCCTAAGGAGAAACTGCTAGTTCACTCTATCAAAAGCTTTAGCCATGTCTAACTTTAAGAAGAATCCCTGGTTATTCACCACTTTTAGGGAGTGGATGTTTTCATGAACAGAAATGATGGAGTCCAAAATCTGTCTTCCGGGGACAAAGCCATTCTGCTGGACAGATATAATCCTTGGTAGAATTTCCAATAACTTGGAAGTCAGAACCTTAGATAAGATCTTGCAGATAGAGTTACACAAGCTGATGGGTCTAAACTTGTTAAGAGAATCAGCTCCAAAGATCTTTGGGATTAGGACAATGAAGGTAGCATTCAGTTCCTTTAAAAGTCTCCTAGAGCCAAAGAATTCCTTAACACCATTGCATATGTCATCCTCCACTATGTGCCATAAATTTTGGAAGAAAAACATGGGGAAGTCATCCGGACCAGGGGATTTATCACCCTGAAAGGAGAAAACTACCTTTCTAATTTCCAGATTAGAGGGAATACGGGATAAAAGGTGGTTGTCAACGTCTGACAAGATAGAAGGGATAGCTTGTAAAAGGGTGTTTTGCTTGCTGAAATCCAGGATATCCACATCACTCAGTAGGGTACTGAAATGCTCGAGAGCTTCCTTCCTAATGTCATAGTCCTCTATTAAGATGCCTTTATTGCAATTTAGTCTGGATATTCTGTTGGCTGCCCTATGCTTAAGAGTAGTTAAGTGAAAGAAGCGGGTATTTTTATCACCTTCCTTCAGAAACAAGGCTTTGGATCTTTGTCTCCAAAAAGTCTCTTCATTAGAAATGATGGAGTGGTATTTAGATAAAAGATCATTTTCAGCCATCCTAAGATCTTCGATCAACCCCACCTCTTGGATTCTATCCTGAACATACTTTATTTCATCTGTGACTTGAATTTTGTTCTTGAATATGTCCCCAAAAAACTCTTTGTTCCAGGATTTAATTTTGGCTTTTATGATGTTGAGCTTTTTGGCAATTCTAAAAAGAGTCTTACCCTCCACTTTAGAGTTCCACCATTCAACAATGCAAGCTTCCAAAGAAGGATGGGAGAGCCAAGCTTTTTCAAATTTGAAAGGGAAGTTTCTCTTTACTGAAAAAGAGTTGGCAGTAAAGGAGATGGGGTAATGGTCTGAACCAATTTTGATAACAAAGGCAAGGGAACAACTATACTTAGAAAGCCAGTAAGGAGAAATTAAAGATCTATCAAGCTTGACTTGAATCAAATCAGCTTCAGTTCTTCTATTGGTCCAGGTGAAATTGATGCCCTGGAGATCCACATCAATGAGAGATTGGTCATTAATGAAGTCCATGAGGTCTTGTTTCCCATCAAGTTGTAAGGGGATACCTCCCATCTTCTCTTCATCTTTGAGCAGGGTATTGAAGTCTCCCATAACAATCCATCTTTGATTAGCAAACTGGAGTCTATCAGCTGTCAGGATTTTCCAATATTTAGCTCTCCTGAATTTGATATTAGGTGCATAACATTAGATAACACCCAGACAAAGTTGTCCTTAATATGCTCAAGATGAACAGAGATCCTATTAGAAGCAGAGATGATTTCCTTTCCAGTAATATTTTTTTGGTTCCAAAAAATCACAGTTCCTCTAGAAGCTCCCTCTGAGTTTGATCCTATGACTCCATTTTCTTTGAAAATTCTAATCTTTTCAACTTTTTCTTTAGACATCTTGGTTTCCTGAACAAGGACTACATCTGGTTTATGATCTCTGATGATGTTCCATAACACATCCTAGTTATGAGGGGTGTTCAGCCCTCTGATATTCCAGGATATTATCTTCATACTTTAACTGGGGTTAGGGCTGACTCAATGGAACACTGTGTTCCATCAGCACGGTTCTTCCAACTTTCCTGTTCCCTTCGATGTTATAGGGATGGCCTACCCTACTTTTTGTTCTGACTTCTAGCATCTGCCTTTTTCTTGATCTTGCTTCTAGTTGAGATTCCTCCATTGAATTCATCCTTGTTTGATTTTCCTTCTCTCGATCCGAATATCCAGAGATTCCCATCCAGCAAATCCACACTATGAAAAGGGGTTTTACAGAGGTTGGGCTTTGGGCTTCCATTAGTTAAAAGCAGTAAAGGCTCAGTATTAGAAGGGTCTTGAGCTTCATAAAAGTTTTCCTTAGCTGATTTTGATAGTGATAGGGTTGGAATGGTCTCTTCCTTCTCCTGACTTGCTGATCTAGCCTCCTGGTTTGGAATGGATTCTTTCTTCTCCTAACTAACAGATCCAATCTCGTGGTCCTCTAGGATTTTTTTATTGTTCAACTCAATTCCTTGCTCTGCTTCTTTAGTTCTCTCTGGTTGGTCATTGGAGCAAACACAATCTTGTTGGTCATTGCTACTACTCCCATTCCTCTTGGCTTCATTCAGAAGTTCTGTCATATCCTTATTTTGGTTACTCTCAGTTGTTGATGAGTCTCCTTTTTTATTTATCATTTGTCAGGTCTTTTTGTTCTTGTTGTTGCTATCAATCTTGTTTTCCTTGTTTTTCTTGAGCGGACATGATTTAGCCCAATGCCCTGATTTTTGGCAGTGGAAACAAGCAAATGGTAGAGTTTCATATTCAATAGCTTGGGACCATTTTCCAAGTTTAGAAATGATGTCTATGGATTGAGGCATATCTGTCATTTGATTAACATTTATGCAGATGCGAGCAAAGACTAACCTTGATTTAGTTGTCGTCATCAGGTTGATCGACAAGAGTTCTCCAAAGGATTTCACAATACCCTTGAAGACTTCCTCATTCCAGTGTTCCAACAAAAGACCCAGGAGGCACGTCCAGACTGGCGCAGAAACAAAGAAGGATTCATTGAGGACGAGATTCACAGGCCCATTTCTGAAGAGCTAGGGATGACTTGCCAAACATCCAAGGGCATTCACAGAGAGCTTTATTCATGTCTTCTTCAGAGTTGAAAGAGAAGGTAAAAAACCCTCTGGGTAGCACTGCCACTTCCACTTGTCCTTTAACAAGCCATTTTCTCCTTATGAAATTCCTAACATCATCAATGTTAGGCCTAAAGCTAGAGAATCATCCTACTAATGTCATTAGAAAGGCCAGAAAAAGTCATATTGACCACTTTGTCTGGAACAAAAATAGAAAACTGTCTAGAGGTAGGGTCTAAAATGTTTGTTACTTCCGGGAGCCCAGATTTAACCAGTGGTTTCACTCCGAAGAGAGAAGACCATTTTTTTCCTTTACCTCTATCGTGTGGGTCCCTAGGGTTTGAATCTTTCTCTTCTCCTAGTTTTGCTTTTTCCTTGTCCTCTTCTGACCCTTGAGGTGCCTGACCCCCTGCCTGGTTACCAGTTCAGATCCCAAAAAAACTACAATCTCTAGGAAATCCACTATTCCCAGGGATTCTGCCATTTCCCAATTTGAAATTTGGGATTCCCACTCCTTTTCGCTCTGCACTCGCATCTCTCATCATTATCTCCTACGAAGTGTCTTGTTATATATCAAATGGATGTTAAATATGCATTTTTGAATGGTATACTAGAAGAAGAAGTCTATATTGAACAGCCTGAAGGATTTATTGAAGAGAAGAATAAAGATCAGGTATGTAAGTTGAACAAAGCTTTATATGGCCTAAAGCAAGCACCTAGAGCATGGTATGAAAGGTTGCACTCTTACTTAGTCAAGATTGGATTTATGAGGACTAGTGAAAACAACAACATGTATATGAAGAATGATGAGGATAATGGAATACTGATTTCAGCCATATTTGTTGATGATATCATTTTTTGTGGAAATGATTCTTTATGCAAGAACTTTGGAAATGAAATGTGCAAATAATTTTAGATGTCATTATTTGGTGAAATAAATTATTTTATAGGTTTACAGATACTGCAAATGAAAATTGGGATTTTCATTACTCAATCCAAGTAAATAAAGGAAATCTTGAAGAAATTTGGAATGTAGGATTCTAAACCTGTAAGTACTCCTATGACTACTAATTGTAAACTATCAAAGAATGATGAATCTACATCTATTGATGAGACACTTTACCGATCTATGATTGGAAGTTGCAATATGTAATTCACATCAGGTCTGATATAGCACATGTAGTAGGTATAGCTGCAAGATTTTCTGCAGATCCCAAAGAAACCCATATGACAACAATCAAGAGAATTTTCAGATACTTGAGAGGCACTGAAGATTATGGTTTACTATATAAAAAGAGGAATGATTTTGACTTAAAAGTCTATACTGATGCTGATTGGGCAGGAAATATTGATGACAGGAAAAGCACAAGTGGTGGAGCTTTCTTTTTGGGAGAAAGACTAGTGAGTTGGCTTAGCAAGAAACAAGGATGCATTTAACAGTCAACAGCTGAAGCTGAATATGTCGTTGTAGCATTGAATTGTACCAATATAGCATGGATCAAACAATTGTTGGAAGGTATGAATGAGACAGTTAGCGATCTAGTAACTATATTTTGTGATAATACAAGTGCTATTAACATTTCAAATAATCTTGTAATGCACTCTAAGACAAAGCATATCTCTATAAAGTATCATTATCTAAGAGAAGAAGTTCAAGAAAAGAAAGTTGTGCTGGAATATGTTAGCACAAAGGAAAAATTAGTAGACATCTTCACAAAGCCATTGCCAAGGGACACTTTTGAGTATAAGTAAGCTAGGGGTCCTACCCCTATCTAGTACTCACTGATAGAGTTTGGTGAAAGCATCAATTCTATGACTCTACAGAATACTATTTGTGAGTTGATGCTAATTTACACACTTTAGGAGGATACCTAAAGTTGTGCAGGGAATAATGAATGAAGACAAGATGCCCTGACCAAGACTAAGATGATACAACAAGAAAGGAAATTAATTCATAGGGGAAGTAATCATGAATTAAGTTTTACTTTTGGCATTGTTGTCAAAGGGGGAGAAGACTAATGACAGGGGGAGAAGATCACAGGAGAAGTTTACAACTCAAGGATAATAGGAGAAGAATTACAACAATCCGAATCAATTGGAAAAATCAAGTTGGTATTGCCATCAATGCCAAAGGGGGAGATTGTTGGCATTACATTAAGTTTGTTGGAGATTGATGATATAATTGATAAAGGATGATTACTATCTTCATAATATTATTTTGTCATTGATGTCAAGCAATTGATTTTCTAATTCAGTATGATGTTGCCATATCTTAAAGAGTATGTTTTGATGAGTATAAAGATGTTGGTAAATGACACAAAAAGAATGTGAAAATGAAGGGGAGTAATAAGTTATTCAATGGGAAACTATTACCGAGTTAGACAGTGATGAGATTATGTTATTTTGATTGTTTTGATATCCTATATATGTGTATTCAAAGACTGAATAAGAAGGAGAAAATATTTCATGTAACAGAATGAGTAAATATTTGATATTGTTCTATTTTACCGAGCAAGGAGCTAGTCGATAAACACCAAGGTTATCAGTGTCGGTTAAAGAAGGAAGAAGTTATCGAGTATCAACCAAGCAGTAACAGATTGGATTGGATGAATAAATACACTATTAAATGAAGGATGCCAATGAGCTGGAGATTTATAGAAGATTGAAATGTCATGCAAGCAGTTTGTTAAGGATCAACGACAATGAAAATTCAAGAGTTGGATCTATAGCACAGATTGAATGGTCATAACCAAGCACAAGTACCAAGGAAGGTATACAAGTTTCAAGGCAAGATATAACATTTTTCAGTTCGAAGGATTCAATGAACCTAGTCAAGTTTGAAGATCTGATGGCTAAGATTAATCATGGGAAATGTGATTAAGGAGATTAAGCGGTTAGGAATTGCTTATAAATAAGGAATAGTTGATGAACAAAGGATGCGGGAAAATAGAAGAGCAATGATACTACAGAGGTGATTATCGAGTACAGAAGATTGAAGATTTAATTGAAGAATAGATTGAGAAGCCCAGCATGGAGTAAGATAAGTCTTTTGACAAGATTATTTTGAGCACATAGTGTCTGCTTTAACATTTCAGATGTGAAGTTGCAGATATATTTTATTACTGTTATTTATTTTTGTAAGTGGTAGGAAATCTCTTAACCGAGTGGACCTAAAAGTCTTATTTGTAAATTCTCTAGCAAGGTAACATTCTGAATGAGTGTTTGAAATCCTTTGACAAGGTCACTTTTAACAAAGTGCAAGATCCTGATAGATCCGAGGGAAATCCCTTGACTGGGTCACATCTAGCAAATGTGTTTATGTAATCTTTAACAGGATTGGCTTTTAACCAAGCATACTCTAGAAGAGTATACTTTCTTAGTGGGTCCAAAATCCCATAGTGCTTTTTTCCTATTTGGGTTTCCACATTAAATCTAGTGTTAAATATGTTTTGTTGTTTCAAGTTTATCAGTTTATGAGTTTGAATGATTTACAGTCATAGTTACATATCAAGTAAGTTCTACCGAGGTTGAATCTGGATAGATCATTGAATTGTGAGTTTATCTGATTCACCCCCCCCCCCCCCCCCCCCCTCTCATCTAACTAACATTCCCACTTTCATTCAACAACCAGTAATTTTCCATTTTCCCAATTTTACCAGGTTTGCCCCAAAATTGAAAATTTTGGCAGCATAACCCCTTAAAAATCAACAATGAGAAGATTTTCAAAATGAAAACTACAGGGAAATAATCATAAATTAATTTAATTAAATACCCAACAAAGAACTAAATTTAAACCAAAATTTTTACTCAACCAAACCAAAACAATGAACCAACCTGTTAAGCTATCCAGGCAGACAAAGTTGAAGGAGAGCAAACCACAAAACTCCACACCAATTACTCCACCAACAACTCCAACTTTAAAAACAATCAAACACAGAGATTTTTTTTCTCTAGGCAAATATTTTCTTCTCCAATGCATCACGTGTAATGTTTTTGGTAAAAAATCTCATATATAGAATTTTTCTTTTCAAAAATATATTTTTAGGTCAAATTTTCCATTTTTCCTCCAAGCAAAACTTTACAATGAAAAATTAAAATACTTCCCCCAAAATGAAATACTTTTTAAATTTTAAACTTTTGAATAGAATTCAATTTTTTTCATAAAGCAAAAGTCAACATGAGAATATATTTACTTTTCAAAATAAATTTATTTTTTTGACAACTAATTTAATCAACTAGCTAGGGAAATTAATTTAATTGCTCTATATCATTTCACTATTTAATTCAATAATTCAATTTTTTTAACTATTCAAATAGAACAATTGATTAATCTATTAGAACATTAAAATTCACTTAATCATTTATTTCAAAATAAATTTTAAAAATGCATAACACACAATCAACAAGGCAAAACAGAAACATGACCCGCATACCAACAAAGGGATAATTGACCGACGACTGACACTGCTTAGTGATAAGAAAGGCTAAGGGTAAACTCAGGGCCTTAAGACTATCTCCTCCACTTCCATCGGATTATTTAGTTATGCTCAGACCTGTGGGACCAGGTCAAGTCAGTACCTTGTACTTGCAAATCCTGCATCACTAATTCACACATACATATATATCTTCAAACATAGTAGACACACCAATGAAGGAGAATCGTGGCATTCCCTATCTCATCGAAGTGAGTGAAGGAAAATCATCTCCTCACACACCATACACTTACAAATATGATAACATGTACATAACGCATCTCACACATAAAATAAATGTGTTAGTCCATGTCAGTAATCCAATAAAATAACATTTAACCATCATTAAGGGAAATAATGTGTAAACAACATACACTGAAACTCAAATCAAAGTATAACACATCATAGCATAATATTTGAGTAAAATATCAAAATATAATGTATCCACTAATATCTACTAAAAAAGTCAACTAGATTCAAAACATGTATCTAAAAAGTCTGATCGAGGGAGGGGTACTACAACAAGTGCTCATTTGATGACTTGTATGTATCTCTTTCCATGTGTTGTTAATACTCTCTTATGATGGTTTGAGGATATTGTATGATACACTAACCCTAATTCATAATGTGAGATCAATTATGATATTTCTTGATTATTTGCAAGTGTCTTCTATTGTCTTTGTGATAGGGACAATGTCACATCACTCACTGCGAGCAAGATGTGTCGTTGCGATTCTCTATCACTTGCCTGTATTGTATATGGTATATGTTGTATCATGGATTTGTGGATGGAGGATTTGTAGGTATGAGACATCGACTCCACCTGGCTTCACAGGTCTCAGTGTGTCTTATCCTAATGGTAAGTTGATCAGAGATGACATAAAATCCCATTCTACACTCTAGGTTTAAGATTGATTACCCTTGTCAGTCTTGTGTGAGTAGTTGTTCAGTGTTGAGTGATCTCTTGGGTGCCTTTTGATGGCATGCTTGGAGTGTTATGTTATTTATTGATTTAGTTATTAATTAATTAAATAATTTATATAGTTTAATAATGTTAAATTAAATTAATAGACTTATATAGTTTATAATAATAGTAATAATAAAATAAATAAATGGTTAGTATAATATTTGATGTAATATTGGTAAATGATTTTATAATCATTGGATGTTTATTATTTAATATTTATTGGCTCTTGAAATTATTATTGGTGTTATTATTATTATTATTACTTTGTAATAAATAAGGTTTTGATATTTAATTATATTAGTATAGCCTTTGATTATATTTTAGTGTGGCTTCAATTTATTTTAGCCTTGGTTTATTTCTTTATTTATTGGGATTTGTATAAATTGTGCCCATGGTTTAATTTACTCTTGGTTGCTTATATTATTTACCCTTTTATCCTTCTTGGTTTAATTAATGAATTCTTTCTACCTACACTATTATACTACTGGCTATGAGTTTGGGGTAAGTTGATTAAATAATATTTTATTATTCTTACCTTGGTTTTTGGGAAGGGTTGGTAAGAAATATATTTTAATTGTTTATTTTGATTGGCCAACATTTTTGTATAGTTTGGGCTTTGATTTTCTATTTATTTGGCCGCTTGTGCATTTTGTCAGGTTACCTTCTGGAATTTCTTCTACAAGTTTTTGGTTTTGGCTGAGGATTTGGATTTTGGAGATTGCTTGGCTTGCTTGGATTTTGTGGATTGCACTTCACCTAATTATTGCCATTACTTCTATTGTCCAGGTTGGAGAAAATCTCTTCCCCGTGAATTTTATTTTCTGAAAAGATTGTTTGCGCAGTGTTTTCCAGAAAGATTGTTTTCAAGAGATTTGGGAAGTATTTATTTGCATAAGTTATATAGCTTGATTGAAAAATATATTTTATGATTAGATTATAGTATTGGGGGAATTTATATTTCCTATGATTTTATTGCCGAGAATGGCTGGTTGTGTATTTGGTAGAATTCAGATTACTTCTTTATTTTGTTGGAAATTTGTTGTTTTGTTTGTTCCTTTCGATTCCTCTCTTCAGGGTGTCACTTTTGAGTGCATTTTCGGGACTTTATATGTTTCCTGTGACTTTTTTTTTGCAAGTCGTAAATCTCTGTTTCTATTTTTCTAAGTTTTTCACCCTCTATGTCATATGCACTAATTTAGGAGTCGTATGCGCTAATGTTTTTATTGTATGTGCTACTATATTTATCTTATGCGCTAATATGTTCCTCATATGTGCTACTTCGAGTGTCGTATGCACTATCTAAATTTGTATATGCGCTATAATGTTTGGTGTATACATTAATCTGTTAATTATATATGCTATTCTATTGGTCAGATGTGCTAAATTGTCTGTTTCTACCTTTTGAATCAGTTTTTCAGTATTTATGGGTTTCATAGTTGGATTTTATGTCTGTCCAGAGGTTGGATTTGTATTTTTTAAGAGTCCTGAGATGATCTGAGGTTGTTTCATTGATTTGGTTGAACTTTTATACCTTGTTGTGATGTTGGGCTCTTTGATTTCATTTGGTATCGGTTGGTTATGGCTGTGATATTAGCTTTTTGTTCATTGTGACATTCCATGTTATGGAGATCTTGGTTACTGGATTATGTTTTGTGAGCCCTTTTGCTTGATTGCTTGTGTTGTTAAGGTCTAGGTGCATGATTAGGGAGAGTGGGCTTCCATGAGTCTTTCGAGGTCATGAGGAATAGACTACTAGGATTCTTGTGTAATAGAGTTGGGGTCTAGACCATTTGGATAGTTCATTGGAGGTTTTATTGTAATTAACAAGTGATAACATAATAATTAATATTAGGTGGGTTGGGTAGAGTAACTCATCTAAGCAAGATAATAAATGTGTTTTGAAATACCCATCTCATGGAATAGAGACCGAAGTGAGGTGGTAAATTTGGTAACCGAGTAAACTGTACTACCTTGATTTATTCAAAGGTTGAGATGGTTCCGCATGTGTATCCTACGTGGTAGCATGTGATGACACTCTTTCCCTACATGTTGGTCCTAGTTCCTTATGTCTTGTTGTTGAGTTGCCTCTAGAGGATTCTTGGTTGTTTGGTATGTTTTCCTTGGTTTGTGTTAGAGTTGTTTCCCCTTTGGTTGTTAAATGTCAACTTAGATCTAGAGTGTGTGTGGGATCTTGTGTCATCTCCTAGCACAAGGGGTGGTTCCTTTGGTTCCACATGGTCGGGTGATTGGTCCCTTTCTTCCATTGGGATTCTTTTCTTGGATACCTTGTGGGATGTGGATCTCTTATCTCTTCAGCTCGTGGATGGATATTCGTAGCAGATTATTGTACATGATTCATTTGGTGTGTGTATGTAACTATATTTGAGAACTATGCTCATTGTTGTAAAGGACATTGTATTCATGTATCTAGTAGATGTTTAGTAAGGAGAATAATGGATATTGGATCTATGGATGCGTACTTAGTGCTATTCTTGTAATGATGTAATTAGTTCATATTGCTATGGTTTTAATAATGTGGTAATTGGTATTGAAATGGTAAATTGATGTTAAGAGAAATAAATGGTTGGGATAGGAACATTTGGTATTGGTGCTTTAAAATGAACCTCATGAGATGGTTTGAGTATTCATAGATGGATGTAATCATTCTAGATTTAAGTAATGAACCATATGTGATTGTGTGAAAGGAATTAATGATAGTAAGTTAGCTTGGATTTGGATTATGAAAATAAATATGTTATCATGTTTAAGAATTGTTAAGTGATTAGTTTAAGTAATGGCATTGAGATATCCTAGGGAATGATAGATGTTGTATTGTATTTCACTTGCATAGTAATGATGTTATGTAAATGAATGATATTTTATGTAATCTCGTAGATGATAAATATTGCTTTTGAGTAATGGTAGTTTAATATGTTGTATTAGAATATGCTAAAAAAATAAAATTTATCTCTATTATGCATGATAGTTAGTTTATTTCTCTAGGGTATTCTGGTGGGCATTACAATGCACAAGGATCGACATACTAAAGAGGAAATTAGAGAACAACTATCCTAAATGGATTATTTCATCAAGGAGTTAGGAAATATCATAATTAGGAAGATAATGACTCATGATATGCCAAGTTTAATTGCCAAACTGGAGATTGATTTTTAATATGCCATGACATAAAATGTAAATGGCATGGATAGATGGGAAGTTAAGTGCATCAAGAAAATGGATAAAATTTTGGTAAAAGGCTATAAGAGATAAGAAGTATTTAAGAGTTTATAAATTCATTTAATGGATTGTATAGATATCTTTAGAGAGCAAGATGAAAGACATATTGAATAGCTGAAAATCTTGTCAGAACTAGAATAGACAGACTCTAAGGAGTTAAAGAATGCTACTATGCTAAGTGGTGAAGATATTTATTTTATTGACATGAGAATGCATTTTTTTTCTTTCAATATAGATTTTATAAGTGATTGAATAGAGTTTTCCATTTGAAAGAGTAATAAATATATGCCAACTATACAATTTTTGAGAATTTTGTCATGTAGATGCTAAACCTAGACTTATTTTTGATAGACTAACATAGGATTGATTTTTTGGATGTTGTTAAAGAATCTTGGAGAGAGAAAAAAGCCATGAATTTAGTGTGACTAAGGTCATAAATGAAGATATGTTGGATAAGTTACTAGTCTTAAATGTGCATGTTGTAATACCCTAAAAAATGGTCATCTAAACCATGGGCCCCAAATCTCGACTAAATCACCAAGGTCCTAACCAAAGACAATTAAATCAATTTAGAGAACATAATTAATTAATTCCTAAATCATCAACGTCACATGGAAAATTACTCTTTTCAATTAAATAAATCATCAAAATCTCTTTAATCATCTTATTTTTTTAATTAAATATCCTAGCATATTTAATTAATAAATTAATTTGCCATTTAAATCACAAAAAAAAATTATTTTGAAAAAGAAATATAAAAAAGGAGCAAAATTGAATAAAAGGGTAAATCAAAGAAATCTTGCTTTAAGAAAGGAAAATGGAATAAATCAGTTTTTCTGATTTTATCTCAATTTTAGCTCAATCTTGTCTCCTTCAAATCTGAAGAAAGAAGCCAATCACATCAAATCACCTGGATTGTGCTACTTTTGGGAGAATCTTCACCTCTCATCAACAATTAATCTTGATCATCACTTTCTCTCTGGATTTTCTATAAATTCAGGCTCTCATCTCTCAATCAAAAAAAGTGCTAGAGATTTTATTGTTATCATGTTGGTTTTGCTCTAGAGTCATTGAGAATATTGTATCTTAGCTTATTGCATATTATCTTAATCATATTAGCTTAATCATGTTAGCTTGATTTAATCATATAACTTGATAACGATTGCTTGCATCTAGATTTCATATTGCTTAATCTTGCATTCATATAGATTAAATCCTTCATCTTGGTGTAGGCTAGTCACTGGTACTGCTTAGATAAATCTGAGAGCAAATCTATACTCACATCTTTTAGGAGGTAATAGGTCAACTTGTTATGGTTTTACATTCATTGATTTTGATCAACTAACCAAGGATGCAATGACTTATTGAGTGTTTGTGTTTCAGATACAGATTCTAAATTTCACACACATTTTTGTCACCCATCGTGGGGCAAGAAACTCAATTTTTCGGCCTCGCAGATCACCTAATTCTCATTTTTTGGATTTTGTCCATACATTCTCTGCAAAATCTCGTACGACATTATATTCATTATAGTATGATATTATATCTATTTTCGTATGGGTAGGTGATAATTCTCATATGGTTACGTGAGAAAAATCGTATGAATTATTGTTTTCTCATATGAAAAACAAAGAGGTTTTTTAGGGGTTTTATGATATGAATTTGCTTATGCTAATGCTAACCCTAATTTGTATTCTATCTAAGTGATTTTCATAGCCTGACAAGTTTTTGCAGAATGTTTGTCCAAGAATATGCCTGTATCGCTAAAAAACAATATGATTACTGATTCGTTGTTTTTGCAGGTTGCCTAAGAAGATTCAAGAAAACTTTGTTTATTCTTAATTTTTTTCTAGGCACCTAAATTACGATGTGGTAAATAAACAAATCTATTTTTCATGTTTGAGAAAAGTCTAAAAGATAGGAGAGTATTCTCTTGTCTGCACAGACAAACAAAAATCCAGACCCTTGAAGATTTTCTAGTTTGATATTTGTGTTCCTTTAGCGAGCCTGTCATAGTGGGAAAAACTAATCAGCCTGTGAGAACAACCCAAGTGAGTACAACTAGACCTAAGCATTCTGACTCATTATAATAAATAGGCATCTTTGAGATTAAAGTTTCAAAGGATGAAGTTATTTGAGTTTTCTCTTTGAGATTTCTCATATTGGGCATTTTGTAGGGCCTCGTGGTCCCAATCATGCTTGCATGACTACATCTTGCTTGGTACCTTGTTGGGATATAGGCCTCAATCGTTCTTGCACAACTTCAAGGGGTAAATTCAAATGAAAATCCTTACTAAGAACTCTAGGATAGAGGCTACCCAGTTCACCTCTAAAAGGGGGATAATCTTTGTGCAAGAGAGATAGTAACTCTCCCAAGATACTTTCCATATCGTGCCCCCATTAGCATTTGGAGTTGATTAATACAGGATTGAGAATCCATTGCGTGAGACTCAATGGTTGTATTCTTATTAGCTATTGGTTGTGCTTGAATTCATTTTACATCTTGCATGTCTGTTGTGTCTCTATCCTTGAACTATCTGAAACTATCACTGAACAACCTAAAAATGACACTGGAAAAACCTGATAATCAACTGAAGCATCAAAATCATAGGTCAAAACCCTATTTTCTATCAAAAATTGTTTCTTGTCTAATCCTATTCCATACGAGTCAAAACCTCAATTGCCCAGTTTGTCATACTGCTATCTGAGAATTGTTGTATGAGGCTCTGAGAATTTTAGTATGAGCTTGCAATTTTTAGTGACTACTTTGAACACTTATAACAACATCTTGTATGAGTAACCTAGTTTGTCATATGGTCTTAGGTATTTTATCGTACAAAAATATGTCTTCCTGAGTCCAGAAACTTTGTTTGCATGATTCTGATATCTTTTATAGACCTTTGTCATACTTTCCTAGTCAGTCCCAATACATCACAAGACAACATATACCTAGTCTTTTTCATCCTAAGCATAGCATCTTGATAGTATGTCCTGGCCATTGTGTTAGATGATTTTGTCGATTATATCCTAGTTAGTTCAATCAATCATCCATAAATTTGATCAATATGATCTTCTTAGAGCATGTCTTATACATGATAGATCATTCCTAAAACCAGACTTGGTCTCAATCTCTTCATCCAATCATCACCTCAAAAAAACATCTAGCTTCGATTTGATCTTGGCGTCTATATCACTTCTAGCTCTCGGTCACATCAATTGTAAATGCTTGTTCAAACCAGGAGCTCTTATAAGAATTCTTACAAAAGTAAGAAGCAGTCTTTCTCATTGCAAACTAATCCATTCTTTCAAGAACAACCAATCTTTGACAAACCTTCGTCATCAAGCCAACCAATTTTTGATCAATCATTATCTTCCAATATGTCTAGGGAAAGACAAGAAAGAGAGGATTCTAAACACAATGCTTGAGATAACATTAGCACTCAAGCTACTGATAGTGACACCTCATCTAGTGATTCTGAATCTTCTGAACCTGAAGAAGATACCATAGTTAAATTTCAAAAGGACAAGGATTTCATAAAAATGATGAAAACTATCATGGCCCAGGAAAAAGAAGAACATTTTCTAGAATTAGCTAAACAAGGAGCTAGACTTCCCATTGGCTACAATGTTGAAAATATTATCATTAAAGAAGAAGAGACACCACTATCATTGGTAACCAAACAATTGCAATCTTTGCAAATTGAGATCAAAGAAATGAAAGGTAAAGATATAACTTTTGTGCAATATTCCTTGGACACAATCTGTCTGTTTCCATTCGACAAGAATCTTCACATGCATCAATTTCCTTCAAGAACTAAAATTCCTAAATTTGACAAATATGATGGCAACTTAGATCCTCAAGACCATTTCTGATAATTTTGTGTTGTATGTATGGAATTTATGCATGAATAGACATATCTTATGTGTCTCTTCCCAAGAAGTCTAGGAGGACAAACTATGGAGTGGTTTTCAAAACTACCTACGGGAATTAAATCTTTTGAGGAGTTGGTCAAACTATTTCTCCAACAATACTCCTACAACATTTTTTATCCAATCACCATGATTGACCTTTGCAATACAAAGCAAAGAATAGGAGAACCTTTCCTCACTTTCCTTCAACATTAGAGAAAGATTTTCTCTAGATATTCACAACCCATTCCTGATTCTGAAAAGATGGACATCTTTGTCAACAATCTGATTCTTAAGTCACAATATAATGTTCAAATGCAAGTACATCCTTCATTTAATAAGATGGTGGACATTTCTCTCAAAATAGAAGATGTGCTTGTGAAGAAAGGAGAAATCTCACTTTATAAGGAAACACAACATGGCTCTAGTTCTAAAGAGAAAAACATATACTGGAAATATGGCAAAGATAATAATAGAAATGTTGTGAAAGATAAAGTAGTTGATACTGATAAACCAAAACTAAAACCAACAATTTTAATCTGACTAGTGGCATACAGGCCCTCAAAGCTATTGAAAGTGCTGCGGAAAACCTTCCTAATAAATTGAAAGATTGGTTTAAAGATAAGCCTTGGATTTCAAAGCCTAAATGTGATTTCACTCCTTTGGGAGAATCCTATGAAATGGCTCTTAAGACTCTGTTGGCAAATCATCTAATCACATTGCCTAACAAATCCAAACCATTTGATCCTAAAGTCAAACCCAAATGGTAGAGGGAAAATGATTACTGTGAATATCACTTAAACAAGGGTCACACAACTAATAACTGCATGAAATTCAAACATGAGATTCAAGACCTTATCGATAATGGCAAAATTATTGTTGGGAATCATGCAGCCAACTCTAATCACAAAGCTTTCAAAGATCCCTTGCCTACTTATGAGCAAGGAGATTCCTCTAAATCCAAGGGAGGTGCCAAGATAAATTATACCTATACCAATGATGATAACATAATCAACATGCTTGAACCTTCTCATTAGAACATTGCAATGTAATCATAGTGAAAGAAGAGAAAAACAAATCGAGAGCTACAAATGTTGTGACCTGTTTTCAAGGAAAAGTTAGTCTTAAAGGAGTTGGTTCCTCATCTTCTGATCAAACGTCATCATCAAATCCATCGACATCATTAAAATTGCTGACATCTTCAAATAAACAACCAACTATAAACACTACTAAGCCTTCCCCATCTAAACAACTGGTTTCACCATCTTCATCTGGTTACAACATTGTTGAATAGATAAAACGAACTACTGCTCAGATCACTATTCTCGAACTACTAAAGATCTCTCCTGCTCATAAAGATATCCTAGATAAAGCTTTGCTCACTACCAACATCCCTAAAGACTTAGATCTAGATCAGTTTCAATCTATGGTTGGTCACCTAACCTCACCTCACTACCCATCCTTCTCTGAAGAAGATGATAATTTCTTGACTCATCCACATAATTAGTCATTATACAGTGAAGCCATGATTCATAAACACCGAGTCAAACATGTTTTGATAGATGGAAGTGTTGGGATGAACATTTGTACTTACAATCTACTCACACAATTGGGATTTTCTAAGAATGATATAGATCCAAGAAAGAAGACAACAATAAAATTTTATGATGAAGAAGAGAGAACCTCTAAGGGTTTGGTGCTATTACCAATTAGGGTAGGACCCGTGGAAAGAGATGTTATATGTCAGGTGCTTGACCTTCCTCTATCTTACAAAATTTTGTTGGGCAGACCATGGATTTGTGATATGCAAGTAGTGCCATCTACATACTATTGGCCATTTGGTGGAATTGATTATGTTTTGCATTGATGTTTTGTCATTGATGTCAACACTAGCTATTTGGATGCTTTACCGACACCCTTTTGGTCCCGGTAGGTTAAGTGGTTTCTGGTTAACCTGGATCTGGTATGATCTGGTAGGCTCTGGTATAGTCTGGTGATGAATTGGCTTGTTCATGGTACTTATACTCATATTTGGTCAGTTGGTTTTGGTCTGGTGATTGGATGCTATCCTGCTTGCTTAGAAGATTGGTTTCTGGTTCCAGCGAGGGTTTCACCGACAGAGCTTTTGATGGAGATCTTTGAAGAATTGCATAAGTGGTGTTGGTGCAACTTTTGATGGAGTTTCAGGATGTTGTTGGTGATCATGTTTGAGACTTGGCATTTGGAGATAATTGCTGAAGCATGTGGACCTATACTTGGTCCCGGTTGATCTAGGTTATGGACTTACTTTAATGTAACATGTGGATAAGACCTATTGATGCATTTATGGGATGTCTTATGTGTTGATATTACTTGTTTGGTCTAAGGTAGACATGGTTTGTATTTATGTAATTGGTTTATTGTCTGGTGGCTGACTTGATTGTTTATGGTTGAGGGTTTGTATAAATAGATGTAATATCTCATTGTAGATCATCATGGTTAATGTAAGAGGTCATGGTCAAGGAATGTAATGTACAAATAAATGTAATACCATTCAGGCAGACGATTTGGTCGATCATTGGAGATCTAATTGGGTTTATGTAAGAGGATTTAGTCCTCTGGTATTGAGCTTAACCAAAATTGTACTCTGGCATAGGAGATGCTATCTTTTGTAGTTCAACACTTCTTTGGATTGTAGTCTAGATTTCTATGTAGTCAGTGAGGCTCCTTTTGTGATGAGAAGTGTGCTCTAGGTTGTTGGCCTTCCTACAAGGGTAGGCCCCTTCATTGTAATTCACATACTTACTACATAAGTATTATTCAACTGTGGGTAGGCTTCCCGCCGTGGTTTTTCCCTTTAGCGGGTTTTCCACGTACAAATCTTGGTGTTGTGTGGATGGATTTTATTTTGTGATTTTTTTATGCTTAATTGATTAACTGCTATTTTGGTATTAAAGTTTTAATTGATGAATGTTCCTGTAATCTATGACAACTGATTCATCCCCCCCTCTTAGTTTTATTCTAGTTATCTGAACTGTCTAACACATACTATCAGTGCTTGAAGTTTCCCTATAATGGAGTTGAGGTCAGTGTTTCTGCTGATACCAGTTGTGCTTGCAACGCATTCAAACAATGTGTTGATACTCTTGTTCCTCACAATAGAGCAGCCTCTATAGCTGAGAGTTTAGAAGCTATGATGAAGGACTTAGAAAAGAAACTAAAAATCATGGATGCCAACATGGATGGATACAAGATAGAACCTATACTTTCACTGATGGCTAGTCTTCCCCCATCAACTATATAGTTTGGAAAACCATCTGAAGCTATGAAACCAAAAACTTCACCTACAAACATCATCTATGATGGTACTTTTGTGCAATCCTCTACTTCCTTTTCAAATGAAACAGAAGAGACAGTTGTTCTTGAATGGCTTTACAGAGGGGAAAATGAAGATAGAGAAGTGCAATGTTGTGAAATTTCCCCTGAATAATATGGTAAAGGCTATCATATAATCCAATGCATGGGGTATTCAAGTACAGGTCCTCTGGGAAAATGTCAAGAAGGAATTTCCAAACCCATCAAGCTACAAACCAAGTCTACAAAGGACAAAACCTAACTTGGGTACCATCTAGATAAACCATCAAGTCAAAAGCGATAATCTTATCAGCCACATCAAACACCAAAGGAAGTAAACAGAGAAAAAACTCAGGAAGAATATGAAAAAGAACAAGAAGAGTTGACAATCAAAAGAGAAGAAGAAGCTTATAACCAACTTCCAAAGGTACCAATAGGAAAAAGACCAGAAGTAAAATTTCCAAAGAAATGAGAGAACGGGTGGAAAGAATCAAAGAAATGTTTGCACCATTAAACATTCATGTCACATATACGGGAATGATGCCAGAGGAAGATTTAAAAACAAACTCAAATGAGTATGAATGGCATCCAAAACCTCTATTAGAAGCATCTACTAAAGAAAATCCTGAAGAATCCAATGATACTATAGATGAAGCACAAGAAATAGCACACATGAAGCTACAACGAGAACTAGAGGAAGTTAGACTAAAAAGACAAGAAGCTTATGAGAAACAAATAAGAAAAGAGAAAGCACAAGAAAATCACTCACTTGCTTCCCTCATAACAATGAATTCCTTTGTCGTTGAGCCACACATCTTTCTTCCATCTAATGAGCCAAAATAAATCAGGTATGGGAACACAACTAAAAGCTAGAGGCTAGTCAAGCAGGACCGGTCATCAGTCCAGAAGAAGCTGAATGGGAAAGAAGACAGAAACTGATAGAGTCATCAAGGTTATGTGAACAAGTATGTCAACTATAGGTTATCACTAAACCAGAACAAGAAGGAACTTGTAGCATAAAAGATGTTCATATTGATACCATACATGCTTTTACTAAGTCGCTTGAAGAGGAGTCAAATGCTTCATCTTCTAACTTTGATCAGCCTGAAATGAGCTCCATCTATGATATTACCTATTCAACACCAAACTATGACTAATTTGTCATGAATGTTAAAAATCTACATAGTCCAGTCTGAAGTAGGAGAAGGGTCTAGTGGTAGGTCTGCTAGGTTAGATTCTCTAAACACTAACATAGGCTTCGATAATCATGTTACAACTCTTCTCGATCTCAAGATGCTAATGCAAGGTAGTCTTCTAGAACTCAACTTGATGGTCCAAGGTTGTGATGACAATACTATGAATTCCCTTGAACCCACCAAATCTTTATCCCTGGTATACCCTGAGGTTATTAACCGTACTCTACAAGACCAACCCATGGATATCCCTACTTTTTTGAATGACTATGCCTTAGCATGTTACCTTAGTGCAGTTGAACCCATGAACTCTTCCATCAATGAACAGAGTGTGAACATGATAGAAGCGGATGTCAAGTATCTTAGTCTCAAATATCAAAAGAAGAAAAACAAGTGTTCTGATGGCGAAAACTACACTATGGCGGTATCAAAACCAAAAAAAGTAAAAATAAAAGACGCATCTAATGATGAAAACCTCCTTGAGGCACTTGAAGGTGAGATGCTTGATATTCTACCTAATCACTTTCAAGAGACATCATCGGTACTAATTGAACCTACACATCCAATGAACATTGGAACAAAGGAAATTCAACATATAATACATGTGGCCCAATCCCTATCAGTAGAAGATTTGAAAGAGTTTACTGATTTCTTCATAGAGAAAAAGATCAACTTCGCATGGACATATTCTTATATGTCGGGTCTAGATCCTAACCTTATAATGCATCATCTTTCTATTGCTCCTAGAGTCAAACCTGTCAAACAAAAACTCTGAAAAATGCATCCTCATGTTTCATTGCTTTTTAAAGCTAGGCTAGAGAAATTACTCAAAGAAGGATTCATCCAAGCAAATGATTATGATGAGTGGATATCCAACATTGTCCCTATTTCAAAACCCAATAAATCAATCCATGTCTACATAGACTTCAGAGACTTAAACAAGGCATGTCCAAAAGATGATTTTCCACTTCCTAATATTGACACGATAGTGGACATGATTGCTGGTTATGAAATGTACTCTCTAATGGATGGATTTTTTGGCTAAAACCAAATCAAAATCAAACCTGAAGATCAAGAGAAAACAATGTTCGCATGTGCCTGGGGAACTTTCTATTGGAATGTCATGCCCTTTGGCTTAAAGAATGTAGGTACTATATATCAAAGAGATGTAACTACAATATTTCATGACATGATGCACAAAAACATGGAAGACTATGTAGATGATACCCTAGTCAAATCTATGAAAAGATCAACACATCTCTCTGAATTGGGTGTAATCTTAGACAGAATGGAAAAGTTTAAACTCAGACTAAATCCTAAGAAATGTGCATTCAGAGTTGCATCTGGCAAACTGCTAGGATACATTGTTTTAGCAAAAGGGAATGAAGTTGATCCAAAAAAAGTTAAATCTATAATGGAAATGCCACCTCCAAAGAATGTAAGTCAAATGAGAACTCTACAAGGGTAGCTCCAATCAATAAGATGCTTCATTTCTCATCTAGTAGATAAGGCTTAACCATTCACAAAATCATTACAGAAAGGAGTTACATACAACTAGGATGAAGAATGTGAACAACACCTAAAATAGATCAAGGAATATATTTCCAATCCACCCATTTTGATGCCACCAATTCAAGGCAAACCTTTGATTCTCTATATATCAACTACTAACACATCACTAGGGGTACTTTTGGCTCAACAGGATGAGAACAACAAGGAATGAGCTATATACTATGTAAGTAGAACGTTGGTGTCCTATGAGATGAATTACACTATTATTGAGAAATCTTGTTTGGCAATGGTCTTTGCTTCACCAAAATTGAGACATTACACACTGGCACATTCTATCAAACTGGTTGCTAAGATTGATCCTCTAAAACATCTTCTAAGCAAAGCAACACTCATAGGGAGATTGGCTAAATGGGTTATGATACTCACAAAATTGGATATTGAGTATGAAGAATGCAAAGCTATAAAAGAACAAGTCATTGCAGATCAACTTACTAGTGCTCCACTTGAAGATAATCAACCTTTGAACATAGAATTTCTAGATGAATGCATAATGCATCTTACTCAATGATCCTGGACAATGTTCTTTGATGAATCTTTTACTCAACAAGGTTTTGGTGCTGGGATCCTTTTTATCACTCCTCAAAGATACTCAATTCCAAAGGCGTATAAGATCCTCTTTCCTTGTACCAACAATATTGCATAATATGAAGCCTTGGTGAATGGAATCAAATTGGCTATTGAATGGAAAGTTATTGAGATATACATCTATGGTGACTCTTAGCTAAGAGTCAACCAGATCAACTATGTGTATCAATCTCAGGATGAAAAATGATGCCCTATAAAAGAATGGTTGATTAATTTAAGAAATACTTTGTCTTTATTTCATTTAAGTAGATTCCTACATTAGAAAATGGAGCAGAAGATGCTATGGCTACATTGGCATCTATACCACAACTACAAGAAAGACAGTTTCTCTATGAGTTCTTGGTGGAAGAGCTTCACTATCCTTCTTATGATTCCCCTAATTCCCAGATGGTCTATTCTATCATTGGGTATGACTCATCTCACTATAACCATATCTATTCCTACTTATGTGACCAAATCATCCTTGATAACCTTACTCACAATGAGAAAAGAATCCTGGTTTGTAATGCTTAACGGTATGTCATCATTGCTAATGATCTATATAGGCGAGGTTTAGATGGTACTTTTCTTAGGTGTCTAGAACTTGACAAGTCTCAACGTACGTTATCTGAAGTCCATGAAGGTATTTGTAGATCTCACTCAAATGGTCTAACTCTAGCTCGGAAACTGCTAAGGGTTGGCTACTATTGGCCAGATATGGAAAGATGCTATAAAATTTGCTAAAACTTCTTAGAAATGTCAGCTACATGGTAATCTCATACATGCTCCAACAAGGGAGCTCATACCTTTTATCACACATTGGCTTTTTCAACAATGGGTGTTTGACCTCATTGGCCAAATCTATCCTTCATCATCTAATGGACATAATTTTATCATAACTGCCACTGAATACTTCACCCAGTTGGTTGAAGCAGTTCCACTAATCAAAGCAACTGACAAACAAGTGGCTATGTTTGTTCTTAACTACATCTGCAGGTATGGAATCCCCTCCTCAATTGTAAATGACAATTGGGGGTAGTTCAAAAACAAGGATATAGATGATCTCTATGACAAGTTCAAAATCAAACAACATTGGTATTCCATATACTACCCTCAAGATAATGGACAGGTTGAAGCATCTAACAAAACTTTATTGACCATCCTGCATAAAATAGTCAACAAATCTGGAAAGGATTGGCATCCACAGCTCAATCTGACGCTATGGGCTTATAGAACAAGCATCAGAACACCTACTAGGGCTAAACCTTTTTCTTTGGTGTATGGGGTTAAGGAAGTCTTTCCTATTGAGGTTGAAATTCCTTCTTTGAGAGTTTCTTTGCAAGGTCTTATCACTGATGAAGACCGCATAATATATAGATTGCAAGAACTCAAGTTGCTAGATGAAGGTCGACAAGTGGCATTTGAACATCTGAGTGCTTACTAGAAGAGAATGTCTAGAGGCTATAACAAGAAAGTTTGACATAGATAATTTTAGGTTGGTGACCTTTTTTTGAGAGATAATCCTAAAAATCAACACTATCATGAACAAAAAGGGAAGTTTGACCCCAACTGGCTGGGTCCCTACATTGTTACCACAACTTTTGGCTCTGGCACTTACCAACTCTCAATACCAAAAGGAGAAAAAATCCATGAACTGATCAACACCACCCACTTGAATAAACTATACACTTATTATTCTCTTCTTCAGCAACCTATATAGCTAAAATGTCCTGAAAAAAATCCTAAAAATCATAAAAAAAGTCCTGAAAAAAAAAAAAAAAAAAAAAAAAACTCTGCCAAGAAGGTGAAAACCTGGTAAACAGGCACCTCTTGTACTGAAGTTCTCCATCTATCAATGCAAATATGACATTTCCTGCTTTATTTCCCACTTTCATGCATCTTTGCTTTAGCTTGTACATATCCTTCAATCACTTTTGTGACACCTTGGTTCTTCTTGGAACCCTCATGGTTTGACACCGATCAATTCTGTAGTCTTAGGGAAATCAATTGATCAATCTAAATGTCCTAAGCAGTTTAACCAAGTCATATTTATGTTGGTAGTACTGGGTCATCCAATCTGAGTCAGTTACCTATCTCCTAACCACTGCAGGGTTTTTCCACTAACATCTCATCAGACACACAAAGAAAGAACAACAAAAATAATCACTAAAACTGTTTGAGCTATGATTAAAATTTTATTTGTATGCTATCTTTTAAATTGGTTTTCTCTTATTATTCCCTCTGAGTAACTCAAGTAATTCTATCTTGACTAAGAGGAGTAAGGATTGGGGGCATAATACTTTTCTTTATTTTCTGCTTGAAGGAATGATTTTGATGATCTAGAAATATCTCATAAACTAGGTGTCTGCAATAAGTTCCTTCACAAAAAAGTGAAATTGCCACAAATGCCTTGACTCCATTTATTTGTATGCTATAGGGAGGTTGGAACTATTTCCTTGTCTGTTTTGAGTAACTTTCTTTATTATGCAATTTGAATTCATTCTTCATTTGTCCTAGGATATGAACAATAAAAGGGTCATTGCGGACAAGATAATCACTATTGCATAGTAAAAAAAAGGAACTCTTCTTTGTCTGGTGTGTTTTCACGTAAGCAACATTCAGGTCATCCTGGCTCTTTATGCCTTGGTGCTTATGTTTTCTTGCTAAATCAAAAGGACATGACATTCAGGTCATCCTGGCTCTTTGTCCCTTAGTTCTTATGTCTATCTCTGACATTTAAAATGCTCAATGATGATAAATAACATAACAAATCCAGTGAATAAAGTCTTAGGTTGCATTTATACTAAGCTTTGTGCATTTCAAGAAATTTCAGCATGACAACTTTACTTTTTCTTTCCTTTGAATGAAGCTTGAATTTGAAATGATCATCATTTCTCTGCTAATTGGTCAACTGCATATCATCATCTTTGACACAATTGAGTAACTGTGTATTGACATCACAATTCCTACATGAGATGTTGGCCGCATACATGAGCATATCATATAGATCCATGAATCCATTGCATATTCATTTGCATCCATCTTATCACATTGAAAAAGAAAAAAATAAACATGGCATTCACATTTGCATCATAATCATTATATTTAGCCATTAAGTCATTCATTTGCATATGAAAATGATAAAAACATTCATGATCATCAGCATTACATACATCCATATTGTAAAGGAAATGCATACATATAAGACATCATATAGAATAAAGCATATCAAAACCATCTCATGAATCTTTCTACATCACTCAACACAATACAATAAAGTCAAATCATGTGTTTCATATATATATCATAAAAAATTTCAATGTCAATAGGGTACAAATGATCTCAAAATGTCATATATAAAGTCAATGGAGAAATAAGTGTATAACATCCAAAATGAGATACAAAATCTCGCGAGACATCAAAACTAACTCTCTGCTTCCCCCTCGTCTCGTGGAGGAGGAGGTGGGGGATGTGGTGCTGGTACATCATCATGCCCCGACACCCTAGCTTCCTCATATCTCACCATATATTGTGAAAAGGGCACCACCCGCCTATCCATTGGCACCGCTGCACTTTAAACTATGACATAGTAAGTTGCCCTGCTCGTCTGATGTGTCACCTCACGCTAGAGGCTATTGCTCTCTACTCTCATTCTATGCAATTATTGATCTCTCTCCACTATCTATTCCTATGATATTGTCAGTTGTGTCTACAAACCCCTAAGTCTCCCTCTCAACACATGAATGACATCTTGTGGCATCTTCCCTCTAGGTATATCACCCTCGCCCGCTGTCTCATCCATCCGCTACCTAACCTGTCAAGTTCCCTCCTCATCACCAGGGCCCGCTCCCTCACCCATCTCCACATCAACCCTATCCTCCACTCTGGTATCATCTAGATCACCTCCCACTGCTCCAAGTGATCCTCCCTCTCCCTACCTCCGTTGTCCTCCTATAATGGGTTCTCTACTCGAGCTAGCACTTGGGTCTCCTCCTACTCTCATGGGTGTTGCATCTCTTTGCGCACGTGCAGGGGCATCACTACTCTCATCTATCTGAGGTGCCCACTCTATCAAATCTTTGAATTTTGAGAATGGGTGTCTTGAAAATAATCTTTGAATAGGGGAGTAAACCCCACATCTGTGACATCCTCCAAATAATCCCAGCTCTATTTCTATATCCTTGCCAGCACATGCATCATAAGGGCATATGATAATCTAGGCCCCCATCCCCATCTCTCCTCATCTGCAAATCAGGAATATGTTGTAAACCCTTGAGACATGCCCTGTTGTCTCCCATACTACCTCAGGACTCGACTGACAACAAATTGCTTTATGATCCTTGAGGATCTCCCAATCAGTGGTTGGGTCATGAACATATCCCTCTGCTGCCTTCTCCAATCATCCCATGGCTGTAAACCCCTGTATGACCTCCAAATGAAGGCTATCAAATCATGTCTCTAGTAGTCAATCTTCCCCAAGTGGGGTTGTGTCATGTAACCTATGTATCTATAAACAAATGGCTGCCCATCCTATCGAGTATCATCTACAATAGGCTTGCACACTGGGATATGCTCCCATGCCCATATCTATAATACCAAAACCCTAGCCGCCATGCTCTTCACTCCTCTATAGGTGATCTTGTGCATCTCATGGTATGTGTGGGCCAATAAACATGAACCCCGTCCTAATCTCATGGGGTGAGTAACCAGTCTCTCCAGCATCCTACCCCATCCACAAAGGAATCCCTGCTGACCCCTATCTAGCATCACAAAATAGCCTATAATCTCGGCCAACACATAAGCGAGAGGGAGTTGCACTCTATATCTACTCATCATATCATCCCAGGTGACAGAATGATCCAAGATAGTATCATCTCAAAATACTCACCTCAATCCACGACCGTGGAGTGGCATCATAATCCACCCTGTCTCCAGTGAATGGAATCATCAAAATCCTGTATACATCCTCGGGAGTGATGGTCATCTCCCTAGCCAACAAGTGAAAAGTGTTATGCTCACTATAAAATCTCTCAACCAAAGCTATGAGTAATCCGTGATTCACATGGATATTAGGCATCTCCAGTAACCATCTAAATCCACACAAACCTATATGACCCCTTTGTGCATCCTTAAACTATCAAACCTATCCATCATGGGAGGATATGTACATCTGAACTAGATATCCGGCAACTAAACCTGCAAATTGAATGAAATATCATTAGTACACAATCAACTTTAACCTAATAATGTGTCTAAAGTGCTAAATAATCTAAATCAACAACAATTAAAATCAAATTTTGATGATTGGACCCTCCAAAATGCTCACCATTTTACATACGAGTAACCACATAAAGACAACAACTCGTATGATAACTCTCTACTATTCATACAAGTAAACAGGCTCGTATGAGAAACTTTGCGATATCAGATGACTAAAGAGGATTCCATGAATGTAGTAGTATGATTCAAGGGTAATAGCCAGATGACAAATCCAATTCACCCATACGAGTAAAGAATTTTCAACAGTTTCTCCTTTGAAAAAACCTACTCTACCATATGACTAATGACCTAGGATGACCTAAAATGATGGAAAGTTCAAAAAAATCAATCAAAATGCACAAAATTTGAATCAAATGAGGCTTCAGATCGATGTCTTACTGTTGGAGAGTAGTTTTGGGGTTGTTGTGGCGTCTCTGGTGCTTGAATTGGTGATTTTGCACTGGAAGTGCCATTTTTCTTTCAACGAAGGTTTTTTTGGCTTTTGAATTTGAGAGGTAAAAATGAATTGAAAATAACTCCTTCAACCCCTTATATAGGCGAAACCCTAATTTTCAAAATTTCTCTGATTGACATGAAATTTGTAACCCTCATTAAATTGACCATCCTGAGTCCATTTTCAAGATCGAAATTGAAATCTAACATCATTTTTCTAGTAAAATTCTCACAACGTTGACCACTTGGCACATTCATCTTCAGGCTAATCTTTGCATCACTCTGCACTCAGATCTCTTACAATCAACTCAAAAGTTCTTTAATTTATCTCAAATCAATTCTTAAATCATTCTTCATGTTCAAATTATCATCGGTACATATTTTTATCACTCGAATTGCCTCAAATCACTATGGTATCTCACCATCTTTTGATTTTGCTCCTGAGGGGGCATACTTTTTACATCATCATTATCAGTGATTATGTCATCAAAAGTCAAGAATTTTTTTTTTTCAAATCTTCATCAAAAGCCATCAAATCTTTTCAATATGATAATTGTGGACTGGTCAACAAAGTGGATAGGATATTTTCAGTCACAAAAGCGGAGATGGGTGTGGAGCGACAAGGAGACCAGCAAGCGGGAATCCCAAATTTCAAATTTGGGAATGGCAGATTTCCTAGGGAAGGCAGTCTCTCTAGGGTCAGAACTAACAATCAGGCAAGCGGACATGCATCTCAAGGTACAGAAGAGGACAAGGATATAGTGAAATAAATGGAGGACAAAGATTCCAAAACTAGGGACCCACATGATAGAGGTAAAGGAAAAAAATGGTCTTCTCTTTTTGGAGTGAAGCCGTTGGCTAAATCAGGGCTTTCGAAAGTTACAAATATCTCTGATCCAGCTTCAGGGTTGGTTGCTATTTCTGTTCTGAACAAATTGGTAGATTTGAGTGTCATTGGTTTAACTATGACTTTAGTTGGCCGATTTGTTGGCTTTAGGCCTAACATTGATGTTGTTAGGAATTTCATGAGGAAATGGGTTTTAAAAGGTCAAGTGGATGTGTTAGTGTTGTCCAAGGGTTTTTTTTCCTTTTCTTTTAACTCTGAAGAAGATATGAATAAGGCTCTATGTGAAGGTCCATGGATGTTTGGCAAGTCAACTTTGGCTCTTTAGAAATGGGTCCCTAACCTTTCCCTTGATGAATTCTTCTTTGTATCGGTGCCTGTCTAGACATGCCTCCCAGGTCTTCCGCTGGAATTCTGGAATGAGGAAGTCTTTAAGGGTATTGCGAACTCTTTTGGATAACTTCTTTTGATTGACCCAATGATGGCTACTAAATCAAGGTTAGTCTTTGCTTGCATCTATGTAAATATTAATCAAATGACGGATATGCCCCAATCAATTGAGATTATTTATAAACTAGGGAAATGGACCCAAGCTATTAAATATGAATCACTCCTGTTTGCCTATTTCTATTGCAAAAAATTGGGGCATTGGGCAAAATCATGTCCGCTTAAGAAGAGTAACGAAAATAAGACCGATAGCAATGTGAAGTATAAAAATAAATGGCTAACGATTGAGAAAAAAAGGAGACCCATCAGTTGAGTGTGATCCAAATAAGGAAGTAATGGAACTAGAAAATGAGGTTAAGAAGGGTGAGAATAGTAATAATGAAAATTAGGATTGTGTCTTCTCTAATAACCAAATAGAGAGTACTAAAGAAGGGGAGCAAGGAAGAGAGTTAAACAACAAAAATGATCCAGAGGACCAGGAGATTGGTTCTGTTAGTCAGGAGAAGGAAGAGGTAAGTCCCAAAGAACCTGTGCCTGTTTCTTCTTTCTCAAAATCAATTGAGGAAAACTTAAATGAAGCTCAAGAGTTTAACCCTTCTGATATTGAGCCTTTATTGCTTCTAACCAATGGAATCCCAAAGCCTCTCCAATGTAAAACCCCATCACATAGTGTGGTAATGGATATCCTGGAAGGAAATCTTAGGATTCTTGGTACGAAAGAGGGTAAATCAAATAAGGAGGAACCTAATGGAGGTATCTCAACTAGAAGCAAGAATAAGAAAAAGGCAGATGTTGGAAGTCAAAACAAAAAGCAAGGGAGACCATCTCTAAAACATCAGAGGGAACATGAAAGCTGGAAGAATCGTACTGATGGAACACAGTGTTCCATCAAGTTAGCCCTATCTCCAGTTAAAGTATGAAGATAATCTCCTAGAATATCAGAGTGTTGAATGCCCCTCATAAGCAGGATGTGTTATGAAACATCATAAGAGATCATAAACTGGATGTGGTCCTTGTTTAGAAAACCAAGATGTGTAAGGATAAAGTGGAAAAGATTAGAATTTTTAAAAATAATGGAGTTATAGGATCTAGCTCAGAGGGAGCTTCTGGAGGAACTATGATTTTTTGGAGCAAAAAAACCATTAAAGGTAAGGAAATCATCTCTTCTTTTAATAGGAACTCTGTGCAGCTTGAGCATATCAAGGATAACTTTGTATGGGTGTTAACTAATGTCTATGCGCCTAATACCAAAACTGGGAGAGCTAAATATTGGAGAAGCCTTGCTGAAGACAGACTTAAGTTTGCTGATCAAAGTTGGATAATAATGGGAGATTTCAACACTCTGCTAAAAGAGGAAGAGAAGATGGGAGGTCTCCCCTTGCAGCTTGATGGTAAACAAGACATTATGGAGTTCATTAATGATCAAGCTCTTATGGATGTGGATCTTCAAGGGATTAACTATACTTGGACTAATAGAAGAACCGAAGCTAACCTGATTTAAGTTAAGTTAGATAGAACCTTAATTTCTCCTAAATGGTTAGCCAACTATAGTTCTTCTCTTGCATTTGTTATCAAAATTGGTTTAGATCATTATCTAATCTCTTTTATTGCCAACTCTTTTTCGGCTAAGAGAAACTTCCCTTTTAGATTTGAAAAAGTGTGGTTATCCCATCCTTCCTTGGAAGCTTGTGTTGTTGAATGGTGGAATTTTGAGGTTGAGGGTATGGCTCTCTTTAGAATAGCTAAAAAGCCCAATATTATAAAGGCTAAAATTAAAATCTGGAACAAAGAGATTTTTGGGGATATCTTCAAGAGTAAAAGTCCAATTAAAACTGAAATAAAAGATGTTCAGGATAGAATCCAAGAGAATGGGCTATCTGATGAACTAAGGGTTGTGGAAAATGGTCTGTTGTCTAAATGCCACACCATTATTTCTAATGAAGAGACATTCTGGAGACAAAGATCTAGAGCCTTATACTTGAAGGAAGGTGATAAAAATACCCAATTTTTTCACTTAACCGCTCTGAAGCATAGGGCGGCTAATAGGATATCCAAATTATCCTATAATAAATGGATTTTAATGGAGGAAAATGATATTAGAAAGGAAGCTTTGGAGTATTTTGGCACCCTTTTGGGAGAAGTGGATAACCTGGATACTAGTAATCAAAACATCCCGTTGCAAGCTATTCCTTCCACCCTGACTGTGGAAGACAAAAACTATTTATCTTGAATTCCCTCTAATCAGGAAATCAAAAAGGCAGTTTTTCCTTTCAAGGAGATAAGTCTCCTAGACCGGATGGTTTTCCAATGTTCTTCTTCCAATTATTTTGGCATATTATGAAGACTGACATTTGTAAAGGTGTTAAAGAATTCTTTGGATCTAGAAGGCTTTTAAAAGAACTGAATGCTACCTTCATTGTCCTAATTTGGAAGATCCTAGGAGCTAACTCTCTCAATAAGTTTAGACCTATTAGTCTCTGTAACTTTGTTTACAAGATCTTATCCAAGGTTCTTACTTCCAGACTGCTGGAAATCCTTCCAAGAATTATCTATGTCTAGCAGAATGGTTTTGTCCCAGGTAGATAGATTCTGGACTCCATTATATCTATTCATGAAAATATCCATTCTCTGAAGGTGGCTAACAATCAGGGTTTCTTTCTGAAGTTAGATATGGCTAAAGCTTATGATAGAGTGAATTAGTAGTTTCTCTTAAGGATTATGAAAGCCTTTGGTTTTGGTGAAAAAGTTATTCAGCTTTGCTCTCAACTTATTGAAACTTCCTCTTCTATTGTTATTGTCAATGGATCCCCTTCAAGTTTCTTCAAAAGTTCTAGAGGTCTTAGAT
The DNA here is from genome assembly GCF_030272615.1 of Cryptomeria japonica. Classification (NCBI taxonomy): domain Eukaryota; kingdom Viridiplantae; phylum Streptophyta; class Pinopsida; order Cupressales; family Cupressaceae; genus Cryptomeria; species Cryptomeria japonica. Next base: position 555,469,901 of record NC_081411.1, on the reverse strand, counting down.
AGGGAGACCCCATTTCCCCTATCTTGTTTACTATTTTAGCTGAAAGTCTGGGTAGATTTATTTTTAAAAATGTGGAAGAAGGCAATCTTAGAGGTCTGAAACCATCTTCATCCAATTTCACTTGTACTCATGAACAATTTGTTAATGATTCTATCACTATGGGGGAAGCTACCATTAGGGAAGCTAAAAATATGAAGAATGTGTTGAATATTTATGAATCTACCTCTAGTCAAAAAATTAATTGGGATAAGAGTTCTTTGTTCTTCATCAATACCCCTGTTCAAAGACAATTAAGGATCGAAATAATTCTTGGTTGTAAAATAGCCGAGCTTCCCTCTTCTTATCTGGGGCTTCCTCTATGTATTAAGCCTATGGATAATTTCTAGAATAAGTTGGTGGATAGATTTAACTCAAAATTGGCTGGTTGGAAAGGGGCAGTCCTAAGTCAAGCGGACAAAGTAACTCTACTCAAAGCCACTCTCCAAAACTTGCCTATTTATGCTCTCAGTTTGTTCAAAATCCCCAGAAAGTTTGCGGAAGCAATTGAAAGAATCCAAAAAAAGTTTCTTTGGTTGGGGTGGAAGTCAAAAATAGAATGCCCCTTATTGCCTGGAATAAAATCTGTTCTCCTAAGGCCTTAGGGGGGCTAGGCTTAAGGAATATTAGTTCTATGAATAAGGCTTTACTAGCTAAACAAATTTGGAGAATGAAAGGGGAGGAAAGAGAATGGAATTTAATCTGGAAAAATAAATATCTTCATATGCAACCTTCTAAGGAAGAATTTTTAGAGGAATCTTTTATTGTTGAAGGTTCTACAATATGGAATGCAGTCCAATTGGCTAAAAGTTGGGCCACTGCTAGTCGAATGTGGAATCTGGGGGATGGCAGGAGTATAAGATTTTGGGAAGATAGGTGGATAATGGATAAACCTCTTGAGGAATTTTCAATCCTCAATGACTGGAAAGATTGGTTCAAAAGTAGGTTTGGGGAGTTGGTCACAGACTATTGGAGAAATGGGAAATGGATTGATTTTAGCCAACAATGTCCGGAGCTAAAGTTCCTTCAGATTGCTCTCTCTGCTAAAGTTCCTAGAGACAACAAAGAAGATAGATTGATATGGAGGGAAACCCCGGATGGGAAATATTCTGTGTCCTCAGTTGTGGCTATCCAAAATGAAGTTGTGGAAGAAATTCCTATTTGGGCTAAAGTCTAGAACAAGAAGTTAGTTCCTAAGGTTAATATCTTTTTTTGGATTTTCATACAAAACAATGTTTTAACTTTGGACAACCTTCAAAAGAGAGGTTTTATTTTTATTTAATAGATGTTCTCTTTTTTGCAGGGAAGAAGAAATTGCTTTCCATATTCTTAATCAATGTACATTTAGTTAGGAAATCTGGAAAATCATCTTAAGCAGGTGGAAATTGAGCTGGGTTTTTCTGAATTCCCTAGGGGAATCTTGGCAGCAATGGCATTGCCCTAATTCCAATCCAAAGATTGTGGAGACTTGGAAACTTACTCTCTCGAATGTTATCTGGAATATATGGAAAGAGCGCAACAATAGGATTTTTAGGGATAAAAAGTGCCATTCCTGAAGTGGTGGTGGATAAAATTTATAGGAGCATATTTGAATGTATCTATAGTACTGATAATGGACCAGCTGCTAAAGATGACTTCAATGACAGGTGGAACCTCTCTACTACCATACCTAGTAAGGAGAAGGGAACAGAAGGTCTAGTTTGGTGATTTCCTCCTCAGGGATGGATTAAGGCTAACTTTGATGGGGCCTCTAAGGAGAACCCGAGTAAAGCTGGATATGGGGGCATTATCAGGAATTTTGCTGGAAGTTGCATAGTTACGATGGCTGGTCCTTTGAGGAGTCAAACTAGTTATTTTGTCGAAGCCTCAGCTGCACTGAATACCCTAATTATAGCTAAGAACCTTAATCATGATAAAGTGTGGCTTGAGGGAGATTCACTTAATATTATTAAGTGTTTGAAGGGGGAGTCTAAGCCTCCATGGTCTAGTGAAAACATTATTTTGAAAGCTAGGGAAAGCATCGCTAGTTTTAAATAAACAATTATTCAACATGCCTTTAGAGAGAAAAATATGTTGGCGGACTGTCTGGTGAACCTAGGAGTTAATTCTAATTCTCAAATGATGTGGCATGGGGAAGATATTAATATGAATGTTAAAGAGCTCCTTAGAAAGGACAAATATACGAGAAGAGAAGGATCGCATAATCATGATAGGGTATATGAATAATTTATGCTTTGATGGAAAGGTAATGATTACCTGGCAAAGCAGCAGAATCCCAACTTTTTTAATATTACTTCGCACACTTTGCGGGTCATCCTTTTCAAAATTTTGAGTAGCTACAGGAAAGAAGTGTTGAGTTTGTAGAGAAACAGAGCTGAAAGTCCAAATTAGAAAATGGGAGGAGATTTAAGGAGGGAGGAACTAGACAATACGTCAAGATGGAAGACGATGTTGAAAGTGTGGACAAAGCTAGAAAAAGGGTCCCTCACAAGGCTAGTGGATTACGACAAAGGTAGGGTTAATCTCACTGTTTCCAAAATTTCTGAAAATTAGTGTAATGGGTCCTTTAAAATCTACGGGGTAAAGTTCAAATTGGATGTGGGACTCATAGCTACTGTGACAAGTATGCCCCACTCTAGGCTCAATTTTTATAGAGACCTTAAAGTTTTGAACAACGCGATTAATCTTTTCCTGCGTAAGGAAAAAGAGAGGGCTAAAATTGGCAAAGCCACAGGGGGTTACTATGAAGCCTCCAATATCAAGAAAATCTAGGGTTGGGTTTTGAATGCCATAATGGAATATATAACTGTTGAGGGCTGATTTTTTAGGGCCCACACTTATCACTTTGTTCTATTAAACCATTTTAGACATGACAAAAGGGTATCCCTGCCCTACTATCTATTCAAGTCCCTTTCAAGGTCCCTCAACAAACACAGTAAGAATCCCTCAAATCTGGTTCTCCATTGCAGGCTTTTGCTACTCATTTATGAGAACTATAAAACCCTCACCATGATGGAAAATAAGAGGTTATTCACTTCTCCAGGGAAAGCCAAGAGAAAACTAGAAGGAGGTGAATCCAGCAAGGAGAAGGCGACCTCTAGCAAAAAAAGTAAGAGTGCCTCTGGGACGGAAACCCATGAAGAAAAGAATGATATAGAGGAAAATGGAAAAGATGACAGTGAAATGGATACAGATGATTTTGATGGTGAAGACAACTAAAAAGATGAGGAGGTGGGTGTAGAGGATGAAGGTGGTGAGAATGAGTCCGATAATGACAATCCAATCCACAGTGCTAGCCCTAGCAATTACAACAACAAACCTATGGTGGATGTAGAAGACAAGGATAATGAGGATAAAGATGTGAATTCTAAGAGGGAGAAGAACAAGGAACCTGAGCAGGATTTGACTAAAGACAGTTTAAGTGAGGATAAGGAAAGTGCTGGTAAAGGGTTATTCCTGGATAACCTTAAAAAACTCACTGAGGCTAGATTGGATTATGACAGATGGACATATGAACTTTTGAAGAACTTGCAAAAAAATGGGAAATAGACCGAGAAAAGGAAGGATTATGACAAGGATCAGATAAAATGGAAGAAGGATATGGAGGAGAAGGTTAAATCGCTAGAAGAAGGGAATGTGGCAATAAAAAATTTGTTGGGCATTATCCCAAATATCCTGTCAGCTATCACTACAAACCTTGAGGATATTGATAAGGTCCTTGATAATTCCATATCTCCTAAACCGTTGGTGGACCTTGACATGGATGAAGATACTATCAAGATTGGTAGTGGGGAAGCTACTCCAGGTGTTGCTGCAAAGAGGACCAGGGCAAGTGTCAAGAAAGTTGTGGCTGCTTCTACTAAGGATATCCCTATCTTAGGTAAAATATCAAAGACCTATATAGGATTAGCAATACCCTAGCTAATTCCCTGAAAAATATCAATTACTTTCTTCTCTCGGGTCTGGCTAGTTTTTGTTGGCTTTTTGGGGCTTTAGCCAGTTTTCTATGGTTTTTTGTTGGCTTTTCATTGGTTTGTTCCTTTTGGTTTCTTAACACTATATCTTTTAAGTTCCTTTTGTGAAGGGTTTCGGGGTCCCTTCAAAACCTATTTTTACCTTAATCAAAAACAAATCTTTTCAATTAAAGATTAATCAAACATCAATCAAATCTCATCAAACAAGACCTCATTGCTAGGGGCATCCCAACTTCATCACATCATATCAAGTTGAGGTTCTTCAAATCAAATCAATCTCTAGGGGCATATCAGTTTCATTGCACCAAATCAAGCCGATATTGTCTTTATTTGAATCAATCTCTTAATGGTAATCAGTTTCACCGCACCTCATCAAGCCGGTTATTTGTTTAAACCTAATCAAGGGTTAAAAGAGTCTTTTTTATAGTGATCACATGCTCAATCCAAATAGGCATTCAGTTTCATCATATCAAATCAATCTGGACATTCTATTTTGCTAATCAGTTCTTGTTCAATCAAGTTCATAATCGGTATTATCTCTTCGCTCAACCGATTCTAGTTCAATCAAGTTCTAAATCGGTACCTGCTTCTTGATCCATCAATTTCAAGATCGGTATCTTCACTACTCATCGGTCCTAGTACAATCAAGTTTGGGATCAGTATCGCTTTGATCAATTTGTTCAGTTTCATCGCTTCAAATCAAGCTGAATATCTCACTTTTCATCTGTTTGTGATCCATCAAGTTCAGAACCGGTATCTCTTCGATATCAACTATTCTTTGAATCAATGCATTGTTCACAACATCAATTCAAAGAGGGACAAATGTAATATCCTGAAATGGTCATCTAAACCATGAGCCCCTAATCTCAACTACATCACCAAGGTCTTAACTAAAGGCAATTAAATCAATTTTGAGAACCTAATTAATTAATTCCTAAATCATCAATGTCACATGGAAAATTAATCTTTTCAATTAAATAAATCATCAAAATCTCTTTAATCAATTTAAATATCCTAGCATATTTAACTAATAAATTAATTTAACATTTAAATCACAAAAGAGGAATTATTTTGAAAAAGAAATTTCAAAAAAAGAGCAAAATTGAATAAAAGGGAATAAATCAAAGAAAGCTTGCTTTAAGAAAGGAAAATGGAATAAATCAGTTTTTCTGATTTTATCTCAATTTTAGCTCAATCTTATCTCCTTCAAATCTGAAGAAAGAAGCCAATCACATCAAATCACCCGGATTGTGCTACTTCTGGGAGAATCTTGACCGCTCATCAACAATTATTCTTGATCGTCACTTTCTCTCTAGATTTTCTATAAATTCAGGCTCTCATCTCAATAAAAAAAAGGGCTAGAGATTTAATTGTTATCATGCTGGTTTTGCTCTAGAGTCATTGAGAATATTGCATCTTATCTTATTGCATATTATCTTAATCATATTGTCTTAATCATGTTAACTTAATAGAACCATATAACTTGATAATTATTGCTTGCATCTAGATTTCATATAGCTTAATCTTGCATTCATATAGATTAATCCTTCATCTTGGTGTAGTCTAGTCATTGGTATTGCTTAGATAGATCTGAGAGAAAATCTATAATCACATCTTTTGGGAGGCAATAGGTCGACTTGTTATGGTTTTATATTCATTTATACTGATAAACTAACCATGCATGCAATGTCTTATTGAGTGTTTATGTTTCAGATACAGATTCCAAATTTCACACAAACACACACATTTGAGGACAACCAAGGAAGATGTCCAAAATTTGTCCTGGTACATTGAAAAAGTGTCAAAGAACTTTAAAAAGACAAAGTTTATATTTGAGTGAGTTGAGGGCCCAAATGAGGATTCATTAAATCAATTCTTGAAAAAATTTCAAGAATATAAATTTTAGAAAGGGGCATAACTACTACTACTTGAATTCAAAAATGGAATATTATTTCTTTAACATTCTTTTATTTTTTAATTGTATAGTAGATAATTAATTTATAAACTCAATTTGTTATGTCTTGTTAACTTATAGTTATCATTGGAGACTAATTGATGAGATTGTTGAACTAAAGTCCAAAAAGAGATTCTATATTGGAGTGGAAGCTTGCATGTTGTAATTGACACTTTGCACATCTTTTGGGAGGGAAATATTTTCCTCTTTGGGTCTATAAAATATAAAATTTGACTCATTTGAAGGGTCTAAAAGCCAATGAATTAGACTGAAGGTCTAATATAATATTTCTATCTTTCAAGAATTTCAGTTGTATCCTAAAAATTCTAATGTAGCATAGAGGTGTTTTGGAAGGTGTTGGATCAAGAGAACTAGTAAAGTTGAGTTGGACATTGTAATTTCTAGTTTTGAAGAGAAACAAATACAAAGAAAAATAATTTGCAATCCTAGTATTTTCTCTTGCATGTGATATGGAATTTTTCTTATTAATTTTTGTTTATCTATTGTTAAAGAGGTGAGTGTATTTTCATGAAGTTGATAAATTTATTTCTATTTTACACATGTAATATGGTAATGGGGAATGCATGAATACATGCCTTTAAATATTAGGAATCCTTTAAATTTTACACTTTTAATGTCATAGATTGTGTTTCATTATAGATCTAATCATTAATACTTTAAGAAACCTCTTTGTTAATTATTGAATGAAAATAGTGATTTTGATATTTGTCATTTATCTCGCATCTCTTGATCAATATTTTTATATTTATTTAAATATTGTTAGGGTATCATTTAAGTAGATATTTCTCCATTTTGTGTATAGTTATCAACATACCCCTTGAATAGGTTTGAATCAACCAAAAAATTTAAATCCATTTCAAAGATATCATATCCTTTGAAGAATTTGAAGAAAATATGAGAGTTTGTTAAGGCTATCCCTTGGATAGTAGGTTAAGTCAAAAGGTTAGACTTCTTTTTCTTCTAGAGTGGTATCTCATTGATGGCTCATGCCCCTCTAGAAGAGGGGTTTCTTCACCTTCCACCTAAGTTGCACAACAAGAGCCCAAAGTCAATCCCAAGGAATAGTAAAGCTTCATAGGGTATTTCTATAAAGGTGTAAGTAGTCCACATCTTCATAGACATGTTTGTTTCATTAATTCTCTCTTCGAGATAGTTCCTAGATTGTTATGTCTTTCATATAGGTCACAACCATATACTCATGCTTTTAGCAATTGATGTGGCATCATCATAAAATGATACAAATCTTTGATAAGAATATATGCCACACTAGAATGCCCTTGTTTATGATTTTTTATTGAGACAACTCTTAAGATTTGTTGAATTATGTGACATACAATTTTTATCTACGAATTCAACTATGCATTGTATTCAGACCATTAAAAATTGATAAATCTGAAATCCACCAATCGACATATTGTGCATGAAAAGAGATAGTTGGGTACCATAGTTAGTAGCTAGATATGGATAGGAATGCATATAATACATATGGTTAGCTATGATAATAATTAAAGACCCTAACATAGCTAGGTTAAGGGATAATTGAGCATGCCATGAAGTAGTTAAGATCTTGTAAAGACCTCTACATAAACCACTTACCTACACAACACAATTGTGATCCAACTCCCAAGACCTTGGAAGATAATTAATTTTAGTATCTATTATCTCTTTTAAGAAAGGTAAGGTGAACTTCACCTATCCTATTTTGTATGTGTAAAATTGGCCATCAACATAACTGATGCAAGGAGGGCCTATTTTAAATTACTCAAGTTTGAGTGAATATGATATTTTGTTGGTTTGTTTTCATTGATGTCATGGATGTGATTTGGTTTGGCATGTATGTATTTAATTAAGTCTCAAAGTTGTTTCAATACATGATGTTTTACAATGTATGTATGTACTTACTTCATGCAACTTTGAGGTCTAGTATTTCCTCTTATCCGAAGATGTTTTTGGGTTCAGTCCTATCCAGATGTAATGAGAGTAGATTCTTCGAGATGCCTTTAACTCCAGTCCTATTTGGATATGTTAAAGGTGTGTTCTTCAAGGCATTTCATGATTCAAGATGGAAGTTGACACTGCATGGAGATATTTTTGTTGTTGTAGTGTGTGGATAGTTTGGTCTCACCCCTTTCTGATTGAGCTGACATATTAGAAAAATTGATGCGAATATATATAGCTATCTATGGCGCACGTTAAAAACTTAAAAGAATGGTTTTTGAAAAACAACTATTTGTGTATAGTGTGTATATGCAAAAAAAATTATGAATGCAAATATTGCTATGCGGTATATGTATAGTGGATGTGTAACTCAATTTGTGTGTAATGCCCACCAAAATACCCTAGAGAACAAAACTAATCTAGCTAACAAGTGAAGATAAATTAAAAAAAAAACATCTACTAATGCATCATATAAATCTACAATTACTCATATGTATAAATCATAACATATCATGAATGCATAAATAACTTGAAAATAGCCATAATCTCAACAACATAATATGCAAGTGGAATAATAATACATCTTACAATAATTAATTCCCTAGGGTATCTCAACATCATTACTTAACTCTCATTACTACATACACAACCATAGTCATGAAACCATTAACATCCATTACATTTAATTTCTTACTCAATTAGTTCCTTCATGTTATGGGAATTATGAGTTATCAAATGCATATCCTACATAACCCCAAAAATTCTTGGATTCATTTTAATACACCAAATCAAATGTTCCTAACCCCCTTTTAAAACAATCTAGCATGATCATATAATATAATGCATATCTAATTCATTTCCTTTAAGAATTATCGTACATTCCTACAAGCTACTCTTACATAATCATTTCCATGAGATAATCACTAACTCGTCACAACCATAGATGCACATAGGATTTTCTAGTCACATCACTTAATAATTTAATTCCATTCAAGTCTATAATTATATACATAATGAATATCCATTTACAACATACATAATCCATTACAACTCATCATGAATTCATCCTACTACAAGTCCTATTACTTATGTTCACAAGATACTAGTAACATAATCCTCTTTACAATTACATCTTTCTAATGATACAAAATACATGATATCAATCCAAATATCCATCCACATGAAGAGAAGATATAAATCCACATCCACACATGCTAGCATCTAATGAAGAACATCCCAATGGAAGAAGGCATCAAACCACTCAACCTTGTGGAACAAATAAGGAACCACCCCCGTGCTAGGAGATGACACAAGGTTCCAACTAACATTGTAGACCTAGGCTGACACCTAAAAACCAAGGGACTCAACATGACATCCATGAAAGACAACAACCAAATAACAATAAATCAACCACATTACAAGGCTAATCATAAATCAATAAACTCCTAGAGGCATAGCAATCAATCAAGGTATAAGGATCATGGACACATGTAGGGAAATAGTTTCATCACATGCTATCCTCACAAAGAAAGGGCTAAGCCACACCTTGATAGACATGTGGAGCCATCTCAACCTATGAGAAACCAAGGGAGTTTACTATCGCAACAGTCTTCCCAAGCTCATCCCGAGTCTCTCTTCAAGGGCTATGAGTGGGGAACAACAACTATTGATTATCTTGATTACGTGAATCCTAATTACCCAACCCACTAATCAAGTTATTATGGTTAACACTTGAAAATTAAACATAAACTCTTAATATGGTTGCATGACATGTCTAGACCCTAAGCATCCTCTCTAGGAACTTCTTAGAGCCTATTGCTCACGACCCCGGTCCTACACATGCAAGAGCCCACTCTCCCTATCCATGGACCAAGACCTTAGGGTGAACATGAATCACAACAACATCACAATAAAATCATGAAGGCTCAACAAGAAATATTCCCATAATCACAACATCACTAATACCACTGAAGCACAATATGAACCATGAAACCAACACATAAATTAAGAGTCTTCACTAAAAAAAACATAGAAATAACATGAGTAAGAAATGCATTCCTCCTAATCATACATATCCAAAATAATCTTCAATAGTGAGGTACAATCCTCTCACTGGAGCTCACGTAATACATCCCTCTACAACAAGGCATTCATCCTCTTGTTGGAACAAATCAATGCATACACATAACCCTCAATGGTAAGGCACAAACCATCTTATTGAAGCTCAAATAAAAAATAAAATTATCAAGGTAACATCATAAACATCTCTGAGAAACTCAAAGAAATCATACAAAGCCTCTAGTATAAGCCCCATAGCTGGAAAAGAGACCTAACCGAGTAAAAAATGACAACCAGGGTAGATCAGTGAATCAAAGGACTAGTCTAGCGCATCCATAGGACAATTAGTGTATTTGAGGTTTAGATTAGTGCATACACATGTTTTTGTAGCGCATATATAGTGCAAAATAGCACATTTAAGGCATAATGCAAAAATGCAAGAAAACGAACAAACCAAGTGATGAAATTGCCCAGTTTTGCACATATTCTTACAAAATGGACTAATATCACTCCTAGAAGGTGCAGAAGGAAAAAATAAGGCTATGATAATAATAAATTGGAAACACCAAGTCATAAAAATGAAACCCAACATCAAATCCCTGCACCTCTTTCACACAATCATACACAAAAATACACCAAACTCACACAGTAACATATGGAGATGCAGTAAAGAAAAATGAGATACAAAAAATCAATACAAAGACAATTAAAAGAATGACAAGACCACAAAGAAGGGGAAACATAGATTCATGAGGAAAATGCAGAACATACATTGCCGACAACACTCCATCTTCCAGATTTTGACAATAACGCACACATATATTCATATATACATAATCAATTCCCCAAACCAAAATTTCAATCTATAAACACTAAAATATCCCCTTACAATCAATATTTAAACAAACACAATAAAGACAATCTTTTCAAATTAAATATCGATAGAGAGAGATGAAGGTCCAACTTAGAAAAATCAAAGTAAAGGCAAAGAGATTTGAAGTAGAGCAAGTCCGACCCGACAAATCCAACCAAGCAAACTCCAAATCCAACCACGAAATCTTCAATAATCCAAACTTCAAAAAAATTCAAATCTCTAAATGCAAGCAAAATTCTCTCGAAAGGTAACCCGACAATCTTCCAAGAAAACTCAATAAATAAATTTAAAATTAAAACTATAGAAGAATTTCAACCAATCAAAATATTCCTATAAACCATATATTATACCTACCATGCATAAAATCTAGGTAAATAATATAAAATAGTTTTATTTACTTACACCCTCAAAATCAACCAATCATATAAAAGGGTAGGTAACAATTATATTATCTCAATAAACCAAATAGTAACAAGAGAAATAATAAAACAAAACCATTAAATAATATAACCTTATGGGAAAAATAAAATGCAAAAGCCCAATAATCAATATAAATATTTTCACCACTATATATATAAACAAATAAATAATAAACCAAAGGCCCGAAAATAAATAAAATAACCAAGGGCAATAAATAAATAATAAATCATATAAAATAATTAAATAATACAAATAAATACCAAATCTCAACAATAAATTAGACAAATACTAATTAAACAACCAACCTATAATATAAATTAATTTAACCATTAATAAATTATATTAACCAATCATTAATTAATTAAATAATCAAATACTCACAATGCTACACAATAACCCGACACAAGGGTTGAACAACATACTGTAAGACTCCACAAGACAACTCACCTACAACACTAGACTGACTAGGATATCAACTAGGACCTAGAGTGTAAGGAAGGAAACTTATGCCATCTCCAACAACTTGCTATTAGGATAAGACATGCTCAAACCTATGAGACCATGTGGAGTCGATGTCTAGTACCTACAATCTTGCAACCACCAATAACCATAATACAACATATACAATAATATATCATAAATAATCAGGCAAGTGATAGAGAATCATAACATCCTCGCAATGAGTGGTATGACATCGTCCCTATCACAAAGACACTAGAAAACAATCACAATCATCACAACATCAATTCAATCATCATAATCATAGAATAGGATTAGCATAACCAAAATATCATCGAAATCCCATAAGAAAAACAAATCCATCATGAACCATGAGAACATATAAGATCATCAAGTAAATTCATCATCATCATAACCCAAGATACGTCAACCATCCATAGAATACATAATATAACATATGTTAATACAAAAGGTCTATCATCATACATGGCATCTAATCACATAGATAGTGTCGTCATCATCAATCAAAATATCACATAAGAGCCAAATCAAGTCTATCAATGCACAAATCAAAAGAAAGTCTAGGAGGGACATTGTATTGTGCACTTCAAAGGAACTATAATCGATGCATATGTGAGATGCAACTCTAACAATTCAAATTTTGTATATTCTATCATCCAGCAATGAGCCTTTTTGTATTCAAGCAGTGAGCCCAAACTAGTAGTGATCCCTTGTATTATGTAACTGGTACATATTGCATTATACCTAAGAGAACACTCTCTGTATGGTTTTTCCCATATTGGGTATTCTATGTACAAATCCAATGATATGTTTTCTATGTTAATTTCTTTACTGCATTTAAAATATGTTATGTGACTGGTTAGTTAGAGTTTTAATAAGTTCAAGGGAGTACTAATTCACCTCTCTCCTCTAAGTATTTTGGATACAACAATTGGTATCATAGACAAGTCCTTTGAAAGATTTTACCACTTGAAGGAAATCCAAAAAGTTGAACTTATGGATTTAAGCGAAGAGCTTAGAAATTCTCTTGAGGATTTTGAGGTGGTAGAAATTGAAAACAAAGATCTGAAACATTAAATTGTCCAACTGGATAATGAGTGCATTAAGAAGCTAAGAGAGTAGATCCAAAAATTTAAAATGAGGCATAAAGAAGTCAGTGAGGAGCTTAAGCAAGCAAAAAACACTATTACAAATTTGAAAGCCAAAAATGAAGACAATGAAAAGAGAATGGAGTTTTGAACAAAATTATGAAATGTAAATCAGAAAAATGTGAGAAGATAAAATGAGACGTAACATCTCTAAAGATAGATCTAGAAAAATAAAAGAAGCAAGAGAGTAAATCTAAATCCAGTAAGTCTAACAAGGCAACATATGCAAAGAAAGTCCCAGAAACCCAGAAGGAAACAAAGAATAAATCTGGTGAGTATTCACAACCCAAATAAAATCACAAAGAAGATTCACCTTTGGTAAAAGCAGTAGCTATTGAGGAAGAACAAGGTAAGTCTACGGTTGAGTAGTAGGTAAGTATGAAAACCACCTTCTTTAATGGTTCTTGTTATAAATGCAATAAAGTAGGTCATAAGGAAATAGAATGTAGGAGTAGGTTGAATCAAAATTCTAACCTATTCTCTAATAGATGTTACACATGTACTAAATATGGTCATAAAGCTAATCAATGTAGAAATCTGGTTATGAATCAATATAGTTATAATCATTTTAGAGGTAGATGTTATACATGCAATATTTTTGGACATAAAGCTAACCAGTGCAGGTCAAGACAAAATCTGGCAAACATCAGGTGTTACAACTGCAATAGATATAGACATATGGCAAGAGAATACAAAATAAATGAGGTTCAAAATCTAGTCAAACTGGCAAAGAAGGTCAACATGGAGGATGTGAAAGCTAAGATGAAGAAGATCTAGAGAAATAAAGAGACTGTAGATGCATCAACACCTAAATTCAGTGCAAGCACTTCATCTAGAAACTAAAGAGTTTGAGGCTTTGGCCCAAGGGAGCAATCAGGAACACATCATATCCTTATCCCCTACCAAAGAATGTAAGGCCATAATACTGGTAGAGAAGAATATGAAGAAGTCTAGTTATCAAAGTCATAACTCATCACAAAAACCTTGTGAAACTCAAGAAAGTGGTTCTAGTAGAAGATGCCAGGTCATTTATCCATGTCAAGTTTGAAGAATTCATCCATCATGGGAAAATGCTAGAATTATGGACTGAATTGATGATTAATGAACACAATCAGGTAAGACCCAAATTTGCAAACCTAGTTAAGAAGAAATTAGACACTTGGAATGACTTTCCCGACTTCTGTTATGATGAGAAACTGATTAGGATAATGATGAGTAGGTTCCATGATAAATTTCTTTGGTTAGAGAAAACTCACCACATCACTAAAGATGTAATGAAAGCTATCACCAGTCTAAGAAATTCCAAAGACATTTTAGCTTCGAGATCCACCAAGAAAAAGGATGCCATAGATTTAACTAGTGTGACCTTTGACAAATGTTCTCTAGCAATTGACTCCATATGGAATCTGATAGTTAAGTATTTGTTGATGATGGTCATAAACCAAATTTATTTCACCAACAGGGAGAACTCCATTTTGGCTACAGTAATAAATATGGTGTATGAAATGGCCGAGCTGAACAAGGATTTTGATCTCTATGAGATCCTTTGATATAAATTCCTAAATAATCTTGCACAATGTAGGAAGAGGAAGCATTCTTTCAAATTTAGAACCCTAGCCCTATGCATTTTATTTTACTTCTTACAAGAGTTACCTAGTCGAGGTAGGGTTTTCTAGTCTCTGGATACCCCTGTAGCTCATTAGATTGTAGATAAGTTAAAAGGATTCATCAATAGAAACACAAGAGAAGATGAATTCCCAACCTTCTTGTCCATTTTTCAGATGAACATGCAGAGAAGAGACAAGATACTTAAGGAGGTAGTTGTAAAGTACAAGAAGGACATGACCTTTGTTCTCACAATTGACAAATGCTACATGGAGGCAGTTGTTTTGAGAAAGGTTTGGATCCCTCCATTCGGATATGAAGCTACCTAGGAAATGATTGAAGGTGCAACACAAGTTTTATTGCAGAGTCCAATTGATGAATCCCAAGAATGTTTTGGGACCGTAGATGAAAAATCCTTGAAGGTCTGCATGGAAATCACTAAGAAGGATTGTGATAAGACTCTGAAGAAATTAATTAAAGAATCCATAGAAAAGGATAAATTGATTAAGGATGATATTATTGAGATTAGACATTCCAGAAGGCTTGCCAACTCATCTGGAGCATCTAAAGTTGCTCAGAAAGAGCTTCCCTCTTTCAGTTCCCCAAAGAAGCCATCAAAATCTAAGAGGAAGACAATAGTTCTAGAGTCCAAAGAAGAGGAAGACACAGAGCAATACTAGATACATGTCTGAAAGTTTAAAGCGAAGAAAGTCAAGAAGCCACTTGATGCAGAAATCTTGTGCGAATCTCTTTCTCAGGGTAAAATCCTAAGAGAGGTAGGCGGTCTTTATATTGAGGCAAATGTTGAGGATCAAAATAGCATAATTGAAGCCTTTCTGTTATATTGTGTTAAGTTTGAAGTTGCAGTTGGTTAGTTTAGGAATGATATTCCAAAAGAACTGTATGATGAATTTATTAGGATTAGATAGATAGCTATAGAAGAGGAACGGTCTAATAAAGATCAAGTCTTTGAACTAGTTGGTTTTGCACTTCCCCAAGATAACAAGGCTACTCTTATTGAAGCCTGCAAAATTGATTTGAGAACTAAGAAGAGACTAGGAAGTTTCATATTAGGAGATGCTAATGCCAAACAAAATCTTAAAAGTGAAATCATAGAGACTTTAATGGTTGTTGCTAAGAATCTTAGTCTATTCCCTTTTGTTGTTTATGGTACTTCTACCGGTGTTCCTAAAAAATGTATCTAATAATCCTATTGATGCCCCTATTGATAATTCTAATAATAATCTAATTATTGATACATCTATTATTGAAAATGTTATGGATATCCCTAAAACTTTTGATGTTCCTCCAGTCAATTCTGAATCATGTAAAGGCAAGAAAATTGAAGGTTCTATTGATAAAGGTCAAGATGAATAGGTGTCTGTTGAGTCTAAAAATAATGAACCTAAGCCCAAGGCTCTATCAGAAGATAAGATAGATAATCTGGTGAAGAAATCTAGTATGAATGTATCTAGGTTAGTGAAAATGGTTGGTACAGTTTTGGTACTACTGAAGATACATAGATGAAACTATTTACTACACCAGCCTATTACTTTGTCTATATAGTCTGTTGATTTCTCTAATGTTGATCTAGTTCAGAAGCTTGAAATTGGAGAAGCATTTCTTTCATATGCAAGACAAGATTATTTAAAAATGGATAAAATTGTTGAGGATTTTTTGGCAACACTTCATGCTACAATGCCTGAGTGTCAGATAGATTTAGACACTCCTAATGCAGATTAAAGCAAAATACTAATTAGCTCATTGAGAAACCACACTAGGAAATTGAAAGAAATGTATGAGAAATTTAGAGAAAATGACTGAGAGAAGTTGTTCCATGAACTCAAGACTAAGTGTGAGAATGTACATCTTCAACTCAAACAACTTATTTATCAGAGTCAGTCATATTTGGAAAATGGTGACATTCTCTTCTCATACAACCTTCATTGTCCAGATGCCACAAAGAGCATCAAGGATGAGATGAACATCATTGAGGATAAGATCCGACAAGCTTATTCAAATTACCAACTATCTAAAGACTTATCTGGGTCTGACAGATCCAAAATCAAAGAACTTCATGAAAAATATTTTGAGTTGTAGCAGCAGAGGGATAATATTATTCTTCCCTTAGATAAGTTGTGAGATTTGAGAAATAAAATCATTTTCATCTTGAACCGAGCCCTCTCCAGAGCTACTCAATTCACATATTTTGTACCCAACTCCATTCTTGAGGTAGAGCAAATACATGTGTCCATGTAGTTACACATTGAGTTCCATTCCTCACAAGGATAAGCACAAGGACTCTTGGACTACACACATTCAAAATCTTAAGTAGTTCTCTAGATGATAATCGTTGTTTCCCTTAGGGGGAGTTTCAGTTTTTATTTATGGTCAGTTTCTAACCTTTTTGGCCCTTTTCCATTGTTGTCAAAGGGGTAGTAGTGTTAAGAATATCTTTATGTTATTTTATACAAACTCTCAGACAGTTGTTAGACAGGTGTTATTTCAGTTGTTTTAAAAGAAAACTTATAATGTATTATCTTTTGTTGTTGAAAGGAAAATAACATGAAGTACTGAGAAAGAACTAATCAATGAGAAATTTCTTGAAGGTAGAGCATTGCCATAAAAATGAGAAGCCAAAACCAAGAGAAAGCACACCATATTCCAAGAAGAGACACAATATTTGTAAGGGGGAAAAGCAAAGAAAAAAACCCCATGATTATGAAGATGGCAAAAAGCCTAAGAAAATACAATGAGAGAAAGAGAGAATGAGGAAAGGAGTTACATTTTAACTCCAAACTCTATGATTGCCACCATTCATAATATGTGTGTGCAAAGTGGCACAATCCTCATAAGGAGGAAACCTAATATTCCACATACTTGGAAAAAATAAAATGAGTTGTGAGAACTCAAATAAGACAAAGGAATTGTATAGACTCCCTATGAATATTCCTACAAGTAACAAATAAAAGGAAGTCAACTTTATCAAGTCAAGATTAATTCCTAACACCCCCCCCTTAAGCTTTACTTGGGGAGTTTACATCAAACCCTTCAAAGGGTTGAAAATCAATATTTTAAAATGAAATTGGAACTAACAAAGTGGCTCGATGAGAACGACTTCAACTTGATCTTCATCTTTACAATACAAAATAGAAATTTCCTTGTCTTCAATTTGATTTGTAACATGAAATATTGTCAAAGAGTAATGAGGTAGCCCCAATTCTTCAAGTAATCTTGTTAGCCATCAAGATTCTTTGAATATTGGTACAACCTTTATTCCAACTTTGATAGAGCCAAGAGAAGTAGACTGATGTTGTTTACAATTCCATGAGATAGCACTTGGTACAGTAAGAAAAAAATATCCACAACTAGATCTCCCATTATTGGGATCTACTCCTAGTTTTGAATAAAAAATATCATTTTTTAAATAAATCCACAATTTGCATAATAAACTAAACTAACATTAAGAGTACCTTAACAATTTTTAGATTTCCCTATCACTTATGAGATTAATGAGGTTTAGAGATGAATCGATAAACTATACCAATGTCAAATGCTTCCTTTCCATTACACCAATGTGTTGAGGTGTATAGGGAATGGATAGGTCATGATCAACACCAATTTTTTTTTGAACAACCATTGAAAGCATAATTGAGATATGCCTTATTATAACTAGTTCTAGGAATTACAAGTTTAAAATTAGATTGTCTTTTAATAAATATAATATAGTCAGAATAATAATTTCAAGAACATGATCCTTACTATGAAGAAAAGAGATCCAAGTTCATAATTATCAAAAAATGTAAGTGCATACCATAATCTAGATAGAGATACTCTCCATGGGTCCCAAAAAGGTTACAATGAAAGAGGTGCAACTAAGTTGCTCTTCATGGTAAACCTTAAAGAAAGGGCTCCCTACACAACTTACCAAAACAACATGCATTTGTGTGCATACAATGAGATGGTATAATACCTGTAGACACCCAAATCTATCCACTTAATTAAATGAATACTTAGCATTTATTTGAATATTTAACCATCGATCAATAATTAATTAAATTAATATTTAATTAATTTACCCTAACCCTCTTCTCCTATTAATTAAATAAATTATTCAATTTATTTGATTTAATTCATTAAACCATGTCCCGACAATTAATTAAATAAATAAAGCATATTTGTTTAATTAACCCCTCTCCACATTTAAATAAATCAACATTTATTTAAATCCCTAAAATCTTATCTCTCACATTTAAATAAAACCCTCGCCCACTTGCACTTTCTAGAAAATGCAAGTTGCACACTAACTGTTCTTCTAGACTCTTTTAACCCCTTCCTATTTGCCTAGTTACCCCTTAAACATTTGCACATTCCTTAAGAAAAGGGTCACTTCTCAAAAACATCCAAAGTCTTCATAAACCATTAAAGGCTTTATGTCTTCAACAAGTTAACCTCTAAAGTCTTCTCAAACCATTAATTATTAACCCACTTGTAATCCTTGGTTAGAGACTTTCTCTCTTTCTTAACCATCTAGTTAACTCATGGGTCTCTTTAAGGATTCATTTCTTTGACCATGGTTATCCTTTAACCCTTGCACAAGAGTTTATCCCTTGGATAAAATCTTTATCCACTAACCTAACCCCAACCAAACCACCTAGGGTAACCCTCATGTCTTCTCAAGAAATAAATTCTTTCTATCTCTCCTCTCAGTCCTTCCCTTGTTGACACTCATCAATGTGTGATTGGCTTGAAGGGGAGCACATGGATTGAGGATCATTCAATCCTAGCCCTTGTTAAGATAAATACATCTCAACCCTTCATTTGCCCATTTCCTCTATAAATAGAGCTCATTCCTTCTTTGATGAGGCTCATATACACACGCACATAGGAGTTATCCATGCATTATCATTGTTACTTTGAATTTGAGTGTTTTGTAGGAAGCCCTTTCTATTATGCTTTAGTTCTTCTGTAATACCCTAAAATGGTCATCTAAACCATGGGCCCCTAATCTCGACAACATCACCAAGGTCCTAACCAAAGACAATTAAATCAACTTTGAGCACATTAATTAATTTTTTAATCATCAAATATTACATGGCAAATAAATTACTCTATATTAATTAAATATTTATTTAATTAATTGAATCATTCCAAGAAAATCATTTTGATCAATTATCTTGTTTAATTTATTAAATATCCTAGCATATTTAATTAATTAATAAATTTGCCATTTAATCATGCAAAAAAGGAATTGATTTATTACAAAAGAGGAATTAATCACAAAGCAAGAGTTAAATTGAAAATAGAATAAAAGAATTGAGAGAGAAATCAAACTTGAGATATTATTTCTTTTTCTAAATTGAGAACTTGAAAGCAAGAAAACAATTAAAAGGAATTATTAGTCTTTCTCTAAAATTAGAACTCACAGCTTTTGAGAAAAAGAAGTTCAGTTACATTAAAAGACTCTTTTCTTAAATAAATCAAAGAATTATCTATTTTTATCACAAATGCATGGAATTAATTAATTCTTATTTCTAATGCAACTTGAACTTCTTATCTGAATGCATTTCAATTAAACCATAATTGGAATCTATCTCAAAGTTAACTGAACTTGATTTCTTAATTATTTCAATTAATTCTAAATTGCACTTTTTCTTGATCTCTCTTGTAATTCTCTATAAATTCAACCTTCAGCTCTCATTCAAACCACCCCAGAGATATTTGAGAAATACCTTGGAGATTATTATGCTAATTTTGCTCTGGAGTTATTGAAGATATTGTGCTTGCTTTTTGAGATTATTGCATCTTAGTTTAGCTTTTTCCATATTTAGTTTATTTCATTATTGTCTGAATCCATATTGCTTGAATCACTATTGCTTGAATTATTTATCCATCTTGCATCCATATAGTTTAATAACATGCTCATATAGGTTAAATCCTTCATCTTGGTGTAGTCTAGTCAATGGTATTGCTTATAAAAATCTGAGAGCAATCTTATACTCGCATCTTTTAGAAGGCAATTAGTTGTTTTTTATGGTTTATTATTTATTGATTATTGATTTACTAACCATACATGTAATGACTTAATTGAAGTGTTGTGCCTCCAGCTATCAGACCTCTTTTCACTTTTTCACACACACATTTTTGGCACCCACCGTGGGGTAGATGACTATATTTTTTGGCCTCCAAGACTGACTGCTTATTTTATTTTTTTTGGATTTTTTTGACTTTTCGGATTTTCGTCTGTACAAGTTTCATGAATTGTTGTACGATATTTCCCATACACCCAAATGACAAACTGCAAGTGTTATATGATCTAGTACGATTTATCGTACGGTCTGGTAAAAATTATCGTACGATTCTGGATTTTCCTAGTTAAAAAGAAAATTTCATTCTTCAATTTTCTCATTCAAATTTGATTATAATGATGACTGACCCTGGCTGTTTATCTGTCTATCTGAGAATTTTTTTCACGGCCTCATTAGTTTTTGCAAAATGCTTGTCGAAGAATATGCTTGTCACACAAAGACAATATGACTACTGATTCGTTGTCTTTGCAGGTTGCCTGAGGAGATTCGAGCAAACATCGTGTATTCCTTAAATTCATTTTTAGGCACATAACTTGCTATCTGGTTAAAGAACAAATCTGTATTTTTTGTTTTAAGTAAATTTCTGAGAGGTAGGAGAGTATGCTCTTGTCTGCATATCTGAAATCCAGACCCTTGAGGCATTTTCTTTAAGTTTGAGATTTGTACATCTTTAGCGGGCCTGCCCTCCCAAGGAGATAATAACTCTTAAAGCCATGATGGCTAGTGTGAGGGAAACAACCCAAGTGAGAATGGCTAAACGCCAAGTACTCCAACCCACTATAAAATAAACGTGATTTGATGAAAAACAAGTCAATGGAAGTGCTCGGGAATAGCTCTCCTTAGTACCTTCGGGTATATTAAACCTTTGTTTTCAAGGCTGGAAGACCTCTTAATTGAGTTTATACCTTGACGTGCCGAACGAACCCCTTACTAGATCCAATTCAAAATTAGAAGCTACCTAGTTCACCTCCAAAAGGGGGGATAATCTTTTGCAAGAGAGATATTAACTCTCCCAAGATACTTGTCATTTCGTGCCCCCATTAGCGTTTGGAGTTGGCTAATACAACATTGAAAATCCATTGCATGAGACTTAATGGTGTTATTCTGATTACCTATTGGGTGTGTACCTGAGTCTACAAGCAAAGGTTTTCTTCTCTCACCAATTTCTGTAGGGTTTGAATGTTATGATTGGAGTTATTATTCATACTACATGTTTTTTGTGTTTTCATCCCTGAAATTGAAACTGACATACCAAAACTGGAGAAAATAAGAAACAACTCAGTGATCAAAAACTTTGTCCAAAACTAGTCTATCCCAATCGAAACTCTGTCCAAAAATAGTCTATCCCAATCGAAACTCTATCCAAAACTAGTCTATCCTAGTCGAAACTCTATCCAAAACTAGTCTATCCTCATCAAAACTCTGTCCGTGTCACAAACTAGTATACCTCAACAATCAAAAACTCAGTCCATCTCTAAACAACTCATCGTGAGTCGGCGATCAAAACCCAATCCATCTCAAATCTGGTTATACTCAGTCATTGAAACTCAAAATTTTTGCCTCTGTTGAGCAAATAGTCGTACGATTCTTTTGATTTATCATTTTGTTTCATATTCTATGTCGTACAAAATTCCATCAGTCCTAACAGTCTATCGTTTGAGCCTGCATCATGTGTCATATGAGTCCTGATTGTCTATCATTTGGTTATGAGAATTGTCATTTTATCTTGAATCCTATGTCGTACAATAAACCTTTGCATTGATCAGTCTGTCGTTCTAGACATACCCATCTGTCGTACGGTTCAACTCAGCAAATCGTACGAAACACTGATGTTGTCATCCTGAAGCTATTGAATTGTCATCTAGTCCTGAGAAACATGTCGTACAAATCTCTGATTTTGTCAATCCTGAACAGTCGAACTTGCCTAAAACAGTCTACATCGAGCATAAAACTGGTTATCATCATCCTGAGCATAAACAAATCAAAACAATGTACCTCTGCCATTTGTGTTGCATGATTTGTTGATCATATTTCAGCTAGTTCAATCAACTACATATCAAACCTAAGTCACTTAGATAAATGTCTTATATAGGACGGATCTTTCTTGAAAATGGATTGAGTCTTAGTCACTTCTCTTGGATCAACTTAGATAAACGTCTTATACAGGATAGATCTTTCCTGAAACCAGACTGAGTCTTAGTCACTTCTCTCGGATCACTTAGATAAACATCTTATAGAGGATAGATCGTTCCTAAAATCAAACTAAATCTTAGTTTCTCCTCTCAAACAATACGTTAATTGAACAACTAGCTCTAAAGTTGATCTTGACTTTTGCATCACAAACAACTTTAGGTCACACCAATCAATAAAAATTCCTATTCAAACCAGGAGTTCTCATAAGAAAGATGCCAAAGGAAAAGGGCAACCCTTTTCATATAAAGATAATCCATTTTACAAAGAGGATCCCTTGACTAATAAACCTTCATCATCAGAGATACCAATTTACGATCAACCTTTATCTCCCACTATACCTAGAACAAAACAAAATGATGAAGACAACCTCAGTATTCATGAAATTGATAATGATTCCTCATCAAGTGAAGCTGAAGATTCTGAACCTCTAGAAAAATATATTCATAAATATCAAAATGATAAAGATTTCCAAAAAATGATGAAGGCTATCATGGCTAGGGAAAAAGAAGACTATTTTCTAGAACTAGCAAAACAAGGCACCAAAATTCCTATTGGACATGATGTTCAGACTCTCATCACTAAAAAGGAAGAATCACCTATAATAATGGTCCACAGACAATTACTAGCTTTATGGATTGAGATCACAAAATTGCAAAGCAAGGATAAGTCCCCAAAACAATATTCTCTGGAGACAATATGCCCATTTCCATTTGACAAAAACCTATACATGCCTCCATTCCCTTCAAGAGTTGAGATTCCAAAATTTGACAAATATGATGGTACTTCAGATCCTCAAGATCATGTTAGAGAGTTTTGCATTGCTTGCATGGAGTTCATGCACGATCAAACATATCTCATGTGCCTTTTTCTGAGGAGTTTGGGAGGACAAGCTATGGAATGGTTCTCAAGTATACCTAAAGGGATAAAAACTTTTGAAGAACTAATCCAACTATTTTTACAACAATACTCTTACAAAATTCAACTTCTTGTTACTATGATCAAACTTTGCAATACCAAATAGAAAATAAGGGAGCCTTTTCTCACTTTCCTCCAACATTGGAGAAATATGTTCTCTAGGTATTCATGACCTATCCCAGATGCTAAGAAAATGGATATATTCATCAATAATTTGGTCCCTGAATTGAAATATAGTATCCAAATGCAAGTGCACCCATTATTTAATAAAATGGTATTTAATTCTATCTGAATGGAAGATGTGCTTATAAAGAAAGGAGATATCATGCCTTGGAAAGAAACACAACCAGGATCTAGCTCTAAAGAGAAGAACAAGTATTGGAAGTATGGCAAAGACAACAATAAGAATTTTGTTAATGATGGAGTAGTAGACACTATTAAAACCAACTCAAAGCCCACGATATTCAACTTGGCTAGTGGAACACAAGCACTCAAAGTAGCTGAAACTGCAACAGAAAATCCTCTAAAGAAAGAAAAAGAGTGGTTCAAAGAGAAACCCTGGCTTTCGAAACCTAGACCTGAATTCACTCCTCTAGAAGAATCATACGAATCCACTTTCAAAACTCTATTTGCAAACAACCTGATAACATTACCAGATAATTCTACATCATATGATCTGGAAGTCAAACCAAAATGGTGGAGGGAAAATGAATACTGTGACTGCCATAGGAATAAAGGTCATAACACAAACAACTGCATGAAGCTCAAGCATGAGATCCAAGATCTCATATACGCTGGTAAAATTATTTTCGGGAATCACCCAAAAAATGTTGATCATAAAGCTTTTAAAGACCCCTTACCTGTTTACGAACAAGGTGATTCCTCAAAGACCAAAGGAGGTGCCAAAGTAAGTTATACTTATACTAGCAATGACAATGTGATCAACATGATTGAGCCTTCCCAATCTGAATATTGCAATGTGATCATAATCCAAGATTAACAAAATGAATCATGATATGCAAAGGCTATGACCCATTCTCAAAAGAAAGTAACTCTCCAAGGAACTAGTTCTTCAACTTCTGCTCCAACAACGTCAAACCTACCAGCCTCATCAAACAAACAAAAAGAATCAACATTTGATAAATTTTAAAAGGCTAACTTCATCATCATCCTTTGGATATAGCATTGTTGAATAGTTGAAAAAGACAAATGCTCAAATTTCCATCTTTGAATTACTAAAAATATCTTCTACTCACAAAGAGATCTTGGACAATGCCTTGCTCACCACTAATGTTCCAGAAGATTTGGACATTGATCGGTTTCAATCCATGGTGGGTCATCTGACTTCACCTCACTATCTAACCTTCTCTGAAGAAGATGACAACTCACTAAATCATCCACATAACCAGCCATTGCACATTGAAACCATGATCCATAAACACAGATTCAAATGTGTTTTGATAGATGGAGGCGTGGGGTTGAATATTTGTACTTATAGTCTGCTTACACAACTAGGATTTTTTGAAAATGTCATTGATCCAGGCAAGAAAATAACAATTAAAGCCTATGATGAAGATGAAAGGACCTCTAAAGGTCTGGTATCATTACCAATCAGGGTGGGACCTATAGAAAGAGATGACATTTCCTAGGTACTTGATCTTCCTCTGTCATACAATATCTTACTGGGTAGGCCATGGACTCATGAAATGAAGGCAGTTCCATCTACATACCATCAATGCTTAAAATTTCCTTATAACAAAGTTGAGGTCAGTATTCTTGTTGATACAAATGTCGTAATGCATTGACAAAAGCTATTGATACCTTTGTGCCTCATAATAGAGAAACCTCTACAAATGAAAGTTCAGAAGCCCTGATGAAAGACTTGGAAAACAAATTGAAAATTACCAATACTAGCATGGATGGATACAAGATAGAACCAGTACCTTCATTAGTCTCTCTTCCTCCATCGCTGAAACAGTTGGGCAAACCATTAGAGGCTATGAAAACATAGACTTTAACTCTGAATATCATATATGATGGTCTTTTTGTACAATCTTCTACTTCCTTGGCAGATAAAATAGAAGAAGTTGTTCTAAAATGGCTTTTTAAGGAAGATAGTGAAAACAAAAAAGTACGGCATTGTGAGATTTCCTCAACACAATATGGTCCAGGATAGAAAATGATTCAACACATGGGATATTTAGGTATTGGTCCCCTAGGCAAACATCAAGAGGGTACTATTGAATTGATTCAGCAGCAAACAAAATCAACAAATGATAAGGCTAGACTGGGGTACAATCCAAAAAGGACATCAGACCAAAAACATGCTTCTAAATCTAAGTGGCAAAAAAAGGATATCGCCTTCAACATTATAGGAAACAAACACTCAAAAAACTCAAGCAGAGTGTGTAAAAGAAAAAGAGGAACCAACAATCAAGAAAGAAGAAATAGTCAGCACTCAAAATCTGATGGTGTTAGCTACAACAATACAAGGAGTTGAAGTCCCAACGGATATAAGAGACGAAGTAGAAAGAATTAGAGAATTGTTTGCACCACTGAAAGTTCCAGTCACATACACTAGTAGACAACAAGTAGACGATTCAGAGACTGACTCAAACGAGTATGAATGGAGTCCAAACCACCTCTCAGATACATCAAGTATAGAAACTCCAAAATAATGTAGTGGTATCATAGATGATACTCAAGAGCTGATGCGCTTAAAGCTAGAAAAGGAGATACAGGAAATCAAACTAAAAAGACAAGTAGACTATGAACAAGGGCTGAAGGAAGGAAGAATACCAGAAATTTTTTCATCTATTATATACCCCTCTAATAAGACAAAACAAATCAGGTATGGGATTACACAATAATAATTGGAAGCTACAGAAGCAAAACCGGTCATCAGTCCAGAGGAAGCTGAATGGAGTAGACGACAGGGAGTCACAGAACCATCAAGATCGTGTCAACAGGTGTGTTAGATACAAATGCTAAATGAGACAAATCTTGAAGGAACTTGAAACATTAAAGATGTTGGTGTTGATACCATACATACATTGACTCAACCACTTGAAGAAGACTCAGAAACTTCATCCAATGACTCTGAGGACTTTGACAATAGTCCTGTTTGTGACAATATCTACTCAGCATCAAACTTTGAATCCTCTTATATAAATGGCAAGAATTTGTCTACTGATCTTGTTACTGTCAAACCTCGATATGAAGTTCAGCCTGGTGTAGAGAACGATGCTACAAGTAGGTCTATTGGATTAGGTTGACTAAATATTAATGTGCACTTTAATAATCATGTTCTGACTTTTCCTGGTCTCGAGACATTTACGCAAGGTATCCTTTTGGAACTCAACTTTTCAATCTGTAGTTGTGATGACAATACCATGAACTCCTTCGAACTTGTCCACACTCTATCCTTGGTACATCCTGAATTAATTGACTGTAGTCTACAAGACCAACCCATGAATGTACCTACTTTTGCAAATGACTACACACTAGCCTATTACCTAAATGCAGTTGAACCCATGTACTCTTCCACCGATGAACAAAGTGAAAACATGACTGAAATAGATATCAAGTATCTTAGTCGCAAAAATCAGAAAAATAGAAATAAAAGATTTGATGGCGAAAATCACATTGTGGCAGTGTCAGAATCTAAAAAAGAGAATATAAAGGACGTACCTAAGGGTGAAAACCTCTCTGAAATGCTTGAAGGTGAGATACTTGATATACAACCAAGTCACTTCCAGGAGAGATCTTCTATATTGATTGAGCCAACTTAGCCAATGAACATTGGGAGTCAAGAGACACCACACATCATTCATGTAGCTCAATCATTATCAGTAGAAGAATTGAAAGATTTCACTCATCTCTTTTCAGAAAAGAAGATCAATTTTGCATGGACATACTCTGATATGATAGGCCTCGATCTTGATCTTATCATGCACCATCTTTCTATCACACCAAAAGTTAAACTAGTCAAGAAAAAACTCTGTTAAATACACCCTCACGTGGTACTACTAGGCAAAGTTGAACTAGAAAAAATGCTAAAAGCTGGATTTATCAAAGGTATAGACTATGTGGAATGGATTTCAAACATAGTACCTATGTCAAAGGCAGAAAAATCTATTAGGGTTTGCATAGACTTCAAAGATCTCAACAAAGCTTGTTCGAAGGATGACTTTTCATTGCCAAACATTGATATGATAGTTGATATGACTATTGGGTATGAGATGTACTCACTAATGGATGAATTCTCCAGTTATAATCAGATCAAAATAGCTCCTGGAGATCAAGAAAAGACATCTTTCACATGTGCATGGGGAACCTTTTGCTGGAATGTCATGCCATTCGGGCTGAAGAACATAGGAGCAACTTACCAAAGAGCGATAACCACTATCTTTCATGAAATGATTCATAATAATATGGAAGATTATGTTGATGATACTTTAGTAAAGACTATGAAGAGATCCACACATATTCAAGAGCTAGGCCCTATACTAGATAGAATGGAAAAATTCAAACTCTGGCTAAATCCAAAAAATTGTACATTCAGAGTAACATCTGGTAAACTACTTGGCTACATCATTTCAAAGAAGGGAATCAAGGTTGATCCTGAGAAGGTCTAAGCTATAATGGAAATGTCACCTTCGAAGAACATCAATCAAATGAGAAGTTTACAGGGACGTCTCCAATCAATCAGACGCTTCATTTCTCAGCTAGCAGACAAAGCTCAATCTTTCACAAAAGTATTGAGGAAAGGAGTAATATACAACTGGGATCGAGAATGTGAACAACACCTTCAATAGGTCAAAGAGTACCTATCCAATCCACCAATATTGATGCCACCAATTCAGGCAAAACCATTGATCTTATACATATCAACCATTGATTCATCATTAGGGGCGCTTCTGGCACAACAAGATAAAAATAAAAAAGAGAGAGCTATATATTACATCAACAGAACATTGGTCTTATGAAATGAACTACACCATAATAGAAAAAGCATGCTTGGCATTAGTCTTTGCATCACAAAAATTAAGACATTATATGTTAGCACATTCCATCAAGCTAGTAGCTAAGATTGATCTGCTCAAGTATCTTCTCAACAAAGCAACACTTACTAAAAGATTGGCAAAATGGGTCATGGTACTTATAGAGTTTGATATTGAATATGTGGAACACAAATCCATCAAAGGATAGGTAATTGCAAATCAACTCGTTGAAGCTCCACTTGAAGACACTCAACTACTACATATAGAATTTTCAGATGAATCAATAATGCACCTTACTCAACAATCCTGGAAGATGTTCTTTGATGGATCTTTCACCCAAAATGGTTCCAGTGTTGAAATACTATTTATCACTCCTAAAAAATATTCAATCCCGAAGGCTTACAAGATTATTTTCCCTTGTACAAACAATATTGCAGAGTATGAAGCTTTGGTAAATGAGATCAAGCTAGCTATTGAATGGAAGGTTGTTGAATTACATATTTATGGAGATTCTTAACTAATTATCAATCAAATCAATGATACATATCAGACTTGAGATGAGAAACTGATGTCTTATAAGAGAATGGTTGATGATCTCAAGAAGTATTTTACTTTTGTATCATTCCAGCAGATTCCCATATCAGCAAACAGAGCAGCAGATGCTATGACCACCTTGGTGTCTATACCTGAGTTACAGGAATCTAATTTTTGCTTTGAATTCCTAGTGGAAGAGTTACATTACCTTGCCTATGATTCTCCTGAGTCCTAGATAGTCTATTCTATTATTGGACATGACTCATCTCTATATAACCACATTTACTCTTATCTGCGTGACCAAATTATTCCAGAAAATCTTACCCATAATGAGAAAATGAACTTAACCCGAATGCTTCACGATAAGTCATTATTGCTAACGATTTGTTTAGGCAAAGTTTGGACGGTACATTTCTTAGGCGTCTAGAAACTGAAGAGTCTAAACATGCATTATCAGAAGTCCATGAAGGTATTTGTGGATCTCATTCTAATGGTCTTACTTTAGCTTGGAAACTACTAAGGGTTGGCTACTACTGGCTAGACATGGAGAAGGATGCTATAAAGTTTTCTAAAACTTGTGAAAAATGTCAGCTACATGGAAATCTCATACATGCTCCAACAAGGGATCTCATACCCTTCATCACACATTGGCCTTTTCAGCAATGGGCCTTTAATCTCATTGGTCAGATCTATCCTGCATCATCCAATGGACACAAGTTTATCATAACTGCCACTGAGTACTTCACTAAGTGGGTAGAAGTGGTTCTGCTCATCAAAGAAACTGGTAAACAAGTAGCTTTGTTCATCCTAAACCATATCATTTGCAGGTATGGGATACCTTTGTCCATCGTGACTGACAATGGAGGGCAATTAAAAAATAAAGATCTAGACGAGCTCTGTGAGAAATTCAAAATTAAACAACACTAGTCATCTGTATATTACCCTCAATGTAATAGACAAGCTGAGGCATCTAACAAAAACCTGCTGACTATCTTACACAAAATAGTAAAAAAAATTGGGAAGGATTGGCATCTGCAGCTCAATCTTGCATTATGGGCTTACAAAATAAGTATCAGAACACTTGCTGGGGCTACAACTTTCTCTTTGGTGTATGGGTCTGAAGCAGTATTACCTATTGAAGTAGAAATACCATCTCTAAGAGTTTCTTTGCAAGGTCTTGTTACTGATGAAGACTATAGGATATCTAGATTGTAAGAACTCAAATTGCTAGATGAACATTGCCAAATGGCATTTGATCATCTCAGAGTGTATCAGAAGAGAATGTCTAGAGGATATAACAAGAAGGTTAAACAAAGAAAATTTCAGGTTGGTGACCTAGTTTTGAGAGAAAATCCTAAAAATCAACAATTTTGAGACAACAAAGGGAAGTTTGAACCCAACTGGCTGGGTCCCTACATTGTTATTGCAGTATTTGGCTCTGGTGCCTATCAGCTCTCAACATTGGAAGGAGAATAGCTCCATGAGCTGATTAACACCATCCATTTGAAGAAATTCTTCACTTAGCATTCTCTGCTCTAGCAACCTGTACAGCTAAAAAAGTCCTTAAAAAAAATCATAAATCTCATAAAAAGTCCTAAAAAAAAAGAAAAAGAAAAAAGAAAAAAAGCGCCCTAGTGAAAACCTGGTTAACAGGCATCTTGGTAAAAAAAAATTGAATCTCTGCCAAGTAAGTGAAAACCTGGTAAACAGGTGCCTCTTATACTCAGTGCTCCATCTATCAATGCAACGTTGGCATTTTCCCGCGTACATGTATCTTTATTATCACTTGTACATATATTTGAGTCACATTTGTGACATCCTGGTTCGTTGGAACCCTCATGGGTTGAAACTGATTAATGTCCTAGTCTTAGGTTAATCGACTGAGAAATTTACATGTCCTAAGCAGTATCAACCAAGTCATATTTCCATTAGTGAAACCTGGTTGTTCACTCTGAGTTAGTCACCTGTCTCCTAACTACCGAAGAGTTTTATCACTGAGTACACAAGAAGAACAACATTACTGAAAACAATCACTAAACAGTTTGAGCTATGCATGAAATTTTTTCTTTGTATGCTGTCTTTTATATTGGTTTTCAATTATTATCCCTCTGAGTAACTCGAGGAAGTCTATCTTGACTAAGAGAAGCAAGGATTGGGGGCATAATATTTTCTTTGTTTTCTTCTTGTAGGAATGATTCTGATGATCTGGAAACATCTAATAAGATGGGTGTCTGTGATAAGAGCCTTCACATCAAGGTGAAATCACCACACATACCTCTACTCTGCTTACTTGAATGCTACAGGGAGGTTCCCATCATTTCTGTCTGTTTTGAGGGAATTTCTTTATCATGCAATCCGGGTCCCTACGAAATCTGTCCAAAGATATGAATGAAAAAAGGGTATTGCGGACAAGATAATTAATATTGCACATGAAAAGAAAGGAACTCTAATCTGTATGTTATGTTTGTTATGCTTAGTGATGAAACTTAAGCATTTTAAATCCAGTGACTAGGTTTAGGTTGCATCTCATTTTGCATTTCATTTTGTATTTTGCAAATTTAGAGTGATTTCGGTATGGTAATAATCTCTTTATATTTTGAATGAGAGTTGTAAGCATCATCATTTCTTAGCTAAGCGATCTCTTTTTAATCATTTCTCCGATAAAATACTTGTGTATTGAGATGTTAGTTGCATACATAAGCATCTTATATAGATTCATACATTTCATTATCACTCATTCGCATTCATCTTATTGCATAAAAAGGAAAAAAGAAAATTTGTATTACTCATTACTCATTTTCATCATTTATTTGCATATGAAAAGAAACAAAAACAAACATTCATATTCATTTGCATTTGCATACATCCATACTGGAAAAATAAAAAATAAAAAATAAAAAATAAAAATAAAATATGCATACATATAGAATAAAGCATATAGAAGACATCTCATAATCAATCAACACAAGTACTATGAAGTCCAATCAGATCTTGTATATATATATAATCATCAAGTCTCAGGGTACAAAATAATGTCAACTGACATATACAAACTCCCATCGAAGCAAGAATCATAAGGGCTACAAAAAAATGGGTGTGTCTACAAAATATCTCAGAACTACAAAAAAATATATCTAGCTCTCGGCCTCTCCCTCATCGCCTGGTGGAGGAGGTGGAGCCTGCTGACCAGGATCCTGACGAGGTGCCCGAGCTCCCTCAGATCGAGCCATATACTGTGAATATGGTACAACCTGCTACGTTACTGGAACAACTATGCTATAAGCTGCAACATAATAGGTTGCTCGACTCATCTGATGAAGAACCTCCTGGTGAAGAGTGTCTCACTCTACCCTCATCACTACAACCTGACGATCGCACTCTGCTCTGAGCTCAGCTAGCTAACGATCTCTCTCCGCTCTAAGATCTGCTAACTAATGATCTCTCTCTACTCTAAGATCTGCTAGCTATCGATCTCACTCCACTGGCTAAGTCTGTGCCACTGTCAGCTGTGATTGCAAACCCACTAGGCGTACTCTCATCGACCGTGTAGTGTCAACCCCCTGATCCCTCACAGGCTCTCTGCCTCCATATTTGCCTCTAGCTCCCCCTGCTCCTATCTCCTCTACCAAACCTATCTCAGTGTTTCTCTCTCCTCCTCTCCTCCACCCTCTGGCACTTTCGCTCCACTAAGTCTCACTCCAACCGTACCTAGAGATCCGCCCTCTCCTCTTTGTTGTCTACCACCAACTGGTACCCCACTGCTGCTAGCACCAAGATCACCACCTGCCCGCCTCGGAGCCTCAGCTCTCTGTCCCTGTCCCTACGTGGGGGCATCATCCTCTATGCGAGGTACCTACTCAACTGGATCCGTAAATCTCGAGAATGGATGTTGTTGGAACCAATTCCTATACTATGGCAAGACCCCCGCATCTACAATATCATCCATATAGTCCCATCTAAGACGTTGTAATCTAGTCAACTCTTGCATACTCAAGGCATAAGATAATCTCAGTGCCCATCCCTACCTCTCCTCATCTGCATAACGTGCGTATGCAATGTACTCCTGCGAGATCCTCTGAGGTCTACCATACTGCCTCATCACTCAGGAAACAACGAATCGTTCGACTAC
The DNA here is from genome assembly GCF_030272615.1 of Cryptomeria japonica. Lineage (NCBI taxonomy): Eukaryota > Viridiplantae > Streptophyta > Pinopsida > Cupressales > Cupressaceae > Cryptomeria > Cryptomeria japonica. Next base: position 555,436,530 of record NC_081411.1, on the reverse strand, counting down.
TGTCTATGATCTACCAATGAGTGGGCGAGTCACGAACAAATCCCTACGAACAACCCTCTAATCATCCCATGCCTCTAGACCCCTGTATAGTCTCCATGTCATGGCTATCAAATCATCCAGCTGCCATCTCCAAAAATTTGTCTTTCCCAAATGGGGCTGAGTAACATATCCTAAATATCTATATACAATGCGCTGACCAGGATCTCTGTTGTCATTTACAATCGGCCTGCAAACTAGGAGGTTCTCTCAGGCCCATACCTGTAAAATCAAAACTCTTGTAGCCATACTCTTCCCCTCCCTATATACAATCTCATGAATCTCATGAAACATGTGTGATAATATACAAGAGCCCCAGCCTAATCTCTGAGGGGTCTCAATAAGCCTCTCTAACATCATGCCCCATCCACACAAAAATCCCTGTTGTCCCCTGTCCGACATCAGAAAATAGCCGATAAAACCTGCCGAGATGCAAGCAAAGTGGGAAGTCCTCATTATACCTGGTCATCATCACGTCCCAACTGATAGAACGTGTCAAAATATCTAGATCCCTGAAAACATGTCTAACAGCTACTAACCCAGGAAGTTGTGCTGCATCATAATCAACCTTACCCCCAGCAAAAGGGATACGAAGAATCTTGTATACGTCCTCATGAGTGATGGTCATCTCCCCAACTGGCAAATGGAACGTGTTATGCTCTAAATGGAATCTCTCTACAACCGCAGTCAACATTTCGTGATTCACATAGATATCAGGTAAATCAAGAAGGTGGGTCAATCCACACAAATCAATATGAGCTCAGTCATCCTCTGACAACTAACGCACTAATGTCATCGTCGATGGATAGACACATCTAAAAAGAATGTGAGGCAATCGAACCTGCAAAAATCAAACAACAAAGCATCAGAAAACATTTCAAATTAACCTATAAGAGAAGCAAAACATCACGCAAATCCAACTACGTCAACTACAAAATCAAAATTTCAAGTTTGCATCTTCAAAAAATGCTCATTGTTTTCCAAAAGACAAAACATCATAGGGGCAAAAATTCATATGAGTCGGGAATAGGTCTAGTACGACAAAAGACTCCCATACGACACAAGACTAGCCCTAGGACGATAAAAGGGGCTCTTTTGAATGTTCTCGTATGACATAAGGGTAGGCTTAGAATGACAAAAATAATGGACTTAAATGACAAAAGACACTTAATCATTTTTTCATATGAGACAGGATCCTGTCTTGCACGACAAAACGAGAAAACCCAACTTAAATGTGCCAAAAATTGAAAAATTCAACAAAAAAATTCAAAATTGGAATTAATAACAGGCTTAAGATAGATCACTTACTGCTGGCTCGTAGTTCCGAGGTTGATTATGTCATCTTTGGCACTTGAATCAATGCATATGAGTGGGAACCACCATTTTTCTTCATAGAAGGCTTTTTGAATTTTCAAACTTGGAGGGTTAAAATGAATTGAAAATGACACTTTTACCCCATATATAGCCAAAACCCTAATTTTTCAACTTGCTCTAATGGACATGAAAATTGTACCCTTAGCTAATTTGCCCATTTTGATTCCATTTTCGGGGTCGAAATTGAAATTAGAGATAATTTTGCTAGTCAATTTCCAAAATTTGGACCACTTGGCGCTTTTCATCAAAAGCTCATTCTTTCTTCAATTTGCGCTCAATTTCTCAATAAATCAACGTTGAATCTCAATTTTATTCTACAAATCAACTTTGTGCTCGATTTCTTGCTTAATTTTCAAATATTCCACTGAATAAATTTGTGCTCAAATAACATCATCTCTACAAAAAAAAATTTGCCTACAATCACTATGCAACCCTTGCTATCTTTCGATTTCACTCCCAAGGGGGCATACTCATGAACTTATGATCTCACATCTTCAAATGTCGAGAAAATTTTCAAATCTTTAAGCAGCTAAGCTTCATCAAATCAATCGCTAGGGGCATATCAGTTTCATCGCTTCAAATCAAGCTAATATTTGTTTTCATCTGAATCAGTCTCTTAATGTTAATCAATTTCATTGCTTTTCATCAAGTTGATTATTCATTTAAACTCAATCAAAATTTTAAAGAGTATCTTTGATCACACACTCAATATAAGCAGGTGTTCAGTTTCATCACATCAAATCAAGCTGGACAGTTTATCTTCACTCATCATATCTTGATCCATCAAGTTCAAGATTGATTTTATCTTCGCTCGCTGTGTCTAGATCAATCAAGTTCTAGATTAGTAAGATCCGCTTCTTGATCAATCAAGTTCAAGTTCGGTATCTTTGCTCTCTATCGTTCCTAGTTCAATCAAGTTCAGGATCAATATCACTTTAATTAGCTTTGTTCAGCTTCATCGCTTCAAATCAAGCTAAACACCTTGCTCTTCATTTGGTTCGTGATCAATTAAGTTCAGAACTGACATCTCCTAGACATCAACTATTCTTTGAACCAATGCACTGGTCACACATTAATTCAAAGAGGGGCAAATGTAATACCCTAAAATGGTCATCTAAACCATGGGCCCCTAATCTCGACAACATCACCAAGGTCCTAACCAAAGACAATTAAATCAACTTTGAGCACATTAATTAATTCTTTAATCATCAAATATTACATGGCAAATGAATTACTCTATATTAATCAAATATTTATTTAATTAATTGAATCATTCCAAGAAAATCATTTTGATCAATTATCCTGTTTAATTTATTAAATATCCTAGCATATTTAATTAAATAATAAATTTGCCATTTAATCATGCAAAAAAGGAATTGATTTATTACAAAAGAGGAATTAATCACAAAGCAAGAGTTAAATTGAAAATAGAATAAAAGAATTGAGAGAGAAATCAAACTTGAGATATTATTTCTTTTTCTAAATTGAGAACTTGAAAGCAGGAAAACAATTAAAAGGAATTATTAGTCTTTCTCTAAAATTAGAACTCACAGCTTTTGAGAAAAAGAAATTCAGTTACATTAAAAGACTCTTTTCTTAAATAAATCAAAGAATTATCTATTTTTATCACAAATGCATGGAATTAATTAATTCTTATTTCTAATGCAACTTGAACTTCTTATCTGAATGCATTTCAATTAAACTATAATTGGAATCTATCTCAAAGTTAACTGAATTTGATTTCTGAATTATTTCAATTAATTATAAATTGTGTTTTTTCTTGATCTCTATTGTAATTCTCTATAAATTCAGCCTTCAACTCTCATTCAAATCACCCCAGAGATTTTGAGAAACACCTTGAAGATTATTATGTTGATTTTGCTCTAGAGTCATTGAAGATATTGTGTTTGCTTTTTGAGATTATTGCATCTTAGTTTAGCTTTTTCCATATTTAGTTTATTTCATTATTGCCTGAATCCATATTGTTTGAATCATTATTGCTTGAATTATTCATCCATCTTGCATCCATATAGTTTAATATCATGCTCATATAGATTAAATCCTCTGTCTTGGTGTAGTCTAGTCACTGGTATTGCTTATAAAAATCTGAGAGCAATCTTATACTCGCATCTTTTAGAAGGCAATTAGTCGCTTTGTTATGGTTTATTATTTATTGATTATTGATTTACTAGCCATACATGTAATGACTTAATTGAAATGTTGTCCCTGCAGTTATTAGACCTCTTTTCACTTTTTCACATACACATCTTCCACTAGTTGGAATTACTATTTAGCCTCTGATACTTCATTTGCATCCTCATTCAACTCTTGATACAATCAGCCATCTCCCATCCTCCATTTGACATCCCTTTTGTGCTAAGTGCTCAAACTGAGGGCCTACATCAAAAGCAACAGGATCTTGGAGAGGAGGAGGACAAGGAAGAGCCATGGCATAGGGAGCATCATAAGGAAGTTCATTTTGTTTATTTTCTAATTAGCTTATTGTTTACTAATCTTTCTTGATATTTTTTGAAATAGTTTGAATTCACTATGTTTGTTGTTGAGAATGTTATTTAGATGAACTCATATTGGTTTTCCACTAATCCCCATTTTCATTGCATCATTTGGTGAACCCGACGTGAATCGAATAATTCAAGCTTTTGGTGCCCTTAAGGAATTTCCTAATATGACATCTGTTTGGTGGGCCATAAGAGCCATAGGGGAGTTTTGGTTGCTTATTTGATGCATTTGTTTCAAAGTTTCTAATGTTATTTTCAAAAAATCCCTTTTCTGTCAAACTTTAGATTCATGTTGGTATCTTTTAATGGAAAGCAATATCAAAGTTCTAGATATTTTCTTTTTCAGACTTCTTAATATTGGTTTTCTCATTCTCAGTTTTGCATATTGGTGTGATTGTTAGATTTATGGTTTAAATCTGGAAATGAAGAGATTTATTTCAACAATTACATAGAGCAACTATACGTGTCCACAACATTTCTTTCGAGGAAAATCTTGGAAGCCACATAAATTTTGGCCTTATGCCCTGCGGATTGCATTTGGTAAAAAAAAACTCCAAAAGTTTACTTGTTTTGCTGTGATCGATGATTCGTTACAAAGCTCCCATTATGCATAGGAAGAGTGGCAAAAATGATTTGACCACTGTTCATACCTTGTTTTAATGCACCATCTTGTCACAAGTAGAAAGAATATTGTATTTGCTGGCAAATGTTGTGGAATTTGATGTTCATCTGAAAATTATAATTACTTGGAGGAGATTACTGACAAAAAGAGACTCACAAAGATTGTCGAATTGACTTTACGCCTGCCAAATACATTTGCTTGAAAGCTTCTAAATGCATTTCCTGCTGCCCTTTCTACATAACCTGTACACATTGTTATTGCTTCCACATTTTACATGAGCTTCAAAATTTCCAAAACAAAAAACAAAAAACCCATTTCAACGCATTATTTGGTGAAAAGTTCTTTTTACAAAAAAACACAAAAAAACAAGCTTGTTTCAAAGCCCACGTGGGGGCTAGGGGAATCACCTTTTCTTTTACATTACTTAATTTCCTTTTATAAGAATAACTTTTTTAACATAGTTATATAAAATTAGTTTCTTTTTTGGAATAACTTTTTAATTTAGTTCTTTAGAAATGTTGTTTTTTTTAAAATAACATTTTTCTTAATTTATTAACTTTTTTTTTAAATCAGCTTTTAAAAGTGGTTTTTTAATTAGTCTTTTAAAATAGACTTTTTTCAGTTTATTAAAATAGTTTTTAAATTAGATTTTTTTTTTTAAAGTAGTTTTTAAATTTAGATTTTTTTACTTCAGTTTTAATTTAGATTTTAACATAGTTTTAATTTAATTTTAGTCTTGTTAATTTAGTTTTAAATTAGATTCAATTTTGTTAGTTTAAGTGTGATTTTTTCGATTAGTGTTTTTGTTACTTTGTTATGTAGAAAAACTGTTGATTTTGGAAACTAATTTTGGGCTTGCATCTTGTAGATGACATCAACGAGTGTTTTTCTAACAATTTGTTGTGCAGGTGTTGGAGACTTTGATTTTGCAATATTTTGCCTAACATGTTTTAAATGGTGTAAATTGGTCAACCCTAGGATAGGAAAGTTTTGCTTTATGCAAGCAAATGGTTTAAAAACGAACAATCACACTTTGCTATCTTGGTTTAAAATGAACATTCACATTGTCTTATTTTGTGCAACTAATTGGTTTAAAACAAACAATCATTTTGCGATATTGGTTTAAAAAGAACGATCAACTTGTCATTTTGGGATTGAGCTCACACTTTTGTCTTGCAATTGGTAAAAAAAATATGATGCTCTTCATTTCAAGCAAACAACGTAATGGATTTTTTGCTTTCTTACAAACGGTAAAAAGAGCAACTCATTTTGCGATGTTGGCATAAAAAGAATCCTCATGCGTGATTGACAACTACAAACTCACACTTTGCAATCTAGTTTTAAAATGAACTCACATTTTGCGATGAAGGATTAAAAAGAACATTGTCTATTGTGCTTGTAAAGTGATAGGTATATGCTCTCCCCTTAATTGCGTGATCAAAAAGACAAACTCACTCTTTTTGTTTTCTTTCCTTCATTGCAATTAGGATCCTTTAGCAGGCCTGCCCTCCCGAGAAGCCCATAAGGTCAGTGAGAGGGGAATGACCTAAGTGGGGAACAATTAATGCCAAATAATCCAACCCACTATAATCAATTGTGAATGTGATGAAAATCATGTCCAACCGTTTTTCTCATTGATTAGCCTTCCCTCGGTATCCTTGAGATACGTAAAACCTTTTTTCTAAGGTTGGGAATCCTCCTGAGGGAGTTTATCATTGACGACCGAACGAAACCCTTTCTACGAACCTTAAGCATAGAAGCCAAATTGAGTTAGTTAGCCAAACATTTGTAATATCATAGTGTAAGGGTGGGGAAGAATCCGCCCCCAAGACACTCACCATATATCTGCCAAGAAAATGATCCAATTGAGGAGCAATTATCTTTGGTTCAAATTTTGAACAAAGGCAAAAAAATGGGCGCACCTTAGGGTGTGACACAGTTGCTTAAGCTAATGGAGTATCAAGTGTGGGCTATTGATATAAGGAATGACCTTTTTTATAATAGTAGAGTCTATTTGATTGGTCTTTTGTTTGTTCAAAACCAATGAAAACAAAAGGAGATTTGAAAATATCCTTGAGTAGATTTGAAAAGATCCTAAACATACACATTTCATTAGATTCAAGAAAAAAAAAGTGTTTCTATGTGCTTGTGTGCTTTCTGTGTCTTCTTGTCAAAGATATCATCAACCATTTGAAACAAGTTACATCCCCACAATGATCTAAACAACCAAAACAACATTCTTGAAAAAGCCATCAATGCTTAGTGTTTGGAAATCTCTCAAATACACCAAGAAATCAATTTATCGACAAACCAAAAAGAAGCAAAGTGAAAAGAAAATCCAAAAGAGAAGAAGTTTCTTGTAAATAAACCGTAAGTTGTTGTTAAAGCATCACACGTTTATTCATCCCTATCATGATTTTAGCTACGGTTTCATCGACAATTTTGAACTAGAACCCCTCGCATCACAAGCTTTCTTTCAAAGAAGAGCTTTATCATATAGACACAATCATGGTTAACACATTCATCCATCATACATTCCACAACCCACAATCACCTATTAAAGATCCAAAGTTTACACCTTCCATATTTCATCTTCTTAAGTCATTCTCTAAGATTCCATATTTCATAAAGTTTTCTATATTTCATCTTCACTCATCAAATTCAAATCATTTCCAAAGTTCATACATTTCATTTTCTCAATTCAATCACATCTTCCATATCTTTACCATTTTCCACACATACCATCCAGATTTCATCCTTTCCATAAATCACATTTCCCAATTCCAAAATCAAGTCATCCATAATCACTCATCATTTTCATATTTCAAATTCACATTTCCAAATTCAAATATCTCCCATAAGTCACATTTCCAAATTCACATGCCTTCCATAATCATACTTCAAATTCATCATCTATCATTTTCCATAAATCATTTCCAAATAATAGTCCAAACTCACCATCTTCCATAAGTCAGTTTCAAAGAATTCCATAAGTCATTTTCTAAAGCTTTCATATTCCACAAATTAAATTCAAATATTTGAAAAAAAAATCAAAACATCATAATCATTTCTTTAATCCTTCTCACTTCAAAAATAATTTCTAAAATCAATCATCAAATTCATAGTCCCTTAGGAGACATTCCAAGGTTCACATTCATTCCAAAATTTGTAATCCAAAACATCAAAATTTCACTCTCAAACACACAAAGATTTTGTTCTTAGTTATTTTGGGATATTTTTGTAAGGAAAGCACAGTGCAGAAATGCCTTCCTCATGTCAATTAACAGGGGAAATCATACAAGAATGAAGTTTAAATTTTTTACAGAATGTTAAGAATAACATAAACAAAACAAATAGAATCAAACACAGAGACAGAACACCAAGAATTAAGTGGGAAAACCCTTTTGGGAAAAACACCCACCACCAACAGTTGAACACTTTATTTCTAGTAAATGAAGTTACAATAAAGTTTCAGCCTGTAACTATAGGTATTTGTTCTCATATTCTAGTGAACTGGACACTACAACCGGCTCTCAACTATCAGTCACACCTCATACCACCACAATTATCCAATGGCTTCATATACCAGATTGTCGACAATTCATTTGAGCAAGTGCACCAATAGTTTGAAGTCTAACCATCTACCTGCATCGGTCTGCATTCATGGGAAACACAATATCCAACATGCACCAGGAATTTGGGTTAGTTCGTATTCATATACACCGGTAGGAACTTCTAATGTGACCACAAGCTCATCTTTTAGACTTCGGTTCGAAGCGAGCATCTGTGGTCGGTCTCTACTCCATCGGCCATCAAACAGACCAAAAATATGTTGCTCTGATCTCCTAATGAACCAGTAGATGACTCCACTAATGCGGTTTCATCAGCTCATCAGAATAACACTCCAATAGATAGACCCGAGCTCTTGATGATACCCGATCACCGAAGGTGACTCCATCGGGTCATCGACAAGACAACCAAACTGGCTACCCCAATCCCTAATACCAATGAGGGCAGACTCATCGGGTATTGGTGTAGCAACCAACCGTGTCACCTCAATCACTGATAGCACTTAGTCTATTTCATTGGGTTATCAAAAACACACCTGAACTGGTTACCCTGATCCCTGATAGCATCAAAGTCGACCAAAGCAGATCCGTCGGATATTGGCGTAACTCCTCACAGACTCCTCCCAATAGCCAATGTCAACCCGATCACCTAAGGCAACTTCATTGGGTATTGACATAAAACTAAACAAATCCACTCGATAGCTGATGCCACCCCGATGACTGAAGACAACTTCGTCAGGTCATCAGGATAACTTCAAAACTTTCATCTCTGAGCTTCGATACCTACTCTGATATGTCGAGTTCATCGGAAAAGGTTATACTGATAGATATTCCATCGGGATAGGTTAGTCCAATCAGCTCGATCAGAAACTAGCACAATGTCAAGTGAATTCGAGGCACATATTTCCAACAAACTCCCACTTGATGAGGAATTCACTAGACTGATTACCATTTTAGACGTTACTGAGAATCACGGGTATTAAGACCCATAGAATTAGAACACCACCTAAACTTGTAAGTGCTCACCAATTTTGTCAAGGCATCTGCAACATTTTCTAGAGTGTTTACCTTGTTAAGAATAATGTTTCCATCTTCCACCATGTCATGAACAAAGTGATACTGAACATCAATATGCTTCGATCTGGCATGGAAAGTAGGATTATTTGCTAGACATATAGCACTTTGACTATCACTCCAAATTTCAACATGCCCTGCATCAAAACCCATATCTGCACTCAAACGCCTAAGCCAGACAACTTCTCTACAAGCATGTGTGGCTGCCATGTATTATGCTTTTGTAGTGGACAAAGTGACTACAGGTTGCCGTTTTCTCATCCAGCTGATTTCGCCACCATTCAAGACAAAGATATATCCACTGGTGGATCTCCTGCTATCAATGTCTCTTGCCCAATCAAAATTCACATATTCACAAATTCTTAGGGTCCTCTTTGAATCAAATAAATTACCATGAAAACACAAGGCAAAGTTTGAAGTTCCCTTCAGATATCTGAAAACTCTCTTTACAGCATCCCAATGCAGTCTTCCCGAGTTTGACATAAATCCGCTTAGTACTCCCACTGGTTGGGCAATGTCTGGTCTTGTACAGACCATAGCATACATCAAGCTACCAATAGCACTTGCATAAGGGATGTTCTTCATGTCAGCAATCTCTTTTGGAGATTTCGAACTGTCAAGTATAGACAGCTTAGTTCTCTGCAAGATGGGAACAAACTGTGATTTACAGTCAGACATATGAAACCTGTCAAGAACATTGGTTATATATTTTCTCTGGATGAGCCAAAGTTTCCTCTTAGATCTATTCCTTTTGATCTCCATTCCCAGAATGTAATTTTCTTCTCCTAAATCCTTCATTTCAAATTTCATAGATAGTTGAGATTTTAAAACTGAGATCATCCCTTTTGTATTTCCTATGAACAACATGTTGTCTACATACAAAGCTATGATAAGAATCTTATCACCTTCAGTTTTGTAGTAAACACAATGATCAACTTTTGACCTCACAAATCCCAAGGACAAAACAAATGTATCATACTTTTGATACCACATTATGGGAGACTGTTTCAAACCATACAGAGACTTCTTGAGTCTACATACCAAATGTTCTTTACCTTTTTCCACAAAGTGCTTAGGCTGAGACATATAAATTTCTTCTTCAAGATCACCATGAAGAAACACTGTCTTTACATCCATCTACTCAATCTCCCAATCATATTTTGTTGCAAGTGACAAGAGAAATCTGATAGATGTCAGCTTAGCCACAGGAGAAAAGATCTCTCCATAGTCAATACCATCCTTTTGAGAATACCCCTTTGCAACCAATCTTTCTTTGTATTTGTCAATGTTGCCATCTGGACCATACTTATTTTTGAATACCCACTTGTAGCCTACAAGCTTCTGCCTTTAGGCAATGGCACCAAAACCCAAGTTCCATTTTTATCCAATGATGACATTTCATCATTCATGGTTTCCAACCAAGAATCTGAATTAGGCATCTTAATAGTCTCTTTGACAGTCCTAGGCTCATCAGTATCTGCAAGTAAGGCATAAGCACAACTAACATTCAACATAGAGTGATTGTACTTATTAGGTGTATACCTATCAGGTTGCCACCTCTCTCGAGTAGATCTTCTCAACTCTGGCGTTGAGGTTTCTTGAGGTTCAACAAGAGGCTCATCATCATGTTCTTCTTTAGAACTACTTGAACTTCTTGAACTCTCCTCATCTTCAGGTATCTCTGAAGATTCTTCCTTAGATGGAGGAATTTCAACCTCAGCTTTTTCTTTCTTTCCTATGTTGTGATATAGTGACATAGGTTTCAGCTTGTGAAAAAACACACTTCTACTATACATAGCCTTACCAGTCACTGGATTCCAAAGTTTGTATCCTTTCACACCAACTCCATAGCCAATGAAAATACATTTCATAGCTTTTTTATCCAACTTAGATCTATTAACATTAGACACATGAGCATATGCCTCTGCACCAAAAACACGAAGGTGCCTTAAAGAAGGTTTCTTACCAAACAATGCTTCCATAGGTCTTTTGTCAACCAGTGCTGAAGTAGGAGAATGATTTAGTAGGTAACATGTTGTAGCAACTACTTCAGCCCAGAATTTTTGTTCCAGCCCAGCTCTGCTCAACATGCTTCTTTCTTTCTCCATTAGAGACTGATTTAGCCTTTCAACAACTCCATTTTGTTGTGGAGTGTAAGGTATGGTCTTATGTCTCTTATTCCATGATCAACACAGTACTTGTCAAAATCTGCACTATAGTATTCACCACTGTTGTCTGTTCTTCAACATTTAATCCTTCTCCCAGTCTGATTTTCAACAAGGTTCTTAAACTCCTTAAACCAATTGAACACTTCTGATTTACTTTTAAGAAAGTACACAAATCCCTTTCTTGAATAATCATCTACAAAGGATACATAATACTTAGACCTAGATAGAGAAGGAACATCCACTAGACTAAACACATTAGAGTGAAAATAATCCAGAATGTCAGAAGACTTATGAGAATTGGAATAAAACTAAACACGATTATGTTTCCCATATATGTAGTGTTTGCAAAAATTGAACTCAAAACTACAATCATCTAGACCTTCAACCAGATTCTTATTCTTCAAATCTTTTAAACCTTTTTCACCTATGTGGCCTAACCTATTATGCCAGAGCATTGTTTTCTCATCAGGAAGTTTATCTTCAAATGAATTAGCATTATACATCATTACAGTTGTCTTAACTGACTTTTCAGATATTACATTACAACATATAGGTTCAACATTTAACTTATATAGTGTACCAATGCAATCACCCTTTGCCAAAATAATGGAACCCCTAGTCATCTCGCAACCACCAGATACAAATGTAACTTGTACTCCAGCATCATTAAGTTTACTTATAGAGAGAAGGTTTCTTGCCAGACCTGATATATGAAGAACTCCATTGATCCCCTTCACTCTACCATCTGGGAATTGAATTTTAATTCTGCCTCTCCCTACAATCTCCAACGTAGAATCAATAGCCAAGTATACCTTTCCACTAGGATATGGTTCATACTTTGAGAACCACTCCTTGTGGGAGGTCATATGAAAAGATGCGTCAGAATCTACTAACCAAGTGTCATCTGAGGTAGGCACTGCCAGGGCTGCTACAAATGCATCTGCATCACTCTGAGAAGATTCAGAGTCAGAATACTTCTTCTTCTCCTCCTCCTTGCAATCCTTTCAGATATGCCCTTTTTGTTCATAGTTCTAGCACCTCACCTTTGACTTCTTGCCTGGAGATTTTGATCTCTCTTGAGACTTGGACTTGGACTTCTTTCCTTTCTTCTTGTCTCTATCCTTCAGTCTGCCTCAAACAGAGAGTGCATGTTTTGTCATCTCAGAAGACTTCTTTCTCATTTCTTCTGACAAAATAGTATTAACCACAGTATCCATTTTGAACTGGGTCATAGTACTACCGATAGCCATCACTAAGTGATCCCAAGAGTCAGACAATGAACACAACAACAACAAGCAACATTCTTCTTCCTGAATGGACACACCAACAAAAGGTAATTGTGCAAGAACCATGTTGAATGCATTCAAGTGGTTTGCCAATGGTGTTCCTGCATCCATCTTCAAAGAGTACAACTTCTTCCTCAATAAAAGTTTATTCACCAAGGATTTGCCTTGATAAATATCTCCCAACTTATTCTAGAGAAGATGTGAATTTTTCTCCTCATGGGCGTTTAACAGAACAGAATCAACAAGACATAGCCTGATTAGACCCCTTGACTTCCGATCGGCTAATTCCCAATCCTCTTGCTTCATGCCTATAGGTTTCTATGTAGACATAGCAATCCAAAGGTCTCAGTCGACCAACAAGTCCTCCATCTTGAGTTTCCATAGTTCGAAATTGGAATCATTAAATTTCTCCATGTATATGCACCCTGAGGTGCTCGCCATCTTAACTTGTAAAACAAAGAAGTAGACACTCTGCAAGACTCCCACTAAAACAAAACTAACACAAAAAAAAAACCCTACCCAACAAGGATAACAAAATGGGCCAAGATCTGATACCCCTTGTAAGGAAAGCACAATGTGGAAACGCCTTCCTAATGTCAATTAACAAGGGAAATCATACAAGAATGAAGTTTAAAACTTTTATAGAACGTTAAGAATAACATAAACAAAACAAATAGAATCAAACATAGAGAAAGAACACCAAGAATTACATGGGAAAACCCTTTCAGGAAAAAAACCCACCACCAACAGTTAAACACTTTATTTCCAGTAAATGAAGTTACAATAAAGTTTTAGCTTGTAACTATCGGTATTCGTTCTCAAATTCTAGTGAATTGGACACTACAACTGGCTCTCAACTATCAATCACACCTCATACCAACATAATTATCTAATGGCTTCATATACTAGATTGTCGACAGTTCATCTGAGCAACTACACCAACGGTTTGAATTCTAACCGTTTGCCTACGTCAGTTTGCATTCATGGGAAACACAATATCCCACATGCACTAGCATGTCAGGTTGGCTTATATTCATATACACCGACAGGAACTTCTAATGTGACCACAAGCTCATCTTTTGGACTTCAGTTTGAAGCGAGCATCTGCGGTCGGTCTCTACTCCATCGGCCATCGAACAGACCATAAATATGTTGCTCTGATCTCCCAATGAACCAGTAGATGACTCTGATAACTCAATGATGAACAGATAGTACCAAACTAGTACTGAGAGGGGTGGTGAATCAGTACAGACAAAAACACATTCCTAAAACTGGTTTGTCAGCAGACACTGTGCTTTGGCAGACAAACAGTAACACCGGTCTTAAACAGAGTACAACCGGCAAAACCCAAAATAACTAAGACAAGCATAAACCATTTGACACTTATCTTTTCATACAATCTAATACTTCATTTCCATTTCACCCTAGTGCATGAACAAGTAATCTATCATCAAAAATATATAAACAACTAGATCAACATGATTTACCTTCAGACACAAATCACTTAAACCATCACATGAATAAGACCACACATGACACACAGATTTTTCACATGGAAACCCAACTAGGAAAAACCACAGTGGGGATGAATACCCACAAGTTATTTTTGAACTCTTTAGAAGTCCACTCTGTTAGGAGCCTTGTCTGGTTAAAGAATTATACAATAGGTTCTGTTAGGAACCGATCCTGTTAGGGATCACCTGGTTAAGGGTTAAACCTTGTTAGAGGATTTCAATAACTCAATGGTTTTGAGTCACTCTGTCAAAGGATTTACAGTAAGCCGATTAAAGCTACCCTATTAAGGGATTTCCCAACTATTGAAGTGGTTAGAGATCAACAAGTATTACAATGATCTAGTAAAAACACTCAATGCCAATGCAGATCTGCTTTTTCTCCTCTTCACCTTCTGCACTTACACTCTATAGGTATCACTTCTCTCCTCTGGTCTGGCAAGAATCACGTATCTCTTCACTTGGATACACACACACAACTTTTGCCAACAACCTCAGAAAGAAACACAACAATGACCTTATAGGAAATAGATAGGTCAGTAGCATAAACCCTAAACCCTAAACCTGTTAGGTTAAGCAATTCAAACGGTTGAATCCAGACCATTGAGCACATGGCATTAAATGCAACAGTCTTGAACCAATCTCAAGACATTCTCCATCGTTCATTTTCCATCGCTTTCATGGTGGCTGATAACCCATCATGTGTTTTCACCATTTATAGACTTCACACATTCCTGAGGTAGAAAGGAACAATATCCTTCATGCAAGATCCTTCACGTGCATAAGGCTGACATGGCAAAATGATCTATTCTTTGTTACAATGCTAACTCATCACACAAAGTCACCAGTTGAGTCACACAGACTTGAAGCACTTCAACCGGAAACCTTGAAGATGAGACTACCAACCAGTAGTCATACAAAGCTTCCATGCACCGGTTCCCATATCAACATGCCGGTTCATCTTGAACAAACACACCACTTCACTTTGGCACATATACCGGTTCACAATGTTATACCGGTTCTCACATATACTGGTTCTTGGTAACATACCGGTTCTCTCTTCTTCAACATATTGACATCAATGACAACATACAATGTCATCATGTCCTCATACCGGTTCACATAATGCCAACAATTCCCCCCTTTGGCATTGATGGCAATATACAAAGATATCTCTCTGCTTCACATCTTCTCCCCCAATTTCTGCAGATATCTTCTCCGCTTCACTTCTTCTCCCCCTTTGACAACAATGCCAAAGTGGAGGCACAAGCTTCCCTGTTCCATTATGCTACTCCCCCTAAGGAGTAGCATCCTTCAACACATCAATCCTAAAAAAAAATTGACTATGCAATACCTGACTGATGTGGAGCATATACCTTTAGTTTATCTCTTGAAGGGGCAGAACCCCTAATTCACCTCTTAAGTACATAAATGTAGCCTTTGGGAGAGGCTTGGTGAATATGTGTACTAACTGCTCCTTACTAGAAACATGTTCCAATGCAATCTATTTGTTTTGAACCTTTTCCCTCAAGAAATGATACTTAAGCTCAAAGTGCTTGGTTCTAGAATGTAAAACCGGATTCTTGGAGATGTTAATTGCACTAGTATTGTCACAAAATATACTTACCAGTTCAGATACAGGAACTTTGAAGCCATTTAATGCATGCTTCATCCAAATTGTCTGAGTGCAATTCATGAAAGCTACAACATACTTTGCTTCCGCTGTAGACTGAGAGATACAACTCTGCTTCTTACTCATCCATGAGACCAGCCTACCACCGAGAAAGAATGCACCACTGGTTGTGCTCTTCTGGTCATCCACATTACCTGCCCAATCAGCATCTATGAATACTTTCAAGTTAAAATCCTTGCTATATGGATACCACAATCCATAATCAATAGTTCCCTTCAGATACCTAAGAATCCGCTTGACTGCAACCAAGTGGGATTCTCTTGGACTTTTCTGGAACCTTGCAGTAATGCCAACTGCATGTGCAATATCTGGTCTGCTATGCACTACATAATGCAACTTACCAATCATTGATCGGTATTCCTTCTCATTAACCAATGCTGAGTCATCCTCTTTGGATAGTTTACAACCGGTCACCATCGGTGTACCAACCAGTTTGCTATCTTCCATGCCAAAGGTCTTCAACACCTCTTTGACATACTTGGATTAAGTGATAAAGATTCCATCTTTCATCTGTTGAATCTGTAGTCTAATGAAGAACTTAATCTCCCCTATGAGTGACATCTCAAACTCTTTCTTCATCTCATCTGCAAACTCATGACTCATCTTGTCATCTCCACCAAAGATAATGTCATCAACAAATACCTCATAGATCAGGATCTGATCTCCTTCAAATTTCAAGTAGATATTTTTGTCTTCGCTTGTTCTCTCAAATCCAATCTTCACAAGATGGGAGTGCAAGAGTTCATACCATGCTCTAGGTGCTTGCTTTAGACCATATAAGCCTTTATGTAGCCTACACACCATGTCACTGTCTTCAGATAGGGCAAACCCATTTGGTTTCTCTATATACACCTCCTCTTCAAGTACACCATTTAGGAATGCAGATTTTACATCCATTTGATATACTTTGAATCCTTTAAAAGCTGCATATGCAAGAAGCATACAAACTCCTTCCAATTTGGCTATAGGAGAAAATGTTTCTCTATAGTCTTCTCCTTCTTCTTGGGCATATCCTTTACACACCAGTCTGGATTTGTTTCTAATCATTGTGCCATCCTCATTCAACTTATTTCTGAAAACCCATTTGGTACCGATGACATTTTTATGCTCCGATCTGGGTAACAAAGACCATGTACCATTTCTCTCCATCTGGTCAAGTTCCTCTTCCATTGCCTTGATCCAGTCTTTATCTTTATGTGCCTCTTTGAATGATTTAGGCTCAAATTAAGAGAACATACATGAGTTTTCTCTAACCTTTCTTCTTGTAAGGATTCCTGCATCCTTATCTCTTATGATCTGCTTAGGATCATGATTCAGCTTGAAATACCAAGGAATGGTCTTAATAGATTCCTCTTGCTTTTCTTCTTGATCCTCATCTCCATCAGTATCAGCATCTACATCTACCGGTGTAGGAACATTGTTACTAGTACTTGGTTGACTGGCAACCGGTTCCCAGAAGGTTACAACCAGTTCATTTACTACTTGCTCACTGTCGATTTCCTCAGTTTTCTCAGAGGTTTCATCAACTCTCACATTGATGCTTTCCATAATCTCTGAGTCCTGTTATTGAAACACTTGAGAGCTTTTCTCTTGGTGGAATACCCTAGGAATATTTCCTCATCACATTTCACATCAAATTTGCTCTGGTGTTCGCTCCTCTTGATGTAACATTTTCTACCAAACACTCTAAAG
The DNA here is from genome assembly GCF_030272615.1 of Cryptomeria japonica. Taxonomy (NCBI): domain Eukaryota; kingdom Viridiplantae; phylum Streptophyta; class Pinopsida; order Cupressales; family Cupressaceae; genus Cryptomeria; species Cryptomeria japonica. Next base: position 555,418,986 of record NC_081411.1, on the reverse strand, counting down.
TAGCTAACCACAGGTGTCTTACCGATCCAATACTCATAAGGAGTTTTATCCTTACCTTTCTTGATGAGTACCCAATTCATTGTGTAGACTGCAATGCTCACCGCTTCTCTCCAAAAGGTGTGAGCAACCTTTCCTTGAATCAGCATTGTTCTTGCTGCTTCAACCACAGTCCAATTATTCCTCTCTGCTAGGCCATTCTATTGTGGATTCCAGGGGGTAGACATTTGCCTCTTGATGCCATGTTCTTCATAGTACTTGTTGAATTCACCAGAAGTGAATTCCCCTCCTTGATCAGTTCTAAGGCACTTGATCCTTTTACCGCTTTCCTTCTCCACTAATTCTCTGAAAGCTTTGAACTTTCCAAAAGCTTCAGACTTATCTTTCAAGAATGTGACCCACATCATTCTTGAGAAGTCATTAGTAAGAATCATGAAGTACCTATCACCCTGCACACTCCTAGTTTTCATAGGACCACACAAATCAGTATGCACAAGATCAAGTAAATTGTTAGTGGTGAAAGGTTTACCTTTAAAGGTTGAGGAAGACATTTTCCCTAGTTGACACTCTCTACACAAGGTATTTTTCTAGTTTTCTCATCACCAGCAACCCTCTAACTGCCTTGATCTTACCGGCCTTCACAATGTTATCAAAGTTTACATGGCAGAGTCTCCTATGCCATATCCAGCTGTCATCGAACTTGGCCATAAGACATGTACTGATATTTGCATTTAGCTGAAATAGGTTACCTTTGGTCTGCATGCTGGTGGCCACCAATTCACCATTCTTTCCTTTGATTCTGCACACTCCATTCTTGAATTCCAGAGTGAGACCACTATCATTCAGCTAGGCAACACTCAAAAGGTTGTGTCTGAGATCTTCAACCCAATACACATTGTCAGCACTACTCTTTCCATTTAGAGAGATGGACCCTCTACCTTTGACTATACATGGTGCATCATTACCAAAGCAAACCACACCACCATCATACTCTTCCAAGGATAGAAACTTGCTCCAGTCACCAGTCATATGGTGAGAACAGCCACTGTCAATCATCCACTCATTGGAATTATCAAAGTGGGAGACAAAAGCCTTCTTGTCTGACACATCTTCTTTGACAGCAACAAACACAATATCTTCATTTTCTTCATCTTCTGATTCCTCATCTGTGACACCTTCATCAACTGCCACAAAACAGTTTCTTTGGTTTTCTACTTTGAACTTCTTTAACCTTTCTGGTTTGTCCTTGTTGTCACCATTAGGATAGTTTATAGCAATATGTCCTATCCAGTTACAAGAAAAGCATTTCAAAGGGATCTTACCTCTGTATTTATTGGTTCCTTTAGGAAGTTTCCTAGCAAGAAGAGCTTCAAATTCCATCAGAATATCCTCATCATCCATTTCTCTGCTCTGTCTTGGTTCACCACTGGTGCTTGCTTCTTTTCCTTTTCTGGATGGTACAGCAAAATCTTTAAAAGTTGATTCAGTCTTTTGAATACTGCCATCAAAACTATTTAGCTCATAGGCTGTCAACTTTGCAATGATGGAGTCTAGGGATACCTTAGTCTTGTCTATTGATCTCAACTCCAGAATAGCAGCAACCCTTATTACATAGACCAGTAATAAGGATCTCAGAACTTTGCTTACCACAGTGGAATCTTCCATTTTACCACCTGTACTCTTGATATCTCTGACAATAGTTTTGATTCTTATTCCATACTGTTGAATGGTCTCACCTTCAACCATCCGCATGTATTCAAACTTCCCTCTAAGGCTTTCTTCCTTAGCTTGTTTTACATGCTCATCACCACCATAGATATTTTCAAGAGTATCCCATACTTCTTTGGGATTTACTTTATCTTGGACATCAATAAACTCAATGTTAGATAGACTACTAATTAGGGCTTCCATTACTTGCCCATTCTCCTGCATCTCTCTCTTTTGGTCATCAATGAGAGTATCGGTAGGGGAAACATAAGCATTCTCAACATAGATCCAGTGTTGAGCACCCATGCTTCTGATGTATATCTTCATTCTATCTTTCCATATATTGAAATTATCTCTGTTGAACTTTGGACCTTCCCTCTTCATCATTTGATTGGGATCTTATCCTCAAGCATTTAAGCTTATAACACAAAGGACCTGGAGGATTCTTTGATACCAATTGATAACTCAATGATGAACGAATAGTACCAAACCGGTACTGAGAGGGGGGGGGGGTTGAATTAGTATAGACAAAAACACATTCCTAAAACTAGTTTGTCAGCAGACACTGTGCTTTGGCAGAAAAATAGTAACACCAGTCTTAAACAGAGTACAACCAGCAAAACCCAGAATAACTGAGACAAACATAAACTGGTTGACACTTATCTTTTCATACAATCTAATACTTCATTTCCATTTCACCCTAGTGCATGAACAGGTAATCTATCATCAAAAATATATAAACAGCTAGATCAACATGATTTACCTTCAGACACAAATCACTTAAACCATCACATGAATAACACCACACATGACACACAAATTTTTCATGTGGAAACCCAATTGGGAAAAACCATGGTGGGGATGAATACCCACAAGTTGTTTTTGAACTCTTTATAAGTTCGCTCTGTTAGGAGCCTTGTCCGGTTAAAGACTGATACAATATGTTCTATTAGGAACTGATCCTATTAGGGATCACCCAGTTAAGGGATGACTAGAATACCAGGTTAAGGGTTAAACCCTGTTAAAGGTTACCTTGTTAGAGGATTTCAAGAACTCAATGGTTTTGAGTCACCCTGTCAAAGGATTTATAGTAAGTTGGTTAGAGCTACCCTATTAAGGGATTTCCCAACTATTGAAGTGGTTAGAGATCAATAGGTATTACAATGATTTGGTAACAACACTCAATGCCAATGCAAATCAGCTTTAGCTCCTCTTCACCTTCTACACTTACACTCTGCAGGTATCACTTCTCTCCTCTGGTCTAGCAAGAATCACGTATCTCTTCACTTGGATACACACACACAACTTTTGCCAACAACCTCAGAAAGAAACACAACAATGACCTTATAGGAAACATATAGGTCGGTAGTATAAACCCTAAATCCTAAACCTATTAGGTTAAGCAATTCAAATGGTTCAATCCTGACTATTGAGCACATTGCATTAAATGCAACAATCTTGAACCGGTCTTAAGATGTTCTCCATCATTCACTTTCCACCACTTTCATGGCAGTTGATAACCCATCACACGTTTTCATTGCTTACAAACTTCACACATTCCCGAGGTAGAAAGGAACAATCTCCTTCATGCAGGATCCTTCATGCGCACAAGGCTGACATGGCAACACGATCTGTTCTTTGTTACAATGCTAACTCATCACACAAAGTCACCGGTTGAGTCACACAGGCTTGAAGCACTTCAACCGGAAACCCTGAAGATGAGACTACCAACCGGTAGTCATACAAAGCTTCCATGTATCGATTCCCATATCAACATGTCGGTTCACCTTGAACAAACACACCACTTCACTTTGGCACATATACTAGTTCACAATGTTATACTGGTTCTCACATATACCAGTTCTTAGTAACATACCGGTTCTCTCTTCTTCAGCATATTGACAACATATAATGTCATCATGTCCTCATACTGGTTCACATAATGCCAATAGACTCCACTAATACAGCTCCAAAACAGGTCAGCTCCATCAGCTCATCAGAATAACACTCCAACAGATAGACCCGAGCTCCCGATGATACCCAATCACCAAAGGTGAATCCATTGGGTCATCAAGAAGACAACCAAAGTGGCTACATTGATACCAACGAGGGTGGACTCATCGGGTATTGGTGTAGCAACCAACCGTGTCACCCCAATCACTGATATCACTTAGTCAGTTTCATCGGGTCATCAGAAACACACCCGAACTGGTTACCCCAATCCCCGATAACACTGAAGTCGACCAAAGTGGATCCGTCAAATATCGACGTAACTCCTCATAGACTCCTCCCGATAGCCAATGTCCACCCGATCGCCTAAGGCGACTTCATTGGGTATTGGCATAACATCGAACAAGTCCACCCGATAGTCAATGCTACCCCGATGACTGAAGACGACTTCGTCGGGTCACCAAGATAACTTCAAAACCTGCTTCTCTGAGCTCTGATACCTACTTCGATATGTTGAGTTCATCGGAAAAGGTTATACCAATAGATGTTCCATTGGGATAGGTTACTCCGATCAGCCTGATCAAAAACTAGCATAATGTCAAGTGAATTCAAGGCACATATTTCCAACAATTTCTAATAACATCAACAAAAATACTCTCTAGTGTGTCTCTACATCTAGGATCAATCATCCTTAAGAACATTACTAAGAATCATAGATAGGTTAAAACTAGTTCATGAATGCATCCTCTCATTACTAGGTAGCTTAGGATTGTAATAACACACACCTTGCTACACCTCATCTCTCAATTGTTGAAACACCAAACAAGCAATTCTAAAGAGGACTTTGTTGATACCCAAACTTTCATGTAGGAGATCAAACATCCATAAAATACTTCAAACTCATCATTATCATCATATCATCTTGGAACTAAAAAGGGGATCAACCACCCACTTTGCACCCATATCCCTTCTACTTTCACAAATGCGCACTTCAAAAATGGCTAGGACTAGGTCCCAAACTCATAGACAAACTCAAAATGAAATATGGGAAGAAGAGGAAGAGGACATTAACCCCTTTTCTAGAAGAGGAGACCTAGACACCCCTACACAAGCACAAATAGAAGAGGCAACTAGCAATCTCATATTTAATAGACTCTTTGAGGAAATTCTCAAGGGAAATGCTAACACCCATTTTCTAAGACTTGCTCAAGAAGGAGAAAAACTCCCTCTAGAATTTGACGTATCACAACTTAGGGATGCACCAAAACAAGCCCAACATAGCCATCGGAAAGAACAAAATCAAGACGATAGAAGGGTATAAAATACCCACAACTATGATGATAACTATCAACAAGGGAATACTTCACCTCCTCCCACAGAAATGGATATGTTGAGACAACAAATGCAAGACCTCATCCAATAAGTATACTTAGGAAGGTCACAAAAGCAATATGCTCTCGAAGATATACGTCCATATCCATTTAATAGGAACATGATCATGCCTCCTTTCCCACACAATTTTGAAACACCAAAATTTGACAGATACAACGGGAAAGGAGATCCCAGGGACCATGTAAGAGAATTTTATTCCGCATGCTTAGAGGTAGCATATGATGAAACATATCTAATGTGCCTCTTCCCTCAAACTTTGGGTGGATCGGCCATGCAATAGTTTTCTGCTTGCCTGGCGAAATAAGAACATTTGAAGACCTAGTACAAAAAATATCACTCATCATGCACATAACATAGAAAGAGATGTCTCCATGGCTGATCTATGAAATACAAAACAAAAGCATGGTGAGATATTCTCAACATTCTTATAAAGATGGAGACACCTTTCTAGTAGATGTTCCTTCCCCATTCCCGAAGAACAATTAGTTGAAATTTTTATTTCAAACTTAAATGAGGAAATGGAATTCTACTTAGACATCAAATGTTTAGACACTTTCAAAGACGTGATAGCCCAAGGGCTTAAAATCAAGGAAGTCCTTATCAAAAAGGGACTTGTCAAAATATACAAAGACAACAAGAAGGGTCCACGACTAGCCTATAATAGTGACAAACCCAAATTTTGGGCCAAGAACAAAAACATTGTTAATGATGGTGTTGTAGACACATGAACTGTCAAAATCGCCCAACCCATGCTCAAAATTATAGGGCAAGCAGATAATTGCAACAACCCCACTACCAATAAACAAAATCAAACTCCTAACATGCAACAAGAGGCACCTAAAAATAAGTACCCTACCTACAAACCCAATTGCACATACACACCCTTGGAAGAACCTCTTGAAAAGATATTATGACAACTCATATCTTTCAATCTCATCATATTGCCTAAAACATCAAACTATGAACCAGAGATTAAACCTTCATGGTGGAGAGATAATGAGTATTTTGAATATCACAAAGGAAAATGACATAAAACAAACATCTGTTATCGGTTCAAAGATATCATTCAAGACCATGTTGATCAAGGCAATATAGAAGTGGATGGTCATAATGCAAAAACTTCCAATATAGATCATACCATGTTAAAAAATCCACTCCAATCATATTAGAAAAGGAGGTCCCTCCCATCAAGGTAAGAACCAAGATCAAACGAAGAATTATACCTGTGCACCATTTACCTATACTATCAACAACCTTTATGATGCCAATGAACAAATTGCAACTATTACAATCAAAGGTAAAGATCCTGCATGCAACGTTGTTACTCGTTGTAGCAAGATTACTGTATAAGGAGCACCATCTAGAGAAACATACTTGCCCAAACAATATAGCCTTATGGACCAATTAGATAAGATGCCAACACTCATCTCCATACTAGAGCTCTTGTGCCTATCATCCTCACATAAAACCTGTCCTGGACCAAGCTCTCTAAGAAGCGTCGGTTCCATCCAACCTCAGTACATATCAATTTCAATACTTTCACCAAGAATGATGATGCATCCTTTCAACAACTACATAACACCCCTCTATATTGAAGGATTAATACATAAATACAGAATCAAGCGAGTCTTGATTGACAATGGAGATGGCCTTAACATTTGCACATTACAGTTAATCACAACATTGGGATGTGCAGAAGAATGTAGTAGATGCTAGAAAGCGGATCACCATCAAGACCTATGATGATGAAAAATGCTCCTCTAAAGGGTGTGTTACTCTACAAGTATGGGTGGGATCTATGCTGAAGAATGTGGTTTTCCAAGTCCTAGACCTCCCTCTTCCATACAATCTCCTATTAGGTAGACCATGGATTCATGTCATGCAAGCAGTACCATCCACTTACTATCAATGCATCAAGTTTCCACATAATGGAGTAGAGACTACCATCCTTGGTGATGCCAACCCATTCACCTTTTGCAATAATATAAGGCATCAACCAGATATCATAGTACCCAGCAACAAAGAAGCCACCAGATCATAATCCTATATCCACCCAACTTCTCTCAATAGTACATTGATCCCTATGCCCAAAAAGGAAAAGAAGAAAATGAAAGTAAAAGATGAAGACCCAGGACAATATAATATTAGTTAGATTTTTTGAGTTGGCCAACTACCCCTTTCACCTAGGACTCATAGAAAACCAAAAATGTCACTCAAGCCACTTGTTGCAGCTAACACTAATACACTTGATGCATTTACCCTAGGCAGATCATAAGAACATGAAACTATTAATGAAGACTTGGCATGATGGATCTACAGAGACCCCTCTGATATAGCTAAACAACAAATCAATATCCCTATAGATGGGATATGATGGTCGTAGTGCATTAGGATTACACAAACAAGGTGTACATGAGTCATTGGAACCCTAGTTACAACCACATGATACAACTGGACTTAGATTCAATCATGGTTCAGGAGGCTCTTCTAATCTTAGGATTCCAAGCAAACAAAAGAAGACCACTTCCAAATTCATCCCTTCCAGAAGCATGATAGTGTGCATTGCAGAACAACCTACAAATCCAAGTCATGAAAGAACTTCTCAATTAAAGTCCACACATACAACGAGCCAAAAAAAGAGTTAAGTTGCATGCCAACCCATCCCTCCAAGGATAAAGCTCGTGTCCATTTGAGACACCCAAGCAACATCAACAACACCGTTAGATAAAACCCCTACAGCAGCTGCTGACAAACCTTTCACATCGACCGACATCCCTATAACATCTAGTGATAGAGTTCTACCAAGTGATTCTGAAACTAATTCAAATGAATATGAATGGGGTTCTTTACATGAATTTGACAAGGATTATTTAGAAGATAAAAGAGCTGATGGAGATCCATGGGTCAAGGCCTTTTGGGATTTGGATACCAAAGATACTTCAAGGAAAGATAGGTCATCTCCCAAGCGTGATTATGAAGATGATAGTACTAATGATGACCTTGATTCCTCCATACTTACCCTAACTGATGCATCCTATGACCTCAATCTCATTGATGAAGCTATGCCAATTATTCACCCTGAACTTATTGATTGGGACTAGCATGATCCTCCACACCTTGACACCTTCCAAAATGATGATGCAATCATAGACTTTCTTGAATTACAAGATAACATACCAAGCGAGGATCACAAGGCTTGATTCACTATTGAACTTAACAATGTGGATTACTTTGGATAAAATGCCAAACCTTTTAGTCACAAAAAATATTACAATCAAAACAGGATCCTCAAGTGAAAACCACACTGTGGCACTTTTGGAGACCAAAAGATAAAAAACAAAGGACACATCCAAGGGTGAAAACCTCTCTGAGGTGCCTGAAGATGGAAGGTTTGGCATTCTCCCCTTTAGCACTTAAATCAAGAGTGATAATCTATTTTTATTGAAAACACAAAGAAAGTAAATTTGGGGGCACCAAAAAATCCACACATAATACATCTAATAGAACCACTGACTCCACCTAAAGATCTTGATTTTATAGAGTTCTTTAAAAAATGACAAATCAATTTTGCATGGTCATATGCAGATATGCCAAGGCTAGATCTAGATATCTTAATGCATCATTTGATAGTAGCAGAAGGAGAAAAACCCTTCAAACAAAAGCTTAGAAAGATGCATTCATAGATTGCCTTATTAGTAATAGCAGAACTCAAGAAACTATTAGATGTTGGCTTCATAAGACCCATTGATTATGCAGAATGGATCTCCAATATTGTACTAGTGACAAAACCAACTGGGGGCATCCATATTTGTATGGATTCTAGAGATCTAAACAAAGCATGTCCAAAGGAAAACTTCCCTCTTCCAAACATTGATATGATCGTGGACCTCACAGCGGGACATGCAGTGCTATCATTGATGGATGTCTTTTCAGGATACAACCAGATCAAGATCGCCCGAGAGGATCAACACAAAACAACTTTTACATGCCCATGGGGTACATACTATTGGAATGTGATTCCATTCAGTCTCAAGAATGTAAGAGCCACATATCAAAGGGAAATGACTACCATCTTCCATGACATGATGCAACACTGATGGAAGATTATGTGGATGATTTTAGCTAAATCATTAACAAGAGAGGGTCACCTTATCGTGCTACACAAAATATTCACCAGAATGGAACAATATAATGTACATATAAATCCAAAGAAGTGTGTCTTTGGAGTAACCACCGGGAAGCTCCTGGGATACATTGTCTCAAATAAAGGAATTGAGGTTGATCCTGCAAAAGTTAAAGCAATCATGGAGATGCCACCTCCTAGGAACATTAGCCAGTTGAGGACATTATAAGGAAGGCTATAGTCAATCTGTCACTTCATTGCACATTTGGCTGATAAATGTCATCCCTTCCCACATTTGCTTAATAAGAATGTCCACTTCAAATGAGAAGAAAATTGCCAACAAGCATTCCAGCAGTTAAAGGACTACCTAATGATGCCACCATTATTGACACCACCATCTCTAGATAGGCCATTATTGTTATACATATCAACTACATCTATGGCCTTAGGAGTCTTACTCACACAAAATAATGCAAAAGGAAAAGAATGTGTGGGATATACTACATTTCTAGGACACTAGTTGGGTATGAACTCAATTATACCCTTATTGAATGAGCCTCCCTAGTAGGAATTTTTGTAGCAACCAAATATAGGCATTACCTACTGACACAAAAGATACAACTCATTACCAAGATAGATCCAATCAAGTACCTACTCAGTAAAGAAACACTAACAGGTCGTTTGGCAAAGTGGGTTATGATCCTCAGTGAGTTTGACATAGAGTATGTGGATCGAAAAGCAATCAAAGGGAAAGTCATTGAAGATCAGTTGGCCAAAGTGCCACTCATAGGAGACCATCCTCTTATCTTAAATTTTCTAGATGAGGAGATCTTCATAGTCGTAATAGCACAAAAATTACACGAAGCATTAATTATATCAAATCTATTAATATATATTTTTTTTACTATTAACAACTTAATATTTAATGAGCTTTAAGTATACTATGTTTAAAATTTGTTTGGAGGGTAAAATGACTTTAATAGCATTTGCTTTATAACACTGGTTAATGTCGACCATAAAAATAATCCCCTAAGGTCAAAATACCAACAAGAGACTTATTAAATTTACGTTAATAAAACAATTACACCCCTTTAATTTTCAACTTAATCTTACAATGATTGTATATATGTATATATACATACCTATATGCTTACATATAGCGTATATGTCACACACATATATATATAATTCCAAAATTACAATATCTAAGTTTACTCTTATAAATTCATATATATAAACATTTAAAATGTACATATATTTATAACTACTTAAATTCATACAATTTATGAATTTAAATTTAATCTATTAATACCCAAGTAAACATGGAATACCCTATTCAAAATTCAAATAGGGTTTCCCCCCTTTTCTTTCTTCATGAGTTTTATTTATTTATTTATTTATTATGCAAACCTTAACCCGAAATTGGGTCAGGGTTGCATATGATATATATCTTTTTTTTTATTTGTTTAAAAATGCCATCAACAAACCCTAAGCTATTCGTGTGTGTGTGTGTGTGTTGTTGCAGGTGGCAAGGGAGGAAGGCAAATCTCCACACAGTAACCGTGGGGGAAAGGGGTCTATGTGCAGGTGGTGGCGGTGGAGGGTGCCATGGGGGCTCCCCATAGGGATGGCCACAACTATGCTTGCGGTCACGGCCCACAGTGCGGCCTTGGTCGCCACTGTGGGATGCAGCCCGCAACACAGCTACTGCTGCCACTGTGGGGTGCCGCCCACAGAGGGGGGCTGAAGCCTCCTTATTTGTGGGTTGTGGCCCATGGTGCGGTTGCAGCCAACCCCATAGTGTGGGGGGGCTGGGGCTCCCCCATTTTGTTTAGTTTTTTTTTTTATTAACAAAAAAAATCTCTTTTTTTTGTTATATAAAAAAAAAAAAAAAATATATATATATATATATATATATTCACCTGTAAAGGTGTATATATATATATAAATATAAATATATTTATTTACACACAATATGTATATATATATATGTATATGTATATGTATATACATATACATATATGTATATATATGTATATATATATGTATATGTATATGTATATACATATGCATATGCATATATATATATATATATATATATATATATATATATATATATATATATATATATATATATATATATATATATATATATATATATATATAATCTTTCATTGGTTAAATCAAGGATAGGATTAATAAGAATTTTACATAGATGAATATTGTCATTTTTAACTTGCAAGAATAAAATAAAATAAATGGTAGCATAGCAATAGTCATATTTTTTTTTTCATTTCTTCATTTAAATCTAGGCATAAATCTATTGCGCATATAATAGATTTTATCTTTATATTAATTATTTAATATGGGACATTAGGTCTAGCCATATTTTTTTTCCTTTAAAACTAACCGTGGTAGTATGAAGGCAAGGTATTCTCTTGGGCCTGAGGCATGTATATATTTTTTTTAATCATATAACAACAAGCTCTCTAAACTAACAGACTTAAATAATGTATTTCTTCTTTTCTTTGGACAATCTAGTTGCTAACTTTAGAGATGGATTACTACTTCTAGGTTTATTTACTGCAAATAAATAAAGTGACAGAATTTAATAAATTTTAACAGTGACTATATTAGACTAGGAATCATTTGAAATATTGCTTAGAGATAGACAAATTAAATCTTTTTAACCATAATTTGTAAATGGGAATAAAAATGCTTACTTTTCTCTTACTAACATGCAAGCTTACTACTTCTCTCATTTCCATTATTTCAATATGCATAAAGAGATAAAATGAACCTTTATTTTCAAAAATAACATGAATGCAATACACATTATTTCAAGAACAATACATAACTTAAAATCCAACATAAACATTTCATTTTGAGACAAAATAATACTTTTGTTTCAAAGAATACTTAGAATACAAGATAGTCAACATTACATAGGGGTGAGATACCCATCTAGTCTTTCATTTCTATTAAATGAGGACTTTAAATAAAATGAATGCATTTCTTTTTCAAAATAAATACTACATATATCTTTTCCTTTACATTGCTGCAACTAAAATATGATATCCCATTCCCTCATCTTTTTCTGCAAATCAAGTAAAAACCAGCAACTTTCAAACTTGTCTTTTTCTTTTCTTTCCAAGCAACCTGCAAATAAATCATAAGGTTTTGACCATGGAGAGCTCACCTCCCAGCCTAGGCTTACTAGAAGCCACCCCCAAGCTTGGAGAACCAAGCCCTAGACAGGTTACACACATGTAAACACAACAAGCAAGGGAAAAACATACAGTAAACACATTCCCAACCAAGGCTACACTTCATCACAAAATGTGATGTTTTTACACGGGTGGTAGTGGACCAAATACCCTGAGGAGACTGCAAAAATAGTAGATCACAAAGCCACCTCATGGAAAACAAAGATGTATATCATGAGTTCATTAACCCCACATCCTTAAGCCCCCCAAGGCATTCATGTCCTACTTTCTCCCCTTATGACCCCCAAATGCATAAACCAGGCCATGCAGTAAGGGTCACATATACACCCCTTGAGCTCACTCTCATATTGAGAGCCTCTCACTCAAGGGTTGTCAAACTCCTACAACCCACAAGACCATCCTACTCTCCCAGGAGTAGAAGGCCTTGGTTACTCCCAAATCACAGGAAATGCATAAAAGAATAAAAGATATGACGCATAATAATTTTCACAAACAAAAATACAAGATATCAACTTTTACATACAAACAATCTTTCCAACATAAACATGCAACGTAAAAAAAAAAAAAAGGAGAGGATGATCCAACCTTCAATCTACCCAAAGGTTTGCTAGAACTAGTTTGAGGATGAGCAGCCCAATTCCACCATCCTGCCTTCTACACTTAGCCAAAAATTGTGTCCCAGAAACTATCTTTTTCAAAATTGCATGATCTCCAAAAATGGAGAGTGGGTGACTACCCACAAAGTCTCTCCTTCTTGCCTAAAAAGACCTTAGTGAGAGTTCTCATGGGTTTCTAAAATGGAAAAGGGAAAAGTAAAAGAAAGTGGGAAAAAGATCTGACATCAAAAAGGAAAGTTATCTAACCTAGATGGCACCTTCTAATTTCAGTTTTCGCTCACCTTAGAAAACCCATTACCAATTTCTTGTACCAATCCATCATCACTACTAGAGAAACTTCTTGTAACTCCTAACATCTTGTATCAATTTGCATTTGATTCCAATTGCAAATATGCCAACCATTGACACACGCAGTAGTGATCCATTTTCATCTATAGGTTTGTAGCCAAGGCAGCCACTACACACACTTGCCATCTTATTTTCTTCCTTTATACTGACAACATCCTATTCCTCTATTTGTTCTCTTCCACTAAGGGGGTGAATGATAAGGTCAGTGTACTACTCCCCCTAATATCTTGCATCTCCTTTAAGCCTTAGGAGATATTACCTGTGCATTGAATGCACAGTGTTGGTCCATGGTTGTGTCACCTTGCTTCTTCCTCCATACCTGCATGTTCTCATTCTTCTTCCCATTTCAATCCTGGGAGCAGGTCTTAACTTATTTTGCTGATGGGTCCTTGCATTTCTAGATTCTATCACATAACTGGAAGTAGTGCTATAGTAGCACACAACATCCATGTCAATCTCATGATTGGGTAACCTTCTAACATACCGGTTAGACCATCTTCTTCTGGTGGACCTCTTGATCCTGTAGGGACATTTCTCCTTTGGTTCCATGTAGGTCTCTAACTTCCATATGATCTATATTTATTTCTATGTTGAGGATAGCAACTATACCGACTTCCATATGACTGCAAGTCCTTCTTCATGCATTGAAACTCTCTATGGCCAGATCTATTGCAGTTATAGCAAACACTATTTGCATAACCGGGAGAGGAAGTATGCACATTTCTACTCCTTGATACATTTTTCTCATATGCATAATATCTATGAGATCCTAGATTGATCCTTCTAGATGCCTTTCTACATTCTTCTACCTTATGGCCATGACCATTACATGCAAAGCAATAACCTAAGAAGGAAGGTTTATAACTTACAAACTTATTCTTCCATGCATGGTGGGATCTTACTGGTTTGGCATCTCCATTTCTACTTCTCTGAGAATGGATCCTAGGTTGTCCATTCTTTGCATTTCTTCCATCTGGCCCCTTCTTCTTCCACACTTGCCTTGTGTAGTGTCCACCTTTGACTGGACTTGTTCTGACTAGAGCTGACTTTTAATTCATCCATGATAGACATTATTGGGTATAGGCTATTTCAGATGATTTATATGATGTTGATACTATCATTATTGATCGCATGATTTATTAGACAGTATATACTTATTATGTGATTGATTATCAAAAGATTATATTGATCATGTGATTTGATGAGCATAAGTGTTGATGGATTTTACATGCCTTACTATAATCATGAATTATACTAATCATGCACTTGATGATGTTTTGATGTACTGACCATATTTAATGATTATCTATGATGAGTTGATCTTATGGTGTGTTTGATTGTTGTATGACTGTCTTCGGGATAGAGGCAATGCCACATCACTCATTGAGAGCGGGATGTGTCATTATGATTCTCTAACCCTTGTTTGTTATAATATATATGCATATGTCATATCATTGCTTTGGGGATGTAGGATTTTGCAGGTACCAAACACCGACTCCACCTGGCTCCACAGGTTTGAGCGTGTCTTTAAATCCCAATGGTATGTGGTTCAGAGCTGACATAGGTTCCCCTCACATACTCTAGGTGTAAGTTGTTCACTATGAATCGTTAGCATCTTGGCGCAATTCGTCATGTCAGTTAGTAGGCTTGGTTTCTTCCATGTTGTGAGTATGTTAGTATTGGTTGGTTAATTCTATTATGTTGAGATTGATTATTTGATTATTGATGTGAGATTAAATAGTTAATAATGTTTATTTTAATTATTTTGATTAGTAGCGATTTGATTATTTGGTTATCTAATGTTTAATTTAATTTATTGGATTCTTTCCTTTTTGGGTATTTAATTATTTGATATTTAAATGTTTACTTATTTTAATGATGATTTAATAGTTATTTAATATGTATTGTTTAGCTTATGTTGTGGTTTTGTATTTATTTGTGATTTGACCTTTTATTGGTATTTAATTGTTTATTTATTTAATTGTCTATGGTTTAATATTTATTTGGTATTTAATGTTTATCGGGTTCTTTAATTTGTTTATGAGCCTTTGGTTTATTTAATTTAATTTCCCCATTTGATTTATTTAATTGTGGCTTATGTTTTATTTATTATTTTGACTTTTATAATAAGTGAGTTGTATAAATACACTTTATAATAAAATGATAAAACATTCCCACCTAATTGTAAAAGCATGATTTATATTTATCTTACCTACCCTCTTCTTTTATTGGTTGAATTTGAAAAGGGAGGTAAGATTATATTATATGGTGGGGTTGGTAAAATATATTATAGATTGGAATAGTTTGATTGGTTGAGATTGAGGCTAGGGTTTTGGTTATTGTTTGGCTTTTTATTTTCTTTCCCGTGAAGATTTTGGGGTTGGCTTCTTCTTTTGCAAAAAAATATTCTCTGCAAGAGTTTACTTTGGGTTTTGGCTTGGATTGTTGCTGGAGTTTCTTGGTTTGGCTTTTGGATTTGGTTGGAGCTCTACCTCAACTTTCATCCATCACTCAGGGTGCAGGTTGGGTTCCTTTTCTTTTGTTTAATTTCAACCTTAAAATTTCTCTGTGTATGGTCTGTGTCTAAAACTGTCTTCCGGGAGTTGGGGATGAAATATTTGGTTTACTATAGTTTTCATATTTATATATATGGTGGAGAAAATTTTATATTATATGGGTGTTTGTATAGTTGTATTGGAGAAATATTTAGTCTCCTATATGTTGTTGTTCATGACATTGAAAAGTCTAGATTCATGGTTGCTTGTACTGAGATCTTGTATCATTGTCTGGATCATGTGATTGTTGTTTTGTTTGGTGTAGTATTGGCTTTATCTGTTGTTGGTAGAGTTACCTATGTATTTTAGACTCAAAAGAATTCTTTGTGAGTAAGTTCTGGATCTCCTAGCTATGGATATGTTTTGGAATTTCCCTCTCCATGTTTTATTAAACCTTATTCCATTTGTTTCTTCTTACTTGTTGGTTCTGGGCAACTCTATGTATATTGTTTTCAAAGCTTAATGTTTTAAGTTTGATTTTTAAAATCTCTGTCCAAAGTTCTATGTTTTTCTAGTCCTTTTATGCAAAAGCGTTGATTCCGCATTTGTGTTGTCCTTTCATTCATTTGTGTTGTCCTTTCATGCATTTGCATTGTCTATTGTTGCATTTGCGTTGTCCTTCACTGTATATGCATTGTCCTTTGTGAAAAAGCATTGTCTTTAACTGCACAGGCACTAACTTGCAGTGCATAAGCGCTAAACTTAAGTGTGGGAGCGCTGTTCTACATCACAAAAGCATTGTTTTGCCTGTCTTTGGTGTTTTCACTATTTTTCCAGTCAGATTTGGATTCTTGAGTTTGGTTTCATTCCAGAGGCTTTTTGGGGGTCTTTTGCAGACATTTTTCAGCTACTGTTATTTATCAATTTGATGCTTTTTTTTGTTTTCTATGTTGTAACATTATTGACTTATTTATTGTTGAAGATTTGAGTCTTTTCTTATATTGAGATGTTGCAATGGAAAAATGGTATTTCTATGGAGACAACAAGATGTTATTGTTGTGGAGACAACAAGGTGATATTGCTATGGAGACAACAAAATTGATATATTTTATTAATGGAATATTTCTTATTTGATATAGATTTCCCCATGGAGGCTCATTTTGAATTATATGGATTTAAGCCCTTTGCGCTCTTTAGCTATGGTTTTTCCTTATATGTTTTATTTGTTGTTGGGCTGCATGATTAAGTTATGGATCTCTTCTTGGAATTTGAATTGGAGCCTCTTTTCTATTGCTGTTTTTGGAGCATGGTAGAGGGAGTGGGCTTTCATGTGATGACCGGAGTCATGAGAGATAGGCTTGCATGAGGATTCCTAGTAAGGATGCATGAAGTCTAGACTGCCAAGGCACATGGGGGTTTTCCTTTGTTTTAAACAAGTGATAACATTAATAATGAATTAATTGGAATGGATAATTAGATCTCATTTAAACAAGATAATTAATAGTTTGAGCCTCATGGCTTATTCCTAGGGAGGAAGTTTTAGGATAAGCATGAGAAGGCCGTGAAGATGGTAAGTAAAATCTCCCTTGATTCTCTCATGGGTAGAAATGGCTCCATGTGTCTATCAGGGTTATGCCATGAAGAGTTGTGTTTGACAATATTATGGGGGAGGATAGCATGTGATGACACTCTGCTCCTACATGTATCCTTTGCTTGAGATGTATTGATGTCTTGTTGTTTTGTGTGCCTCTGGGAGTTTTCTATATGTGCTATCTTGTGATTGGTTCTTGCTTGAGTTTCCTTGTATTGTTTAGTCTCTTTGGTTTTAAGTGTCAACCTAAATGTAGAGTGTGTGTTGGGACCTTGTGTCATCTCCTAGCATGGGGGGTGGTTCCTTTGGTTCCACATGGTCAGGTGGTTGGTTCTTTAAAACCATTGGGATGTTCCTATCTTTGGATTCTTCTTGCGTGGATGAGGATGCTTCTTCACATAGTTCATGGATAATAATTGCAGTAAGAATGTAAATGATGATGTGATATATGTAATGGTTGTAAAAGAAATCATGCTTAAGAGAAATGATTATGTTGTTCTAGTTATAGTGATAGCTTTTGGTTATGGTATAAGATTTTAATGATGAACCTTGAGTTGTATTGTAACACATTTATAATGGATGCATGAGATGTGGATAAGTATTGTGGTTTAGAATTAAATGATGCATTTTGTATTCTTGATAAGCCATGCTAAAAGGAAATGGTGTAAACGATATGATAATGGTAATGGTCTTGAATGATGTCTTTAACTAATTCTTTGAGTAAAATAAATGTTATGCCTTGGTAGGATGTATGAGTATGAGTAATATGGGATGATATCTTAGGACATGTTTATGAGTTGTGATTGAAGAATTTGAACTTAAAGTATCATACTTCGCTGATCTAATGGTAGGATTGAAATCTTATAATGCTTGGGATGTAGTTGAATGTTTCTTATGAGAATATTGTATGGATGTTCTTAATGAATGAATTACTAACCTTATTAATGGAAATTACTAGTAAGTGTATGTGTAGACGGTAAAATGAATGCTTGTCTTTTAGGAAAGGATTAGAATGTATTATGTGTTATGGTTTAAGATTATATCTCCATTTGGTGGATGCTATTAGTTGTTATGGAATTAGGATATTGTATCTTAGTTGTGTTAAGATGAATTCATGTAGTTACTTAATTTGTAATAAGATGATTGTTGGTTAATTGATATAGTGTAAGAGATTTTAGGAGTATTAAATGAGCTATGGGTTAAATGTTTAGGAAGACCTTGTGATTATTGCCTTATGTACTTTAGGAATCATGATGAAGTAATAAGTATGCTAGGAGCATAGAATCATAAATGATTATATGGAAGTTAATGATAAATGGAAATTGTGTTAATGTAATATAAGGGTTAATCTTGGTATGTGTGTGGTGATGTCTATAGTCGGAGGTTGGTTAATGGTAATAGGAAAATTTGGACTTGTTGTATAAAATGAACCTAAGAGGAAAATGGAAATAGCTATCCAATGAAAGATAGAATCTCATATTAAATGGAAGACTAAGTAGGTTTCATATCATGAGTGTTAGGTATTGCTATGTTGCACCTATGTGTGTATGATGATTAAGGTTATGAGGTATTGACCTGGAAAAAAGTAAATGCTTATTTCTTATGTAGGTAGATTAAGTAATGGCATTGAGATGCCCTAGGGAGTTAGTAGTAATGATTTATTGTATTTCGCTTGCGTAATTGTTTGAATAGCTTGAGTGAATTATTCTATGTTCATAAAACTTAAATGTTGTTTGTGTACTTTTTGCATTGCTTAAGTGATGTTATGTGTTGTATTGTTAAATAAAAAAAATAAAAAAATAAAATTAGTATGTATTTAGCTATATTTCTTTGGGATATTTTGGCGGGCATTACACCTTGACTTATGGGCGGTAGCATTTCCTTGTCCTCCATTGGTAGGAGCTCTTCTTTGTTGTCTTCTCATGTTCTTACTTCCGGTGAAACTGCCTTCTCCCATCTTCCCTTTTCCTTTGGGATTTGTATTATTTCTCCTTCTTGCAACACTGGTTTTCATCCTTGTCTGCATGTCTTCATCAGTTGTGGTTAGATCAACCTTCTTCTAGGGAGCATCTCTAACTTTGAAGGTCTGTCCCTTGTTATCTCCTTTTGAGGAGACAAACAAAATGTCATTGTGGGGGACATTCTTGCTGGTGGAGCATTCACCGACACTGCTTCCTAATCCTCTGGTATCCTTGGCATGCATTTTCGTTTTCAACATTTTGTCCAAGGCATCACTACTGCCATCAAACCAGATTCTTACCTTGATCTTATCTTGATATTTCTCAAGTTCATTTCAGAGAATCTCCATTTATCCTACTAGCTACAGGTATTCTTTATCCTTGACTTCTAGCTTAGATGCTAGATCATTACACCAGCACACCTTGATGTCATCTTGTTGATTCTTCATTTCTAAGCCACATTTCTAAGATTCTTCAAGGCATTTGATCAACTATTTCTGATCCACAATAGAAACATTCTTGAATAACTTGTATTCATTTCTCACTCTACTAATCTCCTCAAGTGTAGTTACAAGTTCTCCTTCAAGATCAACTTTTGCTTCATCTTCTTCTTCACCTTCACTATCACTGCCAAACACATCTTGTTGGTAGGAGTGATCAGCATGATCATTCTCAGATGCATGCCTCTCATCTTTTGATTCTTGAGCTATGAAGAGATGAGTTCCTTCTTCATCATTGTTGTGACTGCTAATAGATTTTCCTTCATCATCTGCAGATGTATGAGTTGCATTTCTCATCTTTTCTTCACAAACCAGTTCTGCAGTGGTAGGCTCATTTCCATAGAGCTTCTTCAATCTTTCCCATAAGCTTTTTGTCAATCTACATATGTCCACCTATGAGGAGACATCATCTAATAACCCACAGAGTATAGCCTTCATTGCTACATCATTGCATTGGTTTCTTCTTTTTGTAACTGAATCGGTGGGAGGACTGACTTTACTAGGGCAACAATTTACAATAGACATACAAACATCATACCCTAGAGAGGATAAGTGAACATCCATTCTACAACTCCAAATGGAATAATTTAAACCATCAAATACCAGAGCTAGGATTGACACTAAAAAGACCATTGTGTCCTTAAGCTAGAATCTGCCCAAGTTAGAGAAATCTTATCAACCAAGAACCTAGGCTCTAATACCAATTGTTAGACATAATGAGCCACTAAGAGAGGGGGGGGTGATCAGTTATTTACAAACTTTTCCCATTTCAGTCCTATGTGTGCATACCGGTTAATAGATCTAATAGAAAGCAGACTTATTGGTTATATGGAAGACTAACACAAATTCAATCACACATGAAAGGGACATAACATAACACCACCATATACAAGGAAAACCCAAGATGGGAAAAACCTCAATGAGAAATGTTACTGGAGTATACTGCTCCAATCCAGCCTCACAATGAAACTCTGATTACAATATTTAGGGCACCAACCCAAGGAGCTACCACCCTTGCACCAAGCTCCAGCTCGGTGATCTACAATTAACATAATCATTTACAAAGTAATAGCCTTCTTACAAATGAACTTTGTAACTCTTCTACAAATCTCTTCACCGGATCTTGTATCCAATTCACTGTTGGTTCTCTACTTACCCACTCACTGTTGTAGCCTTATCTCATGTTGCAACCTTACAGGTTCAACCTCTTCTTCTTTGTTGGTTCTTCTCTTTGTCGGTTCTTATCTCTACCAGTTCTCTCTTCTCTCTACTACACTGGTGCTCTCCACCGGTACTACACTATGTTGGTTCTTTGCTTGCCTTCTTTGCAATCTTCTACAACTCATCTCTATTGGTTCTGTCACTACCGGTTTACTCCTCTGTCGAACTCAATGGTTGATTGTTGGTTGCCTCACTGTTGTCTGTTGAACTCTTCAACCCTATTCTCTCTCACACTCAATCTCTTCTTCTTCTTATTCTTGATCACTTGACTGATTTCACTTCTTCAGTAGAAACACCCTCTCATTCAGCAGCAACCTTCATCAATTTTGTCTTGCATATTTATAAAGTGGTTTTCTCACCAAAAACCAATTCAAACTTTGGGCGGTTAGGGTTTCTTCATGGACCTTGAGGCAAACCAAATCCAATCAGATCTTATTGGATTTGATTACCTTGATTGATGAATTGCAATGCATCAATCAATCCCACCATTGTCGTGCCTTCTAGAACACACCTTCCTCATTTAGCAATCTGCTTTTAATCTGTCAACTGATTTCTTGGTCGATCACCAAGAATGGTTTCGTAGTTTCCTTCACTTGCCTCGATCTGCACAAACAATATGTCTTGGATCTTTGTTGTTCGTTTGACCTCGAATCGTAAACCTCTGTTACGCATCCCGTGAATCACGTAGTCAACATAAATGTTCACCCATCGCCAACTACCTCACCGACACATCACACCAACCTGTGCATGCTTGCCACTTCACTTCCAGGTGAACTCACAATACTGGTTCCCATTTTTTGACCAACTTTGATACTTAGATGAAAATTTTAAAAAAACCTTCACTTTCCAACACCTATAACTTTTAAACCATTAATAATTTGAAGATGATGTCAACTAGTGATTTGTAACATCTTGTTTGTAGATTCTAAATATATATATTTTTAAATTTATTGATTTTTCCATCTCCCTCAAAAAGTAGTTTTTTACAACAAACAACATTTTTAAAGAGTGATGTACATCCCGAAACGCATAACTTTTTTTCTATAAATGATAAAAACTTAATTCTTTTTAATTTTGGTTTGTAACATCAATACCCAGGGCATGTAGTTGGTTTGATAGTGATATGTTGGTTTTTTTTTTCATTTTTTTAAGTTTTGAAGTCTGACTAATTATAATTTAGATATAGGTGTACGTTTGAACACATAACTTGTTCTATATATATACAAAGTTCAATTTTTTTTTTTTGGTTAGAAACAAGACATCAATACGTAGTGCATAGATATTTTTCAAATTTTTTTTGAATTAGTTTACTATTTTTCCCAATGCATTGAACAAAGAAGTTCATGTTCGGTGAAAAAACTACATTCATAAGAAATAAAATAAAAATATATCAATGAAATTAAATTTATTAAAAAATATACTATTTGGAAAGCTTATAATAAGGACTAAATACTTAAAAAATAAAATTTCTAAATGAATTCATTTGACCCCCCAAAAGCTAATGTAAAATTGGGTTTTTATCAACATTTGGTAGATGCAAAGGAGACTCCATTGCAAGTATGATTCAAAAGAAGAGAGTTTCTATCCAAGAAATTTTGATCTAAGAGCCTTTGATCTAACTCTCTTCAATTAATTACTTCAAGTGGGACTTCTTAAATCTTAAATCATTATATTTTCTAAAAAATGTATGATTTCAACAAAAATCAGGATGTAACAAAAAGTGGGAACCAACATTGTGAGTTCACCCTTCCACGTAACCCCTTTGTTGGCATCCACCTCTTCTAGGTTGGTTATGTCAGTCCAGACAAGATCACCAACCAACCACTCACCCAGGTTATCTACTGGTTCATAGACTCTATCGATTATACCCTAACCAGTCTGCCATCACCTTGCACCTGGCTTTTGTTCTGGTGGAACACTCACCCAATCATCACACTTCCTAACCAACCTTATGTACATCTTCATCAGATGAGAGTCTTTTGCATCTGCACTTTGTCCACATTACCGGTGGACATACTTACTGGTAAACACCTTGATGACATCATGTCATCAACCTTCAACAAACCCCATCTTCAATCCGACAATGTCCTTTGTCTGCAGCTGCACCAACTTTTCCTTCTTCACATTTGACTAGTCCTCCTCTTAGCTGGTTTGCCAAGATGGAAAACATATCCTTCTTTCTCTGTACCGGCAACTCAACATGTCTTCCTTTGCAGATCCGGTGCACATCTCTCATTTCATGCACCTGAGGTATCCTTTTGTTTCATTGGTAGATCCGGTGTGAGCCTTCACTCATTTGCCTTCTACTCTTCTCTCTTATCTTAGTGGACTATGATGCATTTCATGCATAATAGGAGATAAGCTCCACTTACCAGTGGGAGTGGATCCTTGTCATCTGCATCTTGCACTACACCCATGTGGCTTCACTGTTTGAGCAACATATCTTCGAACAGGCACATGTGATCTAGTTTGAGGCACATTCACTATCAGTCTTCTCTTTATATGGTGACTTCATCTTTATCCAGTGGGAGTCCTATTGTTTGACATCCACACAACATATCAGTGACCTGCACATCCTTCTCCTCCGGTGTTGATGTGATTTAGATAAAATTTCCCGTCTTCATCATAATCAACCGACCACCATCTTTCTCTCTCGTAGATGTCATCATTTATCAGTTCTTATATTATACTAGTCTCCTGTCCATATCTTCAACACAAGTCAAAACCTAACTTGTGTACAGGTGACTCCAATGGCCATTGTGTTGAATGACATTCTCTCCCTTTCCGGTGACCTGCAATACAAGGTGACATCAAAGACATCACATCCGATATGCATCAATGATAGTGTTGCACATACATCAGTTATACCGGTAGCCATCCTATACCGGTTGACATGAATGACAACATAATGACAACAGTGTATGTTGGTATTTTGGATATGTTGATATGGTTTTATCATTGATGTCAACACTTATCAACTCTGGCACTTGGAGAATTGGCAATGTTCAGCGGCAAGCTAGTGACTTTATGCACAGTCACCAGTATCTTGTTCACCAACACTTGGTTATGTCGAAGACATCATTTGGACACTTTGTCTTGGAGATTTGTTCATTGGCATATTCACATTTGCATATTTGTTGTTACCAACAAATAGGTCCAGGATAAGCACCAACAGGCTTATCTATTCCTAATCAGCACGACACGCTATGGAGATGATTTATTATTGTTGTAAATGCATTAAGCCGACATGTTGAATCAGATATTGCATTGGTTATTATTTTACTTGTAAGTTGTTTTTATTGTAATATCTTTTGTAAAGCCACCTATACATTTTGGTCCTAGGCTTCGGTATATATGTAAGACCTTATTTGTAAGATTGATATGGGATTGGGAAAAGGATTGTAATAAAGTATATGTGAGAATAAGTAGAGCTATACATGCAGACATCATTTGAAGGTTGAAGGAAGGTTTTTGTGAAGACATATCAGAACTACACCGGTACTGAATCCAGCATATGAAGATTCTATTTTGAGCAGTACATCATTATTGGATTTAACCATCCAATTGTAGTCAGTGTGACTCCTATTTGTGTTTGAGTAGTGAGCTCTAGGCGCTTGGCCTTTCTGCATGTGCAGACCCCCTATTGTATACACATACTATCTACAGTAGTATCATCTAATTGTGGGTAAGGTTTCCCACCATGATTTTTCCCCTTACAGGGTTTCCACGTACAAATATTGGTGTTATGTGTTGTGGATGTTATTGTCTTTCTATTTCATGCATTAATATATACCGATACTGCAATTAACTGATAAACTATCTACCAGCATTAAGTTTGGTTTACCGGTATTAAGATTAAGTTTGGTTAAGTTGTTTTGGTTTAAATTTATTAGACAACTGATTCACCCCCCCCCCTCTCAGTTGTCTCTGGGACCTAACAATTGGTATCAGAGCCCAGTCCTCTTTTTGCAGAAGTTTAACAACTTGAGGAGATCAAATGTCCTCTAACTATTTCAGGAAGGACAGTCCTAAACTTGATGGAACCAACTATGGCATATGGAATATCAGGATGGAGACACATCTGAATTGCATTGGAAAGGATATCTGGGAAGTTACAAAAAATGGCTATACTACTCCTACACCCGGTTAGCCTAATCCACCAACCTTAGGAAAAGATGAAGAAAATGATTCCAAAGCAAGAGAAGCACTTTTGAGCGCATTATCAGAACAACAAATCATGGGATTATCAGATAGATCTACTGCTAAAGATATTTAGGACCATTTGGAAACATTGAATGAAGGAGATTCCACAGTCAAAATTGTAAAACTTGAAATCTTCCGGGTCAGATATGAAAATCTGAAAATGGAAGATGATGAAAGGATTTTTGCTTTTATGGAAAGAGTAAATGAAATTGTTTTGGGTATTAAATGTTGTGGAGGAACCTTAAGTGAAGATGAAATTGTTTCAAAAGTTTTAAGAGGATTGCCATCAGAATACAAAATGTAACTTACTACCATAAATGAGTTAAGAACAATGCCTAATACATCAGTAACTAGAGATACATTAATTGGAAAACTTTTAGCTTTTGAAATTGAGAAATTTGGTCCTATTGCTACTATAAAGACAGATTTAGCTTTGAAGGCATCAACATCATCTGCATCATCATTTGACAAGTTTGATTGGAAAGCCTTTTATGCAAGAGAACTTGAAGAAAGCAAGAGAGAAAATGAAGAACTGGAAGAACTTGAAGCACTATTTGCAAGGAAAATGCCTAAAGGTCTAGTTGGAAGTAAGTATGAAGGTAAAGCACCCTTTAAATATTTTAACTATAATAAGATTGGTCATATGGCTTCAAGATGCCCTAATAGACATGCAAGATTCAAAGAAGAAGCTAGAAGAACATACAAGTGATAACTCAATGATGAATGAATAGTACCAAACCGATACTGAGAGGGGGGGTGAATCAGTACAGACAAAATACTGTCCAAAACTAGTTTGACAACAAATAATCCAAATGACTAGCAAGCAGTGACACTGGTTGAAATAGAGTGCAACCAATAAGACCCAGAACAACTAAAACAATCATAAACCAGTTACTCACTTAGCTTTCCTCTTAGCTCAATACTATAGTACCATTACACCCTCATGCATGAACAGGTAAACTATCATCAGATCTTCACAATAGTTAGTTCAATATGTTTTATAGATAGGCATAAAACACAAAACCATCATATGCTTAACAAGTAATAACAAAGCATCACAAGATAAAAGCATCACACATGACACACATATTTTTCACGTGGAAACCCAATTGGGAAAAACCACAGTGGGGATGAATACCCACAAGTTGCTTTTTAAACTCTTTAGAAGTCTACTCTATTAGGAGCCTTGTTCGGTTAAAGACATTACAATAGGTTCTACTAGGAATCGATCCTGTTAGGGATCACCCAGTTAAGGGATGGCTATAATACCCAGTTAAGGGTTAAACCCGGTTAGGATTACCTTGTTAGAAGATTTCAAGAACTCAATAGCTAAAGGATCTCCAAAGCTCTATAGCTTCCCAGAACTCAATAACTTTGAGTTACCATGTTAGAGGATTTGTATCAAGCTGGTTAAGGCTACCCTGTTAAGGGATTTCACAACTGTTGAAGTGGTTAAAGATCAACAGGAATTACAATGATCTGATAACAACACTCAATGCTAATGCAGATCCGTTTTGGCTCCTCTTCACCTTCTGCACACTCACTTAGCAAGTATCTCTTCTCTCTTTTGGTCTAGCAAGAATCACGTATCACTTCCGTTGGATACACACATACAACTTTTGCCAACAACTTTAGAAAGAAACACAACATCAACCTTATAGGAAATAGACAAGTCGGTAGCAAAAACCCTAAACCCTAAACCTATTAGGTTAAGAAATTCAAACGGTTCAATCCTGACCGTTGAATTATACTGCATTAAATGCAACAATATTGAATCAATCTCAAGACATTCTCCATCGTCCATTATCCACCAATTTCATGGCAGCTGATAACCCATCACGCATTATCATCGTTTAACAAACTTTGCACATTCCCAAGGTAGATAGGGATAGTCTTCTTCGTGCAAGATCCTTCACGTGCACAGGGCTTATGTGGCAACATGATCTATTCTCTGTTATACTACTAACTCATCACACAAAGATCACCGATTGAGTCACACATGCTTGAGGTACTCCAACCGAAAATCCTGAAGTGGAAACTACCTACCAACCGGTAGTCATACAATGCTTCCATGTACCGGTTCCCATAACTACATGTTGGTTCACCTTGAACAAATATACCACTTCACTTTGGCATTTATACCGGTTCACACATATGTTGGTTCTCTCTTCCCACATATCACATATGCTGGTTCACTTCTTATCACATATTGACATCAATGACAACATACAATATCATTATGTCCTTATACTGGTTCACATAATGCCAACAATCTCCCCCTTTGGCATTGATGGCAATATACAAAGATATCTCTCCACTTCACATCTTCTCCCCCATTTTCTGCAGATATCTTTTCCGCTTCACTCCTTCTCCCCCTTTGACAACAATGCCAAAGTGGAGGCACAAGCATCCCTTTTCCATTATGTTGCTCCCCCTGAGGAGTAGCATCCTTCAACACATCAATCAACAAACATTTGACTATGCAATACCTAACTGATTTGGAACAAATACTTTTAGTTCACCTCTTGAAGGGGCAATACCCCCAATTCACCTCTTAAATGCACAAATGTAGTCTTTGGGAGAGGCTTCGTGAATATGTCTGCTAACTGCTCCTTACTGGAAACATGTTCTAGTGCAATCTCTTTATTCTAAACCTTTTCCCTCAAGAAATGATACTTAAGCTCAAAATGCTTGGTTCTAGAATGTAAAACCAGATTCTTTGAAATATTGATAGCACTTGTGTTATCACAGAATATACTTACTGGCTTAGATATAGGGATTTTGAAGCCATTTAAAACATGCTTCATCTAGATTGTTTGAGTGCAGTTCATGAAAGTTGCAACATACTCTGCTTCTGCTATAGACTGAGAGATACAACTCTACTTTTTACTCATCCATGAGACCAGTCTACCACTGAGAAAGAATGCACCACCAGTTGTGCTTTTTTGGTCATCCACATTACCTGCCCAATCAGCATCTGTGAATACTTTCAGAATGAAATCATTGTTGTATGGGTACCACAATCCATAGTCAACTGTTCCCTTCAGATACCTAAGAATCCGCTTGACTGCAACCAAGTGGGATGCTCTTGGACTTTTTTGGAACCTTGCAGTAATGCCAACTGTATGTGCAATATCCAGTCTGCTATGCACTACGTAATGCAGCTTACCATTCATTGATCTGTATTCTTTCTCATCAACGAGTGTGGAATCATCCTCTTTTGACAATTTACAACTCGTCACCATCACTATACCAACCGATTTTCTATCTTCCATGCCAAAGGTCTTCAACACCTCTTTGACATATTTGGACTAAGAGATAAAGATTCTATCTTTCATCTGCTGGATCTGTATTCCAATGAAGAACTTAATCTCCCCTATGAGTGGCATCTCAAACTCTTTCTTCATCTCATCAGCAAACTCATGACTCATCTTGTCATCTCCACCAAAGATAATGTCATCAACAAAAACCTCACAGATCAGGATCTAATCTCCTTCAGACTTCAAGTAGATATTACAATCTTCACTTCTTCTCTCAAATCCAATCATCACAAGATGGGAATGTAGACGTTCATACCATGCTCTAGGTGCTTGCTTTAGACCATATAAGACTTTATATAGCCCGCACACCATATCACTATCTTCAAATAGGGAAAACCCCTCTGGTTTCTCTATATACACCTCCTCTTCAAGTACACCATTTAGGAATGTAGATTTTACATCCATTTGATATACCTTGAATCCTTTAAAAGCTGCATATGCAAGAAGCATACTAACTTCTTCCAATCTGGCTACAGGAGCAAAGGTTTCTCCATAGTCTTCTCCTTCTTCTTGAGCATATCCTTTGCACACCAATTTGGCTTTATTCCTAATCACTGTGCCATCCTCATTCAGCTTGTTTCAAAACACCCATTTGGTGCCAATGAAATTTTTATGCTCTGTTTTGGGTACCAAGGACCATGTACCATTTTTCTCTATCTGGTCAAGTTCCTCTTCCATTGCCTTGATCCAGTCTTCATCTTTATGAGCCTCTTTGAATGATTTAGGCTCAAATTCAGAGATCATACATGAGTTTTCTCTGATCTTTCTTCTTGTAAGGATTCCTGTATCCTTATCTCCTATGATCTGCTTAGGATCATGATTCAGCTTGACATATTGAGGAATAGTCTTTACTAGTTCTTCTTGCTTTTCCTCTTCATCCTCATCTTCATCAGTATCAACATTCACCAGTTCGGGAACGCTGTTATAGGTACTTGGTTGACTAACAACCGATTCTCAGAAGGTTGCAACCGGTTAATTTAAAGCTTGCTCACTACTGGTTTCCTTAGTTTTCTTAGAGGATTCATCAACTCTTACATTGATACTTTCCATAATTCTCTAAGTCCTATTGTTGTAATACTTGAGAGCTTTACTCTTGGTGGAATATCCTAGGAATATTCCCTCATCACATTTAGCTTCAAATTTGCCCTGATGTTCACTCCTCTTGATGTAACATTTGCTAGCAAATACCCTAAAGTAGCTAACCACATGTGTCTTACCGGTCCAATGCTCATAAGAAGTTTTGTCCTTACCTTTCTTGATGAGTACCTGGTTCATTGTGTAGACTGCAGTGCTCACCGCTTCTTTCCAAAAGGTGTGAGCTACCTTTCCTTGAATCAACATGGTTCTATCTGCTTCAACCACAGTCTAGTTATTCCTCTCTGCTAGGCCATTCTACTGTGGAGTCTGGGGGGTAGACAGTTGCCTCTTGATGCCAAATTCTTCACAAGATTTGTTGAATTCACCAGAAGTGAATTCCTCTCCCTGATCAGTTCTGAGACACTTGATCCTTTTAACACTTTCCTTCTCCACTAATGCTCTGAAAGCTTTGAATTTCACAAAGGCTTCAGACTTGTCTTTCAAGAATGTGACCCACATCATTCTTGAGTAGTCATCAATGAGAATCATGAAGTACCTATCACCCTGCACACTTCTAGTTTTCATAGGACCACACAAATCAATATGCACAAGATCAAGCAAGTTGTCAGCAGTGAAAGATTTACCTTAAAGGTTGAGGAAGACATTTTCCCCAATTGACACTCTCTGCACAAGGTATTATCCGATTTGCTTAGCACCGGCAACCCTCTAACTGCCTTGATCTTACTAGCCTTCACAATGTTATCAAAGTTTACATGGCAAAGTCTCCTATGCCATATCCAACTATCATCAAACTTAGCCATAAGACATGTACTTATATTTGAATTCAGATGAAATAGGTTACCTTTGGTCTGCATGCTGGTGGCCACTAATTCGCTATCTTTTCCTTTGATTCTGCAGACTCCATTCTTGAATTTTAGAGTGAGGCCACTGTCGTTCAGCTAGGCAACACTCAAAAGGTTGTGTCTGAGACCATCAACCCAGTACACATTGTTAGCACTACTCTTTCCATTCAGAGAGAGATGGACCCTCTACCTTTGACCATGCATGGAGCATCATTGCCAAAGCGAACCACACCACCATCATACTCCTCCAAGGATAGAAACTTGCTCCGGTCACCTGTCATATGGTGAGAACAGCCATTGTCAATGATCCACTCATTGGAATTATCAAACCGAGAGACAAGAGCCTTCTTGTCTGCCACATATTCCTTTACAACAACAAACACAATGTCTTCATTCTCTTCATCTTCTGATTCCTCATTTGTGACACCTTCATCAACTGCCACAAAACAATTTCTCCAGTTTCTTCCTTTGAATTTCTTGAACCTTTCTAGTTTGTCCTTGTTATCACCATTAGGATAGTTTATATCAATATGTCCTATCCGGTTACAAGAAAAACATTTCAAAGGTATCTTACCTTTGTATTTACCAGTTCCTTTAGGAAGCTTCCTAGCAAGGAGAGCTTCAAATGCCACTAGAATCTCCTCATCATTCATTTCTCAGCTTTGTCTAGGTTCACCACTAGTGCTAGCTTCTTTTCCTTTTCTAGATGGTATAGCAGAGGCTTTAAATGTTGATTTAGTCTTTTGAACACTGCCATCAAAACTATTTAGCTCATAGGTTGTCAACTTGGCTATGATGGAGTCCAAGGATACCTTAGTCTTGTCTATTGATCTCAGCTCCTGAATAGCAGCAACCCTTATTGCATAGACCGACAGCAGGGATCTCAGGACTTTGCTTACCATAGTGGAATCTTCTATTTTACCACTTACACTCTTGATTTCTCCAACAACTATTTTGATTCTTATTCCATGCTGCTAGATAGTCTCACCTTCAACCATCCACATATCTTCAAACTTCCCTCTCGGGCTTTCTTCCTTAGCCTATTTTACATGTTCATCACCACCATAGATATTTTCAAGAGCATCCCATACCTCTTTGGGATTTACCTTGTCCTAAACATCAATAAACTCAATGTCAGATAGACTACTAATAAGGGCTTCCATGACTTGCCCATTTTCTTGTATCTCTCTCTTTTGGTCATCAGTGAGAGCACTGGTAGGGACAACATAGACATTCTCAACATAACTCCAGTGTTGAGCACCCATGCTTCTGATGAATATCTTCATCCTATCTTTCCATATACCGAAATTCTCCCTACTAAACTTTGGACCTTCCCTCTTCATCATTTGGCTGGGATCTTTACCTCAAGCGGTTAAGCTTACAACACAGAGGACCTAGAGTGCTCTGATACCAATTGATAGCTCAATGATGAACGAATAGTACCAAACCGGTACTGAGAGGGGGGGGTGAATCAGTACAGACAAAATACTATCCAAAACCGGTTTGATAGCAAATACTCCAAATGACTGGCAAGCGATGACACTGGTTGAAATAGAGTGCAACCGGTAAGACCTAGAACAACTAAAACAATCATAAACTAGTTACTCACTTAGCTTTCCTCTTAGCTCAATAATATAGTACCATTACACCCTCATGCATGAATAGGTAAACTATCATCATATCTTCACAATAGTTAGTTCAATATATTTTATAGACAAGCATAAAACATAGGACCATCATATGCTTAACAGGTAATAACAAAGCATCATAAGATAAAAGCATCACACATGACACACATATTTTTCATGTGGAAACCCAACTTGGAAAAACCACGGTGGGGATGAATACCCACAAGATTCTTTTTCAATTCTTTAGAAGTCCATTCTGTTAGGAGCCTTGTTTGGTTAAAGACATTACAATAGGTTCTGCTAGGAACCGATCTTGTTAGGGATCACTCGGTTAAGGGATGGCTATAATACCCAGTTAAGGGTTAAACCTGGTTAGGGTTACCTTGTTAGAGGATTTCTAGAACTCAATAGCTAAAGGATCTCCTGAGCTCTATAGCTTCCCAGAACTCAATAACTTTGAGTTACCATGTTAAAGGATTTGTATCAAGTTGGTTAAGGCTACCACCCAGTTAAGGGATGGCTATAATACCTGGTTAAGGGTTAAACCCGGTTAGGGTTACCTTTTTAGAGGATTTCAAGAACTCAATAGCTAAAGGATCTCCAAAGCTCTATAGCTTCCCAGAACTCAATAACTTCGAGTTACCCTGTTAAAGTATTTATATCAAGCCGGTTAAGGCTACCCTGTTAAGGGGTTTCACAACTATTGAAGTGGTTAAAGATCAACAGGAATTACAATGATCTAATAACAACACTCAATGCTAATGCAGATCCATTTTGGCTCCTCTTCACCTTCTGCACATTCACTTGGCAGGTATCTCTTCTCTCTTTTGGTCTGGCAAGAATCACGTATCACGTCCCTTGGATACACACATACAACTTTTGCCAACAACTTTACAAAGAAACAAAGCATCGACCTTATAGGAAACAGACAGGTTGGTAGCAAAAACCCTAAACCCTAAACCTGTTAGGTTAAGCAATTCAAACGATTCAATCTTGACTGTTGAATCATACTGCATTAAATGCAACAATCTTGAATTGATCTCAAGACATTCTCCATCGTCCATTATCCACCAATTTCATGTTGGTTGATAACCCATCACGCGTTATCACCGTTTAACAAACTTCACAGATTCCCAAGGTAGATAGGGATAGTCTTCTTCATGCAAGATCCTTCACATGCACAAGGCTTATGTGGCAAAATGATCTATTCTCCATTATATTGCTAACTCATCACACAAAGATCACCGATTGAGTCACACATGCTTGAGGTACTCCAACCAAAAATCTTGAAGTGGAAAATACCTACTAACCGGTAGTCATACAATGCTTCCATGTGTCAGTTCCCATAACTACATGTTGGTTCACCTTGAACAAATATACCACTTCACTTTGGCATTTATACCGGTTCACACATATGTCGATTCTTTCTTCCCACATATCACATATGCCAGTTCACTTCTTATCACATATTGACATCAATGACAACATACAATATCATTATGTCCTTATACTGGTTCACATAATGCCAACAACAAACCTAACCCTGAATATCAAAGATATAGATTTAAGAAGAATAAAGACAAGTCTTGTTATCTTGCTGATGAAGGAGTCACTGATGATTCTGACAAGGATCCAACGGACAATGGATGGGTCTTTATTGCTATAATAGAAGATCAACTGACACCTACTATTCAATCAGTAGAGCAGGCCCTGACAACTAAAATTGAAGTTAAGGATGAATGGATCATTGATTCGGGATGTTCACATCATATGACTGGTGATAAAAGTAAATTCTTGACTTTTCAGTAATATAATGGAGGTCTAGTAAGATTTGGAGAAGATAAAGCTTGTTTGATCAAAGGAAAAGGTACTATATCTCTTGATGGTAAGCGTAATATTGACAATGTTTACTATGTTGAAGGTTTAAAGCATAATCTTTTGAGTGTTGGTCAATTAGTTGAAAAAGGATTTCAATTACAATTCAAGAATGGAAATGCAAAATTATGAACAGAACTGGTTTGGAAATTGCAACCGGTAATCAAACTATAGGTAATATCTTTCATTTGAATAACAATGAAAATACATGCTTGATTGCACATATTGATGAAAGTTGGTTATGGCATAAGAGACTTTGTCATGTAAATTTTGATTGTATTGTGAAAATCAGGACAACTAAAGCTGTTAGAGACTTACCTAAGATTGTTAAACCTCACAATCCGGTATGTAAGGAATGACAATTTGGAAAACAAGTTAGAGCATCTTTTAAAAGTATTCCAGAAAAATCCAATAATGCTCTTGACTTAATTCATATTGATTTATGTGGTCCAGCTAGAACTAAAAGCTTACAAGGCAATTGGATATTTCATGCTAATCATTGATGACTATTCTAGAATGTGTTGGGTTACTTTTCTCAGAGAAAAATCAGAAGCACTTGGGAAATTCAAGCTATTCAAGGTGATGGTAGAAAATGAAACTGACAAGAAAATAAAATGTCTAAGATCAGATCAAGGAGGTGAATTCACATCTAAGGAATTTAATACATTCTGTGAAGTAAATGGAATCAAAAGAGAGTTATCAGCACCCCGGACACCAAACAGAATGGAGTTGTCGAAAGGAAAAATAGAACTATCTTGGATGCAGCTAGAAGTATGTTATCAAAAGCAAATCTACCACATGTATATTGGAGAGAGGTGGTAAGCACAATAGTCTAAACATTCAAAAAAGTTCACATCAAAGGTGAAACTAGTAAGATCCCTCATGAACTATGGTTTTGTATTACTCCTACTCTTAAATATTTCAGAATATTTGGAAGTAAATGCTATATTAGGAAAGATGAGTATATTGGAAAATTTTATCCTAGAAGTGATGAAGGAATATTTCTTGGTTATTCATCTAAGAGCAAGGCATATAGATGTTTTAACAAGAGATTGCAGAAAATTGTTGAGAGTAGAAATGTGAAAATTGATGAACAGTTTAGAGGAATTTCAAGGTATATAGACTTTGAACCGGCAATAGAGATACTGACAAATGAACCTACATTGAACCCACTATTACAGAATTAAGATCCAGTTACATCGGTATCATCTGAAAATTCCACTATAACTAAAGAACAACAACAAACGAAGACACCCCGGTATGCAAGATTGAACCACTCTGAAAATTAGATAATTGGGAACAAGTATCAAGGAGTTATGACAAGAGGAGGACTAGAAAATGAAGAGGTATGTCTTATCTCTCAAATTGAACTAGCATCAATTAATGAGGCATGTGAAGATAAACATTGAATTAAAGCTATGGAAGAAGAATTAGAACAAATTGAAAAGAATAACACATGGACATTAGTTCCCCAACCTAAAGACAAAAATGTAATTGGAACAAAATGGGTATTCAAAAACAAACTCAATGAAGATGGTAAGGTAATTAGAAATAAAGCAAGACTAGTGTGTAAGGGATATTCACAGAAAGAAGGAATTGATTATAATGAAACCTTTGCAAAAGTAGCTAGAATTGAGGCAGTCAGATTATTGTTGGCTTTTGCAGCACACAAGAACTACAAAGTATATCAAATGTGTATTTTTGAATGGAGATCTTGAAGAAGAAGTTTACATTGAGCAACTTGATGGATTTTCTTTGACAGATAACAAAGATATGGTTTGCAGGTTAAGGAAAGCTTTGAATGGGTTGAAGCAAGCTCCAAGAGCTTGGTATGCTAGATTGGATAAATACCTTTTGAAGATTGGTTTTTCTAAAGGTAATGTTGACAACAACTTATACTATAAAGTGACTAATGATGACATCTTGGTTATAGAAGTTTTTGTTGATGATATCATCTTTGGAGGAGAAGATGGATTATGTAAAGACTTTTCTATTGAAATGCAACAAGAATTTGAAATGTCTATGATTGGAGAGATAAAATTCTTTTTAGGATTGCAGATTTCATAGACTAATAAAGGTATATTCTTGAGTCAATCTAAGTACTTGAAGGAGTTACTAAATAAATTTGGGATGGAAAACTCTAAACCGATAAGCACACCTATGACTACAAATGACAAATTATCACTAAGGGATGAATCTACACCTGTTAATCTGACTAGGTACAAATCTATGGTAGGAGGTCTACTGTATTTGACACAAACAAGACCTGATATTATGAATGCAGTATGTATTGTTTCAATATTTCAGAGTAATCCTAAAGAAAATCATGAATCAACAGTAAAAAGGATTTTCCGATACTTACAAGGCACTACAAATCTTGGCCTATGATATCCTAGAGATGAAAACTTTGAATTATGTGCATACACAGATGCAAATTGGGCAGGAGATGTAGATGTCAGAAAAAGAACCACTGGCTGACAATTTTTTCTTGGAAGCAGATTAATTTCTTGGTTGAGTAAGAAACAAAGTTGCACATCTTTATCAACAGTTGAATCAGAATATGTTGCAGCATCAACCAACTATGCATAGGTATTATGGCTTAAGAAAATGTTGAAGGACATAAAAGTGAAATGCAAAGAACCTATAACTATCTATTGTGATAATACAACAACAATTGATATATCTAAGAATCCAGTACTACATTCTAAAACTAAACATGTTTCTATCAAACTAAATTTTTTGAAAGAGAATGTTGAAGCAAAAGAAGTAAAACTGGTTTATGTGAATACTAAAGAACAAATTGCAAATATTTTCACTAAGCCTTTGCCTAAGGAGCCTTTGAATATCTCAAAGATCAGCTTGGGGTCATACCCCCACCAGTAGAGACTTAGATAGTTGATTTTTGTCATCAACCAATAGAACTAATAGATAAATCTTTTACTCTGACTTTGATGTGGAGAGCTACTTCTCAGGGGGAGTAGTTGGTATACTGAATAAGTTGGTTTTTTGTATTTGAACCTGGTTTTTATATTGCTTTGGCATTTGATGTCAAAAAGGGAGAAATTGATATGGAAAAACACATGTTACTTCTAGGGGGAGAGACTTTATCCCTTGGGGAGAGATTGTTATTTTGGGAGAGATTGATTACTCTTTGTATCTGAATTTTGATTTCTGGTTATGATCTCTTTTGGGAGAGTATTGGTTTTTTGTATTTGGCATTTTTGTTTTGGCACTTTGATGGTTTTTCCATCTTGTGTTGCCATCAATGCCAAAGGGGGAGGTTGTTGGTATTTTGGATATGTTGATATGGTTTTGTCATTGATGTCAACACTTATCAACTCTAGCACTTGGAGAATTGGCAATGTTCACCAGCAAGCTAGCGACTTTATGCACAGTCACTGGTATCTTGTTCATCAGCAAGATATATTATTCACCGGCACTTGGAATGACATGGAAAACACTTGGTTATGTCGAAGACATCATTTGGACACTTTGTCTTGGAGATTTGTTCATTGGTATATTCATGTTTGCATATTTGTTGTTACTGACAAATAGATACTGAATCTAGCAGAGCTATACATGCAAACATTAGAGCTATATGCAATTGGGAAAATGATTGTAATAAGGTATATGCGAGAATAAGCATAGCTAAGCATGAAAACATCATTTGAAGGTTGAAGGAAGGTTTTTGTGAAGACATATCAGAACTACACCAGTATTGAATCCAGCATATGAAGATACTATTTTGAGTAGTACATCATTATTGGATTTAAGCATCCGATTGTAGTTAGTGTGACTCCTATTTGTGTTTGAGCAGTGAGCTCTAAGCGCTTGGCCTTTCTACATGTGTAGACCCCCTATTGTATACACATACTATCTGCAGTAGTATCATCTAATTGTGGGTAATCCACCATGGTTTTTCCCCTTACAGGGTTTCCACGTACAAATATTGGTGTTATGTGTTGTGGATGTAATTGTCTTTCTTTTTCATGCATTAATTTTTACCGGTACTACAATTAACTGATAAACTATCTACCAGCATTAAGTTTGGTTTACTGGTATTAAGCATTAAGTTTGGTTAAGTTGTTTTGGTTTAAATTTATTAGACAAGTGATTCACCCCCCCTTCTCAGTTGTCTCTGAGACCTAACAGTGTAAATATTGTGGGTGTAATAATTTTCAAATCATGTTTGAGTATGCATTAAAATCTCAAGTTTCTCCTTCTCCACCTATAGAGGCAGTTGTTGTATCTTCATTGATTGAGACTCTTATTCTTATGAAGAAGGATAATTAAATTATCTGTCTTCTTGATAGGGTTTCATATTTGACAAAAAATGCTTCATTGTTTGTGGAGTCTCATATTTCCAATTTGGGAGACACATTTAAGGATTTATCTCTCCTATTTGATGATAGTTGTGATGCACCTATTGTCAAATCTTATTTGTCTTTGGATCATGTTCAATATCAATTTCTAGTGGTTCCTTCTTTGTCATCTTCTATTGTGATTGGGTAAGCACCTGAGTGGTTCGTGGCATCATCTTCCAAGGTCTTGGCAATACATGAGCAGATTTTAGAGACATCATCATCCCACATTTATATTTTTCTTTGCATCAATTCTTATTCAAAATGGTAAGCATTCCTATATTTGTACTTGGTTTATCTTATTTCCAAGGGGAGAAATGTTTTTTGAAGACATTGGACTTTATTTTATCCTCAAGAATTCACCGTTTTTGCAAGACATTAAATATTATGGGCGAGCTATGTATTCTCTCTCTTTCCTTCCTATGTCGAGGTACTTGATGTTAGACAGTTCAAATAACCGGAAGACAACTGAGAGGGTGGGGGGTGAATCAGTTGTCACAGATTACCGGAACCTTAAGAAATTAAAACTTTAATACCAAAACCCAAAACATTAATACCAAAATAGTAATTAAAACAATTAAGCATAAACATTAATCACAGAATAAATACCATCCACATGACACCAATATTTATATGTGGAATACCCAATAAAAGGAAAAACCATGGTGGGAAGCCTACCCACAGCCAGATAATACTTTTGCAATAAGTATGTGAATTACAATTGAGGGGCCTGCACTTGCAGGAAGGCCAACAACCTAGAGTGCACTGTTCATCACAAAAGGAGTCTCATTGACTACATAGAAAGAATGACTACAGTCCAGAGAAGCATTTAATTGCAAAGAGAGAATCTCCTATGCCTGAGTACAATTCTGGTTAAGCTCAATACTGGAAGACTAAATCCTTTTACATAAGCCCACTTCGATCTCCAATGATCGACCAAATCCTCTGCCTGAATGATATTATATTATTCGCACATTACATATCCATATCCATTCCCTGACCTTATACCTATGATGATTTACAATAAGATCTTACATCATACATACAAACCCTTGACCATAAATAATCAGGTCAGCCACCAGATAATAAACCACTTACATAATTATAAAACATGTCGGCCTTAGACCAAACAAATAATATCCAACACATAAGACATCCCAAAAACCCATCAAGAGGTCCAATCCACACATTACATTTAACCGGTCCATAACCTAGATCAACTGGGACCCAATAGAGGTCCATACGCTAGAGCAATGATCTCCATCCACCAAGTCTCAAACATGATCACCATAAACATCCTAAAACTCCACCAGAAGTTGCACCAACACCACTTATGCATATTATCAAAGATATTCAACAAAATCTCTATCAGTGAAACCCTCACCGCAACCGCAAGCCAAGCTTCCTAAGAAAACAGGGTAGCATCTAATCACCAGACCAAAACCAACTTATTGAATATGAACATGAGTATCATGAACAAGATAATTCTATAACCAAACTATATTGGAGCCTACTAGATCATGTCAGATCCAAACCAACCAGAAAAAACTCAACCTGCCGGGACCAGAATGGTGTTGGTAAAGCATCCAAATAGGTAGTGTTGACATCAATGCAACACATAATCGATTCCTCCAAATGGCCAACAATCTCCCCCTTTGTCATTCATGGCTACACTAGATATGAAAAACATCTAAGTACCAAGAAATGCCAAACAACTCTCCCCCAATGGAAGACAACCAACAATCTCCTGCTCAAAGATATAGCAATGAAGTTCTGAAACAAAGACCAAACTCCCCCTAATGTATAAAACTCCTTAAGTTTTTCTTTTTCACATCAATATCTCTCCCCCTTTGACATTGATGCTAGATATTTGACATAAATATCAAAGAAAAAATATAAACCACTGAAACTCAAAGATAACTACTCCCCCAGAGTTGTAGCATCCCCACATTAGTGGTAGAATAAATAGTATCTTTGATAATGCATACCTGACTCATGCCAAACCACATCAATCAGTTCTCTGCTAGAGGGGCAGAAACCCCCAATCTATCTCTCAAGTACTCAAATGATTCTTTAGGCAAAGTTTTAGTGAAGATATCTGCAATATGCTCTTTAGTGTTCACATAAACCAATCTAACTTCATTTTCTTCTACCTTTTGCTTCAAAAAACTTGTACTTCATAGATATGTGCTTTGTCTTAGAATGAAATATCGAATTATTTGATATGTCAATAGCAGTAGAGTTATCACAGTGAATAATTACCGATGCATGACAATCCACCTTTATATCCTTCAACATTTTCTTCATCCATAGAACCTGTGTCTAGTTAGTAGCAGTAGCAACATTCTCAGCTTCAGCAGTAGATAAAGAAGTACATGACTATTTCTTGATAATCCATGAAACAAGTTTCTTTCCAAGAAAGAAAGTTCCACCGGAAGTACTTTTCCAGACATCAACCTCTCCAACCCAATCA
Source organism: Cryptomeria japonica (assembly GCF_030272615.1). Lineage (NCBI taxonomy): Eukaryota > Viridiplantae > Streptophyta > Pinopsida > Cupressales > Cupressaceae > Cryptomeria > Cryptomeria japonica. The sequence continues at coordinate 555,378,060 of NC_081411.1, read as the reverse complement.
ACATTTGTATATGCACATAAAGTAAAGTTATCATCCTTAGGGTACCATAAACCATGTTCTGATGTACCTTGCAAGTATCTAAAAATCCTTTTCACCGCACTCTCATGATTTTCTCTAGGATCACTTTGAAATCTTGATACAATACAAACAACATTCATTATGTTAGGCCTAGTCTGAGTCAAATAAAGCAGACCTCCAATCATAGATTTATATCTTGTAGGATTTATCGGTCTAGAGACATCTTTCCTTGTCACTTTCTCACTTGTAACCATAGGAGTACTTACCAGTTTAGAATCTCCCATACCAAATTTATTCAACAATTCCTTAGCATACTTAGTTTGACAGATGAAAATACCTTTGTCAGTCTGAGTAATCTGCAAACCTAATAAAAATTTCATCTCTCCAACATAGACATCTCAAACTTATTCTTCATATTGTTATCAAATTCCTTACACAACTTATCTTCACCTCCAAAAATAATGTCATCAACAAATACTTCAATAATTAATATATCATCATCAGTGATCTTATAATATAAATTACTGTCCGCATTACCCTTAGTAAAACCAAGCTTCAAAAGATATTTATCCAACCTTGCATACCAAGCTCTAGGTGCTTGTTTCAATCCATATAAAGATTTCCTTAACCTAAAAACCATGTTTGTATCATCTGATAGTGAAAAACCATCAATTTGCTCAATGTAAACTTCCTCATCAAGATCCCCATTCAAAAATGCACACTTAACATCCATCTGATAAACCTTGTAGTTTTTTATGGGCAACATAGGCAAGAAACAATATTACAACTTCAATCCTAGCTACAGGTGCAAAAGTCTCTCCATAATAAATTCCTTCTTTCTGAGAATATCATTTACAAACCAATCTAGCCTTATTCCTTACAACTTGACCATCCTCAATTAATTTATTCCTAAAAACCCATTTAGTTCCAATAAGATTCTTATTTTTAGGTCGGGGAACCAAAGTCCATGTATTATTTTTCTCAATCTGATCTAATTCTTCTTCCATAGCTTTCAACCAATATTCATCTTTACATGCCTCAATTACTGATACTGGTTCAACTTGTGAAATTAAACATACCTCATTAGTTGTCAATCTTCTTCTTGTCATTACTCCATTGTTCTTATCCCTAATGATATGATCTTCTGAATGATTCAGTCTCACATACCTAGGAGTCCTTTGACTCTCTGTTCCTCTTCTTGGTTCTTTAGTTATTGTAGAATTTTTTGATACTGTTGAAGTAATTGGTTCAACACTCTATTCTAGTAAAGGTGCTACCGGTTCAGATATAATCATTTCTACTATTGGTTCCTTCTCATAAACTCTGATTTGACTTTTGTTATGCTCATCTACCTTGACATCAGTGCTCTCCACAATTTTCTGCAATCTCTTGTTATAACATCTATATGTTTTTCTTTCATTAAAATAACCAAGAAATATGCCTTCATCACATCTACGATCAAATTTTCCAATGATATCATCTCTCCTAATATAACATTTACTACCAAAGATTCTGAAATACTTAACTATAGGGGTATTGCCAAACCATAATTCATAAGGTGTCTTACCAGTTTCTCCTTTGATATGTACTTTGTTGAATGTATAAACTATTGTGCTCACTACTTCTCTCCAGTAGATATGAGGTAGACTAGCTTCCATCATCATTGTTCTATTAGCATCCAAGATAGTTCTATTCTTCCTTTCCACAAATCCATTCTGTTGAGGTGTCCGGGGAGCAGAAAATTATCTCCTTATACCATGCTTCTCACATAAGTTATTAAACTCACCGGATGTGAATTCTCCACCATGATCTGACCTCAAACATTTAATCTTCAATCATGTCTCGGTTTCCACTTTAGACTTAAATATTTTTAACTTTTCAAATGGCTCGGATTTTTTCTTTAGAAAAGTAACCCACATCATTCTAGAATATTCATCAATGATTAGCATGAAATATCTATCACCTTGAAAATTTTTAACTCTAGCAGAGCCACACAAATTAGTATGAATAAGATCAAGAACATCATTAGATTTATCTTATATACTCATAAAAGAGGTTCTGACCTGTTTACCCATTTGACATTCTTTACATACCGGATTATAGGGCTTCACAATCTTAGGTATATCTCTAACTACCTTAGTTGAATTGATCTCTACAATGCAATCAAAATTCACATGATACAACCTTTTATGCCATAGCCAAATCTCATCAATCTATGTAATCAAACATGTCTTCTCACTGGAATTCAAATGAAATATATTACCTTTTGTCTGTGTACTAGTTGCAATCTCCAAACCAAGACTATTAATGATTTTGCATTTTCCATCCTTGAATTGTAATTGAAATCCCTTATCCACCAATTGTCCTACACTCAAAATATTATGCCTCAAACCTTCAACATAATAAACATTGTCAGTATTGTTCTTACCATCCAATGATATAGTTCGTTTTCCTCTAATCATACATGCTTTGTCATCTCCAAATCTAACCAGACTGCCATCAAATTCTTGCAAAGTTAGAAACTTCCCTTTATCTTGGTTCATATGATGTCAACAACCACTATGAATTACCCATTCATCCTTGTCTTAAATTTTAGCAGCCAGTGCTAGAATATCTTCCTTGATAGATAGGAACACCCATTCCTTCCCATTCCCGGAATGACTTATGGAGTCTTCTATCGGTTCATCATCTGAATCAGTAATGCCTTCCTCATCTGCTATGTAGTATGACTTGTCTTTGTTTTTCTTGTTCTGATATCTAGGGTTAGGCTTAAAAGAACTTCTAACTCTTTCTTCAAATCTTGAATTCCTTTTAGGACATCTAGATGCAAAATGACCAATCTTATTACATGCAAAACATTTAAAAGGTGTTTTTCCATCACACTTACTTCCTACCGGTCCTTTAGGTACTCTTCTAGAAAATAATACTTCATATTTCTCAAACTCATCATCTTCTCTCTTCATATCATCCAATTCCTTTGCATATAAAGCTTTCCAATCTTTCTTACTGGTTGTTGATGTAGATGCATGAAAAGTAGGTTTAGTCTTCATAGCTCCAAAAGGTTCAAATTCTTCAAGCTCAATAGTCGCTAGTTTCCCAACCAAGGTATCTCTATTGACAAATGTATTAGCCATTTTTCTCAACTCATTAATATCAGTAGCCTTCATTTTGTAAGTCAGTGGTAGGGCTCCCAAAACTTTAAAAATAATTTCATCTTTGCTCAGAGTTCCACCACAACATTGAATTCCCATAACAATCTCATTTATCCTTTCCATGAATGCAGTAATCCTTTCATCTTATTCCATCTTTAGGTTTTCATATCTCACCCGGTAACCATCAAGTTTAGCAATCTTCATTGTAGGGTCACCTTCATTAAGAATCTCCAACTTATCCCATATATCCTTTCCAAATGATTTGTCAGTTAATCCCATTATTTGTTGATCAGAAAGTGCACACAAGATGGATTCTCTTTCTCTACAATCATTCTCAAGCTACTTATCTAGGTTTGCCAGATGTAGGATTATAAGGTGTAACACCATTATTTGTGATCTCCCAAAACTCCTTGTAAAGACATCTCAGATGAGTCTCCATTTGAATCTTCCATACTGTGTAATTTGTTCCATCAAGCCTAGGAATATCTCTCTAAAAGATAGCTCTAGATGAACTGGATGAACTTGAACTATCAATCGCCATAGGATCTTCCTCAAGCGGTTAAGCTTTCTGCAGAGAGGACCAAAGCTTTGATACCAATTGTTAGACAATTCAAATAACTGGAAGACAACTGAGAGGGGGGGGTGAATTAGTTGTCACAGATTACCAAAACCTTAAGCAATTAAAACTTTAATACCAGAACCTAAAACATTAATACTAGAATAGCAGTTAAAACAATTAAGCATAAACATTAATCATAGAATAAATATCATCCACATGAGACCAAGATTTATAGATGGAAAACCCGGTAAAGGGAAAAACCATGGTGGGAAGCCTACCCATAGTCAAATAATACTTTTGCAGTAAGTATGTGAATTACAATTGAGGGGCCTACACTTGCAAGAAGGCCAACAGCCTAGAGCTCACTGCTCATCACAAAAGGAGTCTCACTGACTACATAGAAATCTAGACTACAATCTAGAGAAGTGTTGAATTGCAAAGATAGTATCTCCTATGCTTGAATACAGTTCCAGTTAAGCTCAATACCAGAGGACTAAATCCTCTTACATAATTTCAATTCAATCTCCAATGATCGACCAAATCCTCTGCCTAAATGATATTACATTATTCATACATTATATATACATATCCGTTCCCTTACCTTATACCTATGATGATCTACAATGAGATCTTACATCTTATATATACAAACCCTTGACCATAAATAATCAAGTCGACCACCAGATAATAAACCAATTACATAATTACAAAACATGTCGGCCTTAGACCAAAAAAATAATATCCAACACATAAGACATCCTAGAAACCCATCGAGAGGTCCAATCCACACCTTACATTAAACCAGTCCATAACCTAGATCAATCAGGACCCAATACAGGTCCATATGCTAAAGCAATGATCTCCATCTGCCAAGTTTCGAACATGATCATGATCAACATCTTGAAACTCCACCAGAAGTTGCACCTACACCACTTATGCATATCATCAAAGATCTTCAACAAAAGCTCTACCAGTGAAACCCTCACCAGAATTGTAAGCCAAGCTTCCTAAGAAAAAAGGGTAGCATCCGATCACCAAACAAAAACCAACTTACTGAATATGAACATGAGTATCATGAACAAGCCAATTCCATAACCAAACTATACCAAAGCCTACCGGATCATGTCGGATCCAAACTAACTAGAAACAACTCAACCTATCGAGACCAGAAGGGTGTCGATAAAGCATCCAAACAACTAGTGTTGACATCAATGACAAAACATCAATGCAACACATAATAAATTCCTCCAAATTTCCAATAGTTGATTGTATATACATGATATATGTAGTTATTGGGGGGTATCATTGAGTCCTCCATGGATCATCTTGTTATTTTATTATCTCTCTTTTGGAGAGGATTTTTGTCCCACTCGGTTATCTCCTTTTCCCTATTTGTGAGAGTTGCATTGCTTTGCATTGGTTTTTACATGAGTACCTAATCAGGACTTTATTTTTGAGACTCATTCATGCATGAATTCATTTTATCTCTTTAGCTTATCCCTAAGTTAATCTTAAGTCGGGGTGTTGGAGTAATTTTTGGATAATTTTCTAATTATTTATTAATTGGGTCCTTTAAGTTATTTTTCACTTAAGCTAAAATTATATGTTTTTTATTATCTAGGGTTTTCTTTTCTACCATTAGTTCTTGATGTAGTTGATCTTAATTTATCTCTTAATTTGCATTTCTTTAGTTCTCCTAATTTTAGTATTAGGGTTTACACCTAGGGTTTCATTCATCTTTTATAAGGATTCTTTCATTCATTGTAGTTGTATCTCCAATCATTATTTGTGAAATAATATAGAATTATTTGGTTGTTATAGAGCATACAATCTCCGCTTGTTCTCTTTTGTGTGATAATTATTTTGCTTGTAGATGATTCTTGTCTCTTGTGGTTTATCATCAACTTTTACATCTTATACCACTTGTTTCCCACATGTAGGAAAGGACCAAATGAATCCTTGATAATGTTTAACACTTGATTATAGAGGATATAAAAATGATTATAATAATCCTATGTAGTCAATATATATGTAGTAATATAGACATATATCAAATATTTGGATCCATTAAATTATCTATACTCAAGAAGAACTCATATTGTAAAAGAAAATATTTTCATTAGATAATATGTACAACTTGGTAATTTAGATGTAACACGAGATAAATCCCACTCTTGGAAGCATATGAGGAACTCTTCCTTCCTTGAGATATCCAAGAATTCTAAATGAGATGGCTTCAATAAATCAAGCTCTCACAAACAATATTGAATTGATAAATCCCATACTTGGAGTACCAATTCCAATTTTCATGCTACAACTAATTAGTCAAGTATCTCCAAATTGAATGTTGACTTGTTCTATATTTATCAATAAAATACTTAGAACTCTATAGCAATAGTAATCCATATTTTGAACAACTAAAGAAACACAATCCTTAAGTAAATTTGTCATCAAAAACCAATTTGAACTAGTTGAAAGTTAGTAATGTTACAAATGAAAATAACCACCTAACAGTTGAGATATAAACCTTCAAGAAAATCCTATCTTAGGTGGTCGATGAGTTAGGTCAATTTAGGATGAACCTTCCTTTGGCTCAAAATCAAAATTGAGGATATCACCAAAGGCATTTTTGTTGGCATATGCACACTCCAATGAGACATTGTAGGTGATTGAAGGTTTTGTCATTGATGGAAACCTTACAATACTATGGCACTGGCAAGGCATTACACCGACAAGATAGTTCACTGGCACTAGCAAGATAAGACTCTACACCGACACTCAGACCACCGGCACCGGCAGAGAAAGGAAGCATACCGGCACAGAGGCCGACAGGATTTTTGTTATATTATATTTTGTTTATTATTGTAAAATCTTTGTAAGCCAACTTGGCATCATTGTAAAATGACTCTTATATAAGAGAGATCATTGTAGAACATTTGTAAGTAAGATAGTGGAATATATTAGGCGAAATAAGGCAGGCCTATTATGCAAATTATATGTTAAGGGTTTATGTAAGAAGCAGAGCAGAAACCGGTACTGGATCTAGCATTACAGATGCTATTCTGAAGTAGTACAAGATACTAGATTTATATAATCCATCATTGTAAGTCAGTGAGACTTCCCATTGAGCAGTGAGCTCTAGGCAATTGGCCTTCCTGCATGTGTAGGCCCCTCTTGTAAGTAATATTCTCTTATTGGACAGTAAGTGAATATTGTGGGTCACAAATCCCGCCAAGATTTTTCCCACACCAGGTTTCCTTGTTAAATCCTTTTGTTATGGTGTGTTTTTCATGTGGTTGCTTTTAATTTTGTTTATTGCATTATTTCTTGCATACCGGTACACTATTATAATATGTTCTACATGTTTTAAGTTAAGAAATTCACTTCACCGGTTAGTGATATTGGCAATCTAGGAAATATCTTAATGACAATATAAACACTATTAATACTACTTTGGTATTGGAAACATGTGTGTTCCCCTTTGAACAATGTAAAAAATCAAGAGTATAAATCCATGATGCCCAAAATTTTGCAAACATTTAAAATAAATTGATTCCCAAGGAATCAAAATAAGAGGCCCTTTGCCACCTCCATTCCACAAAATATTGCTCCAGCTTCTCTAGATCCAAGAGACAATAGCAATTCACCACAACCCAAAGGACCTTTAGACATATAATGAAAGTAAACCTAATTATCTTAGATAAGATAAACCTATAGAATAATTAAAGAATGCAAGTTCTAACATGTCAATATTTGATATTTTACCAAACTGTCCAAATCAAAGAGAGGCCTTGCTCAAGTTTTAAGATAAACTAAATCCATCTAAAGACAAAGCTAAAGTGATAACAACAATATATCCTTGTGTTGCAATGTATAAAGGTTAAATGAATACTCCATTTTTATTGAGTATTAAAATATTTGATTAAAAGCTACACAATTTCCTTGTAGATTCAAGAGGTTTCAAAATAACATTCCTTAATTTGTCAAAAGTTGGGGATGACCCCAACTAGAACTCAATATAAATTTATCCAAGTAGACAAAATATAGGTTAATATAGTTGGTGAATTCAAAGATGTGTTTATATAATTAGGTATTAATCCAAAAAACTACTGATATTTAGGTAGTATATGATAGAGGGTTGATGTAGTTGTCAGTATCTTTTCATTTAACATTTATTGATCTAAAGGTTTTTAAAATTATTTGTGATAAGAATGTTCTCAAAGTTTCTCACTATAATAATTAAAGTCTTATTTGATTGTGATATTTATCATATGACAATATATTCAATTCCTACCTTATCACCTACCCAATTTCACCATACTTTTTAAAGAATAAACTCCTAAACAAATATGATCTACATAAACCAATTCATTTCTCTCTATTTGATTCAAAGTATTGGAAGAAGTAATCAAAGAACTATTACAATAAGATAATCTATGCTAATCACATTTGTAGATATGAAACACATACTAAGAATTCTCTTAGAAATCAAATCTATGCTAAGAACACTTAAAAAAATAAAGATATACTCACTCACACCTTTATAATGAAAGAAATTTGATCTAAATCACACTTTACAAAAAAGAAATTTGATCTAATTGATTCACTATTTCAAAATCCATAAATGGTTTTTTAGTTTTGAATGATTTCTACAAATATCTAAATGAAAACAATATGCATGAAACTTCTACTCTTGTTAATGCCAATTGTTACCATGATCAAACAACATACATTAGAAATGACAAATCAAGAACTAAGTAGTAACTAGCAATCCTCATGGATACAAATTAAAATAGAAAAAAATAGAATCAAGTTAACTTAATAGAAAAACTAAATGAAATAAGTTGAACAAAAGCTAAAAATCACCTCTTCAATTGAGTGGGTCCTACTCTCCTTGCTGCTTCATTTTCATCCAATTGGCCCCATAGAAATAAAAAAATCATCAAAGGAAAAATTGAATTATAGAAATTCTAACTCTGGCTAATGGAAAGGTTTCTTTAATATATATTTGGCCTTATTCTTCAAGAAAGCTAAAAGTATACACAAGTCCCTCCAAACTTATAGTCGAATTGAAAGTTATGATTACAATTATTTTGAGATAACTATAGAAAAGTCTAGTGTGAACTACAAATGGGGCATAGCTTGGCCAAAAATTTCAATGGATAAGGAAAATTTGAAAATTGGACAAGTGCTTAAGAGAGGTTGAATTCGAGTTTTCATAATTCATTTGTTTTTGTTCAAAATAAAACTAGAGTGCTTATTATAAAAATAATAATTATGATAGAAGGGCATATAATTTTTCAAAGGGAACCTATCTTTATAGTTGTTGACAACTCCATGATTTTGGGATAATTTATTTCTGCATGTATTAGTTAAAATAACATAGGCATGAAACAATTTCACCAACAAAATAACATTCATGCACAAGTATCATTTTTCATACTCATCAAACTATTAAGTTCTTTATGGAATGAAAAGAGACTTATCAACTATGTTTGTAACGTCAATTATCTTAAAATAATATTTAACATAGTATTTAAAACATGGAGTTATACATCAATTCTTTTGTCCACCATCTCTTCTCCTCTTGCTCTTGACCATATCCTAATGGTTTCAAATGCATTACTTTCCTACGTGCTTTATTAACTTTTTCAAACTATACCACACAATAATATTTCTCTTTTTTGTACTTCACATAGAATCTACCTACCAATACATGCCCAATTTTGCATCTGACTCTTTCTTGCCACTGTGACATCATCTCTAGGGGCATCTTCAACGCAGGTGCTAGCATGATCACTCCTACCCAATATTTTTTCTACTCTCTGATAATAGTAATGATTTTTCTTGCCTTGGTGAGGCTCCAATGGATTTTTCCAAGTGAATCTATGTCATGTTGCATAGGGTCTGAGGGATGAAATTATACTTGGTTTCATAGCCATAATCAATAGTCAGTGTAGCTTCTAAGGTTTGAAAGGTGACAATGATAGCTTGAAAATTCTATAGAATTGGGACTAAAATGCAAAGGATTCGAAACTTCTTATGAATTGGTTAGAATTAGGGTATTCATGGTGCATAGGAAAACTTTATTTTGTTTGTGTAGTTCTATATCCATCCATTCTTTTTCTCTATTCTACTTGATTTTGGAGTAAAAATAAAAATGCTCTTAATTTAACCTCTCTAACATATTTATTTATCATGGATGTGTGATCTTTCGCTAACAAGAATTCATATTGGTAGAACTCACACATTTGATTTTGAATTTGTGGTTTGTTGTGTAGGTAGGATTCTAAAAACTCCTTATGATCTTCAAAATATAGAGGTTACATACTTGAAGTCATCTTGATGCCCATAAGTGCATAGGAAATCTCATGGGTCTAGTCAAAAATAGCCACTCCTTTTACCTTTTCCTATTTGACTACATCAAGCTCCCCTTGACCTATGTGTTTTTTGCCTTTAATTGATGTATGTAAGGGACATGTATCGAACTAGAGGAAAGGATACTTGCATAGACATGTTTGAAGTAGAAGGGGTAGGTCTGGCCTTATAAGGAACAATTTCTTTGATTGTTTCCTCTTTTATCTGCATTAGTCCTTGCTACAAGTGAAACATTTCTTCTATGTGAGATATTGATTGAAAGTTGGTCTCCTTTAGGGAATTATTTGTCTCATATAATTGATCTAACATTGTGCTTAATATTTTTCTCAAATGATTTCCCTATTATTTTCTACTTCTATAGAAATTCTTCTTGATTCAATATATTTTTTTAGTAAAAAAATTCTCACATCAAAAAAATCATTCTTGATACTCTCTTAATTCATGCTCTCCCTTTGTGATAGAAAGAACTGTTAGACAGTTCAATTAACCTAAAGACAACTGAGAGAAGCGGGGGGGGGGGTTAATCAGTTGTCATAGATTACCAGAACCATTAGCAATTTAAACTTTAATACTGAAACCCAAAACATTAATACCAAAATAGTAATTAAACCAATTAAGCATAAACAATAATCACAGAATAAAAGTCATCCACATAACACCAAGAATTGTATGTGGAAAACCTGGTAAAGGGAAAAACCACAGTGGGAAGCCTAGCCACAGTCAGATAATACTTCTGCAGTAAGTATGTGAATTATAATTGAGGGGCCTGCACTTGCAGGAAGGCCAACAACCTAGAGCGCACTTCTCATCACAAAAGGAGCCTCACAGACTACATATAAATCCATACTACAATCCAGAGAAGTGTTGAACTGCAAAAGATAACATCTCCTATGCTTGAGTACAGTTTTGATTAAGCTTAATACCAGAGGACTATATCCTCTTACATAAACCCAATTCGATCTCCAATGATCGACCAAATCCTCTGCCTGAATGATATTACATTATTTGCACATTACATTCCTTGACCATGACCTCTAACATAACCATGATGATCTATAATAAGATCTTACATCTATATATACAAACCCTCGACCATAAACAATCTGGTCGGCCACCAGATAACAAACCAATTACATAATTACAGACCATGTCCGCCTTAGACCAAACAAATAATATCCAACACACAAGACACCCTGAAAATACATTGATAGGTCCAATCCACATGTTACATTAAAGTCTATCCATAAACTAGATCAACCGGGACCCAATACAGGTCCACACACTTCAGCAATGATCTCCATCCATCAAGTCTTGAACATGATCACCAACAACATCCTGAAACTCCACCAGAAGCTGCACCAACACCACTTATGCAATTCATCAAAGATCTCCACCAAAATCTCTATCGATGAAACCCTCATTGTAACCAGAAACTAATCTTCTAAGAAAATAGGATAGCATCCGATCACTAGACCAAAACCAACTGACCAAATATGAGCATGAGTATCATGAACATGCCAATTCCATCACCAAACTATACTAAAGCCTACCGGATCATGCCGAATCCATATCAACCAGAAACCACTCAACCTACCAGGACCAGAAGGGTGTCGATAAAGTATCCAGTCAACTAGTATTGGCATCAATGACAAAACATCAATGCAACACATAATCAATTCCACCAAATGGCCAACAATAGCCCCCTTTAGCATTGATGGCAACACTGGATCTGAAATGTCAAACGAGTCTCCCCCAATGGAAGACAACCACCAATCTCTCGTATACAACTCTAAAATAAAGACCAAACTCCCCCTGTAAATAATATCTCTACAAAGATCAAAATTTCTCCCTTATCAATATCTCTCCCCCTTTCTTTTTCCTTTTCACTTTCTTTTTCTTTTTCACATCAGTATCACTCCCCCTTTGACATCAATGCCAGAAATCTGACAAAAATATCAAAGCAAAAACATAAACCACTGAATCACAAAGTTGACTACTCCCCTTGAGCAATAGCATCCCACATCAGTGTTGAAATGAATAATATCTTTGATAATGCATGTCGGGCTGATGCCAAACTACATCAATCAAGTCTCTACCAGAGGGACAAAAACTCCCAATCTGTCTCTTAGGCACTCAAATGATTCCTTGGGCAAAGGTTTAGTGAAAATATTTGCAATCTGCTCTTTATTGTTCACATAAACTAGTCTAACTTCATTTGCTTCCACCTTTTCCTTCAAAAAGTTATACTTGATAGATATGTTCTTTGTTTTAGAATGAAATACTAGATTATTTGATATATCAATAGCAATAGAGTTATCATAGTGAATAACTATCAGTGCATCACAATCCACCTTTATATCCTTCAACATTTGCTTCATCCATAAAAAATGTGTACGGTTAGTAGCAGCAACAACATACTCAGCTTCCATAGTAGATAAAGAAGTACATGACTATTTCTTGTTTATCCATGAAACCAACTTCTTTCCAAGAAAGAAAGCTCCACCGAAAGTGCTTTTTCGGTCATTAATATCTCCAACCCAATCAACATCTATATATGCACATAAAGTGAATTTATCATCCTTGGGGTACCACAAACCATATTCTGATGTACCTTGCAAGTATCTAAAAATCCTTTTCACTACCATCTCATGATTTTCTCTAGGATCACTCTGAAATATTGAAACAATATAAACAACATTCATAATATCAGGCCTAGTCTAAGTCAAATAAAGCAGACCTCCAATCATAGATTTGTATCTTGTAGGATTTATCAATGCAGAAACATTTTTTCTTGTCAATTTCTCACTTGTAACGATAGGAGTACTTACTGGTTTAGAATCTCCCATACCAAATTTCTTCAACAACTCCTTAGCATATTTAGTTTGACAAATGAAAATACCTTTGTCATTCTGACTAATCTGCAAACCTAAGAAAAATTTCATCTCACCAATCATAGACATCTCAAATACTTTCTCCATATTCTTAGAAAATTCTATGCATAACTTATCATTGTTATAGCAGCATCCAAGATAGATATGAGGTAGACTAGCTTCCATCATCATTGTTATAGTAGCATCCAAGATAGCTTTGTTCCTCCTTTCCACAACTCCATTCTGTTGAGGTGTCCGAGGAGCAGAAAATTGTCTTCTTATACCATGCTTCTCACAAAAGTTATTAAACTCACCGTATGTGAATTCTCCACCATGATCTGACCTCAAACATTTAATCTTCAATCCTGTCTCATTTTCCACTTTAGCCTTAAAGATTTTAAACTTTTCAAATGCTTCAAATTTCTCCTTTAACAAAGTAACCCACATCATTCTAGAATAATCATCAATGATTAGCATGAAATATCTATCACCTTGAAAACTTTTAACTCTAGTAGGGCCACACAAATCAGTATGAATAAGATCAATAGCATCATTTGATTTATCTTGTGTACTTCTAAAAGAGGTTCTGACCTATTTACCCATTTGACATTATTTACATACCAGATTATAGGGCTTCATAATCTTAGGTATATCCCTAACTGCCTTAGTTGAACTGATCTTCACAATGCAATCAAATTTCACATGACACAACCTTTTATGCCATAGCCAACTCTCATCAATCTGTGTAATCAAACATGTCTTCTCACTAGAGTTCAAATGAAATATATTACCTTTTATCTATGTACCAGTTGCAATCTCCAAATTAGATTTGTTAATGATTTTGCATTTTCCATCCTTGAACTGTAATTGAAATCCCTTATCTACCAGTTGTCCTACACTCAAAATATTATGCCTTAAACCTTCAACATAATAAACATTGTCAGTATTGTTCTTACCATTGAATGATATAGTTCCTTTGCCTTTGATCATACATGATTTGTCATCTCCAAATCTAACTAGACCACCATCAGATTCTTGCAAAGATAGAAACTTCCCTTTATCTCAAGTCATATGATGTGAACAACCGCCATCAATTAGCCTTTCATCCTTATCTTTAATTCTAGCAGCAAGTGCCTTCTCTTCAGGTACATTCTCTTCCAGTGTGGGATCATCTTCCTTGATAGCTAGGAACACCCATTCCTTCCCATTGTTGGATCCATTAGTAGAATCTTTTGTCGGTTCATCATCAGAATCAGCAATGCCTTCCTCATATGTTATGTAGCATGATTTGTCTCTATTTTTTCTTATACTTATACTTGTTCTGATATCCAAGATTAGGATTAAATGATCTTCTAACTCTTTCTTCAAATCTTGAATTCCTTTCAGGACATCTAGATGCAAAATGACCAATCTTTTTACATGCAAAACATTTAAAAGGTATTTTTCCTTCATACTTACTTCCTACCGGTCCTTTAGGTACTCTTCTAGGAAATAGCGCTTCAAGTTGCTCAAACTCATCATCTTCTCTATTCATATCTTCTAATTCCTTTACATATAAATCTTTCTAGTCTTTCTTACCAATTGTAGATGTAGATACATGAAAATCAGGTTCAGTCTTCATAGCTCTATAAGTTCCAAATTCTTCAAGCTCAAAAGAAGATAGTTTCCCAACCAAAGTATCTCTGTGGATAGATGTATTAGCCATTGTTCTCAGCTCATTAATAGTAGTAGCCTTCATTTTTTAAGCCAGTGGTAGGGCTCTCAGGACTTTAGAAATAATTTCATCTTTGCTCAGAGTTCCACCACAACATTGAATTCCCATAAAAATCTGATTTACCCTTTCCATGAATGTAGTAAACCTTTCATCTTCTTCCATATTCAAGTTTTCATACCTCACTCGGTAACCATCAAGTTTAGCAATCTTCATTATAGGGTCACCTTCATTAAGAGTCTCCAACTTATCCCATATAGCCTTTCTAGATGATTTGGTGGTTAGTCCCATTATTTGTTGATCAGAAAGTGCACACAAGAGGGTTTCCCTTTCTCTACAATCATTCTCAAGCTCCTTGTCTAGGTTTGCCGGAGGAGGATTGCCAGATCCCGGATTATAAGGTGTGACACCATTCTGTGTGATCTCCCAAATCTCCTTGCCAAGACATATCAGACAAGTCTCCATCTGAATCTTCCATACTGTGTAATTTGTTCCATCAAGCCTCAGAATATCCCTTCAAAAGATAGCTCCAGAAGAACTCGATGAACTTGAACTGTTAGTCACCATAGGATCTTCCTCAAGCAGTTAAGATTTCTGTAGAGAGGACCAAAGCTCTGATACCAATTGTTAGATAGTTCAAATAACCAGAAGACAATTGAGTGGGCGAGGGGTGAATCAATTATCACAGATTACCGAAAGACAACTTGTTATCTTCTTCATCTCTCTTTCTTCTACTTTACCATGAGTATTTGTGTAAGCTCATACTCCCACTAAAGTGGGTGCTAAATGTACCATCCTAAAATTGCACCCTTTGCAATTTTGACCACATTTGAGGCCCTCACCTTAGTGTTTTCATCTTCATTCTTGATCGGGACCTACTTATGCCTCCGCCATGCACCAAACTCCATATTTTCATACTTTACCTTGATGTGACTCCTTTCCTTTCCCTAGATTAGGGTAGGACTAGGGCATGTGCCTTAGTCCTCACTAGCACCATGGTGCCATGCCATGGTTGTCCTCAGTTGGGCCCTAATTTGAACCTTTGGCCCTATCTCAAATTTGAGTTGGAAACTTTTCCCCATGTCGGCCTATGTCCAAAAATTAATATGTTTGATGATAGGCAAGTATATAAGGAGGTCTTCCCCTCTCATAAGAAGCAATAAGGCAATAAGATGGAGATGATCTTAAGGCAAGGAGACTACATTCAAGAGTTCAAGCATTCATCATCAACATTCTTCAAGGCTTCATATTCTTCATCTATCCATTAGAGAAACATTACATCATTCATTTGCAAGCATGTGTGTGTGATTAGGGGTTTTTCATGTTCATGCCATTTCATACAACATATGTGATTACAATCAAGAAGCAAAGCATCATCATCATCTATTGCAGATCTGAAGGTGTACCTTTCCATCATTTATGTCAAGCATTTGCAGTATTTCATTCAAGGTTGATTCCAAACTGGGTCTGACCAAAGGAAAACCCCTATTCCTAACCCCTTTCTTCTTCCTTTTGTATGCATGAAGTAGGTGTGCAACTGTACTTTTGGAATTAAGATTTATTTGCAGAGATGGAAAAAACCCTTTTCAATGTGTAGAAAGTTTAGAGGACCAATAGGAGGGCGACCTGGTCCAGGAGCATGGTCAGTACAACTTTTGACAGGTTTCATAGAGAAGCTCTGAATCATCTCAAACTTCTCAGATCTAGGTGCACGACAAAATCCCGAATCTGTAGATCACTATTTTTGCTTACTTTGTCTTCAATTCCAGCATTTTACTTATTCAGCTTACAAAAGAGGGTCAAACACATTCCAAACACAATTAATCTACTTAGTATGTAGTCCTTGCATCATTTAGGATTGGATCTAGTAGATTGATCCCCTCTTTTGAATGTAAAGTCCTCCAAGTGAAAATTGCCTTAGTAATTTCTCCCTTCCATTTGGTGAATTTGCTAAGCTCAAATTTTCAACTTTCTAATTTGTTAGATTGTTATCTAGGAACCTAGCTTTGATACTAATTGTTGAACACACCATAAAGCTAAGAGCAGGGGGTGAATCAACATTTACTTAAACTTAAATCATTCCATTTGTAGAATAAAAATTAAATCGGTTTGGTAGAAATAAGAATTGGAATTAAAGAATGGACCATAATGATCAATACAATGACACAAACATTTTTACATGGAAAAAAAAATTAGGGAAAAACCACAATGAGAGATATCTCACAATATAAATGAAAAAGTTTTACAATTTTGTTTTAAGGCTCACTACCTAAGGAAGCTCACTGCTCCCTGATAGACTTACTAAGAAAGATACAAAAATACATAAACCTACTGAAGAAACCCATTGCCTAATATCAATATACACAAAGATTATAAAAACATAAAAAATGAACTCGTAAAGAAGACACATTTATCATATGTGGATATTGCAATCCATTTTTTGCACATTCACTAAATTTGACTTACTTGATACACATCACTGTCTAGGGTGAAAATGGAATTAGGTAGTTTAGGACATAATCCAATTTTCATCCAAGAATTGGAATATGGAAGAACCTAAGGAATTGATCCTCTTTAACTGACTCTTGTAAAAGAGAGTCAAGGGATACTTTTAGGGTTTTTATTCCTTCGTTGATATAAAAGGGAATGTGTTAAATGTAAGAGAATGTGAAGCTAAGCTAATAAGATGAATGAAAGAAAGTATAACAATAATAATAATAGTTTGATATAGAAATAGAATTGAGACATAAAGTTCAAATCTTACCATAAGGATCTAATGTTCACCTATGACACCAAATTGAGTTTGATTTGACAGGGCCAAGGCATTGGATGCCCTGGTCTCAGAGACTGGGTTGAGCTGCAAATTGGAGAGGTGATGTTTGAGCTTATCTAAGAGATTCATGCAAAATATGAGGATAGCTAAGGAGTACCATGGCTTGGAGTGCCCTAGTCCTTGATATCTAGGTCCAAATTTTGATGTTGGGTCTATGTTTGTTTGTTGAGATCTCCCAAAAATTGACCACTCTGACGAAAACTTTTAACCACACCTGCAAGCTGGAAAATGGTGTGTTTGTGGCTATATAGGGTTTCTCCTTAGTCAAACCCCCCTTTTTTATGATTTCCACCTCCACAAATAGCTGATATTTTATTGAAAAGTGTGCGTGCCTAAAATCTCACGTGTTCATAAGATTCCTATGAGTTGAATGCAAACTAGAGTTCTACCCTATATTTTGAGTGAAACCCTAAAATGAGTGTAATGTAATGCTTCAAATCACAAATGCAATATAGCTCTAAAGAAATAATGAAAATGTGAAAGTCAATAATGTATAGCTCTAAAAGTCAATAGAGATATGAAAATAACATAATTCATACCAAATCCTAAGAAAAAGGTACAAGCCAATTGATAGTCAATGATTCCCTTATCATTATTTGATATCTCCTAAGCTTCCATAATTTATGAAAATGTTGATGAACACTTGATTGATGAATTAATTTTCTAATCTAGACTTCACACAAAGTTTCTCTTTCACTTCACAAGGATCTCCTTGCAAATTGCTAGATTGGGATCCTCAAATGAGGGAAAGAAAGACTTTATATATGAAACCCTAATTTAAATTTGATAATAGGTTGACTTTAAATTAATAAAAAATGATTAAAAATAGGATTTAAATATTATAATACCACCAGATTAAGCTCCCAAAATTTAAAGAAAAAAGTCCAGGACCATGGTGGTGACCACCACGGTCTTATCAACTTTTTTCTAAATTTATAGGGATGCGAGATATCATGGTTATAAAGTCAAATCTATCATGATAGGTCAATCCAATATGTGTAAATATGTGAAAATGTGTCTTGAAGATTGAAATTAGGACATTATTAATAGTAATTTAAGATAAAATAAAAAGGGGCACACCCTAGGTTAAGGGCCCAATTTTACAATGTGTGAATTGATGAAAGAGGACTTTAGATTTAATGAAATTAATAATTAAATGCCTAAAGAAGCCCTATAAACGAAAGATGCAATAGGACACACTAATTTGGGTGCTAAAATAATCATGAGGTGTACAATTTATGACAGGTCATATGAAACTACGTGCATATGCAATCTAAAGTATAGAAAAGAACATTCATGGGAAAAAGTATATGTCCATAAGATGTCAAATGAAGCCCCTAGTGGTATCTGCTATACAACATTAGGGACTTCATCCTACAAAACCACATTGCTAGTTGAAATCACAAAATCAATTAAAATTCTTACTAAGAGTGATGAAATTCGAGGGTAGCTATATGCCCCCCTATTTCGACTTGCTAATTAGGAGGCTAAAACATGGTATGATGTTTACCACTTCAAACTATGAAAGATGATTGATGATAAATGATCAAAACAATGTTTGATATAAGATTAAAACTAATAAAGGATCATTTGGTAAGAAAGAGATCTAAATAATTATTCCAATGCAATGGACGATGTGGAAATAGGAGCTCTCTAACCCAAAATATGAAAGATTAAGAGCAAAATACAAAATTAGAGTTTGGAAAAAGAATTACATTTTACATAGTGACAAGTGTAAATGTATCCTTTTGGTAGATAAAAGGAGGAAGAGATCATTATTCAAATACATCCACCTTCAAGGATAGAGGGGATCTTTGATAAAGATAACATCTTTAAAAAGGAGAAGGAAATTAAGAATACACACCTCCAATATCTAGGAAAAAGTGGATTATTAGTGAAGGATTGCACACTTTCACTGAGGAGAGATTTTTCATGAAGGATGTATCATTTCAAATAGAGAATAGGTCCTAAACAAGGAACACACATATTCTATGTGAGAAATGACATCAAATGAAAGATGCAACTAAACAAAGGAAAGGTGAATATTTGGAGAAAAGATAGAGGATTGAAATATTATTCTTGCTCCTCAAGCATGGATACAAGGACACCAAAGATAGATCATTAATAAAAGAAACACTCTTCTTAAAAATAAGGAAAATATCTTCATCAAAGATTCATTTTTCCTACAAGAGGGTTGGGATCCTCAACAAGGATATGTGCATCCACAATATAGAAGGGTTCTCTATAAAAGTTACAACTCAACAAAGAAAAGAATTTTATGAATGATTCTAGACTTCCAACACTAAGGAAGTGGTGACTCTAGAGTAGAATATTTTGAAACTAGAGAGTGCACACGTGGAGCAGGAGCAACTAGGAGTGCAGGGGAAGATCTAGGTGGTGAAGATGAGGGAGGTCTCAATGATGAGGTGGATGGTGCGGCTTGCCTCACCTTCTTCCTACCTTTTTTCAGCCTTGTTTCATAGTTGGCTTGTTGGAGTAGGCAAGAGAGTGGCTCGAGGGCTCTGTTTGAGGTTTCGGAGGACACCAACATTGGGGCAATTTTGGTGATGGAGAGGGTTGTAGTGGTGCTGGTGAGGTAGTTCCTTGGCTTTGTCAGGCTCCCGTTACCTCGCTCCTTTTGGTTTGTAGTTTTTGTTGGGTTTTCTAGAGTGGGTGGCTACTCCTCTACTTCACTTTCTGGAGGAGGCTCTTGTGTGGGGTCTATAGCCCATTTTTTAGGACCTTTTCTCTCCTTTCCATCTTGGATTGGCTCAAAATTCAATTTTTCTCTAGATGGAGGTCTTCGTCTTCTACTTCGATCTAGTTTGAGGACTCCTTTCCTTAGATGTGGGTTCTTTTGATGGGAGATTTTGTTGATGCTTTCTACACCCATTCGATTTATGATGATGATAGATGATCTTATGGGGCTTGGCTCCTATTTGGTTGCTAGATGGAGATCTCAAACCTCATGAGGGTTTGTTGTTTGTCTGATCTTTGGCTCCTTCTCTTTTGTAGAGCCATTTTTTTTGTATGGGGTTTTCTTGTTGTTTATATTTTTAAGGGAATATGTGGAAGTTGTTTCTGCCTTGATTGGGAGAGCTTCACATTTATTTCTTTGAGGGATTCTTTGGGTGTCTCAGCTTCTTTTTGGCCCTTGTGGTAGAAATATGGTGGCTTATATGTTTCTCTTCTCTCCATGCACTCCTATGTTTATATTGATCTTTTGGAGAAGTTTTTTTGTTATAGATTCTTTCGGAATCTCTTTGGTATGTGGTTTTCCTAATGATGGGGTCTAGTTCTCTATGTTTATTATTTTCACTCTTGGGCCTCTTTGTGATGAGGATTATTTTGTCCATCTCCTTATTGGTTCCATGACATTGCTCATTGTGCTTCATTTTATGCATCTTGGGTTTACTTTGGTTTTTCCTATAGAGGTGGTCCTATTTTCTATGGAGGGGGAGATGGATGTGGTTGGAGGTGACCTTTCTCCTATTCAGGTGGAGTTGGATGCTACTAGTTATTCCTAGAAGTTATTTTGGGGGACTAATGAATCCTTATCTTTTGGGTGCAAGGGACCTGACGATAGCCCTTCTACTGTCTTCTCTCCTTTATCTCTTATGGAGGTGGAGATATTGAAAAGCAAGCTACTCATAGTGGGGATCACTCTCAAGGATAAGGTTGTGGGAGTCTGGATAAAACCTATGTACATGGTTGAGGGAACCTTGTTCCCTATGTTCATGTCTATCTAAAATATTTAGGGATGGCTTCAACCTTCTTCTTTTGCCACCAGTTATGTAACACTTAATCTATAATGTTAGGTTGTGGCTAGGCTATTGAATGTCTATGCATTATCTTACTGCAACGTTCTATTGTGGGTTTTGGATCCATGAAAACTTTTTGGGTTTCAAGTCCCTTCAAAACTTGTCATATGGGGTATTGGGTCCCCTCAAAAAAAAAATTCCTTAATCAAACAAAATAAGGAAGTGGTCCCAATTAAGGACACGTACTCAAGATCCTCATCAGGGATACTTTGTTCCAATAAGAGAGAGCGAATTCTAAATAGGAATATGCACCTCCACAATCCTTATAGAAGATACTACTTCACAAAGGGAAAATTTAATCTTAAGAAAGAGAGAGGTTTGAAATCATTCTTTCCCCTAACATAGAGACAAGAGAAGGTATAAAATAGGCTATTATGTTGCAACCAAAGTATGATTGCACTTGAAATTGTAATATCATGAATGACAATGAGCCCCTAATAGGTAAGCTACTAATGTCACATATTGAAGAGAAACATAATAGGCACTAATATAATTTAATCATATGATAGGTTGGATGAAGGAGTTGAATACAACATGCTAAATTCTCTACAATTAATGGAAGAAACCATGCATACGATGATAGCAGATGGTGGTCCATGCTAAAGATATCATGAAAAATATCTATTTGTCTTGGTCTCTGTCTTTGTGTTGTCTTTTTGCTTTCCTTTCATTGTCTTTTTTTGGTTCTTCATGTTATGTGTGTTGAGATCCCTTTTTGTTTGGATGGGATCAGTTTTTGTTTCTGAAGTGATCAGGCATGGTTCTTTCTAGTTCTTTGGCTCTCCTACTATGTAAAAGGTTCAGGTTCCTTTCAGAAACCTGTCTTTACTTAATCAAAACCATGCATAAGATGATAAGTATTGAAATGTCTTGATTAACAAAATAGTCTCTAGGAGAAGAATAGGCCTCTAAATGTTCTCATAAATAAAATAAACCTTAGGAGAGGGACAAGTATAATGCATTAGGGCCTTATTTATATAAGGGAGGGTATGAATAGAAGTCAAAGCCTCATAAATGGGTTTTTCAATCTCTTGGGGAGTTTCATAAAGAGATTTGTCAATCATCATAATTTCCTTATGAGTGGGATGAGTGTTGAGAGATGTAGAGGATGATTTAATTGAGATGAAGTCATCATCACTACTAAATATGGCATGCACATTGAGAGATGGTCTTTGGGATGCTTTGGTGGGCTTTGAAGGATTATATCCAAGTCCAAATGAGGCTTCAGGTATGTTATTTTCTAAAGGAACTCTAATGCCTTGTTTATTTATGCCATAACCATTTCCATTGTATTCACATTTAGCTAAAATGTGAAAAATTGGATCATAAAGTAATGCCTCATCCAATTCTTAGAATTAGAAGCAACCAAAAAATTGTTACTAAGTTGTTTAGACAAAGTAGGTTGCTTCTTAGATTCCACCATATAATCTTCCTTTTTAGTCTTTGTCTCTATTGGTGGGATTTTATATTCTCCTATAAAGGTAGGTGTAAAATATAAAGACCTCCAATCATATTTGAAGAGTACCTCTTCAGATGAGGAAGTATCTTTAGGAGGAGATGGTGTTTCAACTTGAGTAGTAGAAGATTTAGAATCAAATGAAGTTTTCAAACAAGCTTGTAAATTAGTATCAGCATACAAATTCTACATCTTATTGTTATAAATGAATTTGATGCTACGATGAAGAGTAGATCATAGGACAACTTGTATAGCATAAGAAAAGGTTGTCCTACGAGAAGATTGTAAGCAAGACTATCGAGAATGATATGGATAGGCATAGGTAAAATAATAGGTCCTACCTTAATAGGCAAGGTTATAGTACCTAAGGATGTTCTAGCAGCATTTTCAAAACCATGAATAGAAAGAGATTCGGTTTGAATAAGAGAAGGATCCACATTAAAATTATGCAATAAATTAATGCTACAAACATTAAGGCCAAATCCATTGTCTAGGAGCATTCTTCTTATAGCATTACCATTGATGAGAACAATAATAATAAGAGGATCATATTGATTTTGAACTTCCTTTTAAGGTAACTTATCTTGTGAATACACAATTTGATCTTTAGGTGTTTTCATAGGATCAATCAAAGAAGACATATTACTAGGTGTCATTGTAGGTGGGACATCTAAGTTGTTTAAAGTGTCTTATAATATTCCATGATGTGTGGATGAAGTTTGAATTAAATCCCAAATGGATATCTTGGCAAGAGTAGCTTTAAGTTGTTCAATGAGGTCATACTCTTTACCAAGATATTGTGATAAATGAGGTGTTGGTGGAAGAATTGGTTGAGGAATGAGAAGAGAAGAAGGAATAACCAAAGGAGGATTAGGTTGCCTATTATTCCTCATATTATATGTTTGGGCAACTGAATTTTAACTCTCTCGGGTGATTTGTTTAGCATATTCAAAAGGAATCTTAGTGGGATAACCCCCTTGCACAGTAATAATTGGTTTGTTAGGAGTGCAAAAGGCATCATTACTATAACCACCTTGAACCACAAAAAAAGGTTTATTTAGAGGTTGATAATTTAAAGGAGAGCTAGAATCTTGAACCACAAAAAGAGGCTTATTAGGAGTTTCACAACCATTCACATATATCATTTTGATCAAAGATGGTTTGGGAATATTTGAGGAAGGTCTAGTAGAGATTAAATCATCAAGTGATTCATAAAGAGGATTATCAACCTCAAACATTTCTTCAAGAATAGGTTTTTCTTCGGATTGAATGAAAGGGATATCCTCATAGAGTGGATTGTTAATGATAGTGAATACTTGTAACCTAAGAGAATTATCTTGTTCCAAAGTATCCTTACAAGGGAGGTACATTTTAGGAGAAGGATAAACATCATTTGCATGATGGGGAATAGCACTATTCATTAATGCTTCATCTCTAGTGGGAATTTCATTGAAATGAAAAGAGGGTATGGTATCACTAGGAAAGGTATCTACAATATCATTTGCTTGTACCAAATGATCCTTATAGGGGAGGTAAGTTTTAGGATAAACATAATTCTTCAAAGATTCATCCTTAGGAGGAAGATATTTGAATGAAGTGCTCATAACCTCTTCTTGCACCATTGTGCCCTCATTGGTAGGACCAAATTTGGGAGAGGGTAAATCAATATCCATCAACACTTCTTCTCTAGGATAGATACCATGTATAGAAGGTAAGGTAACATTAAGAAATATGTTTATGATATCATCCTCTTCCTCTATGATATCCTTATGGGATAGGATAATTTTAGGAGAAAGATCAACATCATTCATTACAACTTCATCCTTAGAAGAGAGAGTTTTAAAAGAAGTGTTAATAATATTTTCTTGCACCAAAGTGTCCTCAAGAGTAGAAGGATCCTTAAGAGAGAGTAAATAATAACTATGAATGAAAATATTAAATAAGTTGTCCTCATATGCATACAAGGAAACATCAAGAATATTTAAAAAAAAACTTGAAATTGAAATAGCAAAAGAAGATTACAACTTCATATGCAATTATGATCTATGTAACAATCCATATAAATTGAAACACACACAATGCATAAAATAAAAATATTTTTGTATTTTTCTTATTTTAAAATGAAATGAACATGCAAATCAGAAAATGCAATGTAAGAAGGTCGAGTTCACCAAAATATGTAAGGTGAAATTGGAATCGGGTAGTTTAGGACTTAATCCCACTTTCATCCAAACATTGGAATACAAAATCACCTAAGGAAGTGATTTTCTTTGATTTACTCTTGTAAAAGAGAGTCAAGGGATACTTTTAGGATTTCTATTCCTTCACTGATATGAAAGGGAATGTGCTAAATGTAGGAGAATGCAAAGCTAAGCTAATAAGATGAATGGAAGCAAGTATACCAACAATAATAATAGTTTAACACTAAAACATAACCGAGATAAAAAGTACAAATCTAAGCATAAGGATCTAATGTGCACCTATGACACCAAATTGAGCTTGATTTTATAGGACTAGAGCACTGGACGCCCTAATCTTAGAGATTGGGTTGAGCTACAAACTGGAGAGGTGAAATTTGAGCCTATCTGAGAGCTTCCTGCAAAAACTGAGGCTAATTAACAAGGACCAAGGTGCTCCATGGGGCACCTTGGTCCCTGAGATCTAGGTCCAAATTTGATGTTGGGTTTGTTTCTGTTTGCTAAGATCTCCCAAAAATTGACCACTCTGATGAAAAACCTATAATTGCACCTACAAGCTAGAAAATGGTGTGTTTGTAGCTATATAGGGTTTTGCCTTAGTTAAACCCCCTAATTGGTGTTTTCCACCTCTACAAATAGACAATATTTTATTGAAAAGTGTGTGTACCCTAGAATCTCATGTGTTTGTAAGATTCCAATAAGCTAGATGCAAACTAGAGTTTTACCCTATGTTTTGAGAGAAACCCTAAAATGATTATAATGTAAATGATTCAAATCACAAATGCAATATATATCTAAAGTAATAATGAAAATCTGAAAGTCAATGATGTCTAGATCTGAAACTCAATAGAGATATGAAAATAACATGAAATCATACCAAATCCTAAGGAAAAGGTACAAGCCAATCAATAGTCGGTGATTCTCTTATCATTCTTCGATATCTCCTAAGCTTCTATAATTGATGAAAATTTTAATGAAGACTTGGTTGATGAATTAATTTTATAATTTAGACCTCACACAAAGTTTCTCTTTCAATTTACAAGGATCTCCTTGCAAATTGCTAGATTGGGATCCTCAAATGAGGAAAAAAGGCTTTATATAGGAAACCCTAATTTAATGTTTGATAATAGGAAGACTTATAATTGATAAAAATTGATACAAAGAGAGATTTGAACATTATAATACTTCCAAATTCAGCTCCCAAAATTTGGGGGAAAATTTTTGGGACCATATTGGTGACCACCATCCTATCAACTTTTTTCTGAATTTCTAGGGATACGAGATATCATGATTATAAAGTCAAATCCAACATGGTAGGTCAATCCAAGATGTGTAAATATGTTAAAATGTTCCTTGAAGATTGAAATTAGGACATTATTATGATTAATTTAAGATTAAATAAAAAGGGGCACACCTAGGGTTAAGGGCTCGATTTCAAATGTGTGAATTGATGAAAGAGAACTTTAGATTTAATTAAATTAATAATTAAATGCCTAAAGAATCCCTATAAATTCAAGGTGAAATGTGAAACACTAAGGAAAGTGCTAACCTAAGCATGGAATTGGACAACCATAATTAGGGTGTATAATTTACAACTCTACAATCACAAATAACTTACTCTTCTATTTATATCCTCCACAACATCTCAAAACACCAATTAGGTCGACTCCAAGATGACATTTAGATGAAAAATTTGATACCATATAAGTTGGATTCAAACATATATACCATTAAGTAAAATTATTTATAGATCAACCCAAGGCATGTAACTAGGCCCAAAAAAATCACAACACATTTGTAGCCTTGTAAATTGTATCCACATACAATTTTATCCTTGCTTAGACCTCATCTTGGTGCTTCATCTTCTTATGCCTGATGCTTGTTCTAATTATGCTCACAACACATAGAATCCTACTTTTTCATCACCTTCTTTACCATTTTTATAAAAAAATTAAGTCCTAATTGACAGGACCAAGGCACCCAACGCACTGACCTCTCAATTAGGGCCCATTTTGGGTCCCCACAACAGTCACTTCATGTGACTAGGAAATTTGATCCCATGTCAAACTACTCCTAAAATTTAATTAATTTGCGGGCAGTCAAGTATATTAGGAGGTCTACCCCTCTTATTTGAAACCTAATCTCCTAACCAAAATAAATATCTCTATTACACTCTCGCAAATTCAAGTGAGAAAGCAATAAATCATTCATAAAGCATTAGAGTAGAAGTAAAGTCAATTTTATGCATTGAAGATGGAATCCATGATCAACCTTCTTTCAAGATATTCTACACGAAACCCTAAAACCCTTGCATGAGGATCAAACAAAACTTCATCAAGGTATATTTCATTTATCAACATTTTTACTTAGATATTGTCTTTCCCTCAAAAGGAAAATATTTTGCAGCAATTTCCATTTCAATTCTTATATCAATTTCAAGGTTAATCCCTAAACTGCGGTTTGACCTCTCAACATCTTCCCCCCTCTTTCTATGTGCATGAAACAAGTTCTAGATATGTACTTGATAATTCTAACAAAGTTGACAATGATGAATAGGTTCAACTTTCGACATAGCAAAATTCAGAGGACCAAGGTGAATTTTTACTACTTGATCCCAAAAAATCAAGCCAAACTTCTAGGAACATGTTCTAAACATCTTGTTTTCCCCAAATCTCAGTTTGTGGCTCCATGGAACATCTGTAGTAGTCTATTTTCAATAGTTGACTTCAATTATTCATGGTTTTACCCTAATTTCATAATTACCTTCTGAATTCAACTAAGAAAGAGGATTACTATCAACCAACCAATGAATCTAATCATAATTTCAGCCCTTTCTTTATTTGGATTGTGGCCAGATCTATTAGGTTCACTCCTCTTTCAATTTATTGGGTTAATTTGGTAGTTAGTGATTTTATTATCTTAATTGAAACCCTTTCCTAATTTCAACCAATACATTTTGGTGAACCCAACTTCTTTCATGCTTATTTTTTATTTATTGTCTCAGATCTAATTTGTATGCACTTTAGCATTAACTTTTGCACTCATAAATCTTATTTGCAATTAAATTATATATAAAAAAATTGTGTGATCTTTCCTCATATTGTTGACACTAATATTATGTTGATCAAAAGTTGTGTCAGAGTCCTTGGTTACTCTCAACCCACTATTCAAGTTAATATTTGCATTCATATGCCTACATCCTTGCCTAATGTGCCTACATTTACATCTTATATCATGACTACTTCCATGCAAAATTTTAATCTTACACATTTTAGTCATGGTGGAAATCCTATTAATCAATATTCTTACATACCTTCTTTCATGAGTCTTCCATTTGTTTCACAACCATCTCCCATACCAACATACCATAATGTTCCACCTCCATATTCTCAACCTCCACCTACATAAAAAAATATTAATCCTCCATCATAATCCAATATGTCCAATTGCAATCCATCCACCGAAGAAACCAATAATAAATTATCCCAAACTGTTACATCCGTACAAAATCAATTGTATTCCATAACTCAATCCAAGTTCAATGTTCCCACATTTGATGTAGCAAGCCCACTATATGATATTATTATCCATGCAGTTACTCCTAAACATATAGAATTCCCTCAATTGGAGTTGTATAATGGAAAAGGTGACCCCTTGACTCATGTGCAGATATTTGAAACTTTGTGTTGTGATTTATCTCATGACTGAAGACTTATGGATAAATTGTTCACTAGAACATTTAGGGATAAAGCTTTGCAATGGTATTATTCTTTTTCTCCTTATTCTATTACTTTATTTCAACAATTGGCTAATGATTTCATTCCAAAATCTCAAAATAACATTGGTCCTAAGATTATTTTGCCTGATTTGATTCATTTTAAGCAAGGAGTTAAAGAAAAAGTGACTATTTTTATTGGTAGATATAAATATTTGCATTCTCAAATAGCTTATCAAGTGCTTGATCATGTTGTTCAAATAATTTTCATACCTAATTTACAAAAAGACATTAGAGATAAGCTTCTATTTTTTGAGTTTACTTCCTTTATGCAATTATGTAGTGCTTCATAATTATCAGCTTCAAGTGAGTCGATTTCAATCATCCTCTTCAATGGCTCTAGTTGATAATAATGATATTTCTCAACAATAATTTGTGAAGTTCAAACCCAACAAAGGTTTCATCAAGATAATGACAACATCAACACTCAAGTGGAAACCATGGCATTAGGTGTGACCCCTTTATCCAAATACTTTAGAAAAAAAATTAACTCCTCTTCTTGAGTCTTTGCATAATATAATGTTGAGGTAAATGAATGCTAATGTGTTGAAACTTCCTCCCATAAAGCCAATTGACACTTCCAAACCATTGCCACCTTACCATGATCCCAAATCTTTTTGTCAATATCACTATCAACTTGGCCATGCTACTAAGAAGTGTTACAAGTTGAGAATTAAGATCCAAGAATTTATTGATAATAATACCATATCCATAGCTGGTGTCAATGGTAAAGGGAATAAATTTGTACCTCCTAATCATAATCTCCAAATATTTACCAATATGTTGCCTTCTCCTTCTACTAATGTTGTTGAGTCCGAATCTCTTGATTTTTCTCCTAGTGACCTTGGTCTAGAATCTAATAATGTTGTGAGCCTTGTTGACAAACCTACACCTCCAAAATACTTATGCATTACTTTTAATTCTAGTGAGACTATAGTTGCACCTGATGGCCCCTTATATATCTTTGTGAAGATAAAAAAAAAACTCTCATGAGGGCTGCTTATTGATCCAATGTGTATGGTGAATGTGATAATTGAAGAATATCTTTATATTTTACAATTGCATCAAGTAACATATGATAAATCAAATTTTGTGGTCAAGGTTTATGATGGTTTCTCTTGCCACACTATTGGCTCTATTACTCTTCTTGTTGATGTTGGTACTAAGTGCTTAGATTTCACCTTTGATATTATTCCTACATCAGATTAGTTTCATGTGAAGTTGGGACATCTTTGACTCTCTTCCATGAAAAATATCCCTTGTACAATTCATAGGTGTTTGAAATTCCCTCATAATGGTACTATCATGACAATTAATCATACAGTCTACCAACCCATGATGAAGCATAAAAATTTCACTCTTGATTACTTTTGGCCTAAATAGCTTGAACCTCTTAAGCCTCAGAATGATATTTGGATGAATGAGATTATCATGTCCTTGAGTGAACCTAAAGACCCTACACTTATGGATATTCCTCCTCCTCATAATGGACCTGGTATTCTTCCTACACCTTGCATTCCTCAAATATATGCCTCAATCCTGCCTCCTATTTCTTACAAAGGAAAGTGCTTGGCAACAATTCTTCCTCAACAAATTGGGGTTTCTTCCTTTTCTCACCCTACAAGGGAAGAAAAGAAACCTGTGTCCATTGATCCTCAACGAATTGGGGTTTCTTCCTTTTCTCACCCTGCAAGGGAAGAAAAGAAACCTATGTCCATTGATCCTCAACCTTCACAAGCCTACACTAAAACTAAAAGTAATCATTGTGCGAGAGAATATTGATAAAGATATCTTTCTAAGGCTCATGAGATTCAATCTCAAACCATTTACTCCCCAAAGACACCAAATGTTGACTTGGTCCCATGTGTCCAACCTTTGCCTAACCTTAGGGAGTAAGTTCACATCAAATCACCTAAATTAAAAATGCTTAAGAAAACTGATGGTTCAACTTCTTTTTATATTAGAGATTCTATTTTTATTAATCTAGATGATGATATGGATGATGATAATGTTATTCATTCTAAAAATATTGAACTTTTTGAGATTAATCATGAGTTATCTTCACATTTTTCAAAATAATTGACCCTAGCTCCTATTAAAAAACAAAGTGACTCATCATTAGAGCATGGTAATTGTTTGGAATTTGTAGTAGCTACATCTATTGTGCTTGAAATGGCTCCTCTTGCATCTTGTCCACCATCCTTAAATGGTATTCAACAATATTGGGAGGCAGATGATTTACTTGAATAGCTTCATTCATGTCATAGATTCTCTTTTGTGTGTTTTCTTGTTCATAATGTGCTTCCCCTATGATGTGTTGCTTGACATATTTTTGTGTTATGTTAGGTTCTCTTTGGATGACCCTTGTTACTATGTTGGTGCAAGGTAATACAGAGGTTGAATCTATTGTGATATTATTTTATTTATATCTCAATTCTTCTATATGTTATTCCTTGTGTAGTCTACTTGGGGATGATGCAAAGAGTTGAGATATATTTTTGGTCTCTTCCATGTTCACCCAAAAAGACATTTTTTCTCTCTTGTGCTCTTCTTCCATCATGTAGTTCCACTACCTTTGGGAGATGAGGTCAATTCATACAATATTCTTGATACGTTATTTATCTTTAAGAGAATATTGACCCTAGAGCTAGTGGATCCATTATGTGCATTTTCCTATATGTTTTGTGACTATTATCCTTTGATTTGTCCTTTCTTGGGTGCATCTCATTGTGGTAACATGCTTGTCTTTTTGGATACATGCTACCTTAAAGCAATTATTCTCGATAAGGTGTATGCAATTTCTATAATGTGGGAGCATACACTCCACTCAATGTTACACTTTATGAATACACCATGACATGTTTTTTATACTCAAGTTACTTTGCAAACTAAGCCTTTTTCTTTGTAATTTGGTATTTTTCTTTTTCATGACTCATAGTAAGTAAATCTTACTATGATAGTATAGTCATGCTCTCTCTTTCCCTTTCATGTGTTATCCCTTTTATCATGATATTAGAGTACCAAGATCCTAAAGTCCTTGGGGACTTGGTGCATCTCGTCTCTTTGATATCTTGGTGAAATTTTTGCAATGTGACTTTGTACTTTACCATGA
Organism: Cryptomeria japonica; assembly: GCF_030272615.1. NCBI lineage: Eukaryota > Viridiplantae > Streptophyta > Pinopsida > Cupressales > Cupressaceae > Cryptomeria > Cryptomeria japonica. Next base: position 555,346,177 of record NC_081411.1, on the reverse strand, counting down.
GTATGCTTAGCCTCATAATCTTTCTAAAGTGGGGGTTAAATGTTACATCATAAATTGTATCTGCATACTACCTGTGTTGGATATTAGAGTTGTTGGAATGTGTTGTTGTCATTGATGTCAACATATTCCTATGTTGCAGAGAATTTTTTTGTTGTAGAGAGTTGGTTTTGATGAGTTTTTGCAAATGTGTTGATGCGAATTAATGGGTTTTGAGATGCTTATCTCTAGCTGATTTAGTGTGAGTTTCACTGTTCTGAAAGGTGATTTGGTTGAGTTATGTGATTCGGTGTAGTGATTGGTTTTTCTATTGCAGAGTTTTGATTTCTAGATTGTATTGCTCTGGAATCGATTCTTTATGTTGTATGGATTTTGGAGAGTGTTTGGGACATTCATGTGTGTCCTCAATTTGGGTGGTTCATGATTTAGAACTTTGCAAGCATATCTTTCATTTTTTTAGTTGGTGTTCTTGAGCTCCGGTAATGATGTTAATGATGATTCTTATTATCCAAGTTGTTGTGGTGATTGCAGTGGAATACACATTTCTTTTTTGATGTTCTTTGATCGCGTTCTATGTGTTTTGGTGGTCCACATTGATCGTGATGTGCATTATTGAAGATTTTATTGGTCTGGTGGTATTCTTCATTTTATGCCACATATTCGGTGGTTTAACGTGTTGTAGATGATCTTGGTGAATTATTTGATGTTGTTGTGTATTTAAGGATTTGATTTGGCTCCATGCTATGTCCTTGTTGATATTTTATTGGTCCAATTATGGATTTATGTATTGTGTGGTGTAATTTTGTAATTAGGTCTTATGTGTTGAGCTGACCTTATGGTTAAGGTTGATCATTTGCATAAATAAGTGATGTAATCATGTAAGTTGAGTGTTTGCGAGTGTTTTATAGTTTGTGAGAGTATTGTATGTGCGAACAAGTGAATCTATCATTCGGAAGTGTGGAAGAGAAGAGAAGTGTTGTTGTGCAGATAGTGTGCTTAACCAGAACTATTATCAGTCATTTGGAGATGATATTCCTTCAATTCATGTAATCTAGATTATTGTCTGACCTTTGTAAGGTAGTGAGGCTTCCTAGAGTTGTATCCCTTTGTTTTTTTGAGCAGTGAGCTCTAGGAAGTGTGCTTGAATGCATGTGCATTCCCCATTGTAATATTTACACATACTACTGCAGAGTATCATCATATTGTGGGTAGGTTCCCACTGTGGTTTTTCCCTTAACCGGGTTTTCCATGTCAAAAATCTATGAGTTATGTGTTTTTTTGATGTGTTGATTATTTGTGTTATTGTTGTTCATGATTAGAATTGAAATTAAGGTTAATTTGGTTGAGTTTGGTGAAAATTGATTCCCCCCCCCCACCTCTTAGTTTTCCTGCATTGTTTCTACCAACAACCTAGTCCTGACAAATTAGGCTAAACTTCTAGGAACAGGTTCTAAACATCTTATTTTGCCCATATCTTAGTTTGTGGCTTTTAGGGATATCTATAGAAGCCTATTTTTTACAGTTGACATCAATTATTCATGGTTTTACCCTATAAATTTCACAATTACCTTCCAAATTCAACTAAGGAAGAGGATTATTATTAAGCAACTCATGAATATAATTATAATTTCAGCCCTTTCCTTGGATTGTGGATAGATATTTTAGGTTCACTCCTGTTTCAATGTATTAGGTTAATTTGTTGAGTTAGTGGTTTTATTGTCTTAATTGAAACCCTAATTCCTAATTTCCACCAATAAAACATTCTCCAAAGGAAATTTAATAGGTCAACCTGAAGAATGATCCAGTAGAGACTATAAATCTAGATGTTATTGTTGTTGGTGATGATGTGTAGGAACCTAAAGATTGGAACAATTAGAAGACTCTGAGGTATGTTGTAATTCCCTACCAAGAAACCCCGAAGGGGTAAAGCTAAAACACATGAATGGAGTGCAACAATTTTTTTTTTAAATATAACACAACATAAAGATACAATAAGATATCAAAGTACAGATTACATAGTAGAAGACATCAAATAACACCTAAAGAGTTTCCCAACGTGATTACTTAATTACACAATTAACTTAACTCATGCAAATTAATCCAATAAGTCGGTTGTCTTAATAACGAGATAATTATTAAACAAGGTTAATTTCTTTCAGTAAGACAAAATATAGATCACAAGATAAAGTTCATCTAGTAAGGTTTATTCATACCCTTCATCCATACTTTTCATTAAAATTTTAGTCATGCATCCAATTTAATAACACACTTGAATTTCATCATAAACTAACGAGATATTTCCATGCATACTTAATTTCCTTAACAATTATAGAATACATTCTACAAATCAACTACACTCTTTCATGAACCACATTACTGCATAAAGAGATGACTGAAAACATGCATTACAATTAATTTCATCTAATCCACTTACACATTCTATCAAAATGTCATCCATACATGCTAACACTAAAGCATGAAACATAAGAACAAAAGCAACACATAACACCAAAATGATCTCGAAGTTCACCCCTAGAGGTCTACATCTCTGAGTCTGCTCAACTGCAAGACCCCTCTGATAATTAAATAAGTTAAGGGTACATAAGTTTCATATCATTTACATTCCTGCCATCAAGGCGAATCATACCAACAAACAATCAACCACTTTGGTCAATAATTACATAAATGATCCCTACCAAGAAATAGATCCAACTGAACATATCAAAAGCTAATACAAGGTCCATTGCTCGACAGTACTCTAACTAGAGACCTAACCTGCTATGGCCAACCACAAATCACCACTTGACACCCGCATAAAGGACAAGATCAGTCAAAACACCATCACAAGGCAACAACCAAACTAGAAACTGAAGACATAAACAGGTACCCCAAATCAACCAAATGACAGGGTCCAAACAAACATATCAAGGCCTTGCCATTACTTTAAACAAAAGCGAATACAGAAATTAAACTTGCATAGGCAATAACCAAAAAAGGACAATCTTCTTTCCTATTGGTTTAAACAATAAAAGTCGATCAAGTTTTCAAAATGATCTAAGTTTTCAAAATACATTAACAAAAAAATCACCATAATGAGGAGAATACAATACCACAATTGCAATAGTCCATTTGTCTATGTCTCAATACAGAGGAAAAATATAAACTAACCATTTATTTTACTAAATAAAAATCTCATTAACTTACCAATTTTCCAAACGATACATTATTAAATTTCCAATAATTCCAATAGCATATCGTATAATATATTCCTGGATAAAATATTATTTAAAAATTATCAATTTAATAAATATATTTCATTTCAACAATTTTCCAAATAAAATAATATTTTATCTTTTTCCCAAAAAGATACTTCCTCAATAAAACAGATACCAAAATTAAATATTAATTATTATATATTTATTTATCCCAAAAAATATAAACAATTAATAATTTAATAATACACAATATTAACGAATTAAGTATTAATTAATATATATATATATATATATTAATATATAAATTATCATGATTAACATATATTTAAAATATATATTAATTAATAATTAATAATTAACATATAATAATCAAATATATTAATTAATATTTAATAAAACAATTAAACATTTTAAAACCCACTTTAAATTTAATATGTTATAATATTTTAATTATTATTATTTTATTTTTTTAATTATTTTTTTTTAATTGTTATTTTTTAATTATTATTAATTTTTTTTTTTAAATGTAAATAATTTCCAAATTCATTAAAACCCCTTTGACATAATTTACATAGAAATAAAATTCCCAACTCAATAAAATTCATTCACAAAATTTTATTCCAATTACTTTTCTTTAAACTAGATAAACCAATAAATTTAATTCACAATTAAATTTATTTCTAAAGAAATCAACTAATTTCACAAAGATTTATTTAAAGGACTATCAGAACAAATCAACAAGAGAGAATAATTTTTTTCATAATAATTTCTCTAATTTTCTCAAAATTAAATTACTCCCATTAACTAGAAAATTAACATCAGGCAAGAATTTTAAATCAAAACCTGAATTAACTAGAAGAGGGTTTTGGATCTGACAAATAATTTACACACACACCATTCAGAGAAAAATAGAATTATTTTCTTAAAAACCAACAAATCAAAGAAGCCACCCAACCTGGTATAGCTTTCCTAGAAGAAATTTGTAGAAGAGCCCTAATCTTTTCAATAAGCTTCCAATAAATTTCTTCACCTAAATTTCTGACCTATTTCATGTGTATCTAAAATAAAGACCTATTCCCTATTTAAACTAAAATTCTAGGTTCAATAGCTTTTCTCAAAAACCTAAATTTAGAATAAAAGTAATTTTATTTTATTTTCTAATTTTATAACAAAAGACAAGCTAACATGCAATAATTAAAAATCATTATTCTTTCTTTTCTTTTCTCATGCAAATTAACTAATTTTCTAAATAAAGAATTAAAACAATACTTTAATTCCAATTAATTCTTTTATTCATTTTTTTTTAATTTATTCTTTTATTTATTTATTTAAAATTCTAGGAACAATAAATATAATTAATCTAATTTATTTCTAATATCATGCAGCTTGCAACTTAATTTAATTAATTAATTAATTAAGTTTATGGAATCATCTCATAGTTGAATTGTTTATGCATTGAGATTATTAATTTAGTTAATTAAAAGAAATGATTTTTTTTTTCCTCATTTAATTTTTAATTAACAAATCTAATAGTTGCATTTCACAATATTAATGAGGGGGTAAAATATTTTTAATTAAATTAAATTCTCAAAATCAATCTTACACACTATATAAAATAAATATGAATAAAACTCACTTTTCTAATCAAAATTGATTTTCTTAAATAACTAAAATTAATCTTTCTATTTCAAATAAATTTAAATCTTTCCTTTTTAAAATGCATAAACTGAATAAATTCATTATTTAAAATTAACCATTAAATTAAACTCACTACAAACATAAATAGGCGGTCTTTTTAATTAATGATTAATCACATAAAAGAAACCTATTTATTTTAATTCCTTAATTACTAATGCGTAAATGAACACATTAAATCAAAATAAATACTTAGAGTTAAATACTCCATTTACCACACGCCAAGCACACAAACCAAGTAAGCCAACCAAATACCCGAACCGCAAACCCAAATAAAAAAATGAAACTGACGGATCACAGACGACGCTTACTTGAGCATGACTAGGGTAAACTGAGGGTTTTACGACCATCTAACCCAAATTCTAAGGACAAAAGAGGTATACTCAACCCTACGAATCCAAGTGAAGACGAACCTTACACCTAGGTGGTACTGTACCTGCAATCTCCTGCAACCAAGAGTCAGACAAGCATACATATGTATATTTAATGAAGATGTTATCTCAAGATTAATAACAAGAATTAGGAGGACAGTTTAAACTTACATAAGAATCAATGTGAAAGCACATTAACAGATACACACAATAATCATAATATCTGACTAAACATTACCTCATGGTAATTCAACCATTCAAGATTGCCACATAAAAAGTCAACCAAGGTCAAACCAGTTTTACAAAGCTGACTAGGGTAGGGGTACTACATATCTCAAACTAAATCATTCTAAGAATCAAATTATTGGTGATAAGAATAAAGGTGTGATGACTAGAAGAAGGTTAGCTGAAAGAAGAAGGATGCTTGATTTCTAAAGTTGAACCTAAAGATGTTGTTGAAGCCTATAAAGAAGATAACTAGATTATAGTCATGAAAGAAGAGTTAGATCAGATTGAAAAGAACAACACTTGGGAACTTGTTCCTAGACCTAAGGATAAAAATAATAGTGGCACTAAATGGGTTTTTAGGAACAAATTGAATGAAGTCGGTGAAGTAGTCAGAAATAAAGCCAGACTAGTCTGCAAAGGATATTCACAGCAAGAAGGGATTGATTATGAAGAATTTTTTTCTCTGGTTTCTAGAATTGAAGCTGTTAGATTGTTTCTTGCCTATGCTTCTTATAAAGATTTCAAGGCATATCGGATGGATGTCAAATCTGCATTTTTTAATGGCAATCTAGAAGAAGAAGTTTACATTGAACAACCTGATGAATTTTTATTGTCAGATGATGGAGACATGGTATGTAAGTTGAAGAAAGCACTTTAGGGATTAAAACAAGCTCCTAGAGCCTGGTATGCTAGGTTAGACAAATACTTGCTAAAATTGGGATTTATCAAAGTTGTTGTTGATAGTAATTTGTACTTTAGGATTGAAAATGATAACATTTTTCTTATTGAATTCTTTGTTGATGACATTATATTTGGTGGTGATGATGATATGAGTATGAAGTTTGTCGATGATATGCAAAAATAATTTGAGATGTCTATGATTGGTGAGATGAAATTTTTCTTAGGTTTGTAGATTGCATAGATAGGAAAAGGTATCTTTATATCTCAAACTAAGTATGTGAAGGAATTATTGAAGAAGTTTGGAATAGATGATTCCAAACCGGTTGGAACTCCTATGGTGACTAGTTGTAAATTGTCTAAAAATGATGAATCACTGAAAGCTAATCAGAGTTTGTCTAGATCTATGGTTGGTGGATGGTTATATCTTACTCGGACTAAACCTGACATTATGCATGTTGTGTGTATGTTTGCTAGATATCAAGTCTATCTGAAGAAGATTCATGTCACTATTGTTAAAAGAATATTTAGGTATCTAAAGAGAAGTTCTTGTCCCCTCGGGCGATTCCACAGGAACTCAAGCTACTGAGTGAACAAAGGCACTCAACCCAAGATCTAAACTATGCCTACCAACTCTCTCATTCAAAATTCCTTCTCCATTAACGAGCGATGCTGACCCATTAGGAGGTGATTCTCCAAGAACTGAGGATTATGGTTTATGGTATCCAAAGAATTATGATTTCAAGTTGTGTGCTTACACTGATGCAGATTGGGCTGGTGATGTTGATGACCAGAAGAGTACTACCGGTGGAGCATTCTTTTTAGGTAAGAATTTGGTTTCATGGGCTAGCAAGAAACAATATTTAGTATCTTTATCTACTTTTGAAGTTGAGTACATTGCTGTTGCTAGTAATTGCACTCAAATAGTTTGGATGAAGCAAATGTTGAAAGATATCAGAGTTATTTATGATAAGCCTACTGTTATATATTGTGATAATTTTAGTACTATAAACATGTCAGAGAATTAGGTGCAACATTCAAAGACTAAGCATATATAAATCAAACATAATTACTTGAGAGAGCAAGTCAATGAACAAAAGGAGAAGATGGAATATGTATCTACAAAGGAACAAATTGGTGATGTTTTACTAAGCCTTTACCTGTAGATACATTTGTCTATTTGAGAGACAAGTTAGGGGTATCCACCCCTCTTGATCAAAATTAGATGCATTGAGTTGAATTGATACAGTGGAATTCAGAGCCTTACTCTTTTATCTGGATTGATGAGGTTGTGATGCTCCTCTATTGGAGTCCGTTGATTTGGTTGTGTATCCCAGGGAGAGAGATTCATGATTCTATTTTGAGAGAGTTTGATTTTTTTTTGAAGATATTTGGCATTGATGTCAAATGGGGAGAGAGATCATGTAAAAATTTTTTTTTATCTATCTTGATCTTAGGGGGAGTTTTTTGGTGATATATTATTTCTTTGCATTGACTATTTTTCACATTCATTTGTTGTTGTCAATGCCAAAGGGGGAGATTGTTGGATTTTTTTTTTCATTGCTGCTGCTAGGATATGTTGTTGTCATTGATGTCAACATATTCTTGTGAGTTATTCCAAAGAGTTTGGGAAGAGTTTTTGATCCAGTTTTGTAGTTTGGTTTTGTTGATCACTATTTTGTAGAATCCGATATTTCCTCTGATATATTCCAGTGTGATCAGATCTTGTACTGAGACTTTGGGATATTGTTTGGGATGATCTTGTGTATCTTCATTTCATATGGTTTGTGATTTGGTGCTCCGCAAGTTATCTTTCCTCGTGACAGTTGCTAATTGGTTGTGTTCTTAAGATTTGAGACGTTGATCGATGAAGATTTGAAAAGAGGTGTTGGTGCAACTATTCCCGATGATTTTAACATGCTTGTTGGTGTTTTCTAGCTGTTTCCTATTTGTTTTAGTGATCCGCATTGATCATTTTTTAATTTTTTGTGATTTCTATGAACCGGTGATGATTTTTGTGCTATGTAGTATTTCTGGTGGTGTAACATGTTGCGGATGATCTTGGTAGGATTTCTAGTGGATGTAATCATTTGGGAACTTGAATTAGGTCCATGCTATGTAATGTAAATTATAATATTGGTCTGGTGGCTGATCTTTGCATTGTGTAATGTAATTTTTGTAATTGTGAGTTGAGGGTTAAGGGTTTAGTCAGCCTTGTTATCAAGGTTGATGATTTGTATATATAGGTGAGATTCTTATGTAATTTAGGTGTTGGTATTATGTCTGCATTATTAGAGGGAATTGAATGTGTGAAAAAGAGATTTATCATTCGGTGAAGTGTTGAGGTGAGATTGGTGTTGCAAAGAAGACAATTGTGCTTAACCAGAACTGTCATCAAGAATTTGTAGATGCTATCATTGCAGTTCATTCCTTCCGGATTGTAGTTTGAATTATATTGTAAGTCAGTGAGACTTCCTTGAGGGTTGTATCCTTCTAGGCATATATATTTTGAGCAGTGAGCTCTAGATAGTGTGCTTGAATGCATGTGCATTCCCCATTGTAATATTTTCACATACTACTGTAGAGTATCATCTTACTATGGGTAGGTTCTCGTTGTGGTTTTTCCCTTAACTGGGTTTTCCACATCAAAATCTTGGTGTTGTGTGTTGTACTATTAATTTTCTTATCTATCTATTGGTGCAATTTATCAATTTATGTTTTGGAGTTTAATTTGCTAAGATCCGGTGAAGACCGATTCACCACCCCCCCCGCTCTTAGTATTCCTTCTTGATTTCTATTAACACATATTTTATTCTCACAAAGAGTATTGAATCCTTCAACAATCTACATGATCTCCTTGGTCTTAGAATTAATTCCATCTTCCTTGTGAGTGGCTATAATAGAAGTCTGATTTTTAGCCTTCTATAATGAGTAATGAGTCATGCTTTGCTATAAACAAAGCTCATCCATCTCTCTTTCCTTGTCTTCAACAATCTGGATTGCAATATCCCTATCAATGAGCAGCTGCAAGAAATCTGATTTCATATTTTCTATTACTTCTCTGATTGAGAAAAGTTGAGTACTTGTAATTCCTCTTGCAACTCTTTCTTTTATTTTCTCAATTTAGGATTCTCGCATGAAGTTTTCAATTCTTTTATGAGTATCATCAAAATTCACTAAGGTTGCAACAACCATGTCTTCAGAGACTTTTAACTAGTCTTTCAAACCATATGTTCCAAAATTCTCAGTTTGAAATAATATTTCTGATTGGTCCTCCAATTCATCTTTTTGAGTTTCATCTACTTTGTGTGTTTCATACTCACAATTTTGGATATCCCTTTGTCAATAGACAATTCATCATCTACTACAAAATTTTTAGGTTCATAACGTAAGTCTCCTTTCACCATACTATTTCTATTTTCCATTTCTAAGTTTGTCAAGTAGATGTAATCATTTTCATTCACTTTCTTATCCAGCTCACCATGTTTAGTCTCCATAAAATAACCGTGCATGAGTAAAATGTTGCTACATGATTCATCATTCCTTTCAATAGAGCTATAAATGTCATCACATGCCTCATAATCTTTATTGGACTAGTTTGATTGCATGGTTAAAGGTATTGTTATGACATCATTTTTAGATGATTCTTTTTCATAAGAAGATGCATGATCTTCATTAGAAGTATCCTAGAACTCTAACTTATTCCCATCTTGTATTAGATCATCTTCTATAGGAATTATATCATTGATTTTATATCAAGTTTCAATACATTCTTCATGAAGAAATGGAGGAACAAAATTATGTTCACGCCAATACTCATCAAGAGAACTCAAGATCACAAACAAAAAGTTTAGAGTACTTTTCACCTGAAGCAATTTGTTTTTCGTTCTCTTTCCTTCTTGGACCATCTTCTTTAGCTGACTTATCTTCCTCACTAACCCCACAATTATGATTAGGTGTCCAAGTCTCCTAACATCTGAAACAAATCTGCTCTCTTCTCATTTGGTTCTTACTATTTTGAGGAGATCCAGTAACTTGAAAACCCATTGAGATTATTTCATTTTTAGTCAACTATTTCTTGAACCTTTCAATTTTTTTCTCAATCAACCTTTTTGAGAACTCATGAGTACTAGGTGAAACAACTAGCTCCTTTCTCCAAATGGCTAACAAATCTAATTGCAACTTTCTACAAATATCATCATCTTCATCCATAATTAAAGGCAAAATAGTTTGCATACTTGCTTTAGCATTATCTAAATGTTGTTTTCTAACTTTGGTTAAGAAAAATTGAAAAATTTGAAGATTCAATTTATCACCTTTGAGATCCAAAATAATGACAAATGATCTAGCTCTTGCCATAATTTCTAATATCTTACCCCTCTTACCAAAAGTAGGGGCTTTGATATCATGTAACCCATGAAGGCACTGCACAATCAGTTGTAGAACCTTTCTTACTACATCATCATTATAGGGTGCTATAGGATTTGTTATTCTTATGATATCACTAATACAAGAAGCAACTATAAGTCTTACCTCTTCACAACAACGATCATAAAACTTTTGTTAGACCAAATAAAGCATTGTTTGATTTAAAGACCAGTTCAAACTCTTCCAATCAGATTGCTCTACTTTGGACAAATAAGAATCTGATTCTTCCAACTTAGAAAGAACACCATCAATAAATTTCATGCACTATAATACTAATCCAATTATAAGGAGCCAATTTCCAACATCCTTTACTTTCTGTAAGTCCCTCTGCTAAACACAATTAAATGTATCGTTGAATTATTTTGAGAGAGGACCAATTTTCTGATTTGCTCTTAGCTTCATAATTTATTTTGAGTTAAACTTTAAATTCACCAAATCTGATCCACACTATAACTCAACCCCACAGGTTGGCAGGATTATTTGTGCTATGATACCAATGTAATGGCCAACCCTAGTTTGTAAAAAAAATATTGCACCAACTCTACCTTAATGGATTATACAAATTATCACACAGTTTGTTTCTCTCAGTAATGTCTTTGTCTGATAGAGATTGTTTGCACATATGATCATATGATTGTTATGAAGTATCTCATTCATATATAACAACGCTAATTTCTCAAATAAGATTGCAAACATACCACTATAAGAACCCCAACTAATTTTGGTATGATTTTTCCATTTAGTAGATCTGACATTTCATAAAAAACTTGGCATGCTAGGTCTCTGATGTCTAATTTTTGAGTTTTGATTGTGTTTGATGTTTGTTTTCAATTCAAAACATAGAAGAACATACAAAATCAATAACACAAAGTGCATAAACCAAAACAACAATTTCCCACAATCAACTTCACTTTATTATCATCATATCAGATCTAAGTACAATGTTTACCAGGGTTGTTACAGTAATTTTTCAGGCATATAAAACATATAGAAATGTGTCAACAACATGAAAATTCATTACATAGATGGGTCATCAACATACCTGAAGCTCAATGTATTCTTTAGGGAATAATTTGATGGCATGAATGGCTAAAGATAATGTCTGGAACTCCTTATGTAGGTCATATATTTTCTGCCCTTTGTCTGAAGATTATGACAGCTAAAAATAAAACCAAACTCCTCCAAAGATGTGTGTCCAAGCCTAAAAATAGGTTATTGAAACCCTAGATGCAAGATGTGTCAATGAAGTGCCAAGTAGATCATCAAAATATTTTGCACAAAAAATTGATGTGCCACTATAGCATCATTGTTCATGTAATGTTCATGTACTATTCATGTCATTGTTCATGCATTGTTCACATCAATGTTCATGCACTATAGCACCCAGCAATGTCCAACATGCAGTTCAATGAGTTTGGCATCCAAACCCCTTCATAATATTCAAACCCTAGAAAAATTGATCAATAAAAATAGAAAAAGGTACCTTACAATAGCTCCAACTGACAATGGGTTTTTGTCCACTACCTCCAAGATCGAGGGTTTCCATCCTCAAACCTATTGAAAGCCAAATCTCCCAATCCTCCAAGAGGAATAATAAAACCATTCAGAAAACCAAACTTCCAAGCCCCACAAATGAGCCTCTCAAACCTACTTTTGTAACTCTCTCAAAGGGGTCGCCCCTCTTCTCCAGGCCAATGTGGGATTAAAAGATTTATTTTATTTTATTTTCCCCATTCTTGCATCTAACTTAACAGGGACTTTCAACTCTAAAATTGTGATATAATTTACTTCTAAAACATTTTTGACACTTAAGTCATTTTTAAAATGTCTCGTCATTTAAAACTTTACATTCTCTTTCCAACAAGCTATAACACTGAGGTGCTCAATAAATAAATTTAATTAAAAATGCAACCTTAGTGAAAATAATTAAATATAGCTCAATAATGCACCCATTTAGGGGCAATGGTAAAAAATATGTCAGAATTGAAATCTCATTGCGTAGGAATGATCTCAATGATAAAAGATGACAAACGGATCAGACTGGGTGACTTACTAAAAATAGATGCCCTCTCCAAGAATCTTGGAACCCAAACCAGAAGTCGAAACTAACAAATAGAAGCATCATATGGCTCCTCTAAACCCTTTGAGCTCACTAGTAACATCAAATTATGCCTTTGAGCATGCTGACACAAACCCAAAAAGTTGGCAACAATTGTGTTACTAGAGAACCTGAAAATTAGGGACATTAAAATCTTATCAAATTCTAAATCATTTGTCAACAAAGTGAAAAGTGATGAAGCTATCTTGATAAAATCATTGATGAAGCTTCTACAATACCCTATATGTCCAAGGAAACTTCTTACATCCCTTTGTTTTTGAGGCACTAGAAGCTCTGAAATAATTGTAATCTTGGTTGGATCAACTTGAATTCCACTGGCAGAGATAAAGTGTCCCAATACAACTCCCTCTTCCATCATCATAAAGTACTTTTGATGGCTAAGAGAGAGATTATGTTTCTGGCATCATTATAATACCCTTTCCAAATTTGCTAGGGCCTCCTCATAATTTCTGCCATAGGTTATGAAATTATCCATGTAAACTTTCATGGTACCATGAACAAAGTCGAATAAAATGCTCAAAACAACCCTCTAAAAGGTGGCTAGTGCATTGCAGAGACCCAAAGAAGTACTAAATATGTGTATGTACCCTAGAGACATGTGAAATTTATCTTGGTCCTTGGGAGCAATTTTAATTTGATTATAACTACTTAATCCATCTAGGAAAGAAAAGTATCACTTACCAACCACTGATTCCAATACTTAATCAATGGAAGGAAGTGGAAAGTGGTCCTTGCATGTGGCAATATTTAGTTCTCTATAATCCACACATACTCGTCACTTGCCTCCCTTATTTGGCACAATCACTAATGGTAAAACCCACTCACTATCTAATATAGGATAGATGAATCATGCATCAAGCAATTTAGCCTTTACTATATCTCTATGTTGGATCCATTCACCTTTGTGGTTGCCTAACCGGTCTACAAAATTCATCAATATATATCTTATGCATACGAATGTTTGATTCAATGCATCTTATATCATGGTAGTCCCATGAAAACACTAAAGTGTGTACTTGCAACATTTGCAATAGTCTATCATGTTGTGTTGTGTTCAACTCCTTATTGATATTGAGTGTTCTTCCTTGAGATATTTCTACTGGACAATTTGTTGCAGAATCAGAGGAAATGTCAATATGTTATGTTCAAGAAATAGTCACTAGACAAAATACTTGAGAGCATATATGAAGTTGTTGAATCTTCATTTTCCATAAAAATATGAACTGGATAAGTTAGACATGATAAAAATTCTTTTTGTTCCATCTCTAGGCCATAGGATTTATTTATAATTTTAGCTAGTACAACATCTTCATCTCGTGATTCCATCATAGGAGTTCTCTCTATTACCATGAGAGTTTGCAGTGAATTTTGTTCATCCTCTTCCAAGGTAGGCCAAATAAATTGTTCTAGATCCATGAGATTAAACTGAGGGGTATAATACCAATTGCTTGGTTTTATCTCCAATAAAAATTGTCATATTTCCTCATCTACAACCAATCAAGGCATCAATAGTGACCAACTAGGGTCTCCCTAAAATAAGAGGATATCCACCTAATTGAACTTTAGGTTGTAGAACTAAAAAGTCAACAAGATAGTCACATGAGTCTATAGTTATCAACAAATCTTTAATTACTCCTTCTAGCCTCACAGTGGATCTATCTACCAATTGTAATGTTGTCGATGTTGGTCTTATATTTTCTAACTATGGCTCATTCATTGTCTTCTTATTCATAACACTAATTATTGCTCCAAGTTCTATCGGTGGATTCTTGATGAGGGTCCCATTGATGCTCACATCCACGACTAGACTTCTTGGGTCTAAATACTTAGGAACCACTAATGTGCCTAGCGTAATGTTAGCCAACTTTCCAATAACATAGACTGTATTAGGGTCTTGTTTATTCCTCCCCAGACATATAAGTCATAATTCCCTAATAGTATTAGTGTAAATGGGAACATCCTTAATGGATTGTAGGAGGTGTATCTTTATGCATATAGTTTTTAGTTGTCCTAAGATGTCAAACTTAGTCTCAAGTCGATACTTCTATGTGGCTAAACTTTCAAGTAACTATGGGTCCTTATTGGGTAATTCAACATTTGGTGTCATCTGCTCCAAAGATTCTTGTTAGTGACATCTATCATTGGTTCCTGATTAGATAGTTTTATGATTTGCAGAGATGTAGGACTGGAAGAGCATTTCCTGAGTGTAAATGAACATCATTGATCTCAACTATATAGGTTAAGTATTGAAATGCCTCATTAGAATAATCTCCTTCAATGGGCTTATTGTTAGGATTGGGTGTAGGTTGAGTAGTAAAGTATGATGTCTGTGGTGGAGTAGGGATAGGCATATTTTTATTAGGCATAATGGTTGTCTATTGAGGAGGTACATTAGGCATAAGTGTAGGTTTATTGGATGCATGTTATTGCAGGTATTTAGCATTGTATTGTTGTCATTGTGGAATTCCATGCCATGGTTGAGCCCATGGATTTTGGAAACCCTGCCATTGGTTGTGATTTGGCTATTGGTATTGGGGTGGCTAAGAGCCCTGTTGAGGCATCCAATTAGATGCATTACCTTTCCATTGTGGATTTTGAATGGTATTCCAAGGTTGAAAATTTTTATTTACAATATTTTGTAGAACTTTGGGACATGAAGGATTGTAGGATAAGGGGTCTAATGGCATACCTTGCTTTTGTTGTCATGTCTTATGTTGTGCTTTGTAGAATATTTGTCCATCCTCATATTTTACTACATGAAATTCTAGATGAACCATTTTTTCTTTAAAGATGGCAACAATCTTATTACACTTGCAATTAGACCTCTTTTATTAGCAGTGATGATAATATTTTGTGAGAGCAACCTTTTCTTCTTCTTGTTTCTTCTTAATATGAAGAGTGTCCAATTGGGTTTCCAAATGACTTATGATATCTTACTTCATATCAAACAAAAGGTTTCTCAACTCCATCCTTGAGACATTTGAATATGTTTTAGTGGTTAAAAGCAACCTAGGACTTTTGTTCTTTCTCAAAGTAGACCTAGAGTAGTTTGTAGTAAGCCTACAAATATCACCAAAAGTTGCTTGGGTGATGTCACCCCCCATCAAATTGAGTGCATCAAAGCATTCCTCATTAATTCCCTTAGGGAATTGAGAGACTCGAGATTAAGCCTATTCTATTTGGATTTATTTAAACAAAATTAGAATCAATCTATATAATCTTCAAGGGGTTTGTCTTCTCTCTGGGACATCCTAGAGATGTCTTCTCATCTAGTGTCTCCACCTTTTCAATAGTCTTGATACTTCTACAAAAAATTATCTTTAATGGTAGCCCAGCTAGTAATGGCATTGCTACCTAACCCCATAAACCATCTAAGCACAAAACCCTTTAAAGTGGCTGGAAAGAGATTCGAATGATGAGCATCAATAGTATAGTCATAGCTTCTACATAATACATCAAATTAAAATAGAAAGGTATCGAGGTCTTTAGTCACTAGGACATAAAAATTAGGGAAGGTGTTTAGAGGCATATTTTTCAATGCTACAACCCTCTTATGATTGGTGATTGAAAATCAAAAGGTAGCATTTGTTTCAGGATTTTCAATGTCACCTATTGTTACCATTAGATATTGTACACACTCTTGAGTAGGTTCTTCTTGAGTATTATCAAAATATG